>NC_139400.1:39487500-40232500 GCF_054392235.1 Sus scrofa | reverse complement strand
TAGCATTTAGAAACATTACTAGGTCTCTTGAAGAGCACATGTGATACATAAAATTTGATTGGGAGATAGTCACATTGAGATCAAGCTTCTAAAAAGAGTCTTCAATCACCTCAGTAGAAGTTAAATGACATATCAGGTTTATTTCCAAGGAACTTAATCAAAATCAACAGGAAAAAGTTTTTTCTCTTATATGCCAAGAAACTCAGAAATTATGGCTGGAGCAAAAGAGAATTCATTTTCTGTAACTCAGGACTCTGGTAAGCAATGGTATTGAAGCCCATTAGGAGGCTAATAGGCAGAAACTTGTATTTACTGCTCACTGTAACTGAATTCAAAAGGTGGATTTTATGTCAATAAGCATTACTTTTCCATGGAGCCACAAAAACCATCCACTTACCTTGTGACTTTTAGGAAAACACTGACTGTATTGAATAATTGAAAATTTTCTTGACAGCTATAATAGCATCCATTTTTGTGCTTCCTAGTCCAGCCCATTGGAAATACAGGGTATTGATGGGAGCTAACCAGTTGGGGTCTATTACTCCTTACGCCTAGGGGACTGGCGCTGGGCGATGGTGTGGTTTACAGGTTCTGGGCCTCAAATGGAGAAGTCATTTTATGTAATGTGCCAACTCTCGTTATTTCATGGGCTACCTGGAGTGCCTGGAACATAGTAGAGTTTCAGTAAATACCTGATGATGAATCGTGAGGCCATATCTTTACTACAAGCAAATGCGCCATCATCTGCTTGTGACTTCTGCCATGAGAATAGGGAAAAGAGTAGGAAGTGAGGTCCACTGATTTGCCAATCCTTAGCTTGGTCCCTCAATGGCAATGAGATATGAGAAATATTCACAATAGGGGCCAAAACCTGGGAGGGTTATAGGTAGGTAGGATACTGGGAATTTTGGTGCTAAAACAGGTTAAGTGGAAAGTATGATGAGAATATTCTATTTGGTGAATTTCGTTTGAACATAAAGCCCTCAATATTGATCTCTGTGCTTGGTAGGCCCTGAGAGTAGAACATTCTACCTTCTTATCATCCTTCCATTGAGACATGGGTTCTTCAGCTCAGTTAGGCAGGGTCAAGGTAAAGATTAGCAAGGATTTGTTTCCTTGAAAGATGCTAGATGAGGAGTTTGATTTCACCTTGGCTCTCAGTGTTGCCATCCCAGGTCTACAGGGTAAGTAACAAACCCCTACATAATTTCTCCCATTGCCATTTTCTGAAGAAACATAATGGGTTCAAAAAAAGCATTGGTCTCATTTAGCCTAACATGTTCTATTCTAAAATTGGTGTGTAATTGAATCAAATGCATCAAAGCTGACACTGTGATGAGGAAACCAGCTTAGGGTATGGATGTGGAAGGCACTGGACTAGGTCTCTGAAGACTTGGCATCTACCTGCGATTCTTTCACTGACTCAGAGGGTTGCCTTGAGCAGATTCCTTCACCCTTTATGTCAGTTTTCTCGTATGTAGATTAACAGAGTGTTTCACTAATGTCCTTAAAGGTCTCTTTCAACCTCAGCACCATCTGATTGAGAATTTTGACTTAATGACTGAATTTAGTAATCATGACCTAAGTGTTAGCAAATGGGGGCTGCTTTCAGAAGCTAATCAATATCCAAGTTCAATAAATAATGAGTCTTTTGTTCTGATTGGGGGAAGCTGGCTTGGAATGAGGAGACTAGAGGACTCTGAATCACAGATTTTGGTTTTTAAAGGCCTTCACCACTAATGGGCTATAAGCTATGGGTCATAGTCACTGGCTGTGCTTCTTGCATTGAATGTGCTAGAGAAAGAACTACATAGAGAAGTGGAGCAGAAAATAAAAGCGGGAGGGAAAAGTCATCCCAGGTTGGTCTGAATAGGTTCTGAATCTGTCTGTAGAAGCTGGAGGGCTTTGTAGTCCAGTTATTCAGGTTCCTGAACTGCAGGTAAAAGGCCGTACACGCTTTGACATTCAAAACAATGGGCAATAGCAAGTGTGCCCAAGGTGCTCTTATACATGTTACTAAGTGGCTTCTCATTTAGCTGCATAGATAATTAAACGTTGGGAGCTGCAAATGCAGAATACGTCATTTGAGAAATAAATTGGTAATGTGACTTTACTTTTATTCTTAACATGAGTGATTTAATTCAGACCAGGGAACTTTCATTGAGCATCTACTGTGGGACACATAATCAACTAGGAGCCAGTGTCACAAAACTGAAGAGTCCGTGCCCTTAAAGAATTTAGAGTTCTTTGTGAAGGACATCAGTACATTAAAAATATTACAACCAATGTGGAGGTGTGCACAGAGTGGATTGGTAGAAGCATCATTGTGGGCTTTGTTTGGTATCCTTGCAGATAACAGCTGAGCCAAATATTGGAGGATGAATAGCAGTAGCTAATTAGAATAATAGTTTACACATACTGACCATTTACTATGTATCAAGTGCTATAGTCAAAGCATATTTAATGGGGGCAAAGGCTGAGATCAAAGATTCAGGTCCAGTTAAGGCACCATGCAGTAGTCCAGATGAAGTTGATGAAGACCTCAACCAGGAGAGTTTGAGATGAAGATGAGGGAATAGGTTGAAATTTATTTTTCAAGTAAAATGTATGCATTTGATTGATAGAGTTGAATGTGGAAGATGAGAAAGAGGAAGGAGTTAGAGATGGTTCCCAGATTTCTGACTTGGGTGTCTAATCCTGTGAAATGAAAGTTTGACAAGGAAAACTCAAAGAATATAATCAAAAGGTAATCCTTTTGGGATCATGAAGGGTGGGGCGATGAGTGGCTGGCAATGATGGTGGGGGGTGGTGAAGAGTTGAGGCTCCAGTTCTTACTTGTCTTGGAGGCTTCACTCTGGACCTAGCTGATGTTTACAGTTGACTGTTTTGGGGGGACCCTTTTTGGGGGGAGACCTCCCTTCTGCATTTCCTTTCAAAAAATAAACAAGAGTGTGCCAGTGATTGTTTTCTGCTTTTCACAGCTTGGGTGCTCTGCCCTTCCAGCTTCTGACTGCTATGGTCAGGGAGAACCCCAAACTCCATGCGGGTTCCTTGGCTGTAGGCTAAATTCTGTCTGTGGAAACAGTTTCATATCCATTTCTCCATCAAACACTGGTTGGCAGGATCATCCTAATTTTGCCAGCAATTAGCCCTTCTCCAGCTCCTGACTCTCCCAACCTGTAGGCAGGCTTGAGTGCAATTAGCATTACCTTCCTCAAATGTGAGTCAGGCACCAGACCTTTTGGTTTTCCAATTTCAGGGAACATATTTAACAGTTCTTGGCATAGTCTCTCTGAAGCCTCCCTACCAGGCTTGAGTGAAGAAGTCAGCAACCTCTTCACCCCAAAGAGGCAGTAGGTGTCACCCCAAAATAATCTTTTACCAGTCTCTTGATGAAAACTCCAACTTGAACATCCTATTAGAGGAGCACAGTGGAGAAGAGAGACATTATCTGAAACTGAGATTCCTGGTGGAGGAGCTCTTTGCGGGGGTGGGGCGGGGGGAGTCCAATCCTAAATACCACTGAGAGCAATCAGTGGTTAACCCCCTTGTACCAGCAGCCAGAGAAGTCCCAGGGCGCTTTGTCATGGTCAGACCTCATCTTCACAGGGATGTGTATGAGGTTGGGGATGGGAGACAAATAAGGAAAACTTCCTGAATCTTCTGGCTTTGCATCAAGCCAGTTCCCCAGAGAGCGGACTCTCCTTAAGAATCGCCCCTCCAGGTGGTCTGCTTTTGTTTCTGAAGTTCCCCCGGCTTTGCCCCAGCTGATTGTCCTGACCTGCGCAGTTAGCTCCGTTTGTGGTTTTAATCCTTGCTCAGAATTTTCCCACCGTGCTTCTCTCTTCATGGGGTGTTGACTCTGCTTTCCCTAAGAACGATTTTTGGGGTTTAGAATTGTCCTTTGAACTCATAATCTAGTCATACCTGGATCACTAATCACTGGTGAGTCACGCACATGCCAGCCCCTGGTGTATCCTGGGCTTTTAGCCAGGCTGCTTCGCATAGAATCCAAAATGCCTCTGCTCAAGCCCTAGTAGTACATCATTATTCTGACTCAAAAGGGAAGAATATGATGTAAGAAGGCCAACCAAGAGAAGCAGTCATAGTGTCTGGCGGTGGAAATGAGGTAAATCTACGTGAGATTTCCATGCTCCAAAAATGATGGGTGATTTCCAGGAGCCTAAGAACTCTGTAAAGGTTAAGAACTTGGTGTTTATTTTCATGACCAGTAATTGACTATCTTTGGAAGAATTTGGGAAAAAGTAAAAATCTAAGCTCATCGGATGTGTCCTTTTGGAGACAGTGAATGTCAAAGTGTTATATACTATTATTTTTTTCTTGGTTACTTCAACCTCTGAAGTCAAGCATACTAAAAAGCACCAGGATGGTCATGCAAAGTCATGCAAGTTGACCTCATTTCATCAGTTCTCAGCGTGGCAAGCAATGAGGTAAAACAAGGCAGAACCTGAGGAATTAAGAACACAATTGTCTTCAATACAAACTCTCCATTGCGATGGAAAGCTACTTAAAATCTCCTTGACAGAGTTTACAAATACAGTTTGAAAATCTTACTGTCAGTACCCATTTCAACTCTCAATAAAGGAGAGAGGAAAGAGAAAAGCAAAGGAAAAGTGGCACCCCCTGCTGGAGCAAGGCAGAAAGAGCACGTGAAGATGGCACCCTCCAGCCTTCTCCAGGAGAGCATCCCACAACCAGATGCCTGCCCCTTAGGCCAACCCTGCTAGACCAGCAAATGAGGCTTTTTCAGTCTGGGCTCCACTCTTCAGCAGTTTCTGCCCCGCCCTGGGACAGGTGAGTCAGCGAGCAGCCCTTTTAAGAGCTGTCTCTTTTTGCTGTAGGTCTACAGATGCCAAATTGGTTGGTTTTCAAAGCTAGATATTTGGAGGGTTCCTCTCTCAGGTGCAAGTCTTAAAAGATTCTCTCTGCCTAGGCACTATCCTAGGCGGGTTCTCGTATGTCAGCTTGCTGGACATTCATAAACAGTCTGTGATATGGGAAGTTTCCCCTTTTATCAGATGGGGAAACCCAGAGTTCGAAAGAGCTAGTGACATCACTAAAGTTGCAGAATTAGCAAAAATGCTGGGATTTGAATATAGAGCTTTTGGTTCCCCAAAACTGCTCACAGTTGAAGTGTGAGTGTGGTTTTGCATGTGAAAACATCCTACTGAGGAAATGATAAATTCTCATTGAAGCTGAAATTCTGAAGTGCTGAAGTTACCTGGGTTACAGAAACATTATATGTGATATCTGCCGCAAGTGATTGCAAGAGCACGTGTTTGTAGAGACCTAAATTCCAACTTCTATAACAGACATGGTTGTTTTTAAGTTTGTTAATTTCTTTGCGTTCTTCTTAATTTCTCAAATGAGTTAAGATGAATCAGTGGGTCATACTTTTTAAATGTATTTGCAACATCGTGTGTTAGATGGTGTGTGAAAATCTTAGCTGAGGCTGTGATAGGACTGGTTTGCAGAAAGCAAAATATTTAGAGCCTGTGGTTTATGGTTATTTTTCTTTTGGAGATCAGGGGTCTCATCTCATGAAACTTCAGATGACTCCGATATTAAGCTACTATCTGTCAAAGGCCTACTTGAAGAGATGTTTCTTGAAGTCAGAGACCCTTGTCTTACTCTCAATACTCAGTACTAACCCTGTGGCTAATACTCAGTGGTACTCAGTACAGTTAATCACATTGAAATGATGGGGTTTAATGCAAACATGTAAGCATTTTTTATCAGAAGATGCTTTATTACTGAAACTACTTTTGTTATCCACTGTGTTTCTTTTCTCCTTGTTAGCTATTTTATGTGGTGTTCGAAGGTATAATAAACCTTGGATCAGTTGGCTAGCTTAATTGAAAAGTGTTTTGAAAAGTTAAAAAGCAAAACAAAATATATTGAAAACCATTTCCATACCAATTTCTTCCCTCTGTTAGTTCAGTTGTAAGAAATGGAGAACAAAAGCATCACCAATGAAGGCTTTTAGCGGAAACATAATTGCTTACATATCCAAATACATCAGCCAAGTTTGCCACACACGATTAGGCAGCCAATTGCGTTGAAAATGTGCTTGCTCATTCAGAGGAGACCACGCCCCAGGGCTCACCCACTTGCTTCTCTTCAGTCCTGAAGTTGTGAGCACTAGTCCATTCTCATTATCCACTTGTTGAAGAACATAATGTGGCTGCCAGACAGGTAAGGATCATTTGGGTGCAAATAAAAGAGCTAATGTCTTCAACATACCCCACCTTAGGCCAGGAGGGTCCCTCTCCAGCCTTTCTTAACAACTCAAGTCCTTCTATCAAAGGACGCTAGTTATTAATGAATAGTTATGTGCCAGGCACTATCAACTGTGCATTACATTTAAAAAGTATAATGTGGGAGTTCCCCATCAAGACTCAGCGGAAATGAATCTAGTATCCATGAGGACGCAGTTTTGCTTCCTGGTCTCAGTGGGTTAAGGATCCAGCGTTGCCATGAGCTGTAGTGTAAGTCACAGACATGGCTCGGATCCCATGTTGCTGTGGCGTAGGCAGGCAGCTGAATCTCCAGTTGGACCCCTAGCCCTGGAACGTCCATATGCTGCTGGTGCAGCCCTAAAAAGAAAAGAAAAGAAAAAAATAATGATGTCACAGAGATGGATCAAATCCTAGCTTTTCAAATTTGCTTGGCACATGAAGAGTTATTTCGTTTAAAAGAAAAGAAGGGCATGTTGTATATTTGGTCTTGGGTACTTTCTCCAATTCTCATCTCCCCACCTGAAGTTAGTTTTGAATTCCCAGGTGAATGTGGTGGTGATTTGGAAACCCAGCTTGCCATGTCTTGGAATTATTTTCTAACCAAAACACCGTGTGATTTTTTTCTTTAATGACCTTAAATGTGTCACAGCCTTTGTACATCCTTTAATCCTGAATATCAAAGTAAAGCGGGATCATCTTCTTTTTTTTTTTTCCGTTTTTTTCACCCTGGAAGTGCAGAGAGAAATGTTTTACAGCAGCTGGTCTGCAGGTATTCGGAAGACATAAGACAGTAGATGAAGGTGACTGTCCCATTCTCAAGTTGAACAGAACTTAACTATGTGGTTGTTTGCTTAACAAGTCATCCTTTAGGATCAATCTAGCAGTGTTGGGGTAAACCATGTGTTGGAAATTAGTTCTCCTGGGATAATAAGTGCTAAGTGTTGTTCTCATTCCCAGCAGGCTACCGTAGGAGATGCAGGAGATGAAACCAGGATGCTGGCTAGCCAGCTAAGCAGACAGGGTAGCATGCTTCAACTTGGGCAGCAAAGTCCATTTTCTTTCCCCAAGTGTTTGTTGACCTCCTGACCATCATCACCCTAGACAAAGCTTAATGCCAAAACTACACATTTACATGTCAAGCTGACTGTAGGTTTCTCCATTAGTTTCCTGCTGCTGCTCTAATAAATTACCATCCACTCAGTGGCTTAAAACCACACAAATTTATTTTCTCCCATCTGCTTATCACAGGTCTCAATGAAGTAAAATCAAGATATCAGCAGGGCTATGTTCTTTTCTGGAACCACTAGGGGGAAGATGTGTTTTCTTGGCGGTCCCAGCTTCAAGACGCCTCCCACAGTCCTTGGCTTGTGGCTTTCTCCCTATATCTTTGAAGCCAGCAGCAGTGGATCGTGTCTTTGATTTCTCTGACCTCTTCTGCCTCCCTCTTCTACTTAGAAGAATCCTTATGATTATATTGAAAAACATATCTCTAAGGATAATCCAGAATTATCTATTTTAGGTATACCACCCTTAATTCCATCTACATCCTAAATTCTTCTTTGCCATGGAAACTAACACACTCACAGGTTCCTGGAATTAGGATGTAGACATCTTTGGCGGGGTGGGGCATTGTTTTGCCTACAACAGACTCATTTTCACTTTGATAAAAATTTTAAGACTCTTTTCAAATTTCCCAGCAGCTGCCTACAGACAGTAAACAGAAAAACATAAATCGCTGTTAAATCCATTCTTTGCTCTTTGCTCTTACCATTGTGCTTAAATGGCTCGGCTAGCAGCTGACAGATTTTAAGATTCAGTATCTGTGGCTCCATGTTGTCTGTATTCTAACTTCACTGAGCCCCTTCCCTCCCCACTTGCCTTTGTGTGGGCAGTGAAGCTCTGCTCTCAGTAACGAGCCCCTCTGCCACAGAGCAGACCTTTTGAAGAGTACCTACTTTTCATCATGCCAAAGCATGAGCTCACACACGTTCACACCGGCCTTTGTTCCCTCCAGGCTTCCATACCTCATGAGTTGCCTCTTTGCTTTCAGGGGGAATCAAGGTAGCAGACCTCAACAGCATTCTGTTTCAGGGGTTGAGGAGAGACAGCAGAGCGGGGATTTAGGTTATATCCGATGACCACCTCTTTCCTGGGTTTGCCCTCACAGCAGCTGGAGGGCTTGGAGGTGCTAAGCCCTCTGATTTAGAACTACACAGGTCTGAAGGCTGAGCATTTTCTATGAAGGGCCTTCATCTTTGGAATTCCCTCTCCAAGGCTATTGACCTGCATGGCCTGAAGTAAATTCCATCTCCCTAGTAAAGTGGATTTCACAGTTAATACGGCCAAGCTGATTTGGATTATTTATTTTCAATGTTAGCCACAGTGGTGGAAGTCTCAGATGTGTGCAGGAATTGAACGCGTCTTTAGAAAGCTCGGGAACAAATAGTACTTCTGAGACAGGAAAAGGTTGGGCTGTAATCTTCTTTGTTGTGTAATTTTCTTGCTGTGTTGTCTGTGACTTGCTCTGATAGCGAATGCAGCGCACACTCTGTGGTTATCTCTTCCATGTTGTTTTTTTTTTTTGCAAGCTCAACCTACCTGACCCTTTCCTGTGTTTGATTATTTAGGGTGTCTCTCTCTGTCTCTGGATAGCAAATGACTGGCAAAAAGAAGTATAAATAAAGCGCACGGTCGATCTGCATATCAAGTCAGCTGCCCTGGTGTGTGTGCGGGACTGGAGTAAGGTGGACGTGAAGGAAGTTATTAGCTCTCCAGCAGGGGCGGAGAGAAAAGCCAGTTCTGTCAAAAGTGAATGTTGAAACAAAAGAAAATCACCCCGTCCCAAATGCTCTGGGCTGAATCTGCCTTCCTGGGGTCTTACTCTGGTTCAGAGATGGCTCTGTCCTTGAAGTACTCTCTGTTGAGTGACACGAGTCCATGGTATCAAGTAGTGTTTAAAATACCTAGATTAAAAGCCTTCCGCATTTAATGTCTCAGCTCCAACAGGTATATAAACTAAAATGAACTTGCAAATTTCATTGAAGCTTTATCCTCCAGCTCAGGCTAGTCCCTAATGTCACAATTTCCACATTTCTGACAAAGAATCTTTTACTCTCACCAAGTTCCCGGTCACAGTTGGCAGCTGGCCCATCCAGCGGGGGAAGGTGACTTTCGTGGTGTCCTCACTCTTGCAGGGGTGCAGGTTAACATCCTCCTTGGGCAATGAGGGGACTAATACTCTGTTCTTGTTCAAAGCTCTGAGGGATCAATGTATGAGATGTGGTACTCGAATTGATGCTATTCCTGTCCTGAAAGCATTAACTCCAGCTCCTTTCCTAGTGGAAGAGGTGAGGGGATGTGACTCTTGCTCAGCACTGCCCATGTAAATCTTTTTAAATCCAATTTAATCCAAAAACGCACTGAGATTTTGATTAAAACGGGTAGGTAACTGACTTTCTAATAGGTTAATAGGCTCGTGCTAATGTGAAATAGGCCATGGATTCCAGGTACATTCAGACCGAGCAGCGCAGCTGATTTTTATAGGTTGATTCAGCTCAACATGGCTAATGTGTCTCTTGGTCTGGCCACCATCTTACAGGGAGCCTGGCCAAGCTGCCCCTGGAAATGTTCCTGCACATGTTGCGTCACTAGCAGAATTTCTGCCCTTAAGGGATGGTGTGCTTGTAGACCCCAGGACCTCCACCTCTCAAGTAGGACTGGTACCGTTGGTTTCTTAGGTTTTTGACACAGGGAATAGATGCACTGGTTTTTGGGTTAAGATCTGCTGCTCTCTCCTGAGCCTTCCCATTAGAGGAAGGCGGGCCTACAAACACAGCGGTAGGTGATGTGGTCAAAGATGGCTGAACTCAGAAGCAGGTTCAAGTTGGACCTGCTGAGCTGAATGCGTCTGCTCCAGGACAAACAGTGAGTCAAAGTTCCTCTTCTTGGGGAACAGGTCTCTCCTCCGGGACAGGAAGAGAATGGTCACTGTCTGGGCTGCTGTCGAAGCTCTGGTGGCCTCAGCATTGGATCAGATGGGGTCTGCAGTTCATATACCTAAAGAAAGCATTTCAGCGTATCCCAGGTCCTGATGGACTAAATAGTCAATGATGGCTTTGAAGGGTATTTTTTCCCAGCTTTATAGAGCTATAATTGGCAAATAAAATTGTAATATGTTTAAAGTGTACATATAATGATTTGGTGTACATAAACATTGTGAAAAGATTCCCTCTTTGAATGAACACATCTGTTGATTGCTTTGTTTTGTCTGACGGCTGAAGCCACTTGTCCCAGTGCAGGCTGCCCATGACATCCTGGGCCTCTTGTATTACTCTGCTCTCTCTGGCCCCTGCCAGGTACTTACCCTGCGACTGATCACATCTGGGGCTCATCAGGCCCACAGAGCTGAATTGAGACACTGCAGATCATAAGCTAAAGAGCTCTAAAACACTCTTTAGGATTTTCTTTTCCTGTTCAGTAGCAAACATGGACCTTCAATGGTGGCCAACATTAAAAAAAAAAAATGTGTTCATATTATAAGTCCAAGACTTACAGAAACAGCCTGGTATCACTGTTGGCATTGTCCTTTCTATGAAAACCAGTCCCTAGCCCTTATCTGGATATCTCGCTTTCAACTTTCACTGCTCTAAGTGACCCACTTCTATAGTCATTGTACCTCACGTAGAGAGCATTATTTCAGTGTCTAAGTGATGTTCTAAGGTCGTGTTGAATCCAGAACCCTGGTTTGAAACCTGTTCCCTCAATGCCCAGTCTGTGTGCTCTGCTTTGACACATTCTACCGTGTTTTTCACGTGATCCTCTCCATTATGGTCTTAATTGTTAACTGTTTTTTTGTTTTTATTTTTTTATGTGACTAGATCCCCCTATTATTTGAATCATGTTGAAGCTCAACATTTTCCTCTCCCATTTCTTTTAGCTTTCTTTGCTTGAATAAGTTTTCAGCAATGGGGTGGTAGTTCTCCTATGGTCTCATTAGTATCTGCTTCAGAACTGAAGTAGTTTTCCTTGATTTTTATTCTCTACATTAAAACAAATATTCTAGAGTATTTTATTGCATTCTCTTTTTTTTTTTTTTTTTTTTTGTCTTCTTAGGGCAATACCTGCAGTCTATGGAAGGTCCCAGGCTAGGGGTTGAATCAAAGCTGCACCTGCTGGCCTATGCCTCAGCCATAGCAACACAGGATCTGAGTCACACCTGTGACCTACACCACAGCTCACAGCAATGCCAAATCCTTAACCCACTGAGCGAGGCCGGGGATCAAACTTGCATCCTCATGGATACTAGTCAGGTTTGTTACCATTGAGCTACTACAGGAATTCCTATTACATTCTTTTATGGCAAGTGGACATTGGGATAAAGGCTAGACATTTTCTCCTCCATAATTTTTGGACCCTTGCACCTTTGTCAAATTATCATTGAGAATGCAGTCTCAGGGAGAGGAATTTTGTCCTTAGCTTTCCCACCTTGAAATTCTATTTATAAGTCACTTGTCTCCACATGCAGTTCTGCTGACCAAGTCATACTTGATTTAATTGCCCATCTTACATTGAGATTAGCTGCAACTCCCCCACATTCGCCACTCACCTTCTAACCTCCCAAAGCTCTCTTCTTGTAGTTTGATTTTGCAGTTGTTCAAATGAAATGAATCTGAAATGAATCAGGTCACTCGGGTTGTGTCTACACAAACAAACACTGGGGTCAGAATTCAACTCTAGGAAGAAGTTTTGAGCCATAGATTTTTAATTTGAAAAGGGACACCATCTCTTTCTTCTGGGGTCTTGATGGGAGAGGCAAACATGGCATGATTCCTGATTGTTTTTCACTGCGTCCGATGCAGGCCTGCCTGCTCCATCGTGGCATCCTTGCTTTTCTCTCTAGTTCCTTGTGATGATTCCCTCAGTATTGGGGTGACATCTTCAGCTTGAAGCATACTTATAAATTTGGCCTGTATAGAACTTACCTACAACTCATCCCTCTCACCACAAATGTACTACTCTTGGCCGTGGACCGATTTCTTTAAAAATTTATTTGAATAAGATATAATTACAGCTTATATTCAGCAGCCCATCCTCAGAGTAGAAATGTTGCCTCATCTTAACTCTGATATTAGTAATGCCTCCAAACTAGGAAGAGAGAGTGGTGGAGAGCAGTCTTTCTGGCCCTTTGGATGTGCAGTCCTGTGGGCACCCCAGGTTCAGGGTCTCTGATGCAGGGCTATGTCCCTATTGAACTTTCTGGAATCAAGGGTGTCTGCCTTGAGGAGGGGTCTGAGACAAGTGCCTGCATTTCCTCTGTCCCCCAAACACCCTGAATAATATTAAAGAAGCCCAGGAGTTCCCGTTGTGGCGCAGTGGTTAATGAATCCGACTAGGAACTATGAGGTTGCGGGTTCGATCCCTGCCCTTGCTCAGTGGGTTAACCATCCGGCGTTGCCATGAGCTGTGGTGTAGGTTGCAGATGCGACTCGGATCCTGCGTTGCTGTGGCTCTGGCGTAGGCGGGGCTACAGCTCCGATTAGACCCCTAGCCTGAGAACCTCCATATGCCATGGGAGCGGCCCAAGAAATGGCAAAAAGACAATAAATAAATAAAATAAAATAAAGAAGCCCAGAGACCAATAAAGGCACAAGCACGCTAAAGTTCAGGGTTGAAGTAGGGGAGTGGCATGTATCTAGATGATGAAAAATGAGTATCAAGAGAGGGTTATAATGCTGGACGAATCAGAATGGAGAGAATAATAGAGACGGGGGCAGAGGACACAAAAGCACTTTTTCACAGCAGAGTTTTCCAAAGCGGCAGATGAGAATAGGATCGGGCGAAATAATAGATGAAACATTTGATATTTATGTGTAATTACTTGTATGTATTACTTGCATTCTAAACTTATTTGTTTGGCTTTTTTTGTTTAAACAAAAAAAGTCATAATCTTTTAGGACAGGACCCAAAGATCTTTGTAACTCGCACTCAGATGACGAAGGAGAAATCAGGAAAGAAAACAAACAGCGTTCTGCTTTTTCCATCGTTTCTGTGCCGGCTGTGAACCCTCAGCTTAGTGAGGAGGATCCCGATTTCTAGAGGAAGGTACTCTGTCCTGTAGTCAGAGGAAGAAACAGAGCTGTTGAGGACAAACTCAGCAACCTGTGCAGGAATTTCATTTGCTATCAAGAAATGAGGATTTATTGGTGCAGGTCAAAGTCGAAGGCATTTCATGGTAGATATATTTAATCAGAAATGTGCTCACTAATGTTCCAGGTGCCCATTTAAGTCTCTGCTTGGTCACTTTACCATCTCGGTCTCCAACCACCAGTATCCAGGAAGGATGATTTAGCTGTCTGTATGGGGGAAAAAAAAATCTCTCTGGCTTTGGCAAGACAGTGTAGGGTCTGAAGGGATTCTTCTGCACAAGACCGTGAGACATGGAGTTCACAGCTCGAGAAGAAGAGAGAGATGGAAAAAAACGCAGCATGGCAAGTTGGAGGGAGCTGGAGGAGTCTGCTTCCTTCAGAGCAGTTCCAGGCAGGCTGTGCTTATCCTGGGCCTTATCTAGGATGGATGAGTGGTCCCCCAGGGAAGATCAGGTCAATTCCAGGACAGGCCTAGAAGTCCTACTGGGCCTAAGACCACCCCAAGCTGTTATGGACCTTGTAAATCATGGGAGGGAGCAATTTAATCTAACTGAGGGAGTTCCCATCATGGCTCAGTGGTTAACAAATCCGACTAGGAACTATGAGGTTGTGGGTTTGATCCCTGGCCTCCCTGAGTTAAGGATCTGGCATTGCCGTGAGCTGTTGTGTAGGTCGCAGACATGGCTTGGATCCCACGTGGCCATGCCGTAGGCTGGCGGCTATAGCTCCAATTTGACCCCTAGCCTGGGAACCCGCATATGCTGTGGGAGCGGCCCTAGAAAAGACAAAGAGACAAAAAAAAAAAAAAAGTAAAAAAATAATCTAGCTGAGATCTCCCTTTCCAGACAGGGGTCCACAACTGACTGAGCCTCAGGGTAAGACAGAAAAAGGCAATTGTACACTTTTGGCTAAATATATATGGCATTTGGTAAATATTAGATTGCAGCAATTGTGCCGCCTGAGAGGTCTTAGTTTTTAAATTCTCACAATCCCCCAGGAAGTGAGATGTGCAATGTGCCATAAGACTTATTTTCTCAGAGTTCCCGTCGTGTCTCAGCAGGTTAAGAACCTGACACAATGTCCGTGAGGATGCAGATTTGATTCCTGGCTTTGCTCAGTAGGTTAAGGATCTAGTGTTGCTGCAAGCTGTGGCATAGGTTGCAGATGTGTCTTGGATCCTTTGTTGCTGTGGCTGTGATGCAGGCCGGCAGCTGCAGCTCCGATTTAACCCCCGCCTCAGATTTCCATATGCAGTAGGTGTGGCCCTAAAAAGAAGAAAAAAAAGAAAAGAAAGACATTTTCTCACATTTGTCTTTTGATATATTTGAATAAACAATTGTTAAGAAAGCATTTAATTTATTCTATTACTATGGATTAATTATTGTATTTGTATTTATGCCCTAGTATTGCATATATCAAAACACATTATAATAAATTAATAGAGTATCACTTCTCTGTGTAAACAGTGTCCTATTATGCTGCCTAGGTTTGCTGGTATTTTATGATTTGCCTTATGAAGAAGGTTTTTACCACCCTAAACATATCTAAATATGTAAATGGTTGATACAGTGGGAACATTTAACATTTTAAATAAAGAGTATAGTATTTGGAAATAGCTTTAATTTTAAAGCAACAGGTCTTACAAAAACGTTATTCTAACTCCATAGTCCAATTACTCCATAATGAATAAATATGATGCTATACAGAAAATAGAAGCAATATTAGAACACTTCCTGAATATGTAAAATTTGTAAGAATAGTATGAGATAGATTAAATTGAGAAAAACATTATTCCAAACACAATTTAATTAAAAGAAATTTATAGCAGATTAGCTTTGCCATTACTTTCATTAATTTTTGAAAACACAACAAAACTACATTATTGCTTGGTGCTTTCTATTATCTTATCTTCATATGTATTAATTTGTTAATTACACTTTACATAAATCAGTGGAAAACAGCTTAATTTGTCTAAGCATGGTAGAATTTCTAAGCCTATGAAAAATCACTCCCTAGGTTTACTTAATTTCTGTGTGGTCCAAAAAGTAATGTGGCTACTAATAAGAATATGTTAATACAGAGAATATATTCCTTTTTTAACCATACAGTGCCCACATAGAAAGAAGTTTTCAGATACATATCCTCTGAGTGTATGCACATTAAAGAGTTAGATGTGAGAAAAGACATCTAAAGTAGATACTTTGCTCATGTCTGAATTTAGATATGCCAATGGCACACTCATACTTTGTTATCAATTTATCACATGCATATTCTCATCACAAGTTTAGATCTCCTAAAATAATACATGTATATTGCATCTGCATGAGAAAAGGATTTGGGGGGCTGATTTTCACCTGAAGTGAAAGTCCAAACTCATTCTAAAATCTGAGATGTTGAACTAACTTAAAGAATGGCCTCTCAGAAGTCAAGTGCACCCATAACTTTAGAATGTGGCCTTATTTGGAAATATGGTCTTTGCAGATATAATCAGGTAAATTAGATGAGGTCATACTAATTCAGAGTGGATTCTAAATCCAAAAGCTGGTGATTTTAGTATTGAATATTAAATGAAGATTGAATCTATAATCTTTTCTACTAAAATTGAAGCTTGCCAAGAACAGATCCAAAGTCTTACTCATCTTTGATCGGTAGTGGTTTTGGTTTGTTATTCCTGCTTCTGGTTTTGCCTTGAAGTTTTGTTGTTGTTGCTATGGTTTAGCTTTTGTTTTTAGCCACATAGCAGTCATTTCCTCTTCTTTCAATAAAGCATCCCTATTTTCTTTTGAGGAATGACCACTGTCCCGATAGGTGAAATCTTGGCCAGAATATCCATAAAGATTTCCTGCTCTCCCCTTTTCAAGGAATAGACATGAAATCCAAGCTAAGCTAGTTGGACTCTATACCCCAAAACTGAATCTTCAGCAGAATGATGAAGAAAGAAATAATTTATCCAAGTGTTTGTGCCCTGAGTTATTGCTCTCTAAACACTCAGAAATTCCCTAATTCCTTCTCTCTGTGGGCCTAGTACTTGAGGTGACATTCCATCATTCTGTCAGCAACCTCAGAGCCTACAAGTAAATTCGGATTCCTATTGCTTGCAACCAAAGAATTCTGTATTTCTAAAAAGACTAGTTAATTGCTCTGCATGAAGTAGCTGCTCAGAGTAGTAGTTTGTGTTCACAGAATCCATTCTGGATGGTTCTAACAGAATTCTAGAGGGCTCATGAGACTTTTGAGAAGGCATGAGAAATGCCCAAGTTCCTAACATAGAACTGGCCTAGCGAGGAAGTTCCTACTGCTAAGGTCAAATGGTGAATGCCAGATACATGGTTTGCAACTATTTCTCCCATTCCTTAGGTTGACTTTTCACTCTGCTGATGGTTTCTTCTGCTGTGAAGAAGATCTTTAGTTTGATATAGTCTCATTTGTTTAATTTTGTTTTGTTACTTGTGCTTTGAGTGTTATATCCAAGAAATGATTGCCAAAGCCAACATCAGGAAGCTTTCCTCTGTGACATCTTTTAGGAGTTTTATAGTTCAAAGTTTTAAGTTTAAATCTTCAATCTACTTTGAGTTGATTTTTGTGTATAGTGTAAGATAGGCATTCAATTTTATTATTTTACTTGTAGATAAGTAGTTTTCCACTGCTATTTTTTTGAAGAGACTGAGCTATATAGTCAATAAGGGATTGATATCCAAAATATATAGGGATCTCCTATAACTTGATAGCCAAAAACCAAATAACTCAATAAAAAAAGGGCAAAGGGCTTGAATAGATGTTTCTTCAAACACATACAGGTGGCCACGAGGTACATGAAAAGATACTCAGCATCACTAATCATCAGAGAAGTGCAGATTGAACCACAATGATGTATCACCTCACACTTGTTAGGTTAGTTTCTATAAAGAAAAAACACCACAGAAGATAACAAGTATCAAAGGCTATAGAGAAATTGGAATCCTTGAATACTGTTAGTGGGAATACAAAACTGTGCAGCCGTTATGGAAAATACTACATTGGTTCCTCAAAAAATTTTAAGTAGAATTACCATATGATCCATCAATCTCACTTCTTAGTATGTATCCAAAGGAATTGAAATTAGGACCTTAAAGAAAGATCTGCACTCCCATGTTCATTACAGCATTATTCATAGTAGCCAAGATAAAAAGCAACATAAATGTGGATGATCAGATGAATGGATAAAGAAAATATGGCATATACCTACAGTGGAAAAATAGCCTAGGAAATCCTGCCCTATGCAACAACCCAGATGTACCTGAAGGACATTATGCACCTGAAAGACATTATGCTAAGTGAAATAAGCCTTTCACAAAAGGAAAAATACTGTAAGATTCTTCTTACACTAGAAAAGTTAAACTCATAGAAACAAGAGAGTAGAATGGTGGTACATGGGCTTGGAAAGAGAGAAATAGGGAGTTGTTCCTTGGGTAAAAAGCTTCAGTTACATAAGATGAATAAGTTCTAGAGGCTGTTGTACAGCAATGCCAGTAGTTAACAGAGCTATAGTTGGCACTTAAATGTTTGTTAAAAGGGTAGATCTCACCATGATAAAAAAATAAATAAAAATAAATGCCTGAAGTTTATCTTGATTGCACTTGCTACTGGCACAGTCCCAATTCAACTTCTGCATGAGTACGTCAGTGTGACAACCACTAGAAAGCTCATCTACCTCTTCTTCACACACTAGGACTAGCAAGGTGGAGGTTCATGCCGTAGGCAGCACCTACTTTATCTGTTAGTCAAGTAGAGATTTGAATACTAGTCTTTACACTGGGGAGATAGGGCTCTGTCATATCAAGGACAGTTCCCTCATGATATAGGGAAGCTATTTTTAAAATGATGGGCAAATAAAAGGGGGACTCACCTTGAAGATGATAGATGTTCCCTACATCAGCAAATTTTTAACACATGGATTAATAATGACTTGAAAACCATAAAAGTAGACTAGATTTGAGTAATACCCACAATTCTTTATCTCTCCCACATTTACCCCACTTTATGAGTAACTTTGAAGCTTCTTGCACTACAGCATAAGTCCCTGGCCATGGATTTGGGGTGTAGACATATGACTTGCTGCGTCAAGAATGTTAGCAAGTGTGACATAAGCAGAAGTGTGAGAAACACATATGTGACTAGGTTTGCACTCTGGTGCCTTTTGCCATTGTCATGAGAACACAATGGGCCACCCAAGAGAAAGAGGTGCATGGGCAATCCTCAAGGGCAGAGCCATCCATCCAGGTCAGCACACCTAGATCAGTCATCTTTCAGCTTACCTGGATGTGAATAAATATTTATTGCTGTATGAGACTGAAAGATTTATGTTTTTACTTTTATTACACAGCAGTAGCTAACCACTGCAGAGAAGGAAAACATAAAAATTGGTCCAGATTGACTCTTTTGGGGCCCTCTTTCCTACCCTAAAACTTAGTTATTAAGGCAAACTTAAAAATGAAAGTACAAGGGTAAATAGCAGCTCATACGCTGCATGGAAGACAACTTCTGATTATCGATTTTTAAATCAAGGGCCAATTCTTCACACTCTTAATGCTTCACATATGGTACACCTCTCTTTAAAAAGTATCCGAAGAATATTTTCTAGGCAGATCTTCAAAATTTGACACATTATCTTCTATCTCATCTTCTACTCTGATCCGTGACAAATTATCTTCTTTTTGTCTTGGCCATCATGCTATGTTTAGTCATACCACAAAAGCAGAGACATGTGGGGAAGGCATTAAAAATCAGGATAAGAGTAATTCAGTTCTACCTTACTGTTCAATACAATGTGGTGACTTAATCCTAGGATATTTTTAGCTAATGTTATGACTCACTGAGATGAGACGGATTATGTCATCTGAAAATGTGCGTGAAATGGCAGTGTTTCCCCAACACAACTTTATCAAGTGGTGCTAGAATAGAGTCTAATTAGGACGACTTTGAAGTTTTAAATCTAATCATTAGCATCATTCACCATATTGTTTGTAGGAGATACTTTCTTTCTGCCCACTGAAGCGTGTTCAGGTAAAAAGAAGATTATTAACTATAACCCTTAAGTTATATTCCTTCTCCATCATCTCTTAACCTCACTTGGAATAAGAAAATAACCATTTACAGGTCTCATGGCCACTTGTGACTGCTCATTAATGTTAAAAAGCTGATAGCCAATTGTGACACCATCATTATAGAAAGAATATCTTTCTATCCTGTATTTGATCTTTTGAGATTTAATTAAGCTCAGGTACAAAGTATGATAGTGTCTGCAGAAACCCTCTTAATTGCTCATCAATCAATATTTCTAGAAGAACTCTGTTGGATATTATAGTACATGTAGAAAAATAATAGTTGTGTTCTCTCTGCCTAAGGAGTTTATAATTTGGTGAGGGAAGCAAGATTAAAATATATAGAAAGTTAAAGTGGAATGTGGTACTAGCACTTAAAATGTCAAAGGTAAGTTTATGATTAGGAGCCAATTTTATGACATAGATCATTAGTCCTGTGGGTTTAGGTTAAGGAAGGGGCACTAAGCATTTGGGTGTTGTAGGAAGACTTCCTGGAAGAGAAGGACTTAACACATGAACTTGAAAATTGAGTAGGATTTCCTAGGTAAGAAGTAAGCCACAAACAATTCAGTTGAAAAATGGCCGGTGCTTATTCCATAAAATGGTTGTATATCTATATAAAAAGCTTTAGGAAAATTATTTAGGTTAAGACAAGTTGTGTTAGTAGTTCAATAAAAGCTATACTTAGCATTTAATTCCATTACTTTTTATATGGTCTATGTTAGTTTTCAAGGGTTGTCATACAAAATAGGCAGACTAGGGGGCTTTAACAAGAGAAATTTATTTTCTCATAGTGCTGGAAGTTCAAAATCAAGGTGCTGGCAGGATTGGTTTCCTCTGAGGACTCTCTCCTTGGTTTGTAGATGGCTGCATTCTTGCTGTGTCTTCATGTGGTTGTCCTTAGCATATGCACACCACTAGTCCCTCTTCATATGTCCAAATTTCCTTTTCTTATAAGGACATCTGTTGAATCAGATTCTGGGCCACTCTAAGGCCTAATTTTAACTTAATCCCTTCTTAAGGCCCTGTCTCCAAATACAGTCCTATGCTGAGGTTCTGGGATTTAGAGCTTCAACACCTGGATTTGGGAGGACACAATTCAATCAATGACACTTTTTTTTTTTTCTTTCTTTTTAGGGCTGTACCTGTGGCATGTGGAAGTTACCAGGCCAGAGATCAAATTGGAGCTGCAACTGCAGTTCTTGCCACAGCCACAGCAACCCAGGATCTGAGCCATGTCTGTGACCTAAATCACAGCTCATGGCAACCCCAAATCCCTGACCCAGACCCACCAAGTGAGGCCTGGGATCTAACCCACATCCTCATGGATACTAGTTGGATTCTTTTCCCCTCTACCACAATAGGAACTCCCTCAATGACACTATTTTCAACATCGATTACCAATCATAGATTGACGACTGGAGAAAAAGATTAGCATTTTCTCCCTAGAATTAAGACTTCCAATGGGTATCTCTCCCACCTGCACCCCCTGCTCTCCAGGACCAACTGTTACTTAAAGCCTTGTCTCTTCATCTTATTCTTCTTCTGCCCATTTCTGTCCCAATCACTCTAGACTTTTCCACCACCAATTCCTTCATCAGAAAGCTACTCCATCTGACTCTCATACGTAGGCCATCCACTGACTACTGGTCATGACTATAGGCTGGACTCTCCCACAGATGTTTAAAACTTGCAGCAATCAACGCACAGGCATTTTTGTTTTCATTGGTATGAGGGAGAGTTTAAAAGTTCCTCAGATGATTCTAATGTGCAGCAAAACCTTGCTGTGCGAGAAAGGAGGAGCCACTTTGCTTTCCATGGACAGTACTTAACGGTGTGCATGTGAGGTCTTCATAATCGTAGTCCTGGTCCTAATAGCGTATGTTTTATAATCAGAGGAGAAATGATCCTATTCAAATAAGTAACACTGAGCCAAAGGAAATACTTGTTTAGAACTTCCAAAAGGTGCCGAATAGATGCTACTACCCCCAAGGGAAGTTGCTAACCACACTTTGCATCATTTCACAAAGACATAATGAGATAAAATTGGTCAATCTGTACCGCCTCCCCTCCCATAACCTGCTGTAGTCAGAAAATTGTTAAATTGTTAGATCAGGAAAATGGTTTGTATATTGCCTTTTTGTTTGTTTGTTTGTTTGGATTGTCATTTTTTTCATATTTTAAAGTTTTATTAAAAAACTGTTGATTTACAAGGTTGTGACAATTTCTGATGTATAGCAAAGTGATTCAGTTATACATATATACACATCCATTCTCTTTCAGATTCTTTTCCCACATAGACTGCTACAGAATACTGGGTAGAGTTTTCTGTGCTACACAGCATGTCCCCATTGGCCCATCATTCCATATATCTCAGTATGCATATACCAATCCCACCCCGCCCCCCAAGCCCATCCCTCCTCTACTGCCTGTCCCCTATGGTAACCATAAGTTTTTCAAAGTCTGTGGGTCTGTTTCTGTTCTGGAAACAAGTTTGTTTGTATCTTTTCTTTTCTTTTTTTTTTCTTTTTTTTTTTTTTTTTTTTTTTTTTAGATTTCACATACAAGTGATAGCATATATGTTTGTCTTTCACTGATTTACTTCACTTAGTATGATAATTCCTGGGTCCATCCATGTTGCTGCAAATGGCATTGTGTCAGTATTTTTTATGACTGGGTAATATTCCATTCTATACATGTACTACGTCTTTTTTATCCAGTCCCCTGTCAATGGGACATTTAGGTTGCTTCCATGCCTTGGCTATTGTAAATAGTGCTACAGTGAACACTGGGGTGCATATATCTTTTCAAATTATGGTTTTCTCTGGATAGATTACCAGGAACGACTATGAAAACAGTATGGAGATTCTGCTAAAAAAACCCAAAAAATAGAACTACCACATGTAGATTCCTTTTGACTCCCAAACCATGCTCTTGCAAACCAAAAGGGAAGGCCTCAAAGGGTATAGCTATTGGACTTCCTACCATAAAAGGAAGGGAGACATCAGATATCACAGAAAAGCTGAAACAGAGTCCATAGGCTTCCTTGTGCTTGGAACCAAACCGTATAAACAGATCTTCTCACTGCTATTGAGCAAAGGCCTTCAGTGGATCATGGCCATTGCTGACCCTATCCAGTAGAATGTCTTCCTTAGCCCTGAGCCTCTCTTTACAGGTGCCTCTCTTAGATAATAGCATTCACTTTATTAATGGTTCTGAATTCTTAGAAGCCTGTCCCAAAACAGAGCGGGTAGGGGTCTTAACCCTCATGGGAACAGTGTTAGTGTCCAAGGGAAAATGAGGTTGGGACAGTCGGTAAGGAAATGCCTTGACCAAAAGGATGCCCAGAGTAAACTGATTCTGAAAAACCAGAGTCATTTGAACAAGCACACATCAAGTATTTCCACAAGAGTCTCCATACATATGTGTTAAATTTAGTGAGATATAAAATGATACAGAACAAAATTGGCTTCTCAGATATATTCCTGAATTAATGCAAGCAGAGTCATATTGCTAACTTTGCCTAATTATAAGAGCTGTTTTTAAGTGCACTTTTTCCAAGGGTTTTATTAGTTTTCAAGGAACTCTGCTATGATGTAAGTAATAAAGGGCAAATATTAAGATCTTAAAAAGGAGTGGTACTGTTGGTAGGACTCTTTCTGTATCTCAGAACTTGTCCATGTGCCAGATCAAGACAGACTTCTCAAGGAAACCTGAGAATCTCTGTGTACTAAAAAGAAAAATGGAAGAATGTATTTTAATATTTGAATTTTACATTTTTATTAAGCTGGCAAATATTATCAGCCTTCATGTTGCCATCATTGCTAATTTCCAAACTGAAGATAGAACATGTATGTCTGCTATTCAAGAAACCTAAAGGAACTCAGCAACAATATTAGCAGAAATATCAGTTAATAAGGAGAGAAAGATGGGAAGAAAAAAAATTGAAGATCATTATAAAATAGAGGTCCACAAAAACCCTACCATCAAACTCACCATTCTAATCATTTCTCATGCCCTAAGTTGCACATTGATATTTTTCAGGAGAAAACTCTCCCTGGGCTAGTCTTTATCATCATTTCTTCTTGGAAGTATCTGAGGCACTTCTTTTCAGATAGGAAGATAGGTAAGTGCACAGGTTGGTCATTATGTTGAAAATCCTGAATTCAAAGTCATAACCGCCAATGTAACTTAGTGGTCTACTTAGTGCTTTTAAAATTTTTACTAGGCATAGTAACACTTCTGTCTGGTCCACTCCATTCAAAAAAAAAAAAAGGCTGTTGCCTTCATCTCTACCACTCAGAACGAACTGTATTCCTACAAGTCCTCCTTAGAAATGATTTATGCCGCAAACCTGCAGAACCGCCATTCATTTCCACCTTGAATTTATAGCACTATAATGTGGTGTCCAAAGATCAAGCTCCTCAAAGATCTCTCAACACTCCGAATCTCTGCATAACAATCCTTATCTTCCCTTAACTCAGAGCCCTCATATGTTGCACTTTGAGGATGGTTATCGTTTGCCCTCCAGTGATCAGACCCTTGATACATTGTTCATTTGTTTCTAATACAGTTTTCTTCATTTCCCCAAATCCAAAGGTTCTGCTTTCTATAATAATTCGAACATTCTTCCTGGAAAAGCAGATTTGAGAATTCACAGTAAAGCGTTCACTTCACCCCTTCTCAGAAGAAGAGACCAGCACAGAACCCACCACTTTCTCTGAATAGTAAATGAGTTCGGATTTTCTGCTGCTAGTTTTCATTTTATTTTAAAGGAGTCTTTGTATAGCCACATTAAGATATTCAAGTATAAATTGGTCCCTGGTAGCTATAGATTGTGGTGTTACCGCATTAACCTTGAAACCTACCCAGCTCTCAGGAAATAGCTTCCCTCGGAAGACAGCACCTGCTAGACATTGGATACTAAGGATCTCTTACAAATCAGTACATTCTATTTTGGAGAGAGTTTTAACATTTATGAATAACCTGCTCAGTGCCTTTTTTTTTCCCATGAATTCATTTCTAATAAAAGGGACATCAGATTACACAGTAAATGTATTATCTGGCCTGAAATTAGTTTTCTAGTTAATTCAGCTAAATGGTAGTCTAGTATTGCTTCCGCACAATGATGAATTTCACTCTTGGAATTGTTTCGTATTTCCCTCCCTGATTTAGTTGCCTTTGACTGAGAAAACATCAAGTCGTTCCTTGATGATGAAGGGCATTCCAGCAATGAGATCATTCCCTTTAGTCTTGCATTTTGTCTCGTTCTGTCTTGCACACGTCTAAAACAATTCAAACACAATAGAAATTCTCACCTCCTGTTCAGTACCATCCCTGACAGAACCTGCAGGCAATTTTCACTCTCTTTTTCTGCCCATTCCCAGATTATAAATTTTCACTGTTATCATTTTTTTTTTTTTTTGTCTTTTCAGGGCCACACCCACGGCATATGGAAGTTCCTAAGCTGGGGGTCGAATCAGAGTTGTAGCTGCCAGCCACCGCCACAGCCACAGCCACGCCAGATACGAGCCATGTCTGCGACCTACATCACGGCTCATGGCTACGCCGGATCCTTAACGCACTGAGCAAGGCCAGGGAGGGAACCTGCATCCTCATGGATACTAGTCAGGTTTGTTAACCACTGAGCCACGACAGGAACTCCCCCATTGTTATCATTGTGTCCTCCGGATTATAATGTTAAGAATAAATCTCCAAATCTCAGGAGTTTAACACAACGAAACGCATTTTTCTTTCTTTCTCCTCATAGTCTGATGCAGCTGGAGTGCTTCTCCTCCATCTGTAGCCTGCAAGGGCGAAGCGAGATTCGAGAGGTCATGAGGGAGGTTTCTAAGGTCCAGGCCTAGAAGCTGCTTACATCACAGTCCATTGGCCAGAAGTCATTCACACAGACACCTGTAACTGTGAGGGGGCCTGAGGAATGGTGTCTTCCTGTGTGCCCAGGAAAGGGACATAGTGTAGTGAAAACATAGTGTTTCTTGGTGACACAATTTCCTTTTCTGTTTTCACCCTCCTCTCTACTTTCTAGGATTATGTTTGACACGTAATGAGTACTCAATACATGTTTATGAGGAAAGGACTTTTTTAAAAATATGTTTTCTTTGTAGATACCACTTGGCAATGTCCTATCACTGTTAGAAAATGTGGTTAACTGATTTTTCCTGTTAGTTAATATCTAAGGATTGAATGCTGCTTCATTTGATGTCATCGTCTTAGGATAAAAATGGTGTTTCCATTAATATAAGAGGAAGTCAGGTTAGAATGTTTTAATCAAAGACAACCAAAAAAAAAGAGGGGGGGCAGTGGATACTGTGTATATGCTATTTCTACTTGGCCTCTTTCCCTATGGGTGAATTTATATTGAATCTAAATGGATCATATCCCCTTTATTTTTTACTAATATTATTAGTTTGGTGTGAAAAGTTAATTGCTCTCATTACTGACAAAATGATTATTGCTAAAATTATAAATTCTTATTTTACACTTACTAAATGAGTAGGAAATGGCATTTTACCATGAAAAGAAGCAATAATTAGTTTTGAAAATATGCTTTTCTCCCATAAAGCCACCTGCATTACATTCAATTTTTTCCCTTATGTATCTGAATGTCAATTGTGTATATAGTTCCAAATATACCTTATTTGGATAATATATTTGGAAAATATAAATTTTCTCGTTGTATCTGAGAGTTCCCAGAGCAAATATTCTCTGACCATAATTCCTTCGTTCAAGTACTCAAGAAAATAAAATGTGATTGACTCCCCTTTGCATCAAAAGTTCAATGATGTGGAGAAGGGAGTTGAGGAAGGAAGGAGATGGATGGTGGTGAAGGATGGGTTCCTCATCTGGAGCCGTTGCTGAGGGGTTCTTTTTCTCTACCTCACGCTTCAGATTACTCTGACTCTTGTGGCAGTTGTGAAGGTCTCCTCTTCCTCATCCTTCTTGATTTTGAGTAGTTGGATAATATTGTCAAGCCTTTCCCTACTTCCTTTCCATTTCACCTCTCTCCCCAACCCTCGAGAAAATACTTGAGAACATTTACTTTAGCCCCTCCAGACAAGTAGACCAGAGGGAAAAACTAAAGCAGAATTGAATAAAGCCCCCCAGTGACAGAAAAATTCAAATTATACTCAACAGGTTCGTCTAGGCCCTGTTTTCTTTCACAATTAAGTACAATCGATGTCCTTATACTTGGCTTGTTAAACAAAAATAATTTGAAATTGGAGGCAGTAGAAATGGTGCATATTAAAAAGCCTAGGAGTTTCCATTGTGGCTCAGTGGTAACGAACCCAACTAGTATCCATGAGGATGTGGGTTTGATACTTGGCCTCACTCAGTGGGCTAAGGGTCCGGTGTTGCCATGAGCTGTGGTATAAGTCACAGATGTGGCTTGGATACTGTGTTGCTGTGGCTGTGATGTAGGCCGGCAGATGTAGCTCTGATTCAACATGCAGCCTGGGAACTTCCCATATGCTGCAAGCGTGGCCCAAAAATGCAGCAAAACAAAACAAACAAACAAAAACCCCTGAATATTTGATGATCTCAAATATGACTTTTTGAAGATTATTGGTAAGACAGCTAGTGGTTGAAGAGTTTGCTCTTTTCTTTAAACTGTGTTTTGGTGGACTTCTTTTTTTCTCAATGTTGACTTCTTCATTTTCTTCTTTCCTTTGTTTTCCTTTCACTCCTGTCTGCTTTCCTGTTCAAATTCACCGACAGTCAACCTTTAGAAATAATCCTCCCCAAATCAGATGATGGCAATGTCAAGTGACATGAGCAATTCTGCTCTGCATATGTATAGCCATTGACCTGCAGGGCAACTTGTGTTCCTTCCTCCTGCAGTAGTTCTTGGGCAAGAGTGTTTTTTGTACCCGAAAGGCATGAAGCATAAGCTGTAGAACTGGCTTCAGTGGCAAGGCTTTGGCTGTGTCCAAATGAACTCTCTCGGAATTTGGCCTAGCTTGGGTTTGTCTTACTTTTTTGAAGACACAAAGCGCGTAACACAGTTGCAAATGAAAAGTACATTAAAGAAGATAGAAGAGTGTGTCAAGATGAACACAACAGCCATTGTAAGAATCTGTACTAGTGTAGAATCCTCAAAAAACTATTTCAGTACTATTGGTAAAAACACTGCTAAATTTCCATTAGAGTCATAAAACTACCTGAAACCAAATTTGTTGAATCTGAGAAAGGGAATTCAAGAGACATAACTGATCAACCAAAGGTGAAGCAGGAAAGTGAGGGATTGATCTAAAATGCACTCCCATGAGCATGTTTTTCTGGGACGGAAAGCCCTTTGATGGCCGCCCATCACTTATAGAATGAAATTTAATTTGCTTAGTGTGGTAGAGAAGGCCCTCCAGGGTCTGACACTTTCGGCTGCTACTTCATCGGTTGCCATCCCCACCTTGTCCTGTGTGATATTAAGGTCATGTAGTACTTGCATTTACTATCCCCCCCACCCACCCCCACCTGGTGCCATTCCCAATATCTCTCCAATACACACCATTCAGATTCAGGGCTCTGAATCTCTGGTCATAATTTTTCACCTGCTTGCAGTGCCCTTTTCAACTCGCTCTGTCACCACCCATCTTGGCCATCCCTCGCTTGGTATTTCATCCTCCAAGATACCTCATTATTCAAATAGCCCACTCCTGGTGCTCCCCTAGCACTAGGGGCATATCTCTTTTGGCCCCTAAAGTATTGTCATGAAGTATTACTACATGCCCATCTTCTACACTAAACTGTACAGATAAAGAATAAAGACTTAAGTTTAACTTAAGTAGAAAGCCACAGGATTTTAGGGAAGGGGTGTTTTCTTCCTTTATAGAAACTCCATGAGCTGAGGTATCCTTTGCTCATTCACAGTCTCCTCGAAAGACATCCGTTTTCTACATAGATTTGTTCAGGGAACCCATTTATTTAAACCATAAGGAGAGCTCATTTGTAAAAATCAGATTTGTTGAGGCAAATAGGCAAGGCTTGTGTTGGTAATGTTTCCTCAAAAAGGTAAATAATAAGAGTTTTCTGCTACAACTTTAGAAATGGAAGCTCACAGTCAGAAAATACTGTTTACCCTTTTCATAATTACCCAGGCAGGACCTGGTTTTCCCAGAACGATATGCTGAACAAATTGCACATAATACATACAAACATTCTGAAAATGCTACATATTTGGAACAGAAACACATTTATGTCTCAGAGTGATGCCAACTAGTTCTATGGTGTTTTTTGTTAAGCATAATTGCCGTTCTTCACAGAGAGCCTAGAGAATGGGAACAAATGTGTGGCATATTTCTTTTGGTCTTTCAGCATGTGCGTAATTTATTTGTTTGCCACTGAGAAGCACTGTGTTTTTCCTGCTGGGCACGGAGGCAGTGATAGGTACTATGATTTTGGTCGCATTTTCTTCTGGATTTATGAAGTTTCAGTCAAGGTTCCAAATCCACCTTTTATGTTATTGAGGGTTGGCACTGTTTCATCTCTCCACATGCCCGGTTGTGACTTGTCACAAAGAAGTCTTCCTCCTAGGGAGGCCAGGGATGTGATGAGGTCACAGACAGGGAAAGCCCGAGAGAGAACTGCTCTCAGATATGGTTCTGATGGTGAGGGTAGTGCATTTTTTTTTTCCCAAAAAGCGAGGGAATTTAAGCTTTGTGAGCTTTCTTGAATCATATAATATGTCATAGTTTATGAATATGCATTACGTTACCTCTTTTGAACTTCCTTGAAACAAATTCTCATAAATAAACAAGGAATGTACCATACTAACTGACAGAGTCATTTAAACTAGATGTATTGTGCTAATGGAGTGAAAAGAATAAAAATTTTCAAGGGCTTCAACCCTCAATTTTAATAAATTTCATGGAAATCGGATCAAGCCCTAATTGCTAATTCATCTGAAATTATTAAAAAGAGATTTCAATTACATACCACTATTGAATTTTGATGTACCAAATTAAATTAGGACCCTAGATTGTATCTTTTCTTAAATCCAGACCTATTTAAAACCCTTTTCCTGTAAATTCTAAAAAGGAACTTTGTGTTCAGCTATATTGCTAAAAAAAAAAAAAAAAAAAAAAAAAAAAAAAAAATCCCAGCATTAGTACAAAATAGTAGGTTAAATCTCTTAGTGAAGATTTTTAATGACATTTCAGTGTTCCTCTTATAATTACTCTTCATCTAAGATATCCCATAATGATGTTGGACACTCTTGGTTCAGGCTCACTGGCTTGCTTCATTAGCATGTCATTCCCATTCCACATCACAAGATTTAATTGTAATGCCGGATATGCACAGCTCTCCACAGAAGTCTAATCAAAGTGGATTCACTTGTATTATTAATATCAAAAATCAGTCCACTTGCTATTTTTATAAATAAAAGAATCCAGATACATAAATCAGCTGTCATTTATTAGCATGTTACTGGCATATCTGCCAGACATATGAGCGGCCCTATCACAGTTCCTTAGGATTATTTTCATCAAGATTAAAACCCTTCTACATTAAATATACATACTAATTCCTCCATAAAGTAATCAGATTACAGAGCAGGTGACATTGTGTGCTGGAATTCAAATGATTTGCAGTAATGAGCTGGAAAGGTGTGCTTGGAGTCAGGCAGAGGAAAGGCAAGAGGAGAGACAAGGGAAAAGGAAGACTTTGGTCTTAATTTTGGACTTGCACGTTTGTTGTTTTATTGTTTTACTAACTTCTTCTGACTTATTTATTTTTTAATAAGTAAAGGACTCAGAGAAGCATCCATAATACTTAGCAACCCATGGTGTCAATCATTCATACTATCAAATGCTACATGCTTCTAGTTTATTAGGTTATCTTGCCTTCTTTGTCTACAAGTCATCTAAAGACAGGGTGGGGAACTATTTCGTGCAGTCTAGAGGTACCCAAAGATCATGGCCTGTGGACATCTTTGCTGTCCAATGAAAGCGTTTCATCTCCTCACATAATCTATCTTTCTGTTCTTGAGTTCATTCCTTACAAAAATTCAATAAAACATGAATAGCAACTCTACACCAGTAACACAGCATAGCTACTCTTATATTTGTGAAAAGGATTATAGAATGGTTCTTTGAAAGTAAAATAAAATGGCTACAGATTGGCTCCTCATGGCACTTGGAAGCATCAGTTTGAAAACTCCTTTATGGTCTTACGGACGCAAATGCAAAAGTATGTGGACAGTACCTTGATTTTCCACTTCATTTCAAAATCTTTTTGTCTTATAACAGGAATCTCCAGTTTGCTTTCTACACACACACACCCACCCACACACCCACCCACTCTCTCGCATCATACCCACACTCAATACCATACACACACCAATGATTGATCTATAACTTGGAAGGAAGTTAAGCATATGCTGCTAGCCTATCGCAGAGTTTAGAAATATACTCAGCTTCCTTGAAATCTAGGCTTTTTTCTCCTTGTATGTGGTTTTTTTTTTTTTTTTTTTCATTTCTAGTACCTGGCTACTTTCACTCTATTACACAGTAACAAAAGATATATCTGATTTGTCTTTATAATTTTCAAATATCTTTTTGTAAAATTCCAAACACACGCGCGCGCACATACACACTATATATATTTTATATATATATATATATAATATATATATTCATTGCACACTTTTTATGTCTGTCTTTTCGATTAGGTGCTTTCATTAGGTCAATTTTTGATGCAAAAATTATATCTGAACATACATTGTCCCGCCTGAGCAGCAGATCTGTGATGAGGGTGAAGTGACAATATGCATCAGAAGGCACTTTTAAGGCATAAAGATCTTAACAAATACAAGTAATCTGTATAAGAAAAATATGTTCTCATTTATATATCATTTGTGACCCATTTAAACAGAACGTCTTTACCATGTTGTGATGTTAAATGAGACAGCTTTAAAATAACTTATCCTAAATACCCAGCCAATTAAAATACTGCATTGCTAACAAGAAATACACACACACACACACACACACACACACACACACACATGAATATGCTACTGCATGCGGCATTTGGGGTTTCAATTTATTATTCAATAAGAATGCATTTGACCTCGCGTGTTGATGACTCTTTTTTCAGGAACTATATTCCGCAGCCAGGCTAATCAAACTGTGTACAGTTCATTTGGAATAATTTCTCATCTAATTCCTTTAACTGTTTGGAGACAGAAAGTGGGCCTGTCCTTTGTAGAATAAAAAGTAAACAGCAGCTCCCATTGTATGATAAGCAAATAGAAAGGCTAACAGCTAATATGCTGATTCAATAACCATTTCTATATTATCCTTTTAACTTACAGACAACCTCAGTATATTTTAAATTATTTTCATCAGAGATTTGGATGTGGCTCAGAAAGGCAATAGTAAAAGAAAAGCAAGGAACAATTTCGGTATTATTTATAAAGAATGAATTATTCTATGCTGATTCTCAAAAATGGCCCAGAGTTTAAGAGGGTGTGTTGATGGCGATTCTAGCAACTCTGTAAAACTTAACGGAGCAGAATAAGCATCAAAGAAGAAATACAGCCAGCCCTTCTATGCTCATTCTTCATTTGTGTTTGGAAGCAAACATTAACCTCATTGTAGGAGTAGAGCACTACCTCTCCCCAAAAATACAAATATTGTCAAATGTTCACTCCCATACTCATTTTGGCTTATTTCAATATCTCCAATTAAAAGGAGAGGTCTTTTGGAGTTCCTGCCATGGCTCACTGGAAACAAATCTGACTAGCATCCATGAGGACGCAGGTTTGATCCCTGGTCTCGCTCAGTGGGTTAAGGATCCATCATTGCCATGAGCTGTGGTGTAGGTTGCAGACGTGGATCGATCTGGCATTGCTGTGGCTGTGGTGTAGGCCGGCAGCTACACCTCTGATTCAGCCCCAGCCTGGGAATCTCCACATGCTGCAGGTACAGCCCTAAAAAGACAAAAAAATAAATAAATAAACCATAAACAACAAAAGGCCTCTCTTTATTTTTTTATCAACCTTTAAAATTTTTTTTTGTTGTCTTTCAAAAATTAAAATTCTTTGGACAGTATGTACTGAGTAATATACTTCTGTGACAATATACTGTATATAAATCTGGCTTGGTATTTATCTAGAGGGTTCTTATCAGAATATTGAACATGTTAGCATTAGCCATCATCCTTGGTTACATCCTGAAAGCAGAAATGAGAAGGACCAATGAGTGGAATATCATTAATGTAGCCTTTTTTATCACGAGGGTTACTGGGTGGGGCCAGAGCACCCAGTGCCTGCTAAAATTCAGCATTTACGAGATAAGCCTTTATCACCAACAGTGGAATCCTCTTAGTGTACAGATTAATCCACTGATTTCTATTTTTAGAACTTCTAAAACAATCAGAAAGAGGTGGGAGAATTAGTTTCTGAGATTCCCAAAACATCTGGAAGAGGATCACCATCAGGGCTGCCATAGCGTAGACAGCAATTTTGGGTCGGTTAGCAAAATGTATCCCTCACTGCTAGTGGGCAGAGCTTGGACCTGCACTGCTGGCAACCAGATGGCCTATTGTGACGAAAAATAGCTCTGCCTCCTGGTGAGGGAAGTCCCATACCCTGAATGTGGGCAGCCCTGCATGAACTCCCTTCAGTCGATGATGAACACTTGAGGTTTCGAGCAGAAGGATATGTGTATGCTTGATGCTTCATGGAAGGGTAGGTGTGTATGCTTGAAGGCCCTGTGTGTTCTGAATGACCTTGGGGTCTGCTGGGTCATCAAGATAAAGAGGATCGTGAGAAAACTAGGACTAAGCCAGACCCTCAAATCATGGACCTAATAAGCAGAGCACTAATAGCTAGAATGAAATGACACAATCCTGATAAAAATCCTGGTATAGTTAAATCTCCCTTAGCATTGTCACCAAACATCAGAGCCTATGAGTTCTTTGTGCTCTGAAAATGTTAAGCTCGTGCTTTCTCCTCCAGGAAGCATATCTTGGAAGACCTCTGCTTTTAAGTGAGACTATTTTCATTAAAATCTGATTCAAGGTGTGGGCATCTCTGTGAATCTGTTGTTTTAGCACAGGGAAGAAGCCTGACAGCTTCATCACCTACTGTGTGGCTTTGCCAGCAAGCTAAAATCGAGGCGAGCTTCAAAATTCTTGAAGCCATTAAGCCAACAACTACTCCCCTTAAAGAAAGGCACATTTGTAGTTTTTCACCTTTTTAAAAAAATCTTTATATATTGCTAAGACTTGCTATTTGGTTGTATCCAAGTTCACTTGTGATATCTTCAAAATATTGTGCTGGGGATAATGTACCAACACACTTTCCGAGTTATATTGTCTCTGTTCCTCTATTCATTGTCAGTGCAGAAGATAATTCACGTTAATTCACATGATTCATGTAAAGAGCAAAGAAACTTATCTTCTCACCGATCATGACAGGACCATCCATCCCTGGCAAAATGCAATTATTTAGCTGGTTTAATCAGGTGCCCACCCTCTTTGGGGGGGGGGCATTTTATTAAAATGCTTTAGCATTAATGTCAATTAATGTATTAATGATTTAATTCAGGATGTTTTATAAAACATTAAAAAGTTCAGAAATATGTTACTAAGACCTCATTATTTTATCAATATTATGATAAAACCATATTAAGAATATTTTCTCTCAGGTGGTAATCATAAATAACTCTCCAGATAGCTTAAGTCCTCCTAGTTTTCTCAGGATAATAATGCACTTTTAAGAGTTTTGTTTAAATTGTACTTTTTGTGGAAAAAGGGGCCCTGGATTTTATTCCTCCACACTGCGTGTGTCAGAATCAGCAAAGCAGCATGAGTAAAGCAGCGTAGCTGTTTATCAGGGGAATTTTCTTGACAAGCCAAACTGCAGGAAGGGAGGGGTCATTGCCTCATCCATTTACCTCTCTTCCTTCTGAGAATTAACTTAGATATCAAGTCCTCAGTGAATCTAAGACAAAAATTAGGCATTTTTTTCGTCCGATTTTCCTCTAAGTTCCTTCCCACTCATATCAAACAGTATTAACTCTGAGTTCCTAACTCATACATGTCCTGTTTGCCCTGAACTTTACCTATGACCTCTGAGCTGAAGATTTTTACCTCTCAGTCGCCTGTTTGATAATTACTAGAAAATATGCACTCAGAGATGATGAGGTTAGGAAGTGGTCAAATCCAGTGGTGGAGGTTAAAAACATGATCAAAAATAATCATACACCACCAGAAGGATTTTTAAATAGCCGATTATTCTCTAATAATTTCTAATTTCGAAATTTCAAAGAGTGTTACTTGCTTTTTGTATTAAATTTGCAAATTTCAGTCCAAGTGAGATCATCCACTTAGAGGGTTAAAAAGGATTATTTTTACAGTAAAGACAATTTGTTGGTTGGTTCATTCATTCATCCTCCAAATATTTTTGATCCCAATTATCTCTTCCCTTGAGAGCTTCCACACAAGGAGTGACAGGCTTGTGGCCCCCACCCTGGACCCAAATAATATGGTCCTACAAAGAGGAAACTTACTTGTGACCAAAAGGCAAAGTTCAGTTGTATTTATTAAACTTCTTTTATCCTGTTCTTTCTCCCACTCCATTTCTCCCTTTCCTACAAATGCTGCCAATAATAGACTTTTTAAAAAAGTTTTATTTAAGTATAGTTGATTTACAAGGTTGTGACAATTTCTGCTGTACAGCAAGGTGATTCAGTTATACATATACACACATCCATTCTTTTTCAGATTCTCTTCCAGATTCTTTTCCTATATAGATTAGCACAGAATATTGGGTAGAATTCCCTGTGTGGTACAGTAGGTCCCTGTTGGCCAATCATTCCTTATACCACAGTATGTATATGCCAATCCCAAACCCCCAGTCCTCCCTTCCCTGCAACCTATCCCCTTTGGTAACCATAAGTTTGCTTTCAAAATATGTGACTCTGTTTCTGTTTGGCAAATAAGTTCATTTGTATCTGTTCTTTAGATTCCACATATAGCTGATGTCACATGGTGTTTGTCTTTCTGTCTGACCTCACTCAGTATGATAATCTCTATCTCCATACATGTTGCTACAAATGACATTATTTTATTCTTTTCTATGACTGAGTAATTTGTATATTTGTACCACATCTTCTTTATTCACTCCTCTGTTGATGGACTTTTAGGTTGCTCCCATGTCTTGGCTATTGTAAATAGTGCTACAATGAACACTGGGTACATGTATCTCTTCAAATTAGAGTTTTCTTCAAATATATGCCCAGGAGTGGGATTGCTGGATCATATGACAGCTCTGCTTTTAGTGTTTTGAGGAACCTCCATTCTATTTCCATAGTGATGGTACCATTTTACCTTCCCACCAATAGCGTAGGAGGGTTCCCTTTTCTCTGCACCCTCTCCAACATTTATTGTTTGATGATGGCTATTCTGATTTGTGTGAGGCAGAATACTCTCTGAGATAAACTGCAGCAGTATCTTTTCAGATTCACCCCCCAGGTAAAAATGAAAACAAAAATAAACAAATAGGACTTAAAAGTTTTTATACATCAAAGGAAATTATCAACAAAAGGACAACACGCAGAATATTTGTAAATATTGAAAATATTTACAAATGAGGTGAACAACAAGGAATTAATCTCCAAACTATATAAACACCCCATGTAGCTCAATATCAAAAAATAAAAACAATTAAAAAGTGGGCAGAGGATCTAAATAGGTATTCCTCTAAAGAAGACATACAGATGGCCAGAAACACATGAAAAGATGTGCTAATTATTAGTGAAATACAAGTCAATTACATTGCTAATTATTAGAGAAACATAAATCAAATACATCGCTGATTATTAGATAAATATAAACCAAAAGTATACTTGAAGAAGACTTGCTGGTGCCAAGAGAAATGGATGGTTATGTTAAGGGTGCCTTCAATTTATGCTCCTTGGGTTTCTAGTCTTTGCAGCTCTAGTGAGGTGCTGAGTTCTGGGTAGATGTGAGGAAAAATGATGTCTTCCCAACTCTGGATGACATGTGTCATCTTGGGGCCCAGAAACAGCAATCCTATTCCCAGATTCTTTGTAGGCCCTCTTGAGTAGGCCCAGCTGCTTCTGAATCTGAAAGATTTTCTCAAGAAGGATCAAAATTAGTCCTTAGCTGCTTGGAAGTAGAGAATGCCTTTGTATTTCCGTCTGCGTTTACTTATCACATCAGCACAAAATTTTTTATTTTTTCCTTCAGTTAAAAATAGTCTCTTTTCATGAAAATGGAGACAGAATATTCACAATACGACTGGTGGTGGTGATGGTGGTGGGGTGTTGCATAGAGTAGCAGCAGGGTTTTTATGAATTGTTTATCAACAATGTACAAGATATTTCAAGGATATTTTACTCTCCCAATGACACAAAATTACTAATAATCCAAGATGCAGAAAAATGATAATGGATTGTGCTCATCTCTATCCTACACTATTTGCAGTAAAAATCCAATTTTTATTAGTAGGATACTAATTTTTCCAATTTTTCATGGTTTATTTTCCCTTGGAACCAGGGAAAATAGAAAAATATGATGCTTAGTTTTTAGTATTCCTCTGAAAAATGATTTCATTTTTTTCCAGATCTATTTTAACTGCTATTTTCTTTTTAAAATTTTTATTTATTTATTTATTTTTGTATTTACTCAATGAATTATATTACATTGATTGCTGAACGCCAATAATCACAAACCAATTTTATAGCATTTCCATCCCAATCCCCCAGTGCATTTCCCCACCCCCAAACCAATCTCATTTGGAAATCATAAGTTTTCAAAGTTTGTGAGTCAGTATCTGTTCTGCAAAAAAGTACATTGTGTCCTTTTTTTATATTCCACATGTAAGTGATAGCATATGATGTTGGTGTCTCATTGTCTAATTGACTTCACTTAGCATGATAATTACAAGTCCATCCATGTTGTTACAGATGCTGTTATTTCTTTCCTTTTAATGGCTGAGTAATATTCCATTGTGTGTATGTACCACATCTTCTTGATCCACTCCTCTGTCAATGGACATTTAGGTTGTTTCCAGGTCTTGGCTATTGCATAGAGTGCTGCAATGAACATTGGAATACATGTATCTTTTCAAGTCATGGTTTTCTCTGGATAGATGCCCAGGAGTGGGATTGCTGGATCAAATAGTAATTCTATTTTTAATTATTTGAGGAATCTCCATACTGTTTTCCATAGTGGATGCACCAATTTACATTCCCAGCAACAATGTATGAGGGTTCCCTTTTCTCCACACCCTCTCCAGCATTTATTGTTTGTAGACATTTTGATGATGACCATTCTTGTGATATTATGGTAGTTGTTTTGATTTGCATTTCTCTAATAATGAGTGATGTTGAACATCTTTTCATGTGTTTTTTGGCCATCTATATGTCTTCTTTGGAGAATTGTCTGTTTAGATCAGATCTTCTGCCCATTTTTTGATAGGGTTGTTTTTTTTTTTTTTTTTTGGTATTGAGCTACAGGAGGTGTTTACAAATTTTGGACATTAATCCCTTGTCAGTCGCTTCACTTGCAACTACTTTCTCCCATTCTATGGGTTTTCTTTTCTTTTCTTTTTTTTTTTAAGGCTGTGCAGAAACTTTTAAGTTTAATTAAGTCCCATTTATTTATTTTTGTTTTCATTGTCATTACTCTAGGAGGTGGATCTGAGAAGATATTGCTATGGTTTATGTTGGAGAATGTTTGGCCTATGTTTGCCTCTAAGTATTTTATAGTATCTGGTCTTATATTTTGGTCTTTAATCCATTTTGAGTTTATTTTTATGTATGGTGTTAGGAAGTGTTCTAATTTCCTTCTTTTACATGTGGCTGTCCAGTTTTCCCAGTACCACCTATTGAAAGGGCTGTCTTTTCTCCACTGTATATTCTTGCCTCCTTTGTCATAGATTAGTTGACTGTAGGGGCATGGGTTTAATTCTTGGCTTTCTATAGTTCTGTCTTTGTGCCCGCACCATATGGTTTTGATGACTGTAGCTTTGTAGTATAGTCCGAAGACAGGGAGCCTGATTCCTCCAGCTCCATTTTTCTTTTTCAGGATGTCTTTGGCTATTCTGGATCTTTTGTGCTTCCAAACAAACTTTAGAATAATTTTTTATAGTTCTGTGAAAAATGTCCTTGATAACTTGATAGGCATTGCATTGAATCTGTAGATTGCCTTGGGTAGTAGTCATTTTGACAATGTTGATTCTTCCAATCCAAGAGCATGGTATATCTTTCCATCTGCGTCATCTTTGATTTCTTTCATGAGTGTCTTACAGTTTTCAGAGTATGTGTCTTTTGTCTGTTTAGATAGGTTTATTCCTAAGTATTTTATTCTTTTGATGTGATGGTAAATGGGATTGTTTCCCTAATTTCTCTTTCTGATCTTTCATTGTTAGTATATAGAAATGCAGTTGATTTCTGTGTATTAATTTTGTATCCTGTGACTGTGCCAAATTCATTAATGAACTCTAACATTTTTCTAGTAGCATCTTTGAGATTTTCTAGGTAGAGTATCCTGTCATCTGCCAATAGTGATAGTTTTACTTCTTCCTTTCCAATTGGGATTACTTTTATCTCTTTTACTTCTCTGATTGCTGTGGCTAGGACTTTCAAAACTGTGTTGAATAGTAATGACAAGAGTGGACATCCTTGTCTCATTCCTGATCTCAGTGGGAATTCTTTCAGCTTTTCACCATTGAGAATGATATTAGCTGTGGGTTTGTCATATATGGCCTTTATTATGTTGAAATAGGTTCCCTCTATGACCACTTTCTGAATGGTTTTTATCAGAAATGGGTGTTGAATTTTGTTAAAGCCTTCTTCGGCATCTATTGAGAGGATTGCATGGTTTTTATTCTTCAGTTTGTTAATGTGGTGTATCACACTGATGTATTTGCAGATACTGAAGAATACTTGCATCCCTGGGATAAATCCCACTTGATCATGATGAACAATACTTTTAATTCTATTGAATCCAGCTTGCTAGTATTTTGTTGAGGATTTTTGCTTCTATGTTCATCAATGAAATTGACCTGTAATTTTCTTTTTTTTGTGGTATCTTTGCCTGGTTTTGATATCAGGGTGATGTTGTCCTCATAGATTGAGTTTGGGAGTGTTCCTTCCTCTGCAATTTTTTGAAGTAGTTGGAAAAGAATAGGTGTTAACTCATCTCTAAATGTTTGATAGAATTCACCTTTGAAGCCATCTGGTCCTGGACTTTTGTTTGTTGGAAGTTTTTAGATCAGTTTCAATTTCATTACATGTGATTGGTCAATTCATTCTTTTCTATTTCATCTTGGTTTAGTCTTGGAAGATTGTACTTCTCTAAGAATTTTTCCATTTATTCTAGGTTTTCCATTTTATTGTCATATGGTTGCATGTAGTAGTCTCCTGTGATCCTTTGTATTTCTATGATGTCAGTTTTAACTTCCCCTTTTTCATTTATAATTTTATTAATTTGAGTCCTATCTCTCTTTTTTTTTGATAGGACTGGCTAAGGCTTTATCAATTTTGTTGATTCTTTTAAAAGAACCAGCTTTTAGTTTTGTTGATGTTTTCTATGGTTTTCTTCATTTCTATTTAATTTATTTCTGCTCTGAGCTAACCACTGTTTTCTGTTTCAGTTTTTTCTTCCTTCATTTCTTATCTTTCACCTGTAACTACCATTCTGAGAGGTCAGAGAGAGAGGAAAATGTACAAATTCAGGATATGATAAAGGGGACTTACAACACATTGTGGAAAAGATGGATTATTCAATAAAGGGTATTGGGACAACTGGCTAGCCATTTGGGAAAAAAAAAATGAAACTGAGCTCTATTTCACTCCTTAATCAAAATGAATTCTAGTTGGCTCAAAAATTTGAGAATAAAAATGAAATCAGGAGTTCCTGTTGTGGCTCAGTGATAATGAACCTGACTATTATCCATGAGGATGAGGGTTTGATCCCTGGCCTTGCTCAGTGAGTTAAGGTTTTGGCATTGCTGTGAGCTGTGTGTAGGTCACAGAAGAGCTCAAAGCTGGCATTGCTGTGGCTGTGGTGTGGGCCAGCAGCTGCAGCTGTGATTTGACTGCTAGCCTGGGAACTTCCATATGCTGTGGGTGTGCCTTTCCCCAAATGAAATCGTTAAAGGTCTGGAATGAGCTTGGTGATTAAAGAAATAAGTTTAGGGCACTTAAGCATGATAAAACTGAAAAGCTGTAGGTAAATATATTGCTAGATTACACTAAATAAAAAAATTAAAAAAAATCTACCTAGACAAAACACTTCAAATAAAGTAAGAAGAGGAACAAATGACTGAGAAAATATTTGTTAAGTTGGAATGTAAAGAAAGTAATTTTTATAAGTCATTTAGTAAAGGACTAACAATCCATTAGAAGGTAGTCATGAATAGGTGATTTATAGAAAAAATTCAAATAGGCAGTAAACATAAAGAAAGTATGAAATTTAATTAATAAGAAGTAATAAAGAAAATCACATTAGTGTGGTAATGATATTGTTAAAATCTATCCGTATGGCAGAAAAATTTTAGGTTTGATCAGACCTGATATTGAGGAAGGTTCAGGAAAGAAGGCATTGATCTATATGTTGGTAGGTGTAAAAATTTATTCAACCTTCCGGTAGGACAACCTAAAAAATCAATTTTACTTCAAGAATATGCTTAAAATATATTTGCAAAAATATTTACACTTACATGTATAAAGATGTTATTTAAAGGCTACGATGTATTGATACAAAATCTGGAGACATTACATATGTCCTTTAATGGGGAAATGATGGAAATACTATGGAATGCCTGTAAAGTAGAAAACTGTGTAAGAGATGTAAACCTCTGAGTAGTGGCTTCTAAGAGATGGAGCAACAGAGAGTAGAGGAGAACCCTGCCTTGGTAGACCTCCTCTTTCCTTCTCTGATGCAATCTGGTAAGGAAAAAAGGGTGTGTGAGAGTGAGGGTGGGGAGCTCGTAGATAAAGGCAGATGAAAATGGAAAAAGGCGATTGTAAGAATTATTACTGTGGTCTTTGTGGTATTCAAAAAATGAAGGTTAAGAACATGGGTTATCTTGAAATTGCTTTTGATTGCTCAACTCTCTTTTATTGGGATAACTCTTTTAGACTGAGCCATATGTCGACATCTTTATCAGAGTGACATAGAATCCATTGCTGAAAAATGGTGAGGAAAAAAATAATTGAGATAAGTTTCTCTTTTGTAAATATGAGAGATTTCAGGACCAAAGGATTTAAGAGATTGGATCAAAGCATGATCTGGAAGTAGAGACCAAACCTTTGTACCCCGACTCAGCACCATTACCACCATCCCCCTTACAGTCTCGTGAAACATTAGTCAGAGCATTGAGATTTAGACAACCTGGATTTGCCAAAGGACAGTTGAACATACATGAAAATTTATTATTTAAATATGAAAGTAAAAATTAAAACACTCACCCATCTCCATATCAACTTAAATACAGTAGACTTTTGTCTAAAACATGATCATACTGAAAATTGGACACACTAGAATCAATTAATTAGGGAACACTGTTTGCATAGGAAACCAAAAATTTAAAAACTGCAAATAAAAATAGGAAAGCTGGAGTTCCGTGTGGCTCAGTGGAAACCAATCTGACTAGCATCCATGAGGATGCAGGCTCGATCCTTGGCCTTGCTCAGTGGGTTAAGGATCCAATGATGCCTTGAGCTCTGGCATAGGTCACATACGTGGCTTGTATCCCAAGTTGCTGTGGCTGTGGTGTAGGCCAGCAGCTACAGCTCCAATTTGACCCCTAGCCTGGGAATCTCCATATGCTGCAGGTGAGGCCCTAAAAAGACAAAAAAATAAAAAAATAGGAAAGCAAGTCTTTAATGCACTATCTAGATATATTGTTCAAATATTTTCTTTATGGCCATGGAGTTTGAACTTTTGGTCTTACCACCCCCTCTTCCCTGGGTCTTAAAAATTTTAAAGACCCCAGAGACCTTTGTGTATGTAGATAATATCTATTAATATTTATCACAAAATAAAAGCAGATATCTTTTAAGTGTCTATTGTTAATCCACTTAAAAATAATAATAGTCTTATGTATATATGGTTAACATTTTCTGTGAAAAACAGCTTTTTTTTAAAAAAAAAGAAATAGTGAGACTGGCATCGTTTCACTTTTTTTTTTTTTTTGAAAATCTCTTTTAAATACAAACAAATAGAAAACATTTTCATATCTTCCCCTCTATTCAGTCTCTTGCAATAAATTGTATTGGTTACATCAAATGAAGAAAATTCAGCTTTGTAAATATGTAGTTGAAAGTAAAAGTGAAGTATTTTGTTAAACTTTCAGATAATTGTGAATAATCTTCTTCGATATTTCACAAAAACTTGACAGTGGTAGTTTCTTAAAGAAACTAGATATTAGTTGCAATGTGTAACCTGAAAATAAGTCAATGAAATTTTCATACTCTGTTACATTGAAACCCATTTATCTGTCTTATACTTTAAATGACTCTTTAACTCATATATATTCTGTAAAATCATTCACTGGTCATTTAGAAAATTTTGACTCACTGACCTACCTAGAACTTCCAAATCTTGACTCCTCATTATACAAAATGTAAAAAAAAAAAAAAAAAAAAAATTCCCATGCTTGTGTTGCCAGTCTCTTCGGAAAGGATTACATGTCATTAAGCTCAGAGTAGTGAATGCAAATCTTCCCCAAATTCAAATTCCCACTTGAAAAAAAATCGTATTTTATCATTGGCAACAAATACTGTCCGAGATTTTCTTTTTGGAGTAACAGGCTCATTTGAGGCATTTTTGAGAAAATACCTGTTAAATATCTACATCTCAATAATTGGCTTCATCTATGACCATATCACCCTGAACACTTCCAACCTCATCTGAACAACCATACTTAGTTTGACAATTGTTCTTTCCTGTAAAAGTGATGTTCCATGAAGAGACAGTGAGTTGAGCTCACAATAATTGCAGGAGAGCTTCAGTATGCAGCAAAAGTGCTTTTTTGTGTTTTTTCCACTTTATCACAGAGAATATTAAAAAGCCATGTACTCAAGGTGTTAATTTTATAAAATTAATAATTTAGTATAATAGATATTAATTAAATTAATAATTGTCACTGTCTCATCAAGGGAATTTTCACATGAAACTGGCTTTTTTGTATGTATGATTTACTGAGAGTACATGATGATTAAAAACACAATGGCTTTCAGTACATTTTGGTGCCACTACCTTGACTTGTGTTAAGGTTCCAGCAGTTTTATTCATTATCAGTTCTTTTGCACCATCAGTGCAAATGCCAGTACAGTAAAACATACCGAAAATTATCTCAGTATTTTTAAAAAATCGTTTCAACCTCAGCTCTGGAAACCCCTGAAAGAGTCTCAGGAAGGGATCTAAGACTGTACTTTGAGAATCACTGGTTTACCATAATCATAGATGCTAGAGGTGAGAGAGTGATAAGAAATCCTGTTTTAACAAAACAGCAGTGGTGAGCTGAAAATAAAAGTCATTGCTCAAATGTAAAAGCTGGAAGTAATCAAAACCTGCATTCCCTCAGTGGTTTTTAAGTCAGAGCTCTGCAAACGTTCCCTTTACAATTGAGACCATTTAGTTTTTCAACCTCTTTTTGATTCTTAGAAATTTTTTTCTATGTAATGTGATTTTTGGTAAGTCAAGATCTCTTCAAAACAAAATTGTTACTTTGGCATGCATGATTGTGCACACATATCCCAATAGCTATTGGCATTTATTAGTGTTCGGTCATTGGCTTTATCGCACCAGCCATCACCTTCTCCTTCCTTGTGACAATGAAACAACTTGTCTTCCTATCAATATTAAGTCTGAAGCAAGTACTACCCCATCAGTATCATGCCAAATTCCATCATTTCTCCAATCCTCAGCTATTTCTTTTTCTGTAATTGTTTTATTGTTATAGCATCAAACTTTGTATATGGATGGGCTCATTCCTATCAACATATAGACATTCTTTGCTATCTCCTGTCTTAAAAGAAAAGCAACAGCAACAAAGAAAAGTCTGCTTTCTCACTATCCTCTCTGTGATTCAAATCCCTCATCCTTGAGTCTCTACAGTTTGTTCTAATATGGTACCCACCCTGGCATGCTATCCCTCTTGTCTTGAAATCACTCTTGTCAAGGACACCAAAGACTTCCATGTTGTCAAAGTCAATGACCACCTTTCTATTCTCTTTCTTCCTGAGCTCTAAACTCTTCCTGAGTGCTTTCAAATCCAGCGCTCTCACTTGCCAGTGATTTTTATTCCTCATTCACTGGTAGTTCCTATCCAATCTTGTTTCCTGGCCCTTCTCTATCTGCTCTACTTACGGGGTTCTTCAAGGCTGCTTCTGAGCTCCTTACCTTCTCTGCTCTCTCCCCTTTGATGACCTACTCCAATTCTGTCCTGATCATTCCCATATGTGGATATCCATCCCAGTTTTTCCCTTGATCACCATTCTTATGTTTTCAACAGCCTTCATGGTATCACCCTTTGGACCTGGGTGACTTTTAGATGGCTCAGAATAGCATGTCGAAAATACGAATTTTCATTTATTCCTCCCCCCATATGTATTACAGTGACTGTCACCATCTTCTTCATATTCTTCCAACCCAACACTTAGGCATCATTCTACATTCTTACCTTTTCCTCAGGCCTATACCTTCAATATTTAAAACTGTTGCATATTCAGTTTAATCCCTATGTTAAGAATGTCATGTTCTGTACTATATCTGTCCTGTAGTTTAAATTATCTTCACATGTTCTCTGTGTGTTGAGCTATTAAATCCTTGAGATTTTATATGTGATTGAAAAGGCATAGCCAAGCTGCCTCTTGGCACCTTGAGATCATCACTCATGGAGCCAGTGATGTAGGTGCAAGTATTGCTTTACAAAGGAGACCCCTTCCAGAGCTCTGCTCCGTGAAATGGACTGATTGTGCCATTATACATTTTTTTTTTCATAATAAGAAACAAAATAAAAAACACAATACTTTTTTCATTATTCCTGATTTTTTTATTTCATACATACACAAGTGAGACTTTTACAAAGAAATATTACAAAGTAATCTTCATAGCCACTGCCTCAATACTCCTACTTATCTCAGACAAACCACTTTCATAACAAATTGCTTCACTCTCTATTAAGCATAGTGAAAGCAGTGAGACATCACAAAATCTTCTAGAACTAATAAATGACACCATTTGTGCCTCTTCTCTCTCTCCAGCACTGCATTGCCCTTGGTCTTTAAACAATTGACACTCTTTATTCTTTTCACAATATCTAATGTTTCTCCTCTTAAGTTTTGTTTCAACATTGATATTTCTACATTTTGTCTGAGAGGCACAAAGCTGCAGATGATATAAATAACCTCACATAGATTTTTTTTAGATCAATCTTAAAAAAAAATCTTCTAAAACTCTTAAACTGCTGACTTTTATTTGGTCTTCGGGTGCTAACAGATGAATGATAAATCTATTTAAAAGTAATTCTTTGGCTTCCACATAATCCCATTGATATTAATAGATGTTTAATTATGCACAGTGAGCATAGAAAACAGAGGAGGGCAAAATATATGTTGGCATGATCTCTATTCTCTGTATATTAATGATTGGTGGTCATACTTTCTTCTTACAGTGTCTTTTGCTCTCTGAGTTTGAATTGCTTGTTCAGTCTTTCACTACAAAGCTGAGGAGACTTTTATTATTACTGTTTCTGAAAGAACAAACACTTAAAATTTTGGTGCAGTCAGAAGAATACTGATGAAAAATGTTTCCTTCTCTGTGAATCAAACATTGATTTTTAATAGTCCCAACGATCAAGACAACATGGATGGACTTGGAGGGTATTATTCATAGTGAAATAAGACAGAGAAAGACAAATACTGTCTGATATCACCTGCACGTGGAATCTTAAAATAAACAAAAACAAGTGAATATAGCAAAAAAGAAGAAGATCAGAGATACAAACTAGCAGTTACCAGTGGGGAGAGGGAGGAGGGGAGGGGCACATAGGGGTAGGGGATTAATGGGTACAAATGTCTATGTATAAAATACATAAGCTACAAGCATATATTGTACAGCACAAGGAATATAGCCAGTATTTTACAATGCTTATGAATGGAATATAACCTTTAAAATTGTGAATCCCTATGTTGTACCGTTGAAACTTACATAACATTGTAAATCAACTATCCCTTGATTTTTAAAAACCCTTAAAAAAAAATCCAACTATTGGAGTCCCCATTGTTGCTCCGTGGGTTAAAAACCCAACATAGTATCTGTGAGGATTGGAATTTGATCCCTGGCCTTCTCAGTGGGTTAATGATCTGGCATTGCCACAAGCTGTGGTGTAGGTCCCAGATGCAGCTTGGATTTGGTGTTCCTGTGTTGCTATGCCTGTGTGGCATAGGCTGGCAGCTGGGGCTCCAATTTGATCCCTAGCCTGGGAACTCCTACATGTGGCAAGTGCGGTCATAAAAAGAAAAATATCCAACTATCATTAGAATTACATCATGTGGAAACTATCCTGTAGTGAAGTTTAGCAATTGTGTGGCATTTCCTGATCTCAGTATTAAATACAATATCTTATTTGTCTTTCAAAGTGCAGTTTTCAGAAGCCTACAAAGTACCTTGACAAAAAATAACAATAAGTCTAATGGAATTAAAAGTTCTTTGAAATTGCTTGATTGAACTTCTTGAGATTCTTGAATCACAATCACTAATTAAATTATTTTTTCCTAGTTTATGTAGTATGCCAAAGGAGTCAAAAATTTTAGCTAATTTAAATCAATTTGAAAGCAGCTGTCAATTAAAGTCAAGTAGCCACATCCTCTCAGAGGTTTACTTTCATCTGAGGTTGTAGGAGTAGGTTACAATAGAAAAACTGGGAACTCTGCGTATGCGTAGACTTTTAATTACATGATATATCCGAGCCTATAAGCAGAAAATAAACTAAAAGAATGTTTTAAGATGCACATCATGGGGCCCAATAGTGAGGTAATCAAGCTAAGTCTTAAATACCCATATACCAAATTAAGGACTATTTATCCAAAAAGTGTTTTATGACACTTCAGTGTGTTTATGTATCAAGGACAAATTGGGTGGGTGGTCAGGTGATTATTCAAAGAAAGTGACTAATATGCCTGGACAATGGAGAAAAGGTGGACCGAGGTGATGGTCAGTAACCCTGGTGCAATCCACCAGCCAGGTCTCATTGACATTCCGATAGACATCGGCCCTTAAAAGCTTTCTGAAACAATATGTATTTTATTTATTTTGAAATATGGAGATCTCCAGCTGCTGTATGAGGGAACACTCTTCCTGTGGTGATGGAAAGACACCTGGGCTCAGCATGCCCAACGTGCCAAGGCAGAGATGCCTCTGAAAGCAATAAAAAATAGAATCCCTTCTCGGTTCTTTTTAAGTCTCCTTTGTGTTAAGTCTATTTGATTTTGCTATCAGTATGGCTTATCATGTTCTGAGTGCAATGAAAAATAATTCTGTGAATCTGCACTCAATATCTAAAGGAGTTTTCAAAGCAACAAGGGAAAAGGCCCTTCCCCCTCGCTCCTGTTTTAATTGTCTAAAAGATATGTATAGACTGTTTAGAATGAATGTAAGAAGGGATGTGTGCAAAGAAAAATCCCTGTCAAGTGCTCTGCACTTTGCTATTTGCCCAGGGATGGACAGTCCAGAGATAAAGGGGCGGGGGAGGCTAAAACCCATCAATCCCAGAAATCTCTGGGTCAGCAGTAACCAAGGGCAAAATAACATGCAGCAGACTGATATAAAGTGAGGCTTCCTTGCAAATTTAGGGTCCAATTCTCTTCCCCATCTCTAGTTAAAAACCAAACAATTTTTTTCACGTAGCTTCCAATTGCATAGCCTGTTGAAAACTCATTATCTTCAAATAGGATTACATTCTGTTAATATGAGAACATGCATATTACAATATCTGGTAAAAATCAAAAGTTCCAATTTGCTCACTACATGTAAATCCAATTCAAAATATTTCCATAACATATATCTGCTGGATGTTACACTATTTGTGTGTCACTCCGAAATGGATTAACTCCATGACAGGCTAGGCTCAGTTTTTCTGCATTTGGTGTTTTTAAACAGTTTATATTTGTTATCATATCAAAGACAGGCTTGCAGTTTTCAAAAGGAAGAAGAGAACACAGCGCCCAAGGCTCCTCCAGCATTACATTTCTTATTCCATTTTATCTTTCTTGGTTTTGACTAATGTCAGTAACAGCTACTGGTAATAAACTGCTTGTTACAGCCTGCTGTTGCCTTGAAGCCTGCCTTTGATACATTGTCAGCCAATCAGAAGCATTTCCTGATTACATTTCCAAATTGCTTGTTTATTGATCGAGAGTTAATAAAGCAAAAGACAACTTTACGGCTTAAATTAAATGAAAGTTTCCTTTGATGTTCAAATTATCCAATCAACCAATATGCAGTGAAATGTAAGCATTTGAAAGTTTTATCTGAAAAGGAAAAAAAAAAAAACTGTGAGATAAATGGATCTCAGTATAGACACGGTGGCTAAGTGCTAATGAAAAATATGTGCAACTTAGCATACTGTGATTTCATTTATTTCTCAGGCCAAGGAAATGATGTTGTTATTCAATCCACCCCACTTCTCCAACCTGAACAAGGAATAGTACTTCTAGGATGTCTCTTATTTGGTTGACAATAATTTCTTAAAACCAGAGCCACATTAGTGAAAGACAATGAAGAATACAAAACTTTATGGATTTATTAAAGTTCTAACATTTTTAAATGATCACACAACTTAGATGCTATCTAAACTATTTATGGAATAGTAAATACCTATGAAATATCTTAAATATCTATGGAATAATGGAATCTATGGAATCACTGTCTAGTTGTTTGGATGGCATGTATGGCCAGGTCATCATGTAAAAGAAGTTGGCCTCTTTGAAATTTTTAGTAGCTTTTGACATCCCTTCCTCAGTGAGTCAGCAATCTCTTAGGAATGTTAAGGGAGAATCATGCATTTCTGTCAATGACGAAAATAAATAAATATTCAAAAGATTTTTCCATGCCCAGACACACAGGAGACCAGCACTTTCTCTTAGGTGACCTATAAGCTGTATTTGGTCGGAGAGGAATAGGTTTCTTTGAGATCTTAAGTAGTCATAAAGAGACGGTCTTCATTTCTCATGATGATTTTGTATTGTTAGTGAAAAGAAGAGTAAACAAAATTGCATAAACAGTGTGATAACACATCTTTGAAAAAAGAAAAGGAAGAAGAAGAAAAATACTTAGTAAAAAGCATGCCAAGAAATAGGGTAAAATATTAACAGAGGCTATTTTCGGAAGCTATTAAAGGTAGCATTTTCTGCTTGCTTTCTTCATTTGCTAAATTTTTTATAATGAACATACATTATACTTAAAATGGGGGAAGGAGCCATTAGTTTAAAATTAAAATTAATAAAAATGAATGTCACTTTCTTAGCTGTTTCTTTGATAGTGAAATTCTTTGATAGTTAAATATCTTGGGAAGCCTCGAATATATTACCTACATATTTGTAATTACAGGCCAAATATTTGAGCTTTTTGCCTACATTGGGGCTGCCTCATTTCCCTCCCCACTCCTTCTCTCCTCTCTCTCCTTCTTCATCCAAATCTCTCCAAAGATTATTCAGACTATGTTATATTTCTAGATGGGGTAAGATATATTAATTGGCCACAAAGGGAAAGTGACTAGTGTCAGCCCTTGGCTGGCCTCCCTCAGTCTAGTCACTTGCTACAAGCAGTCAGACTGGTTTCTTCAAGATGCCATCTGATGATGTCTCACCTGTTTTAAACCCATCGGTTTGGTCTGATGAGTCCTTGCAGAGCCTGCCTCCAACCCGCTCATCCTTAGCCCTTCACCAGCCACCCCGGCCCCTCCTTGGCTCTGGCCACAAGGGCTTCTTTTGGATCCTCTCATTACCAGTTGCTCCTGCCAAGTTCATGCCTTTAGCACTTTGCTCAAGAATTTCTTCCTCAAGGAAGCCCTCCCTAACTTTTAATTCACATCAGAGTCCTTTGTCTTTGCTGTCATCGTTTTTTCCAGCCCTAAAACTACTTTGCATAACTTCTATCTGCTTAGCCTAATGCCTGGCACAAAGTAGGCACTAAATAAATATGCTTAACAAAGTTACTCTATATTCTTCTAGTAGCTTTCCTGAAATAACTAGAGTGATTCATGTAAAAGGCTTTTGTTCAGTCATTCATTTGTTATTATTTTCTCGAGCATTTTAGGTGCAATGGCACGTTTAAGTACTGTAGGAGGTGAAAAGATGTGCTTTGTTCTAAGAGCTCAGAATATGAACCAGCATTTCCCCTTGTCAAGATTAGTTGCTCTTTGATCAAAACATGAATGGACACTTGAAAGTGAAACTGTGCTTCCATTTCAACCATTGTGAACGTAGTATGTATTACTATGCACCCGATTTTAGGCCAAATTTGGGAATTCGTCCTTCTTTCTCTCTACTCTTCACGCCTCACCTTCTCAAACTCAGAAAACCTTTAGCAAAATCTTTAGCAAGACATGTTTTAAACCCATCCAATTACCTGTTTCCGCTAGGGCCACATGGTCTAAGCAACTGCCATCTCTTAGTCTCTGCCAGGCTCCTGCTTCCCTTTTGCTTCCTCGCATTCCATTTGCCTCCAGACAGCCAGAGTGATCTCTAAGTCATTTGCCTGTTTATCGTCCAAGTGCCTTCCCTTTGCACCCGCAGTCAAATGCAAACTCATCCTCTGAGCTTCAGTGCCCTGCCTTACATGCCTGGCCTAATCCCAGAAGTGAGTGTCACTCTCCCACTTGATCGGAATTGCCAGCCTCACACACCAAGCTGGTCCCCACACCAGGGCTCCAGTGCCTCCTCACATTTCATGGGTAATGGCTTCTTTTCATTCGGGTCAGATCTCACAGTCCAGCTCTTCTGACAGCCTTGTCTAGAGCAGCCACTATCCAGTTTTCACCATGTCCCCATGTGGGATTTCCTTTAGAATATTTATCACTATCTGAAGATAACGAGTTTATGTATTTATTAACTTTAAAAAAAATTTTTGCTTCTCCTCCCCACACCCTAGAATGTGAGCTTTATGAGGACAGGATCTTGGCTAGTCTGTTCCTGGTGTGACCTGGGGCCTCAACAGTGCCTGCCGTGGAATAGAATCTCCATAGATATTTGGTCAGTGAGTAAGTGAATGAAGTGCCTTCACATCCTCAGCAGCTATCTCTTGGCAGGTGTAACATGGCTCTCCTTACTGGCCCCCCACCATGCCCTCAAGTTCTTTTCCAAGTCCCTCTGGTCTGTGAAAACTTTCCCAACAGCCTCTTCTATAGACATACTGGAAGAGGGTAGTAACGAGTCGGTCTGGTGACTCCATGATTCCAGAGTGCTGAATGCGTGATTCTCTTTGTCCTCATGATGGCTGCAGTGGCACCAACAAAATATCCTCACATGACAGCAATTAAAAAAGGAAGAAGAAGGGTTACTTCTCAGTACCTTCCCAGGGGCCCTCTCTTTCTATGAAACAGGAAAATATTCCCTAGAAATACACTAGCGTATTTCTCCTATGTAACTCATTGTCTTGAGCAATGGCACATGGCCATGCTGAGTACTTGACCAAAGGAAATGGGATTAGCTTCATGGACTTTGACCAATTAAGAGTCAGGCCTTAGAGCTGGGCACAATGCCACCTGGGGATACGTGGTGTTCCCTGTACGAGGCAGGTAACCAACAAAATCTGCCCTATGCAATCTCCTGAGACCAATACAGCAGGAAGGCAGGGGGACACTATTATATAAATGATTGAAAGAGAAGTTGTAACTTGCCCAAATTTGTACATACAGGTTCAGGATGAAAGTTGAAGCCAGAGTCTTTTGGTTACTCCAGTGGTTTTCAAACTGACTGCCTCAGGGTTTCTATAAATGTCATTAGAATGTCATTTTAAACCTTCTTTAATTATGTTTTTTAAAATGTGATTAAAAATCAAATGCACGTGTAATTTTCTCAGACATCAAAAGTTGACAAAATACAGTCTCTACTCTACAGACTGTGTTAGTTCACTTCTTGTTTGTTGCTATTATTTTTCAAACTTGGAGTAAAGCCTCTCTGGCCATTTCTCTTTAATCATGAAGTCTCCTGGGATTGCTAGGTAGTCTATTAAAAACTATTTGTAATCATTTGTCCATGTTAATCTGAATTTTTTTCAATACTGGACAACCCCTATAAAATAATCAATTGTGTGTTGACAGTGATCTAAGACTGCAGCAGGTGCAAGCAAATTTGAAATAATCTCTAATTGAAATTGTCCTTTGCGTCAGGACGGCTGCATTATTCTTTCGAACTGATTTAATATCTCTCTGGCCCCTGCTTAGCTCTCCAGCCACTTTTCCTTGGCTTTCCCCATTCTAGAAGCATCTGTTCCATGCTGGGAACACTTTACACATGCTTTTCCCTCTAGTAAACATTCCTCATCTAGTTAGATTCAGTTCATTCTTTTTTTTTTTGCTTGTCAGGGATGAACCCACAGCATATGGAGGTTCCCAGGCTAGGGGTAGAATTGGGGCTATAGCTGCTGGCCTACGCCACAGCCACAGCAACACAGGATCCAAGCTGTGTCTTCAGTCTACACTACATGGCAATGCCGTATCCTTAACCTCCTGAGAAAGGCCAGGGATCGAACTTGCGTCCTCATGGTTGCCAGTCAGATTCGTTAACCACTGAGCCACGACGGGAACTCCCGATTCAGCTCATTCTTGATGCCCCAGTTGAATGGGACTATCTTCCCTGACTTCCCTCCTGGGTCTCACACTCCTTTAGTACACTCATCATTTGATGATTATTTCATCCATAGATGTCTTTCCTACTAGGCTGAGAGCTGTCTGAGGGCAGCAGATGTGGATGCCCCCCTCACTGCTGAGTCTTTAGCTCCCAATGCAGTGCAGACTCTAGGGAAATAATTATTTTTGTGTTTCATGTATAAACAAATTTGAATTTAGATGTAATATCGATAACAAAAGAGAAGTGAAAAATTTTCTGATCGTTAAAGAAAAGCTTACTAAATTGAAAGGCATGCAAACACTGAACCATACAATTGTACTAGTTTCAGGTGTGAAACTAGGAGTTTCTGTTGTGGTTCAGTGGGTTAAGGACCTGACATTGTCTATGTGAGGATGTGGGTTTGATTGCTGGCCTCACACAATGGGTTAAGGAGCTGGGATTGCCGCAGTCTACCATGTAGGTGGCAGATGTAGCTCAGATCCAGTGTTCCCGTGGCCGTGGTGTAGGCTGGCAGCTGCAGCTCTGATTCAACCCCTAGCCTGGGAACTTCTCTATGCCACAGGTGCAGTGGTTAAAAGAAAGAAAACTAAGTGTACAACTAGATGACTAGATGCAAATTTCCATGTGATTCATTTGGTTAAGCTCCATCCAGATGACATAGAAAACACTTTCAGGACCCCATAGCTTTCCTCCTGATCATTTCTAGTCATACCCATTCCTATCATCCCATTACCAGTGGTAAACACTCTGACTTCTTTCACCATCAGTCTTAGCCTATTCTTAAATTTCACATAAATAAAAATCACTCAGTATGTACTCTTTGGTACCTGGTTTCTTCCATTCAGTATAATCCATGTTATACGTACTTTTTAATTTTTTTTATTGTGTTCCATTGTATAGATATACTATGATGTAGTTATTTATTTTCTTATTGATGTATATTTGATTTTTTTTCTCAATTTGGAGCTATAATGAAAAAAAATGCAATACAACATTCCATTGTATAAATATACTATGATGTAGTTATTTATTTTCTTATTGATGGATATTTGATTTTTTTTCTCAATTTGGAGCTATAATGAAAAAAATGCAATACAACATTCCATTGTATAAATATACTATGATGTAGTTATTTATTTTCTTATTGATGGATATTTGATTTTTTTTTCTCAATTTGGAGCTATGATGAAAAAAAAAATGCAATCAACATTCCTGTACAGTTCTTTCTGTAGATGTATGATGCTGTAAGAGCTTTTCCCTCATCATTGAAGAAAAAATTAAATCCTCATAAGCTCTCTTGATGTTCAGAAATATCTTTTCAATTCTCTCCCTTTTTTTTTTTTTTTCTTTTTAGGGCTGCACCTGTGGCACATGGAGGTTCCCAGGCTAGATGTTGAATTGGAGCTGTAGCTGCTGGCCTACACCACAGCTACAGCAACACGGAATACAAGCTGTGTCCACAACCTGTACCACAGCTCACAGCAACTCTGGACCCTTAACCCACTGAGTGAGGCCAGGGATCGAACCTGCAACCTCATGGTTCCTAGTCGGATTCGCTTCTGCTGCGCCACGACAAGAACTCCATCTTTTCAATTCTTAAAACACAAAAATAAATCAGAATAGCATTAGATGTTATTGAAGTAATAGATGAGAATCCTAATTGAAGACTGGGGGAAAAAAAAAAAAGAAGAGGACTGGGCCAGAAGTTAGCCCCATCAGACAGAAAAAATAAATAAATAAATAAAAGATAGAAAATCTAATGAAATGGAAAACTCATTAAATATGATAAGGTACCTAACAAAAATGCATCCACAAAAAAATGCACACAGTAGTGTACACAGCAGCTTTATTTGTTATAATCCCAAACTAGAAACAAAATAGCTACCACCTTTAAAATGTTCTGCATATTTCATTTATTTGGGGAAACATAAGGAATCTGCTCTCCTGAGAGTGTACCTACAATTCCATGATTGTCCTGGATTCTAATAATGTCCTACATTTATACAGAACTTAAAAATTATAAATTTCACATACATCGCATAGCTAATAAGGGGCTGAGCAGGAACTCAGATGCAGGACTTCTGATGCTAACTTTAGTGTATTTCCCCATCACATCCTGATTACACCTCATCAGGAAAAGCAACACTCAACATGATTACTTATGACAGAGTGTATTTAATTTTTAACATTTTAAAAGCTGGATCTTATACTTTAGAGGGTTTTTTCTAATTAGAAATAATTAGTTGCCTATGTATTCTGATCTACCCTTGTCAGTGGGTCTCAACCTTTCCTAGCTCACGCCTTGCCAATCACCCAGTGAAACAACTTTTCCTCTTTTCACACACACTTTCCAGTCCAAGAAAGAAATTTCTTCTTGTTTGTCTGTAGACATTCTGTTACTATTGTTTTCATTCATGGTAAATTTAGCTGAGCCAAAAACCATAATCATTCATTTCTTTTTCTTTTTTGTCTTTGTTTTTAGGGTCATACTTATGGCATGTGAAGGTTCCCAGGCTAGGGGTTGAATTGGAGCTGTAGCCACTGGCCTACACCATAGCCACAGAAATGCCAGATCTGAGCCACGTCTGTGACCTACACCACAGCTCACGGCAACGCCGGATTCTTAGTCCTCTGAACGAGGCCAGGGATAGAACCTGTGTCCTCATGGATGCTAGTCATATTCGTTGCCGCTGAGCCATGACGGGAACTCCAGTCATTCATTTCTTATTAGAAGACTTCTCAGAACTTTTCAAATGACATTTTACCTACTGACTTTATAAAGAGCAAGCTGGAGTGCACTGTCCTAATGGAATCCTTTTATTAGCATTTAGAAATTTCTAGAGAAAACAAATGTTGGGAAGTTCCTTTCTGGATTTTTGTTTGCTTGGTTATCTCTTGAAATCTTCACGTTCCTTGTTCAGCCATGCCATTCCCTCAAATATTTGTTAGGTGACTGCCTGGAAATTCTGCTAACAGATTACAAAGACCGTGTATGTTATACCGCCTTCTAAGTGGAAGATTTGCCCCATGGCAGGAGTTGCCAGGACTGAACTGAAAATGACTCATATAAGCTCAGGTATTGTGCTAGCAGAGGAGAAGTATGTTTCGTCATGGGGTTGAGGGAAGAAACTTAAGCCAGAACCTCAGCTGCCAAAGGGTAGAGACCCTGGAGTCTACGTGGGTTCTTTTCAGAGCCAAATGTGTGTGCTCCGTGCTGAAAAGGGTGAGAAACACACACTCAAATCACTAAAAATATCGATGCTGTTGTCAGCCTAAGGGACAGCACAGAATACTCACCTTTTCCTCTCCCTTGACTTTAACTACCAGCATCTCCAGGCTCTATACGGAGCAGAGGAAATTGCTTTCTACACTTGCTGGTGTAGAAAATATTTTTTCTAAGCTTTCAGTCAGGGTTGCTTGGCTGACAGAATTCATCTGCAGATAGTTGTGTTTGTTTTTGTCAGCCATGAAAAATCACTCTTTATCCTGCCTGTAGTTGGAAATTTGGAACCGTGTTCATTTCAGCAAAAACATACCACTCTTCTGTTTTTTTGCTGACTTATCCTCTCCTCAAGTGTGCACTGGTTCTTTCTATCAGTATCAGTGGAGCTGAGCTGAGTTTTTTCCCAGCTTGGTTTAATTATTATGCTAATTCCATCTTGATACTTTTTTTTTTTTTTTTTTTGTCTTTTTGCCTTTTCTAGGGCCTCTTCTTGCAGCATATGGAAGTTCCCAGGCTAGGGGTCTAATTAGAGCTATAGCCGCCGGCCTAGGCCAGAGCCACAGCAACTCGGGATCTGAGCCACATCTGTGACCCACACCACAGCTCATGGCAATGCTGGATCCCCAACCCACTGAACAAGGCCAGGGATTGAACCCGCAACCTCTGGTTCCTAGTCGGATTCGTTAACCACTGTGCTATGTTGATACATATTTTAAATGGATACACTATTGCCTCCCTAATTTAAAGTTGATATAATTCCTTATTCTAAACACTTTAATACTATATATAGTTAGGAAAACTCTCAACCACTAAGAATGAAATTATTATTATTTTATTTTAAAGAGTATTCTGAAGTTTTAACAATCTGGACATCAGGGTATAGAGTGATTTTTATATTTTTCAAATGCTTTCAGGTGTTTCCCAATGTCTACAAAAAGATATTGCATCCATATGTATAAAATACATTTTATATTTGTAATTATTTTTACATCTATCCCACCTTATTAATATTTTTGTTTCAAAAAATAAGAAAATATACTGAGAGCAATTAAACATTGTATATAAGTTTTTGTGAGCTTGGAGTCAGTTCTATCTTCCTGTTTTATGAAATTAATTATTTCAAGTAGTGTGACTGGCAGTATTAACAGTAGGGTTAATAGTCTGGAATTAGACCATTTACGATTAAATTATGGTTCTACTCCAAAATGGCCCTAAATTGGATTGGTTGTTTAATCTCTTTGGGCCTTAGTTTCCTCATCTGTAACAGTAGGATGATTGCAGGACTTGCCTCATATGACTGCTCTGAGGAGTCACTATGGTTAGTAAGAGAATGTTCTAAGGAGAGCTGCTCTGCAGGAAAAGTCAGGAACATTATTGAGCTGTCATCATCATCATCAACATTATGCAGAGAAGGCAATAGAAAAACTGGTCCAATTATATGGCCAGACAGTTTAAGGACTGGGGAACTCAACAGCAGAGATTTGAAAAGATAGTATTCCTTACTTCTAATAATCAGGGACATAAATTTATAAATAAAAATACCATTTATCATGCATCCAGTTTAAAAGTCTGACAATGTCAGAGGATTTCAAAAGACAGGTGTTCTCGTGTACCATGGGTGGGAGTGTAAATTGGTGCCATCCCTTTGTGCTATCAAACAAAACTAAAAATGCTTGTAGTTTACAATCCGGCATTTCCGCTTCAAGGAATATGCCTACTGGAGAAAACCCAGACATAAGCACAAAGAGTTATGTGTAAGAACATTTATTATGGCACCTTTTTTTTAAGAAAAAGGAAAAACAGTTTATATGTCCATTAATAAGGGAATATATAAATATATTTGGTATATCTATGCCATGGACTACTATGTAGCAGTTAAAATGAAATGTTTACATTGCAACATGGATCTGTCTGAAAACAGAGGGAAGAGGAAGTCATAAAATGATATATACTGTATAAATAAAAAAACCACATAAGACTATACTGTATATTAATCACAAATAATTTTGAAAGTTTAATTATTAAATGAATTGGAATGATACAAACCAAATTCATGATAGTGGTTGTTGAGGAAAAGGGAGAATTGAAAATGGAGCAAAAAAGATAAGAAAGAAGACAAATTTATTTTATTAAAATAAAAAGGCTTGACAGATAACTATAAAAACAAGGATAATATTTGACAATTCTTGACATGTCTTTGAATGTTTCTCTATGTTAAAATTTTCTCAAAATGTGTGTATCTAGTCCAGTATTTAAAAGATATACTCTTCCCCAAATATCAGTTGATTGTCAAGAAGGGAAAAAAATCACTTTCCATTAAAAATGAATGAAGGACATGGAAACCCACCCGTTCAGCACAGTACTTGATATATGGTAAATGTTCAACAAGCCTCCATTAAAATACCCAGGACTACTGTTTACCTAAGTTATGAAAAAAATTTACTCTCATTAATTACTAAGTAAAATAACACAAAACATAAAAGAATAATAAGTTATCATTTTAAATATGTCAGCAAAAATTTTAAATGACAATACCCAATGTTGATGGAGCTGTGGGAAAACTAGCAAACTCACAAACTGCTGCTGACAATTTTAAATGAAAAGCACTTTGGCAACATATTTTTAGAGACAAAATGTTCCTTAGTTAGTATTACCCTGTTTTTTAAATTTCATGGCCACACTCACAGCATATGGAATTTCCCAAGCCAGGAACTGAATCCAATCCACAGCTGTGACCTACACCACAGCCTGCAGCAACACGGGATACTTTAACCCACTGTGCCAGGCTGGGGATTGAACTCGCACCTCCACAATGACCTGAGCTGCTATAGTTGGATTCTTAACCCACTGCTCCACAATGGGAACTCCCTGTAATTTCCTATTTTTGGAAATTTATCCTAGGGAAATAATTCAAAATGAAGAGGACTAAATGTATACCATATTTACTATATATATATACTACATACGTGTTTACTGCAGGGTTACATGATAGAAAATTAGAATCAGTGCAAATGTTCACTTATCTGAAAATGGCTAATTAAATTATGGTATAAAAATGTGTTAGAGTATTCTGCAGCCATTATGACCATAATGATGAGGGTATGAATCTGGCTGAAACATCTGGTACTCAATTTTTTGCTAGAATTTGTTCCTCTGGTGATTATAAATACATGGGGCAAAATTTATGAAATTATGCTAAGTGAAAACAGGCAGTGAAAAAGAATATGTGTTCCTGAATTAAATGATGTAAAAATCACCTATGCAGATACCCGAGATGAGCAGAGAAAACTGAGGAGAAAACTATTTGTCCCTAATAGTTAAAATCCCATTTATAGTGCTTTTATTTATTTATTTATTTATTTTTGTCTTTTTAGGGCCACACCTACAGGATGTGGAAGTCCACAGGCTAGGGGTCGAATTGGAGCTGCAGCTGCTGGCCTACACCTCAGCCACAGCAACGCCAGATCCGAGCTGTCACCACAGCTCATGGCAGCGCCGGATCCTTAACCCACTGAACAAGGCCAGGGATTGAACCCACGTCCTCATGGATACTAGTCGGGTTTGTTAACCATTGAGCCACAGTGGGAACTCCTATAGTGTTTTTAAAAAGAAAAAAAAAAGAAAAAACTTATCTGGTATTAAAGCATCCATTGCATACCTACTGTCATCAAATCCAATCGTGACAAAATAAAAATGCTCTTATTTGACCTATCATTACTTAATGTGAAAGATAAACTGGGCAGAATAGTTTCTCTGGTTGTTACATATACCTCGAAAAATGTACAGTAACAAATCCTAAGAAAAGTATTTATGATTCCTTTCAAATTGATTTGGACACAATTTATGGCATCAGCTTAGCAATTTATGGCATCAGTTATTTGTGCTTTCAGTGTAAGCATCTGGTTACATTTTTAGAAATCAGTACCCCCAATTTTGGAGACATTTTGTGAAAAATTTCTACTGGATTATACCTATTCACCGTTGTTTAATTTGTTTGTAAGAGTCCATGAAATAAAAATGTGTCTCACAAAGAGCTCCTGTAATGAGGTATCAACAGTTTGAAGTTCCTTAGCTGGTGAGATGAGACCAGAGAAAGACTTAATTCTTTTCAGCATAAATATGATAAATATGAAAATAATATTATAATTCCTAGGGAAAACGTCTATTTATGTACTGCGTGAGATCACTCAAGAAGGAAGTATGTTATCCAGTATTTAAACCAATGTAGAAAAATAAGAGAAAAATGTAGGCTTTATACTTTAAATCTGAGACGGGGAGAGACCAGTGGAGCTTTTCGGAGGATGTCACCCTGGATACTGCCGCTCATTTACACATTACCTGGGAGAGCTTCGTGCGGCTGCATATTCTCAGCTGTTGAATGTGTTCTGCTCATTTTCCAGCGGGGAGGACGGCTTTAATGCTTTCTTGGCAACGTGTACTTTTTCACTTCTGCTGTTTCTGTTTACCTGTCTTCGTGCTTATTTACTGTTTGCATTTAGCTTGCCCTGCAAGTGGTTCTGAGGATTGTGGAGGAAATGGACAATACCTGTGCGAGCCCACAAGCTTTACAAATAAATCTCTCTCTGGGTTTTTTATACTGGATCTGGTGTGGGGGGGAATTCATTCCTCTTTATCCCTTTTCTTTAACTTGATGACATTTTCTAAAGGACCACACATGTATATAAACGAAATGTAAAAGATGCAGGTTTTTTAAATCAAATTTATGAAACCTGTCCCTAGACCCCCAAATTCTTCCCAAAGAAGTTAAATTCTAAGGAGTAATTCTGTCCTACACATTTAAAAACAGCTTCTCTGTCTACTCATGTAAAGATAGTGCTAGTTCAAGGTCTTGGGCAAGTCACTAAACCTCTTTTTAGATTCAGCTGTAAAATGAGAGAATTGGACAAATGAGTCCTATGGTTCAATGAAAGTTCAATGATTTCCAAAAACCTTTTACTTCATGAGCTTTCTAAAGAATAGCTGCACAGAGAGATTAAACTCAGGGGGATGGTGCTTGGTGAATAAATACTTAGCAAACAATTGGAAGGCAGACATGGGAAACAATCAGAGCTCTGGTTATATCAATAGCCATGGACCATATTAATGATTTTGGAGGGAAGCTCAGCAAAATGCTAATTTATTTAATAAATATTTAATAGCATATTATTTCAATAAATAAATGAGTGTTGACACAGTAAAGAATACAAATGTTTTGTGCACACATTCTTGACCCACTTCCGTAGTCCTTCTTGGACATTTCCCAAAGAATTATTTAAAAAAAGATGAACATCAAAATATCTCTGTTTATTGCAGTTTATGATTGGTGGTTAAATCTATAAAATAATCCAATGGTTTATCCCTCTTATCTTGAGAATGTTTAATCATCTTTGATATTTGCTTTAAATTAGCACTCTCAAATGTACATTTGTATAAAATCTCCCAAATCATGAAAGATTTATACCTTGAAATATATTTGGATTATTCTCTAGTTAATCATCTGGATAAAAATTAGGAGTACTGTAACCAGAACAATTAATTGAGTTGAGCTGAGTGTTATAAAAAATGAAAAAAATTTTTTTTCATGGTGTGCTTTGGCTACTTAAATGAAATTGAAGTCCTCTTCAATATCACAGAGTGGGTATGATAAGAGGACGTATGTGTTCTTTTTAGGAGCCCAGATTAATAATCGAAGTATTGATCAGAAGAAAAGGCATCAGGAGTGGTGCATTCTTGCTATTTTAAATCTATTGCTGGTCCTTTCTGGGCTTATTCAGCTTAATTAACTCTGGGAAGCCTCAGTTAGTTACCATTCCTGAGAAGTATGATGAGAAACTGTCATTTGCCATTCAGTTCAACAACTAGGTATAAGTGCTGATTCTAGTGGTGTGTGCTAAGTGTAGCAAGGCCCTAGCTGCCAGGGAGTGGTGACAGGCTGTGGCGAGGGTAAGAGTACCATAGCAGCACAGGGAGAGGTGTCCTCCAAGATACTGACATACCTACAAACTGGTTAGCAAGTGCATCCATCAGTTGACGGTACATAGCCGTGGCTCGCCCCTTCCTAAGAGGTCCCTCATTTGTCCAAGACTCCGTACTCCTTACAGGCATGCTTTTTGCGGAGGTATGATGGATCTGTAGCCCTTCCAGCCTGCCTTGTTCTTTTAGTTCATTGAGGAAAATGAAACGATTTATGTCATTGAGGTACGAGGCCAAGTTGGCTTGAGGATGAAGTGCGATGGAGGTAGATTTGGTGTTGCTGGGAAAGGATTTCTTCTATTTTAAAGAAACACAATAAAGAGGAAGTTCCTTGACTACCTTTATTCCCTCTGGACATTGACCTGGGGGTATCATCTCTGCTTCAGGCATTTTGTGTCCAGGAGGCCAAGAAGCTAAAGATGGCAGAGCAGAAATGTGACCTAAACTGGATCTAGGAGGAAGGATAGGCTTGCACAAACAAAACAACAATGAAACAAGAGCATTTCAAGACATGTTAAGAGCATAGATAAGGAAAAAAAAAAAAAAAGTGGAATGGAACTGGCTTGTTAGTTGAGCAATGTTGAAACCACAAAGCCTGGAACCAAGAGAATTCATAGGACAAAAATTTTGATAAATGAGGAAAATCCACTGGTTCCTCAACCGATCACTACTCCACACAGGGAGGTGGAGCCATGCAGGATCCTTGGGCTTCCTACTTGCCCTAAGTCACACGCAATTCTTCAAGCTTCTTTCTTTAGATCAGGAATAGGGAAAGCCTGGAGGCTTAAAGGAGCCTTATGACTTCTACATGTATTGTAAAGTTAAGGTAGTTGTGCATGCCAATCATCCTGCTTAATTTTATTTTAACATGATCTTTTTCTAATGATTTTTGTGAGATTATGGATTCTCTCTTCTTTACCATGGTGGGATACATGTTGATTTACTTGTCGTGAAAAAGAAAAAAACTGACTTCCTAGAGAAGTAAAAAGAATATATTTGTATATCGTAAATTGTTTTTTCTTTTGCGTCTCAAGGTAAAAAATGCATCTTAGAGAAAAACCAAGTCACATTGAAAAATATAATTATTTAAATTAAAATCAAATACCACCAAGATGGAACAAAAGTAACTCTGCTTCAGAATTTTGTGAATGTTCCTTCAAATGCAGCTCCCCAACACTGATGATCCAAGTGCCTGAAGACATGGAGCAGACAACATTTTATGAAAGGAAACAAACTCTTCAGTGCATGAGATACTACTGAAAATATACTACCGCTAAGTTATTCTTAAGCACACAAACATTACCAAGATAATTTTGCTGCTGACACATATATTTAATAAAATCGACAGTCATTGATTGTTAAAGACAGTATTCTTATTTTGAAACTTGCTATAGTTATTTTCATTGCTGTACATTGTTCAATTTACTTATCCATTCTAATATTAATGTACAATTAGATTATTTCCAATTTTTGGCTATTACAAATAATACTACCCTCAGCATAATTTTATACATCTTTATACACAAATACATACTTCTATTGGGTATTTGGAATGAAATTGAATGTTCAAGTTAAAATAGATGTTGCTAAACAATTTTGCAAAGTGGTTGTACCAATTAACTCTCCCACCAGCAATGTAGAAGAGTTCCATTTATTCTTTATACTGTCTTTTGAGCTTTGTGCAGTGGTGGTATCACAGCCAATGAGGTTTATCCAAGACATGATGATTGCTAATAGAAAACTATTTGTGTTTTGTTGAATATTGATGTCATGTAACTTCTTTCTCTTGTGTGGCTTTTTCTTTTGATAAAAAGAAAACATTATATTAATGTTGCATAGCTTGTCAATTTTTTTGCCTTTATAGTAATTTTTGTGTGTGCAGTTTAAGAAATCTCTGCCTCTCCAAGTTCAGAAATATAAACTCTTATGTTGTCTTTCAACAACTTCATTGTTTTACCTTTTATCTTTAGAGCTCAGAATTGTATCTGTAATTTATTCTTGGCCGTGATGTGAGTTAGGGAAGAATTAAGATTTGTTTATTTTTCCGTATGGATATCCCGTGACCCAGTACCATTTATTAAAAAGACCATTCTTTCCTTCACTGCATTGCAGCTTATGAATCAGTGACTTTATTTGGACAGTCTGTATTCTGTTCCATAGTAAATTTGTCTAAGCTTCTCCCTTTGTCATACTCCTCTCATTATTGCAGTGTCACAAGTCTTGATTTGGGGGTATTATGAAGTCTATAACTTTATTATATTTTGTCATTGCTCATAACTGTGTTGGTTATCCTAGGCCCACTTCATTTCCATATAAATTTAAAAATCACCTCATTGACACACACAAAAAAAGCTGATAGGATTTCTATTAGGACTAGGTTGAATCTACATATCAGTGTGGGAAAAAATAAAATTTTCATAATAGTAACTCTTCTAACATGAAAATTCATGTGACTCCGTTCATTTAGATCTATTTTAATTTAATTCAGTGGTGGTCTATGGTTTTCTTTGTAGATGTCTTGACATTTTTCTTAGATTTATTTCTGAAAATTTGGAGCTTTCTGTTACTGTTTCAAATGGCATTATTTTAATACCATGATTTCTCTATTATGCTTGCATAGAGAAATATAATTTATGTTATTTTATTATTTGTTTTTAAATTTTATTGGAGTATAGTTGACTTTCAACGTTATGTTCACTTCAGGTGTGTAGCACAGTGAATCAGTTATACATGTAACTATAAACATTCTTTTTCAGATTCTTTTCCCACCTAGATTATTACAGAATATCAACTAGATTTCCCTCTGCTATACTGTAGATCCCTGTTAGTTATCTACTTATATATGGCAGCGTATACTTGTTAATCTCAACTTCCTAATTTATCCCTCCCCACAGTGGTTTCCACTCGGTAACCATAAGTTTAGTTTTGAAAACTTAGAGTCTATCTAAGTTCTTTTTATCATTTTTATTAGATTCCACATATGATATCATATGGTATTTGTCTTTCTCCGTCTGACGTACTTCATCTATGATAATCTCTATGTCCATCCATGTTGCTGCAAATGGGATTATTTCATGTTTTTTATGACTGAGTAATACTCCATTTTACATATATACCACATCTTCTTTATCCATTCCTCTGTTGATAGGCATTTAGGTTGCTTCCATATCTTAGCTATTGGAAATAGTGCTGCAGTGAACATTGGGGGTGCATACATCTTTTTTCAAATTATGGTTTTATCTGGATATATGCCTAGGAGTGAGATTGCTGGATCATAGGGTAGTAGCATATTTAATTCTTTAAGGAACCTCCATACCATTCTCCATAGTGCTTATACCAATTTACATTTCCACCAACAGTGTAAGCGGTTTCCGTTTTCTCCATACCTTCTCTAGCATTTATTATGCATCGACTTTTTAATGATGGCCATTCTGGCTGGTGTGAGGTGCTATATCATTATAGTTTCGATATGCATTTCCCTAATAATTAGTGATGTTCTGCATTTCTTCATGTGCTTTTTGGCCATCTGTCTTGTCATATTTGGAGAAGTATCTTTAGATGTTCTGCCCATTTTTTGAATGGTTTGTTTTTTGGATATAAAACTACTCGAGATGTTTGTATATTTTTGAGATTAATCTCTTGCCAGTTGCTTTGTTTGCAAAGATTTGCTCCCATTCTGTGCGTTGTCTTTTTGTTTGGTTTATAATGGTTTCGTTTGTTGTGCAAAAGCTTTAAGTTTAATTGTCCCATTTGTTTACTTTTATTTTTCTTTTCATTACTCCAGGAGGTGGATCCAAAATTATACTGCTGTGATTTTTGACAAAGTGCTCTGCTTATGTTTTCCTCTAAGCATTTTACAGTTACTGGTCTTATGTGACAAACCCACATCTTTATTATATTGAAGTGGGTTCCCTCTATAACCTCTTTGGGAGACTTTTTATCATAAATGGGTGTTGAATTTTATCAAAAGCTTTTTCTTTATTTACTGACATGTCTCATATGGTTTTTATTCTTCATTTTTCTAATGTGGTGTATCACACCGATTGATTTGTGGATATTGAAGAATCCCTGCATTCCTGGGATAAATCCCACTTGATCATGGTGTATGACCCTTTTAGCATAGGCACTAAAGGAGCCTATCAAGGTGATAGGTGGGTGGGCTGTGACAGGGACTACAGTGGTGGCCCCACACCTCACAAACCACTTGACAATGGTGCTTCACCTTCTTGGAGGCCTGGGCTTTCTCCCCTAACATTCTGGGTTGTGGTGCTGTGACTTCTCACCCCTCCAGTCTGCCTCTGGGCAGCCAACAGCACTCCACTCCCTAGTTCTGTTCTCCAACCCTACATTCCAACACATCCAGCCCCCACCTACCTCAGTGGCCTCATGTTTTAGGCTGGAGTGCACAGGGTGGTTGCAGGGACCACCTGCATATGTCTCTTCCTGCCACAGACCAGATGTTGTGCCCTCTTCCGAGCCTCTGAAGCTCTCTTCCTGTCTCAGTTCATCTCCCTGCTGGTGAGGGGACTCCCCCAGGGGCAAGAATCTCTCCTCTCCTTCAGCTTACTCCCAGGGTGCATGTCTCAACCTGCTTCCAACACTTTTTAATTTTTTTTCCTTTCCTCCTACCCAGTAAGGTGGAAATAACCTCTTGTCCTTTCAGCTGTTTGAGTTTCTCTGCCAGTGTTCAGTAGGTGCCCTGTGAGGATTTTTTTCACTTGTAGATGTATTCCTGAGGTATCTGTGGGAAGAAGTGAGCTCCACGTCCTCCTACTCTGCCATCTTGACCCAGTTCTCCTCTCTTGCTTTTAAAAACTAGAATTTATTTTTGGATATTAATAGTTTTAGTTCTTACTTGGGAATTTTTTTTTTCCACTATGAACCAGATGGGAATGCCAGAAACAATAATGACAACAGATATTCTCTGTTTGTTTTGCTTTTCTTTTTTTCTTTTAATGCCACACCCATGGCATATGGAGGTTCCCAGGCTAGGTATCAGAGCTTCAGCTGCCAGCCTCCACCACAGCTACAGCAACTCGGGATCCAATCTGTATCTGCATCCTATGCCACAGCTTGTGACAAAGCTGGATCCTTAATCCACTGAGCAAGTCCAGGGATGGAACCATCATCCTGATGGAGAATATGTCAGGTTCACCTGAGCCACAATGGGACTCTGACAATAGATATTCTTGTCTCATTCCCAACTTCAGAAAGAAAGCTTCCAGTAGGTGTTTTTGTTTGTTTGATAACCTTTATTACTTGAAGAAAATTTCTTCCTGTCCCAAGAGTTTAAAATTTTTTAAATTTAGTTTTGTTTTTGATTTTGAATGGGTATTTATTTTGTTAAAAGCTTAATGTTTCATAACTTGGGGATTTTTCTCATTATACTTTTGTTGTAAGTTCCTAATGTAAGTCCACTGTGATCAGAGAGGATACTCTGAATGATTTCAGTCAAGCTGAAAAATTTTGAAAAATCTTAATTATACAGCTTGTTAATTTTGGCACATGCTACATTTACACTTGAAAAGACTGTCAGTTCTGTCATTGTTGAATGCAGTGTCCTATATACATCAATTACATCAATATACAAATTAGTTTGTTAATTTTGTTATTCAAATCTTCTATACACTTAACACTGGACTTTTTCTGTCTATCTGTTTTCAATTGATAAGTAGACTCAAAATCTGCTGAAAGTTTTCTGGCAAATATAGCTTAGGAATAGAAAGGCACACTAGAAAGCTTCAACTAGGTCTTCTAATTGAACCCTAGGCCATAGATTTCAGAGCCTTGTATTCTGTCTTTATTTATTCAAGTGATATTTTGTTTCCCACTTTGTTAATGTTTCCTTTGTTTGAGCTCTCTTGGTATGAAGCCCTGAGAATTAAAAGGGATAATAAGAAAATTCGGGTTCTAACCCCAGCCACCCACACCCCAAGCCACTCACATTATACTTACAAGAAATATTTCACATTTTTTTCAAAATATGTCACTGTTGGCTGTATTTTAGAGTTCTCATGAAAAGAAACTTGGAAAAAAAAAAACAGTTTTGCAAAGTTCTCATGATTGTTTTTGAAAGTGTAGATTAGCCATATCTTATATATCAAAGTTCTTATTAAAACATTAGCTGTATTCTGTAGCTACATACATCTTCCATATTTTCAACATGGTTAACGAAATGAGCCTTTGAAAATCCTGGGTGCTAACACAAGTTAATGTAAAGATCAACAGGTTAATAGGATGTCAGCCCAAGCTCACACATTCATCAGAATATTTGTATTGTTCTCAGAAGTTTAATGGAGATCAAGATGTTCTATTAACATTGAATGGTATCACTTCGAAGGCATGGCATTTCTGGTTATTTCACTTTGTATACCATTTCTCTCTCAAAGAGTTAAAAGTATACCCTGGGCTGGCTTTCAGTAGGCTCTGTTTGTTTGGGGCCAGTGATGGGACTTTCAAATAAATCTGTATGAAGCAGCATGCTGACAATGTTCCACATTCCAGATGGCAGTTTCTCAGAATGTCTTTGGGGGATTTTATCCACACAAGGTGTTTCCAGAAGAAAGCACACCAAGAGGTGGTGGAGCAGGCTGGGATAGGTGTCACAACTGATGATGTATGGTGCATGGGGTGGTGTGTGTGTATCACAATGAAGACCTGTCAGCATTTCTCAAAAGGTGCTGTCAGCATAACAGGATGCTAGATGCTGAATATTAGAAAAACACAATGGGACGATTCAAGTTCAATACCTGTAGACATGTGGATTAAACAAAAGAAAACTGGCTAAAAATCTAAAGAAAGGAGAGCTAATGTGGCTGTTAACTGAGGGAACACAGAAGGATACACTGAATTCAGAAGTTCTCATTGTGGTCAAATACCTCAATTATACCGATGTTATTAGATAGCAATAACGAAATAAAAGCTGGCTTTATTTTTATTTCTTTTCTTGTTTTTGAGGGTTTGATTCTTCTCGATTAAAGTAGGTTATGTTGATTGATTGAAATCGGAAAAATGGAGAGAAGTACAATGAAAATGTACTCACCATAATCCCCAGAGAGAAGCACAGTCAATAGTTTGTAATACATACTATCAATCTTTTCCATATAAATATATATGAATTTAAGAAGCCAATTTAATCACACTATACACAGATGTACCAAATATAAGGCAGTTTATTTCTCCTCACTGTTCTGATCCCTGTTTTGAGCCCTCAGCTGTCTACCTTGCCCCCACCATGGGTAGCAAGAATAGGAAAAATAAGTAAAATGTTGTCTCTACATTTTTCCATTCCCTTGTCCAGCTCCTTCCTGATTATTTAAATTACGTGTTTCCCCACCACCGTCCCCATCCTGCTTTATTTTTTATCTTTTCCCATAGTTCTTGTCATTATCTAACACCCTCTAATTTTTGCCTATTTTTTTCTCTGCAATTGTTTTCTTTCTCATTTAGAATGTAATTTCCATAAGGGAATGGATTTTTAAATTCTGTTTTTCAACCTTCTGTCCCTGAAAGTGGCTTTTACAGAGCAGATCCTGAGTCCGTATTTGCTGACTAAATGAACATATACAGAGGCTTGGCTTCCACCTTCTTTCCTCTGGACCCTATGGGGTTTTTTTCTGCTGAAGTGGAACTGTTCTTGCCAGCCTATGACCTTAAACATTTGTCCTGATCTTGAACCACAACCCTCAATACTCTATTGTTCCAGGCCCAAGCCCTTTGAGTCCTCTTCTAATAGCATATGTGTAATTTCGGTCACTTGGCAGAGAAATTTCAGGATCATCTAGAAGCTACTGGCAAGCCCTAGTAGAGATGGCAGGAGAGACCACAGCATTGGCTGAAGCTTGTTTTCTTCCCCTTCCTCCACCAGCTTCATACTCCCAATGCTATGCCATTTGGGTAACAGAATTCAGATGGAGAATTGGCACTTTTCAGTACTTTGCACGTGAATCTTATGATATTCTACAGCTGTGTCATCCAACATGGCAGTCATTGGCCACCTGCACCAATTGAATAGTTGAAACATGGCTGGTCTGAACTGAAAAATACGTGTCAGATTTCAGTCACAATATATAAAAAAAAACATAAACTATCTCATTAGTAATTTTATCTTGATTATATGTTGAAGTAATAACATTTTGGTTAGATCTAATTAAATAAAATGTATTATTAATTTCACTTGCTTTTCACGTAGCGACTAGAAAATTTGAAACTACCAGTGTAGCTGGGTTCTGTGACTCACATGCTGTTTTCTGTTGCTGATGCTTCTGAAGCTCCCTCCACCCACCACTGGGGGAGGGGAAGCCACACCCTGGGCCTGACCTCCAAGCACACTCCCTCTTTCTCAGGTGAATTCAACTCAGGACAGGGCTGGGCCAGTTTGCGCTCTCCTTCCTTCCAGTAGCCTCTTCCTCTCCTTAGGGTAGCATGGCCAAAGCCTTTTCTGGGCAAAAGAATTTTCTTTCCTAAATTTATGGAAAATGCTGTGATTTAATTTTTTTTGGCTCGGTCCTTATTATGGCAAAAGAATGCAGAAAATTTGTTTCCCTTTTGGTTTTAAAGCTTTATTGTCTTTGACAGTCAAAATTTTGCAATAGCTCAGGTCTTCTAGCTGGTATTTGCCCTACCTCTGAAGCAACTAAACCCTTTGCTTTTCTTTGTGGGAAGCCCTCCACTATCCATATCTATATCCACACACACACACACATATATACACATAAATATGTTACTCTATAGTATTGCAAGAAAAGTACTGTTCTTATTACGTGGGTATTATTCCACTTTTTTTTTTTTTTTTTCTCTTTAAGATGCAGTGTTAGGAGGGAAGCAAGGCTGCCTGGAAAGAAGGGGAGGTAAGTGAATATCAGAGCTGTCAACAAAAAAGCTTCAAATTACACCTGAGAAGCCCTCCCTCATCCCACCCATGATAGGAATTCTGATTTTCAGCCTCCCAACTCCCTCAGCCTCCCCTGTCTATAGAACTGTTAGTGGAAATAGTGTTCTAAAGTTCCTGACCCAGAAGTAATTTATTTTTGCTTAGTTTGTTTTTGCTTTGATTTGTTTGGTGCTAAATACTTGCTCCAGCCTTACCCTGTGTCCTGACGGCGTGGCACTTTGCTCTGGGCTCATGAACATTCTACTCAAAACACAGCCTCCCTGGATGGTTCCTGTGCTTTAGGTCGGCTCTCACTTGTAGTAAGCTCTCTGCACCGTGGGATGAGTTTTTTCATCCTTATCTTATAACATGAAAATAGAAGTTTGAGTGACAGTGAAGAGGGACCCAGGGAAAAGGAAGTTGGCCAAGGAAATGTGGGTATGAGTAGGACATTCTAGTCTTGGTCCAGGGCAGATAGAGGGCAGAACCAGGGGCTCAGCTTTCTGAGCAGAGCAACCCGGACAGAGGAGCTGAAGGAAGATGGTCTAGGACAAGCAAGTGACCCTATAGCAGGTTCTTTCTTGAGCCTGGTGTCTGGTCCTGGATGCCAATTCTTCCACGTGCAAAGAGCAAGTCCTCTTTCTTTCTATTAATTAAATCTATAAAAAGTGTTTTGAGCAGAAAGTAGAATCCTTCCAGGGGCTGCAAGGGAGGGGAGGCAGGGAAAGGGAGTTGCTATTTAATGGATGTGGAGTTTCTGTCTGGGATAATGAAAAAGTTCTGGAAATGGAAAGGAATGGTGGTGTCACACAACACTGTGAATGTGCTTAATGCCTCCAGACACTTAAAAACTGATAGGCGAGTTCCTGTCATGGCTCAGCGGGTAAGAATCTGACAAGTATCCTTGAGGATGCAGGTTTGATCCCTGGCCTTTCTCAACGGGTTAAGGATCCAGCATTGCCATGAACTGCAGTGTAGGTTGCAGACTCAGCTTGGATCCTGTGTTGCTGTGGCTGTGGCATAGGCTGGCAGCTATAGCTCCTATTCGACCCCTAACCTGAGAACCTCCATATGCTTCATGTGAGGCCCTAAAAACAAACAAACAAAAAACCCCTGATAAGATAAGAAGAAAAAACAACTGATAAGAACCTAAACTTTATGTTATGTATCTTTTACCAAAGTAAAAATTTTTACACACACACTGACTCATAGACTCATAGACACAGAGACATACACATATATGTATATGAAATAAGTTCTATGAAAATAAAAGTTTAAAAAAAGTGGTTGAAACTTGTGGATGGCAGGTGCTAAGTGGGCAAAACCTTGGCAGCTGCTCATATGAAAGGAATGAAGACTGCAAAGGGGAAATGTCACAGGAGGAAATGATGTAGCAAATGCTGCAACAAGTGATACAGAGGAGCTACCAGAGAGCAAGTGACCTCCATTTGCACCCCTGGGAGTGTCCAAGCTGAAATGACTAAGGGAACCCTCTCCCTTCGGAAATATTTAAGGCAATAATTTGCATTTGATTGAATACAGCCTGAGAAAAATACATGCATTTTAGCACCAGGCGGTACCAGTAATACTCCAGTGTCTGAAGCTTATTTTAAAAAGAACACATTAACTCTGTAGTAACATCAATACCAGCTGTCTCTGTAAGAAGAATAGTTTTGTAGCACAACTTGGTTGGTTTCAGGCATGGGGGGCAAGGAAGCCATGAGGTGCTTTGGTGTTTGGGCCAGATTTCGAACCCTATGAAGTGTTAGCACTTGCAGCTCCTGTCCCATGTTGGAGCGTGAATGAATTCAGTTTGGTTTGGCAATAATTCAAAAGGTGATGCTTCCATACAATTGTCAAGTTGTTAGATGTCTATCCCTAACCAAAGTATGATTGGCAATGCATGCATCCAATATGGCTCAATCAGTAAAGGAAAAAAAAAAAAAAGAAAAAAGAAAAAGGGAGCAATAATGGGATGGGAACACACAGACTAAGGAGAAATAGTAAGATTACCTGGCAAAAAATATTGACTGAGATGATTAAAACATATAGCTGAGAAAAAGTATCCTTTTACTCAAATGGAGTGTTTCTTATGACAGCCCCCACACCAGCCACTAATCCCTAACAGCTTTAGGAGACAGGTCTTGGAGGAAAATGAGCAGTTTTCCCTCTGTGGCTTTATCATGGAGTCAATACTGCTTTTAGCCAGAGGCTATCCGGGCTCATAAATACAAAACACTTGCAGGGACAACATCGTCTTCCTAAATGAGCTTTAGAAGGTTGTCAAGGACAGAACTGCTTGACAGAAAAAATCCATACTGCAAGTGCCAACTTGCCCCAGTACTTAAGGATGCCAGCTGTACAGTATGTTGATATGAAACTGATAACGCTGGTCAAGGGGTTGAGAGAATCATTCAGACCTGATATCGGCACGGAGTATTCAAAGACTGACATCACGCACTTGTCTGGCCCAAATTGGGAACACATTTCACAGCTTCCTGCCTTTCCGTGGTAAGACTGGAAGGTGCCAAAGAAGGAACCTTGACTGCCTACAGTCTTGCACAAGTGGTCCTGTGATTATGGGGTGGGGGCTGGGAAAGCCTTAATTGTATGTCTTCCTGGAGCTTGTCACTAGCATCATTCCTTCCTCCTCCGCCACTTCCTTCTCCTCCTCCTCGACATCATCCTCATATAAGGCAGGAGTCTCAGCTTGAGTTCAGGCTGTTCCTACTCCTCCTGGTTTACCAGTTCCTGGCTCCCTTTCCCCCACCCAGGGCATCTGGCTTCACTAAGTGGTAGGAACCATGGCGGCAATCTGGCGCCCCCTATTTCTGTTATTCCTACCCCGTTAGCACTAACCCCTCTTAGGTTTCATATTTCCTGGAATACTCTTGGGATATAGACACAAAAGCTGAATTTGGAGATGTTGGCCCCACAAAATCCACTCATACAGTTCTCACCAGTGTCACATTCATGGTTAAGCGAGTACATGCCCACAGTGACACACCAAATATTGCTGTAACAATACACGGAAAGCATGCATTTTAGACCCATTCATTGCACTGTCTCTTATAACGGGGCATAGGGTTCTTTGGAAAAGACCTGTTCTACTCTTGCCCTTCTTTATTTAGTTGAGTAGCTATTTCTAGCTTTATCAGCCACTCTCCCCTTCATTGCCTCTTGTGTTAGTGAAGTGCAAGAAGCCAACATTTGCTTGTTATTTCAACCCCTCCTTCTTTGTTATTATCCAAAATGTTAAACTCGTAAAACATAGGTCTTCTGATTCACCGCTGGATGTGCTTAACCCGTCCTAGAAGTCTGCGCTTTGTGCTTTTAAATTATTTAGACCTGCCAGAGAAGTCTGAATCTGTTTCATCTTCACCTTGTCTTTTTTAATATATTTTTTTTTATCTTACAGTGTTCCCATTAGTCCTCATGGGCATGCTTATGGGCTAATATAGCCCTCGAAATCACCTTCTGGCATTGAAAATTCTGCCTTGGGGCTTCTAAAGCACTGGAAAGTCTACAGGGACCCCTCTCCTCCAGGCCAGTTGAGTCGATTCCCTGGATCTTTAGAGGAGAAAGAAACGCACCCTGACAGTAATTCCCTCCATTGGTACGCGGGTGCTGCATGCCAGCAATTGAATGTTACATGTAGATTTTAGTTTATATTATTTAAAACATACACATTCACACTATAAGAATGTCCTTCTTTCCACTGTAGGCAGAAAGGTGATATGTGTGAAGTCAAAAGCAGCCTGTATTAACAGCAAGGAAAGAGATGAACAGAGTGCAGTATAGAGTACAGTCTGATGCTGTTGGACAGAGGCATTGCAGTGTGGTGCCACTGTGCTGGTGTGGGTGCCGGCAGCCCTGCCCTTTAGCTGTGTGACCTCAGGCCTTGCTGGATGATACAAAAACTTCAATCTGAATATTAAATTCCTCCTATTCTTAGCACACTCTCTTAAGATATTCTTCTCTGAGACAGCAGACATTTTCTGAGTTTTCCCTTCAAATTTTTTTCTTTTTTTAAGGCCATACCTGTGGCACATGGCAGTTCCCAGTTTAGGGGTCGAATCAGAACTGCAGCTGAGCTCTATGCTACAAGTTACAGCAATACCAGATCTGAGACACATCTGAAATCCACACCACCCAGACCCTTAACCTACTGAGTGAGACCAGGAATTGAACCCACATCCTCACAGACACTATATCTGGTTCTTCACCCACTGAGCCACAATGGGAACTCCTGGTCAGGTTTGTGTGTGTGTGTGTGTGTGTGATTTCCAGTTTGGTTGGAAACAAAAACCTTCTTCAGGAAAGATACATGTTTGTGTCTGTATCAAAACTTTGAAGAAAGATATTGCCTAAGTATAAAACATTTTTGGAATCCTTCTTGCCTTTCCCACTGCTTGAGCTGATTTGCTGTGTAGGCAAAGGCTCACAGTCACATCTAAGCAGAGTTCAGCTCAGTCAAATGGGATTTCGTACCTACAGATACTGGAAGATAGGCCCTATGCTTGTGTGCACAAGTGACTTGCACAGACCTCCACTAAAACTTTCTACGACATAGTAGAACAAAACAAAATAAGTAAACTAGAGTTATGTATTAAAATGGTTACTCAATATTTGAGAAGTTGGCTTCACGTGATGGTAGGTGAGAAAGAAAGTTTATAAAATGGTATGTGTCATATTATTCCATTTTTATTTAAAACACACAGAATAACAGACTAGAATTAAATACAACAAAAGGTTTATATCAGCTCTGGCTGGTCTCATCACAATAATATGAACATTTTCATTGGTTTCCTTTTTTATCCTACCAATGTTTCTTTATGTATATAAATTCAAATGTGATACATGCTCTTATCAATCCCCTTTCTTGCTCAAAAAATACCTTATTATATTTTTTACTAGATTATTTTGTATAAATACAAACAAGCTCTAAACCTCAGGGGCTTTCAAAGTACACTTTTATTTCTCATGTACTTGGTATGGGGGCTGCCCTGCTCCAGCTGCTGCTCTGTTCTTGGCTGTAGGTGAGTTTCTCAGGTCTTCTTTTTCTGGGATCTAGGCCAAAGGAGCAGCTGCTATCTGAGAATGTTCTTCCTATGCTAGAGGGTGGAGCACAAGAACTGGCAGAAATTCATGATGCCGCAGGAAACTTAGACATGACAAGCATGATTCCACTGACAGCAGCCTGTCACATGGCCAAGCCCAACATCAGGGATGTATTATTATCTTACTGGAGAGCAATGCTTTGTACCGTGCGTTTTTCACTTAACAACATGGCCCAGAGATCTACACACTTCTTAAATACCTACAAGGTACTTCATCTGGTGGATATCCTGTGGCTTATTTAACCACCCTTCAAATGATGGACATTTGGGCCGTTTCCAGTCTTTTACAATGTCGAACAATGTTGAGATGAATAACCTCGCCCATATGTCATTTCCTATGTGCCCAGGTGTATAGTAGGATAAAAGCTAAGGCACCCTAAGAAAAAGATCCAGATGTGTAATGACTTAAGATTATTTCCCTTAGGTAATGCTCCTAAGGTAGTAGGGGGTATGGGGAGTCCAGTATGATGATGGGTTTTTTCCTGGGACCATTCAAGCTTATCTAGGTCCATTTGGGTGGCTGTAACATGCTACCATAGACTGGGTGGCTTGAAAAACAAAGATTTATTTCTCACAGTTCTAACGGCTGAGAAGTTCAAGATCAGGCACAGGCAGATTCATTGTTTGGTGAGAACCCATTTCCTGGTTCATAGACAGCTGTTGTCTCGTGTGTGGCAGAGGTGGCAAGAGTGCTCTCCGGGTCCCCTTTTGTAATAGCACTAGTTCCATTCATGAAGGTTCCACCCTTCTGACCTAATCACCCCTCAGTTACCGACCTCCTAATACTATCCTACCTTATGATACCATCACATTGGAGGTTAGGATTTCAACATATAGATTTTGAAGGGACACAAATGGTGCATAACAGTTGGCTAGGTTCCTTCCATCTCGTTCCCTGACTTTTCTCAAGATCTTAGTCTACATGATTGAAACCGGATCATGGACACATCCTTCTTTCAGGTCACAGAAGGAAAAGAGTGGTCATGGAGAAACACACGCCCAACATGTGAGGATCAAGAGCAAGAAGTGGTAAATGTCTCCTCCCATCATGTTCCACTGGCCAAGACTTAGTGACATAGCTACTGCTAGGTGCAAAAGAGGATGGGAAATGTAATGTCAGGCTGGGCAGCCGTGTGCCAACCACAATGCTGTCATCAGGATAGCTGGCAAGAATAGACATATCTGCAAGGTAAATTTCTAGGAAGAGAGTGGCTGAGTCAAAGAATAAATATATTTGCAATTTTTGGAAGGTAGTACTAAGTTGTTACTCCAACTAAATGTTGAATCATTTAGTATGCCCACCAGCATTGTGGGAAATTCTCTCTTGTCTTCCCAGGCATGACAAAAGAGTGTGTGGTCAAACTTGGGTTTTGCTTTTTTTTTTTTTAACCAATTTAAATATAAAAGATGGTTTAGTTTTGATTGAATTTATCTTATTTTGAGTGAGATTAAGAATCATTTCATATGTTTAAGTGTGATTTGTATTTCCTTTTTGAAGAATTATTGGTTTTGATCTCTTACCTATTTTTTCTTTTGGGTTGTTAGTTATTTTTCTGTGATAGGATTTGCAAACATTCCCACCCCCAGCCCCCACTTGTCATTTGTCCTCTGACTTTTCATAGGATTGTGTGTATGTGTTATCTTTTTATCATGATCAGAACCCCCCCCCGCCCCCTCTCCCCTGACTCTAGTGTCTGAAGTCATTTTTGATTATCACAACCAGGGTTGCTGTTATATATCCTACAATGTACAGGAAAGAATCCGGCAAGAAGGAATTATCCAGCCCAAAATGTTAATAGTGCTGAGGTGGAGAAACCTTGGCTTAAAGGAATCAGCTCATGTTTTTCGGTGGTAATTTAGAACATTTCATGTTTTACTTTTAAATCTTTGATTCATTTTGAATTCATCCTGGTCAACTGTATAAATTATGTGTAGAAGTTTATCTTTTCCAGATGAATTCTCATCCATTATTACTCCATGTTATCTATTGTTATGTATCAAAATGCCCAAAATTTACCAGATTGAAACACAAATGTTACATAGTTTCTGAGTGTCAATCAGAAATATAAGAGTGACTTTCCTGAGTGGCTCTGGCTCCAGTTTGCTCATAAAGTTAGAGTTAAGCTATTGGATAGGAATGCTGTCATTTGGAAGCTCAAAGATTTGCTTCCAAGATCATTCCCTTGGTTGTTGGCAGGCTTTAGTTTCTCAATGGCTGTGGTTGGAGGCCCCTGCTCCTCACCATGTGGTCCTCTCTGTAGGGTATGTGAGTGTCCTCATGATATGGCATCTGGCTTCCCCAGAGTGATTTAAGACAGAAAAAGAGCACCCAAGACAAACTCTGGAGGTTTTTCATTTTATTTTTTAATAGCAAAATCTTCAAAGTTACTTGCGATTGCTTAGGCAAATTTCTCTTCATTAGAAGTGAGTGATTCAGACCAACCCTCCGTCAAGGGCAGGAAAGTTAAAACTCCAGTTCTTGAAAGGAAGAGTATCAATTTGTGGACATATTTTTAAACACACCATACTTTGCTTATTTAGTATGCCTCCTTTATCATATACTTAATTGCCATGGGGATTGGGCTAATTTCTATAATTAATGTGCATTGCTTCTGACAAATTTTTACAAGATAATTTTAAAAATCATGCCTCTGTCTGTGATTTGTATTATGGGACTTGTTCATATTCACAAATTATTTTATGTACTTCTACTAGCCTGGTGGCTTAAATGAGATTTTGGATGTGGGAAAGTGCTTTGCAGACTCTAAGGAAGCAAGCTACCAAATGTTTTATGATTATTATTTTTGTATGGAGATATAGCTAAAAACCCTCTATATCATATTTCCCATTTGATTTGTTGCAATTGGTCCTTGGATCCAAGGTGGAATGTAGGTTGTGTGCCAGTTGTGGAATTTTCCATCATAACATTTCCTGTGGATATAAACTGAACTGAGACCCAACCCAGGAAACAAACATACAATATGTCAGGTAGTTGATAATCACTGAGTCTTATCTGCCACTTCTGGGGGTGTTGGTTTATCTTTTATGTTGCTTTTTGGCAATTCCAGTTATTTCAGGTGTGTATAAAGATATGTGGCTGTGTTTGGATATGAAGAGAGGAACGTGGGACCCTCACATGATAAAACAGTAGCAGGACTTGTTGAGGCTCTGTTGTGTGATCTGAGATGTGCTGTAATGAGCCACACCATCCATGTTTCTCTGGTAAACTTCTACCTGTAGAGTCCTTCCTTGGTTCTTGCAGAACTACTTCTTCTTTTTTTTTAATTGCATAGGTCTTTTTAGATATAAGTAATCCTGAGGCAGGTAATATTTCAATCCCACTGATAACTGAAGCTCAGTTGTAGGGGAGAAGCAAGACAAAAGAACAGATAAAAACTTAAGAGATGGGCAAGGAACCAAGCAAGGAGGAAACAGAGATTGAGACAGAAAGAGAGGCTTTTTCTGTCATAGACATTCATTGTAATTATTCACATAGTTGGCTTTTTACAACATGAAATTTCCAATTGGCAGTCCATGTCCTGGATCCAACCCACAGACATGCTTTGTGTGACCAAAAATATGTTTTTTAAATATTTGGGGATTTTCTTAAAAATTGCTGGCTTTCCTTGAAAGAACTTGACTGTCTCATAATGCTGGACCTGCCTGACAGCAATCACCCAGCCTGTGACCTTTAACCTTTAGCTGGGGTGAGAACCATCCAGTCTCCACCAGTACTTTATGCCTCCCCATTAGCAAGCTCACATAGTAGTTACTACTTGTCATCTTACATACACTGTGGTTATTCATGTAGTGGGAAAATTTGTGTGTGTGTGTGTGTGTGTGTACTTAAGAGGCTAATAAAAGTGAGACAGAAAAGACAGACTGAAAGGACCACATGTTTTAACAAAATGACTGGCAGCTTCAGGGTGGGCATCTGCCCAGTGGGCATGTGAGTGTGCCTCTGCCATCCCAAGATTCACCAGTGTTAGAGCTGTCTGATAGCCTGTGTGCCTGTGTGTTCCTCTTTCAACATCATGGGCTGCTGACTGTGGTAGTAGTTTCTTCAGTGGCTGATGGCCTGCACCGCCTTTCCTTGGAATGCTTATCATGCTGCACCTTGCTGCTCTCAGGAAGATCCATACATGAGATTGTGTTTAAATGGTAGTGACAGTTTGTACCAAATGAGCTACATTCTCCCTTGGTCCATTGCAGCTGACCCATCAAAGGAGACAGCCCTTGGAGTACAGAGAGAGGTTTTCCACGTGCTGTTCTTGGTAGCATATAGCTCCAGGGGCCTCATCCAATTCAGATGCCAACACTGGACCCTTTATGTCCACACCTCTTTATAAGTTTCCTAGCCCCGACTTTTTTATTAAGGATGCTCTGGGAGACAAGGGTTCGGAAATGTATTTGTAGGAACTTCTTTAGCAGAGCACGTCCTGAAGCACATTTATAGCAATACCTACCCCCTTGGCAGAGGACTCAAAAGAGTGGTTGCCCTCCCTCTAGTCCTGCTCAGCTGCCAGGGAGGGACACAATTAGGAAATGACCTGCTCAAGTTAGAGAATGACCAATAACTCCCTGAGGGACAGCAAAGGCATCCCAGGTTTTTCACGTGTGAAGAAGGAGGCTCACTTCTCTATTTGCCTGCCCAGAATCTGACCCACCGTTCCTGGGTTTGAGCATGTCAAGATTTCCACATAGCCTCAGTTTTTCAACAAAAGCACATATGTGCTGTTTATGTGGCTACTTATGGCTTCTCTACCCTGAGTAGAAGATAGAGATCAGGATAGTAACAACAACAACAAAAATCATGAGTGAGAACAGTTAAAATAATCCTAAAGGTTATTTAAGCCACACATGACAGAGATGCTGGAGGCAGTTTCTGTTTTGTGTTCTATTTTCTTTTTGTTTTTATCTTCTACATCCTCTAGGATTCAGCTGCATGTTATAGAAACTCAATAACATCAGCTTTACCAAATAGAAATTTATTTTTCTCCTTAGCGAGAGGTCTCATCAATACCCAATGCCCTGTCTTTCTGCTCTCCTAGCTTTAGCATTAGCATGCAGCTTTCATTCTTTTTTTTTTTTTTTTTTTTAAATTTCATTTTATGGCTGCACCTGGGTATATGGAAGTTCCTGGGCCAGGGGTCATATTGGAGCTGCAGCTGTGGCCTACAGTGCAGCATGTGGTGATACTGGATCCTTAACCCAGTAAGTGAGGCCAGGGATCGAACGTACATCCTCTTAGAGACAATGTCAGGTCCTAACCTGCTGAGCCACAACAGGAACTCCCAGCTTTCATTCTTGTGCTTGTTGCCTCATAGTCACAAGAAGGCTGCTCCATCTTCAGCCTTCTTTCTGCGTTCTAGGCAAGAAGAAAAAGCAAGAAGGAAAAAGTAAAGGCAGTACTTGTACTGGTAAAGCAAAAAGTTTCCCAGAAATCCCTAAAGAAGTTTTCTTACACGTCACCGGTCATGGCTATGTCGGTAGAGCCATCCCTCAGAAAAAGGAAATCTGACAGAGTATTTTAACTAAGTGCATTTCTGCCCTCCTTTCTCCCATCACCACCTTTGTTATTTAAATAAGGAAGGAATAAGAGGATAATGGACATGCAACTAGCAGTATCTTGCCAACTCTTATTAATTTCAGATAAGCATATTAACATATTTTGGAAATAATTTTCCCATTTTTCTTCACTCAATTTCCTACTATCTAATGCCTCCTTTGAAAGAGGAGAATCAGTGCTCCGTGGAGGTATTCAAACAGAGGATTTCAGGTGCTTACAACAGTGTGGGAGGTCTAATAGCTAAGTCTGAAACACTTGGGGATCTAGGCATTCCCTGAGCCTCATGGCAGCATCCATACAGATGAACGTGGAGTAAAGCTGTGTAAATGTTTTCCACCAGGCACTCTTAGCCTATGAAAAATCTTGAATTTTCTCTGTGCTAATTTCCCAGTTTTCATTCTCCCAGATGTTTCTCTCACCTTCTCTGCAGATCAGTCAAAGGCTGGGTTGTATTTTTTTATTATTATTATTAGTATTGGACTTTGGGATATAGCCTGCCACAGTGTGCAAACACAAGCAAAGCAAATACATGACAACATGAATAAATTCATTTAAAGTAAACTTCAGTTTTATAATTACTTTCTTGGCTATTCAGTGCAGTTTCTTCTCAGGCAGCACAAGCAGTCATGACTGTTTGTCATTATTGCTCATGCCATTAATATTAACAAAAATAGCATTTGTCGAAGACCTTCAGCATGTCATAGCTCTGTAATGAACAGAGCTGGGACCCTGATGATAGGCTTCTACTCGAAAACAAATGTGCAGGAGTTTGCATTGTGGCTCAGCTGGTTAAGAACCCAACATGGTGTCTGTGAGGATGGAGGTTTGATCCCTGGCCTTGCTCAGTGCGTTAAGGATCCAGGGTTGCTGTGGCTGTGGCATAGGCAAGCAGCTGCAACTCCAATTCAACCCCTAACCGGGGAATCTTCATATGCCACAGGCATGGCCCCAAAAAAGAAAAATAAAATAAAATTTAATTAAAAAAAGAAAAGAAATGTATAGAAGGGGGCTTCAAAATCCTAGGGGGAAAATAATAATTCCTTTATAGAAATTCCATATGCTAGTTGCATGTAACCAATGAAATGGGGCTCTTCTGGAATTTCCTTTGAACTCTTGGATATTTTCCTAAGAGTCAGGTATATTCAGTTAAGTCAAATACTTAGTTGAACTTCTTGGGTGTTCAAGTCATCATATGAATATTAAGTCATCAATATGACCAGATTACCAGATATTTTGGCAAATCCAGAAGGCAAATGAAGAGATAAAGTGTTAGAAGGTGGATGCTTGAGAAGGCAGAGAAAGGGGACTCAGAGGTGCCATTATCTGGATTCCAATCAAACTCCCCATGTGTCGCCGAGGTTTGGAAATTGTAATTCATAATGCTTGTAGGGGCATTTTTATTCACAATGGAAAAACTGGGAGCTCCTTAACAGCAGGAGTTGGTAGGCATCTCTGAATTCCAACACCCAGCACAAAGTAGGAAGTGTACGTTAAAAGTTTGTTCAATAAATGGATGAGTGAAAAGGAAAGTCAACTTTCGGACTTAACTAATGGCTAGGTTAACACAACCAAAAATCTCCATGGGGTGGTAAGAGAAATGACTATGCAGGATTAGATGTTTTCTCCATGAAGAATAAAGAGAATAATTCCAGGTGATGAAGGAGAAGCACTATACATAATCCTTCATGATTTTGGGCAATTTACTTAACTTTCTAAACCTCAGACAGTACGTCCTCATGGAACTACTAGGAGAGTAAAAGAAAATAATATATTTAAAGCATTTTGCACAATACCTGGCACTTTGTAACATGTCTCTCAATCTCAGAATCACGTTTGCTTTGATTCCTCTGAAGAAATTCCCAAACCCAGGATCAAGCTGGCGAGTGTTGTGATGTCAGTAAGTCTTATGATCTGTAGGGGCTGCTTTTTCTGAAGTTTGGCTCTACCATCTGGTGATGGACCTTCCCCAGAAGAGTCCTGCAGGGAGGATTTTCCACCCTGAATCCAGGTCAACCTTGGTAGCATTCATTTTCGTAAGATGGAGATGCTTAATGAGAAATCACAATGACACTGGAAGGTCTGGAGGGGACAGTTGTCCAGGGAAAAACATCTTTTATGAATACGAAGCCCCAGGTAAAGAAGGGGGAAGAGAAGGGAGGTGTGAGGAAATTATCTCCGAGGATTAGATTTGGATTCATTCTGGGGAGAAATGAGGACCTTTTCCTGTCAAGACAGAGGTGTGTTCAGGACAGGCTGTGGCTTCCTGGGTGAAAAGGAAAGATCTCCAGTTCCAAGATATGGGGGCAGATATTAGGAAAAAAAGCAAACAAACAAAACTGTTTCGGACCACAGGGCGCCTGTGAGTGAATGCAGGACTTTAGTTTGGCAAGAAACCTCATCCAGATGCCCCGGCAAAGACGGGGAGCATCGTGAGGGCTTTCTGAGGCCCTCCTCGAGCCAGCCGTCAGCTCCCTGACCAGCCATTCTACCCCTTTCACATCTCGGCTCCAGCTACTCACTCCTGTACTCCACTGACTCTGGAAGGCATGCTTTCCATTCCATTCGGATCAGGAGTCTGGTCTCTGCTTCCAATTCATTCTCCCCATGGCAGCCAGAGGATTTTCTAAAACAAAGCCTTATTTCCTAGATGAAATGCCGATCTCTGGCTTTCTGATGCTTGTAAGAAATGGTTTTGCCTGGCCATGAACATCACATGCCAGCAACACAGAAATGTTTACGTAGTCCTGCCGGAGGCCAGCTCCGGCGGCCAGGGAGTGTACACTTTCCCGAAAAAGATGGACAGCGTCGGCGAATGTACAAATACGGAGATAGCCTCTTTGTCCCTTCTTTCAGGGCGCTGGACTGCTCAAACTTTATTGGCAACAGTGGTTGATTATATAGACAGTTTTTCACTACAGATTACATCACAGTGTTAGAAGTACATTGGTTAACTCTTACATGGTATAGCAGCTCTGCATCCTGTTTTAAGATCTCTATCTTAACTAAACTGAACTTAGTGAGTACTTTGAAGAGGTCATAGACACAAGAATTTGGCATTTACAAACCTTGTTTGTAGCCTGGTGCTTATCTTCAAAGTGTTATGGCAGGGAGATAGTGTAAGTAAATATAAACCAACTTAACTAAACTAGCTATCACTTAAAAGCTTTTAAAATCAAGGACAAAACTCACAGCTAGGTTTTTTGGATAATATATGTCTAACTTTATGAACCTCATTAAGATCCTAACTCTAAAGTTTACTATATAACTAGTTAGTAGATAAACACTACATTTTAACAAGGTTGGATTTAAATAGGGGAAAGTCCTTCAGGATGAAATTCTTATTATATTATTGTTGTAACTTTGTTAAATCACAAATCACCACAGGAAAATAAGAATGGAAAATAAGAATAATAAGTAAATAATCAGGAAAGACTGAGGAAAACTGAAAAACAAATAAAACAGCAGGAAAGACTAGGTCACCCAAGAAACAATCCATGTTCTCCAGCGCAAACATGGAAATTGTTTTCCCAGGAAAGCCCCAATTCTTCCCCATCAACATCAAAATGAGAGCTGTGTAACCTGAGGCCTGCCCTTGGCTTGTACCGTACAGGCAGGCTTTCATCCTGACCAGAGGCCCACCTTCGGCTTGTACCGTTCAGGTGAGCTCCCTTCCTTGGTTAGGAACCTGTTTTCAGGTTTTTTCTGCCGTCAGGCAAGGTCCTTGTTTTGAGTCCCTGCATCTCCTCGGCTCCCCGCATAGTCCTTCTGCTCTCTACCTTTCTCTCTGTTCTTCTCCTACCTGGCCACTTTCACTCATCTTCCAGTAATTCCTCCAGCAGACTTTCCACCCCCTTTCCACCTATCCGTAAACTAGGTTAGAGGCTCTCCTCAGCTGACTTAAGCCCCTGTGCCCCTCTCTTCTCATCATCCTTCTCAGATCTTTAATATCTTTTTATCTGTTCTTATTACTCATGAGTTTGTGTATGCCTTGAGGATCTTATTTATTTTATACAGACAGTATTTTGTACTTAGTGTAAGTGGTGGAAATATTTTTCTCAAATAAAAAGACAAAGGAATGGATGCCTCATGACTTTAGCCAGAACACATGTTGAGCAATCAACCTCCTGTTTAAGATGGTTTTTCTGTGAAATCCAAGGTGTTTCTTTGGGTCTGACCTTCACAGCTTCACTTGTTGGTCTCTTTTTCCAATTATTTCCAGCAGCAAGGCTTTTCAGTCATTCTAGATTTGATTTCCTTAATTTATCCTTACTCCCATGCTTGGGATATTTATTGGGTAGCCAAAAGGGCAAAGGGAAATTTTTATGCAGGTCATGCCTTCACCTGAATAAGAATTCTTGATGGCAATGAAGTCAGCCTCCTTCAAAAGAGATTAAAAGCCTTACATCTAGAGAGTCATTTAATAAGATGTGAACATTCATATGTTGTCTTGCTGACTTTTAAAGGTAATTAAAGTTGTAAGTCAGCTAATAGTGAAGGTTTTTCATTGATGGGGTGGCTGTTGTTCAGAAACACTCTGAAAGCTGACTAGTTAGAAAAGAAACTGTCCCAAAACCTTCCAAGCAAGTATCTGTGACATAACTAGGCAGCAAGCTCATAAATCAAACTTATCTCACACAGTCATCATGCTCAGTGAAGTTTTGAAGGTGAAACATTTCAGTTCTTAATTTGGTTTTATTATTTTAAATCAGATTATGTATAGGTTTTGGTTAAAGGATTAGATCTATTGCTAAATCAGCAGAGCATTTTCAACTATGGGATAAAAATTTTTTAAAGATCAGTGTATACAAATACTTAGAAGTATTTATTTTCATCATGGTTATTGGTAAAGTAACAAGCAGAAACAACAGGATTTCAAAATGTAGTGGTCTTGGAGTTCCCGTTGTGGTGCAGCGGAAATGAATCCATCTAGGAACCATGAGATTTTAGGTTCCATCCCTGGCTTCGATCAGTGGTTTAAGGATCTGGAGTTGCGCTGAGTTGTGGTGCAGGTTGCAGATGTGGCTTGGATCTGATGTTGCTGTGACTGTGACATAGGCCGGCAGCTATAGCTCGATGGGACCCCTAGCCTGGGAACCTCCATATACCATGGGTGCAACCCTAAAAAAGCAAAACAAACAAACAAACAAACAAACAAAAAAAAGTATTGGTATTAACAGATGGTGATTAAAGACTGTTTCTTTGCTTTTTTATTTTTTATTTTTTGTCTTTTTTAGGGTTGCACCCACGGCATATGGAAGTTCCTGGGCTAGGAGTTGAGTGAAAGCTTCAGCTGCTGGCCACAGCCACAGCAACGCCAGATCCAAGCCTAGTCTGTGACCTACACCACAGCTCATGGAAATGCGGGGTCCTTAACCCATTGAGCAAGGCCAGGGATTGAACCTGCATCTTCATGGATACCAGTCAGGTTCTTAACCCACTTAGCCACAATGGAACTCCCGCCATTATCTTTAGAATAGTGTATGTTTTACCACTGCCCCCATTTACAACTCAAGTATTAAATCATAATTGACAAAGTGTTTCTAAATCGTAATATACCTTTTTTTTTTTTGAAAAGTAATGTGCTTTCCTCCCTCCCCTCCCTTCCCTGTCCATTCCTCTCATAGTCCTTTTTCTTTAAGTCTGTCTAGAACTATACCCTCAAATAGAGAAGTGAAGCAAACATTCTGCAATAATTGAATGATTTTTTTCCTGTGAATTGTGCCAACTTAATTTTACTAGAATTTTCCTGATGTTTCCCATTATTGTGTGCTTCCTACCATTAATATTAGCAAAAGCTGAGAATATTGAAAGGAGCTTAACACATCTGGCTGCCACTTTCTGAGAATGTAAAAAGCTACCATGCCTTTTCAACTATTCTGCTTTGGGTATTACTCATTTACTTTTTAATTATTACCATTTATATCTTTTTTTTCTTCTATCTTTACATGATACTTAAATGTTCAAAGGAAATATTCCCTCACTGCCAATCCGAAGAGCTTCTTTTTGAAGACATTAGTATCATGGGGAGTTGCTGTACAGGCTAAGTTGAGCCAATCTAAATAGTTGGCAGTTGGCTGCTGTCAGAAGTAATTTTGAATCATATTATATTTGCTTTTCAAAACCAAGTGAAACATATGTTAGGAGCTCTTCTCCAAACAATACTCATTGGAGTTTCTTAATTTATCACTGTGTCAATTTTTTTCATTTATCTTTAAGTATTTCCTTACAGTAAACCTTGAGATGTGTGTGATGCAGCATAGCTGGAGAATGCAAGATATTTTACAAAGTGGAAGCACATGGACTAGATGCTTTGGAGAAGAATTCTCAGGAATCCATCACCTCAGATCATGTTAATTCCCAGTGGACTTGTGTCTTCGAAACCCAAATCTTTGTTTTTACTCAGCAACCAACTTGAAAGTTCTTATGGCTTTTTAGTTAATTTTGAATTTGTTAAATTATCATAGTTTCTCAACATTTTTTCCCTCTTTTTAAATTACATACCAGAATAAAAGAGAGATATAGTTTTACAGACACATATATACCTTTAAGTGGCACAGAATGGGATGAAATACCTAAATCTTAATTGCTACAGTCTCTTTTTCTCCTAGTAATTTTTCTTTAGGCTTAGAACCTAGCTTTCTGATAATCATGTTGAGACCCAATCTTATTTAATGTCTAAATTAACATTTCTAATTTATCTGGTTTGAAGAATAATATCAAGCACTAGAAGGTTTTATTAGAAATGGATAGAAGTACAAATGGGTCTTTCCAAGTTAATTTTGCTTTACATTAGGCTCATAGGTTCAGGAAATTGATCATGGACATCCATTTCAATTAGAGTTTGGTTTGCTTTAGAGTGACCCAAAGTTGCTACCTTCTAGTAACTAACTAGCAGGTTATAGTCAAAGCTTAGATCACCCCAAGAAGTTTTCAGAGAAACAGTTCAACTACCCAAAGGCTACTTTTTTATTTTCACCTAAAAGCATCGAGATTAAATACAGGTTTTTGCTATTGAGAAGGATATCAATTATATTATTCTAAGGTGAAATATTATTATTTAAAAAATACAAAATGTGGAGTTCCCAACGTGGTTCAGTGGTTAATGAATCCAACTAGGAACCATGAGGTTGCAGGTTCGATCCCCGGCCTTGCTCAGTGGGTTAAGGATCCGGCATTGCCATAAGCTGTGGTGTAGGTCGCAGACGCAGCTTGGGTCCCGTGTTGCTGTGGCTGTGGTGTGTAGCCTGGCAGCAACAGCTCAGATTAGATCCCTATCCTGGGAACCTCCGGTATGCCACGGGTGCGGCCCTAAAAAGACAAAAAGACAAAACAAACAAACAAAAACAAACAAAAAAAAACCCACAACATGTGTCAGTAAAAAAAGGGCTTAGCAGATTTGATAAGTACAGGGTAATTCCTTTCCTGGTGATATGTGACAATCACTAACATTTCTCCTGATATCTTTATGTGTTGATGAATTAGCCAATTTGCACTGGTAAGCCATGTCTGATCCAGTTATTTCAGTCACCTTAATAATCAATGCAGATCACTGCATCATCGATTCAGCGGTAGAGATGGGAATTAATCATAAAGACAGTTCCTGGACGGTGGTCAAATGTAGTGCCCCACCAGAGATGTGGTCTTACGCCAAGGATTCTTTTTGCAGCACTGTTTCTCAAGTTTCTCCCTTTTTGGTCTTTTATTGGTGTAGCTATAGCTCCAGTTCAAATCTCAAAACATCATAAGCAACATTGTGTTTATGATATCACACTTAGATTATGACTGATTTGAACTTTAAAATAGATAATTTCGTTTTTTTTTAAAGCCATCCAGTATGATAGTTTAAAAATTATATCTTTAAAACGACTTGATAGATTTTTTTTCTTTCCTTTCCCAGTGTAAAGTAGATGAGAGTAAACCTTTGCTGAGCATGCATACACTCTTGTGCAAACACTCTTGATCTGTTTGATCACTTCCAAATTCCATGTGTTTTTGACAAAACATATATGTTAAATACGGGATTGGTGATTTTCTAAATATATTTTTTTCTCAAGTTTGTAGACTTCCTGATGTTAATACCGTTTGTACAGCTCTTCCTGCAATGCCCGCTCAATGATGACTCCAGTGAAATGGAAAACATTTATTTTCATCTATGAGACATTATCACATGTCTTCCTTGACCTGCTGACAGTTCTTGTCTGAATCTTTACATGGCCATGCCTACTCTGTCAGGTGACCTTCGTGTCTACTGGCACAGTAGTTATCAGAAGCAGCTGTATTTACTCCCTGTAAAGTTTGAGCCTTGGCAGGGACTTATGAAATCTGAAGACATCTATAGCAACACTGTGTATTGTGACTCAAAAATGCTCATTACTCAATGAACTTGAAGTAAATGACTAAATGAAGTGAAACTGAGAGTTTGAGAAGTTTCCCAAAGTGACTAAAATATTGTGAGAAGAAAGACATGATAAAACAGGATGGAAAACATGATAAAACAGGATGTTTTTCAGAGTTTAGGTTTTGTTGAATACCCCATGAGAAGGTGAAATTCCCCTGGGGAAAGCTGAAACCCACTCTGAAGCTGACCCAGCCTGAAGCTGTGTTTTACACAGGTTCCTTCATCTCAACTGAATTTAACAATGGGGTGTGCATTGACTTTGCCTAACAATGTTTAGTAGGTTGTGTTTTGTGGGAATAAATCATTTGCCATATTCTGGGAAAGACCCTTTGAATTTAACAAAGCTTTATGGAATGCCAGTTCATAGCAGCCACAGCAGGACAAGATCCAGTTAGGGACATTGCTGCTGGAAAGCTCCTGGCTATCCTCCCTGATTTTGCTTTTGTGTACCTTCTCTGGGTCCATATATTAAGGTGCCAGACTTTTCTTTAGGCCTGGAGAGATAGTAGTTTATGACAACAGTTGACTAGTACAACATACACTGAATGTGTTCTCTGTCCATAGCACTAAGCTTTGGTGTTATCTTTTTTTTTTGTCTCTCACAATTTCACAGGAGCAATAAAAGCATTCTGAAGGGCAAGAACACATTAGGCATCAGAAATCCTGGACCTGAGGAAGTTGGGTGGTTAAAGGCAGAAATCTGAAGGTAATTAAGCTTGAGAGCTGTAGCCTCAGGAAGGTACATTTACCTGGCTCTTAATTCCCTTGTAAAGGGAATGTAAGGGTTGTCTGCTTTCTGGTACAACCAACCACTAACTTAGTAAGTAACCAACCCGAAAGTAAGGCAATATTTAAACCAAGCGGGCTGTTTTAAATGCAGCCAAAAGAAAATATATTTTTCAAAATATGTTTGAGTTTTTAAAAATCTCCATGCCAAATCACCAGTCCTTTCTTTGAAATGAACATTTCAATTGCTAAAGTGAACTAAGGCCATTTTTAGACACGGCCATTGGTCTGAGTCTTCATCAATTTGATGGAGTTACACTTTTTAAAATGCAAAGTCTTCCATGATCTGAACAACAGGGCAGACAACTCTTTCACTTACTTGCTGCTCTGTTTTCTCTCCTCAAAATTTCAGGACCAGGACCACGTGATCCTCCCTCTTTGTAGATTTATCCATGTTTTTCTACCTCCTCCTCCTCACCTTTCCTGCTAAATAAATCTTCTATGGCTCAAGTTTCTCTCCATCCGAAGAAGTTTATTTCTTCATGTGTTTTGGATTTTTGTTGTTGTTGTTGCTCTTTTTAGGGCTGCACCTGCAGCATATGGAGGTTCCCAGGCTAGCAGTTGAATTGGAGCTACAGTTGCTGGCCTTCCCCACAGCCACAGCAACGTGGTATCCTAGCCACATCTGCGACCTACACCATAGCTCATGGCAACTCTGGCTCCCTAACCAACTGAGCAAGGCCAGGAGTCCAACCTGCATCCTCCGGGATGCTAGTCAGATTCATTTCACTGAGCCATGATGGGAACTCCCTGTTTTGGATTTTTTGATTGTGAGCCAAATCTAACAGAATCTTACTTGTGGAGATCTTTTAGGACCTGGGTTAAAGGTAAGTCAGTCTCTCAAAAGAGGACTTCCATTGCTTGGCTGAGTCTCCTGAATTGCTAATCAATGTGGGAACAATTTATACTGTTTCTTGATTTGGGATTTTCAAAATTTGTTAGTATGAATTTGATCCCCAAATGCAAATAAAGACAGGCTTATATTTACGGATTCTCAGAGGACTTTACCCAGGACTCAGGCCTCATCTCCATTTGCCCATGGAAGTATTTTTTTGTTGGTCACCAGTTTGATTGACTTTCCAGCCCTTTGAAGGTACCAATTTTACATAAGGACCTCAGTTCCAACCCCTTGCTCTGTGTGAAGACCTAAGGTATTGTCCTATCCTTACGAGGCTTCTGCTGATCAGAAATGGTAGGTCCTCAAAAATAGCCATTCAGTTGGCTTCCATTTGCCACTCTAGTTAGAAATTCTCCTTCATCTTGGGAGCCTGAGATGCTTTAATTTGTTACAAGCTCAGCATTAAAAAAAAAACTTATGGTTACAGTTTATGCTGCATGTCTAGGTGTTCTCTATCAGGAAGATTGTGAGGATATGCAGCCTATTGTATTGCCAGAAATAGAGGTTCACAGATGCTTAGAAAATTTTCAGGCTAAAACTATTCAAGTTGGTCTCCCCAGCTTTAAGAAACTACAGGATGCAGAATCTGTGTCACTGCAGATCTTGTGTATAATAGTTGAATTATCCCATGTAGCTTGATATTGTGTGCATGTATTAGTTGAATCTGTTTGCTTAGATCATAATCTCTTCATGCATCTTTTTGTTTGCTTCTCTTTGTCCCATTGTGCCTAGGACAGTGTGGAGTACCTGATGGTTGTTTAATAATAAACACATTGTTTGGATTGAAGCAGTCATCACCTTGTTTTTTTCTTGTGGGTGGGGAAACCTCTGCTGCCATCACTTTTGCTATTCTTTCTTTTTATTTAAGTATTTGAATTTCCTTCCTTCCAGTGGAAGGTATTGAATACTTATGATTCAATAATCCCTCATTCTACTGAGGTCAGTCTTTTGCAAGCAATTAGTATGGATACTGAAGACCCAATCTAATCTTTTTACTTTTCTCTCATTATTGACTGATATAACCCTGGCCATTTCAATGCTCTAAATTTTGGTTGTGTTTAGTTCAGTTCAGTTATTTTAATAGCTGTGATCTGATTTTTCAGAAAGGGTATTTGAAGAGGAAGGTAAAGATAGTCATTTGTGGAGAATAGAGAAATACTTTTTGAAGACAACCAGTGCAAAGGCCTTGTTTTATGTGCTAGTTAACCTACAAGAGCTTAGAAATTCTGAAACACGTGTGATGCACACCATCAAATAGGGGATTTCTGAAATTATAGTTGTATGCTGATTACTCATTTTAGGCTGTGGTTTTTTTGAAGCAGTAAATGATCCTAAACCCTCTGTCTCAGTGAGGGGGAAAAAAAAAAACTTCGAAGTCGGGGACTGTTAGTCACCAATATAGGAATTGCCACTTTTCTAAACCTGAGTAGAAATGAATTCAATAAAAAGAGACATAATGACGGATTTATAAAAGTAACGTTCCTTCACATAATGGGTTTCCTATTCTAATGTTTCCTTACTGTAATCCTTTAAAATTATGCAAAAAATTTATTATTTAAATGATAGTAAAGAATTCATTAAAAGATTAATAGTTCTGGTTTACCAATTCGCTTACTAGGTCACTTAATTATTTAGTTCATTAATTCTGTAAATGTCAGGCTTACCATGAACTCTAGTGATTTGCATAAGTAAGGTTATAGTTCTACTGGTAATCACAGTCTAACAACTTCAGATAGGAATTTGGCATCATTTATACATTTCAAATGAAATAAAATCTTTTTTTTTTTTCCTTTTCAAATCAACATGGGAAATCCAGCAGCTGAGAAATTGTAGCAATATAATCTAGCTATTTAGCCTCCAACTTTGTCCATTGAAAGCACCATGATGGGCAACTGTAATGAAAACTATCTCCAAAGTACAGGGCAGAAATAGCTTCTGGTTTAAGCAATATGAAGGACTCTACTTCTGAGATACATGTTTCTAAGAAATATTTCCCTCAATGAAAGAACTGTGAAGTCTTCTAGGGATCCATATTTTATTTTATTTATTGAAAATGGTTACTCACTGGGAAAGCTTCAGGAAAAGCAACATCTCATTATCATAAGGGTCCTAGAGCAGAGCTGGCAGTTCATATATAATGAATATCATTTACTCCACGCTAATGCATTCACATCACTCACAGGCACTGTTTACATTTAATACAAGTGAATCTATACAATATAAAATTGGCACATTATTAGATTTAACAATGGAATTAGTATAAATAGCCATCAGCTATTATTTAAATTTCACCAAAAATCACTTGGACAATGCATGAAATAAGATTTTCTATTTTTTTCCCCTTCATTCAGTTTAACATTATCTTAGCAAGTTGAATAGAGACAACCTAAGTCTATTAAATAAAACGAAGTATTTGAGACCTGTGGACTCTATAAGGCCACTTATAATGTATGAGCACTTTCTTGGGGGTGAAATTCTTTTCCTAAGTCCTCCTGGGAGAAGTGCAGCCATTATTTTAAGCATGTTTCTCAGCAAACCATAGGTCAATGGTTTTTCCCAGGACAGCAACATATGTACTCATAGTTCTAGATTTGTGAACTTTTCCTACAAGGGTGTTGATAAAACAGAGAAAATAAGAGATTTAGGAATGAAGAAATAAAGGAAAACCAGGTTCTCCTAAGACAATATTTTATGTTACAGGCTAAAGAATAAATAGTCATAGTCATTCAAAGAGGAGGTTATAAAATTCTGCTCTTTGGACAAATCCACGTGTGTGTGTGTGTGTGTCCATTCTAAGCTTGGCATATATGTTCATAAAGGTAATGAAATCATGAGAAATGGAAATCTGCTCTTGGAGTTGTACTTTTTCTTTTCTTTCTTTCTTTCTTTTTTTTTTTTAAAGTGGTAGTAACCCATTTACACCCATATTTGTGTGGTCATTGGCTGACAAAAAAAAATCTGCAAAAATAAAGGTTCAAACTGATGCTGTCAGTTAGGAAGCTATCATCTAGAAGAAACAGAACTCCAACTCAAATGATCTCAAACAAGGGAAATATATTATTTTGCCTGATGGTAAGTCAAGAGGTAGGAAGGTTTTCAGGACTTTTCAGACAAGTTTCAAAATACCATGAAGCCCTCAAATTGTTCTCCATCTTTCCTTGGTTCTGCCATCTTTTTTCCTTTTCTTTCTTTCTTTCTTTTTTTTTTTTTTTTTTTTTTTGTCTTTTTAGGGCCACACCTGGGGCATATGGAAGGTCCCAGGCTAGGGGTTGAATCAGAGCTGCAGCTGCTGGCCTATGTCACAGACACAGCCTTGTGGGATCCAAGCCGAGTTGCCACAGCTCACAGCAACTCCAGATCTTTGATCTACTGAGCAAGTCCAGGGATTGAACCCACATGCTCATGGATACTAATCGGGTTCGTTACCACTGAACCATGAGGAGAACTCCAGTTCTGTCATCTTTATTGTGAAGGCTTTACCATTATGGACGTAAGATAATTAAAGTAGATGCACATTCAGACATAGCATCTCCCTCAGAGAGAAAGGGAAGCATCTGTCTCTTATTTCCTTTTTAGAAACATGAAACCCATTCTGTAGACTCTACACATGCCTCCAAGGACCCTGGCTACAGCCCTTCTACCTCCTTCCCCAAATTCCAATTTTAAGTAAAGGCAATAGGACCCCCTCCACTGGTCTAGAACAATCAGAATTTAATTAGGGCCACCCTTTCCTGATGAAGTCTGCTTTGCCAGCAAGGAGAGGGGAAAATCACACTGAGGAGAAATCCTGGTTATTCTTACACCCATTATTCCAGAGGACGTGGGGGGAGTTCTGGGCTTGCCAGCCAAGGCTCTTGATCATTTGCCACTTGACCTTCACCTGGGAAACATACTTTCAAATTATAACTTTCAAGGAATTTTTCAAAATTGCTATCAGGGGAGTATAGTTCCCCAAAACTCGGACCATTCCATCTGCAAAGGGAACAGTAGCATGGGAGCTTTTGTAACTGTGCCAGTGTGGGATTGTGGAAGGCAGGTTGATTTTGGCAATAAAAACACCTTAACTTGAATCATTTTTCCAACACTTACCAATGGGTTCATTGGCCAGAGCAAGTGTCTCTCTGAATGTAGGCCCACTTATCTGTAAAAAGTGGATCATAATACCTGCCTCACAGGGTTGTTTCGAGGATTCAGAAATGTGTATGAAAGTATTTTGTAAACTGTAAAGCTCAGGACTGTGTAACTGAAAGGTATGATTATCTAATGAACCAGTCAGATTTACCTCTGCATGTCACACTTTTCCAGCCGTTTAGTCTTGTTTTCCTGCTGGCTCACCAAAGTAGCTTCCTGCTGTCTCATTACCACCTCATGTTTAACATGGCAAAGATCAAGATTTTAATTTTTTACCGGAACACACTCTTCTCTTTTCAACTCTGCAGTCCCTGTGGGGAATATTACTCCAGTGCCAATCACACAGGCCCGAGTCTCAGCCTGTTTTAGAACCTGTTCTTTCAATCTCTACTTTCACAACCATGAGTTCATTAATTCTTGCCGCTTCCTACATAGCTTCTCTAATTTCCAACCTTCCCCCTTCCCCACTAGAAAACAAGTATCTAGTTCAGGTTCCTGTCATTTAACTCATAAACCTTCGGCAACCATTTCATCAGATTTGTTTCTTCAGCTCTATGTGAAATCTCCCCAGATGAGATTTTAAAAAGTGAAAATTCCTACAACGTGACATCTCTTCTTGGTCACTCTACAGACTCAACCACCTCGCTGTTTTGCAACAAAGTAGAAGCTACTAGGAGGATGGGATTCCCCCTTCCTTCTGGGGTTCTTTTGGCTGGTCTGGTATTAAGGTGACAGAAGACAGGTTAACAGGAAAAAAAAAAACAAAAACAATTTAACGTGTGTGTGGAGGTCCTATAGAAATAGGACCTAAGAAATGGCCAAAACAGGTGGCTTTTATACTTTGTGTAGTCAAAATAAAAAAAAAAAAGTAAGTTCATGAAGAATTGACAAGACAAAAGACTTAGTCTTGGTGGTGCTTAGTTAGTGAAGAATCTAATTAGAGTTTGGGCTTGGGTTAGTACATTAGTAAAGAAGTAACAAGGCTTATTTATGTAGGCTTTTAGCCCTGAATTCTTTATCTCTGGTGATAAGGACATCTGTTTACCTCCTGGTTCAGGGAGGGTACTTTTCCCAGGGCAATTTATTTCCTGCTTTCGTGGAGACAGAGAGGGGAATCGAAATGTCTTTCTTGCACTGGCTGTTTCTGAAGTAACTTTAATTCAAAATAATCAATATATCACTTTGGCATATTTGGTGTTAGCCTGCTCTGAGCCCCAATACTACCAAATGTAGATTATGTCCCCATTGAACACTTGGGACGTGGGGTCATTCTGTTGCCAGAAAGATGTTACTGGAGTCTGGGTTCTTGTTCACGCAGTTGAAGAATGAACTCCATGAACACACAGGCAACAAGCAAGCAAAGTCTTTATTACAGGAAAACAAAGAGCTCCCAGAACTGCTGGGAGCGGGGAGAAGAGACCCTTGCTCTCTATTGTCCTATAGGGGTTTTTATCCCTTAAAGATGGAGGGGGTACCAATGTGGGGTCCAGAAAGATGTGGTTTTCTATTGGCCTTGTTCAATTACCTGCATCAGTCCTTGTCTAATAGGGATCTTAGGGGTGGAAATGTCCCGTAGGTCTCAAGGTATCTTTGCCTTTTTCTTCCCATAAGCTGAGTCACAGGCGTTAGGGATTAATGCACATCTGGGTGTAGGTACACTCCCTATAGTAAACAAGGCCTGTGGGGAATTACTCTCTGGAGCTCTTAAACCACAAATGTTAATCCAGAGCCACATCAAAGAATGCATCCATTGAAACCCATGCTCCTACACTGACTACCTGGGTTATTATTCTGCCTTAATTCCACAAATCTGGGCTAGGGAGTTCTAGGGGGAGAGCTTTGAGATGGTAAAGAATCGATCCTAATTCATAATGGAGTGCCTTTGGTGAGTGTAACGGCAATGACAGGTCATGAGTGGAGAAGGGGTGTCTGACCATGGCACTGAGATGTGTGTGTGATTGAGCTAAGCCTGGATGGTGTAAGGCAGAACATGTCAAGTTACAGGTGGGTAGTGCATGGGAAAATGTAAGGTATGGAGTGGACCAGAGAGACATGATGATGGTGCAGAATTTTACATGCAGAGAAGGGCAGTGATGAGATAAACTCAGATTTCGGAAGTTGAGGGGAAGGGATGGGGAAGGAGTGAGACAAATGTGCTGAGCACATATGTTGGGCTGCACCCCACAGGCCTACAAGGCTCACCCAGCTCCGAGACCAAAGAAAGAGCCTGGGGTCAGCAGCAGAGATACCAATGGTGTAACTGATGGAGGAGCTTACACGTCTGAAGCAAAGTCCATGTGCAGTGGACTGCAGGCAAGACAGGTAGCCAACTTCATTCTGAGGGAAAGGGAGGGTAACCAGCTACAGAGGGCATTACATCAGGTTGGCTCATTAGTTACCAGGGAAACTAGCGAAGGGCACAACCCTAACCACTCATGTGATTAGCTACCACTAGCTGGGGCCTGGAGCAAGTATGTAGGAAGGTCAGTCCTGTGTGAAGGGTGTAGGTGAAGTAGACACTGCAGGCTACGGACAGAGAGCAAGACAACAGCCATCCTGAGTGGTCTGACCATACAACATGCATTAGGTGCTCTGCTATGTTCTTTAAGCGCATCATCTAATTAAGTCTTTGTGGCAATTCTATCAGCTAGGCATTATTATAGTTATTACAGATAAGAAAAGTAAAGAAACTTGCTCAAAGCCACAGAGCTAGCCAGCGGCCTGACTCCAAGCACTTGCAAATTGCTGCTGAGTCTCAATTATATTGTGTGATCACCTTTACAATGACCATGTGGGGCAAGGACATCAGTTGATGTTAAATTTAAAGGGACTGAAGCTCAGAGAGGCTAAGAGCCTCGCCCAAGGCCACACAGCTTGTTTTCTTTGAACCTGGAGTATAAATTTGTATCAGCTTGGCTTCCAAGCTCACTAAATTACGCTAATGTATGTAAACAAGAAAAAACGTAGATTAACCTCAGCCCTTATATAGGGTTCACATATTAGCTATAATTTTACGGATGGTAGTAAAGAGGTTTCTAAAAGGTAGAAGTGAATCAGAAGAGTGATTTGTCTTGGGTGAGAAATGTGAATGCTGTGGGCTTCTTATACTCCTCTGGACCTGGGTAATTCAGTATTCACAGTGATGCTTCCAGCGGCTGGACAGATTTCCCAGCAAGAAGACTAGAAAACATAGTCCCTCCAGGCTTCGAGGAGTTAAAAGGGAAATCTTGTCTCCTTTCCTAGGTGATTTTTTTTTTATTTCTGGTAACTTTAGCAATAACTACTCTCCCCTCCCTACAACCCTACAATTTTTTACTACTGCTTTCATTCAATTAAGATCATTTTAGCCTCTGGAGTGGGGAGGCTTTCTGAACTGATGGGGAAGGAGCAGGCAGGGACTGGGCAGAAAACTGGGATGGTGTGACCCATACATTCATCCAATAAATTTATGTTGATGATCTACTATGTGTCAGGGATAGGATGGTGAAAAAATACAGACAATGTCTCTGCTTTACTTTAGAGCTGGTGTCAAATCCCCACCTCATCACTGTGTGAATGTGGGAAGATATTTCTCTTTGGGGATTTCCATTTACTCCTCTTTAAAATAGATAGAGCTATGACATCTGCCTTATTTATAAGATTGTTGTGAGGCCCTGGCCATTCCAAAATAAAGATCTAGTGATGTACACACACGCACGCACACACAAACACACACACCCGTGCTCAGGGCCCAGAACCAGAGGTGCTGAATAAATACACAGTGCAGTGAACAGAATTGAGGAGAAACAAAGAGAGAACAAGAAATTGCAGATGTTTTCAAATGGTCAACTATGTTGTAATTATGTTGAGTAGCAATGTCCGTATAGAAATGCCTGGTTACCACAGAAGCCTGTATCATATTGAACAGGTTTATCAAAGTAGCAATTAGTCAACTTTGAAAACATGAAGTTGCTGAGCCTCCCCTCAAGAATACTCCTACTCCATTTAACATTTTCACCTCCTATTTATCATCATTATGCAAAGCTGCTAGGAGCTGACCACCTATTTAACCACAGGGCTTATCGTCTCTGTTTACATTGAGTTCTGCTAAAAGATATCTAAGAAGACTGTGTCCCCCATCAGGGCCAAAAGGATATTATTAATGCTCCTGGGCAAAGATCTCTTTAACATTTATCGATCCATGGATTGGATCATTAACATAATGCTTGCTTATTAAAGGTGACTTGGGAAAGCATTTCTTTCACTCTACAGATCAAAAATGAAGTGGCGTGCTTACAGCATAGGCTTCTTGTTAGGTTTTTTTCCTCTGCTCTTCTAAACTTCCCGCATCCTACAGCATCTCCCCAGTGCACACTGAATCTTTTATGTTCCAGTATAGCATTAACAAAAGAAGTTCACAAGGATTTATAGAAAAGTTTCTCTTCTATAAAAAGTGTATGTCTTCGATATTTATTCTCGCTCACCACTTACCAGAGGCAAACATACTGCATCAGAAAGACAAGAAAGTGTGATTTACATTTGTATTGTTTTTTCTGCTTAATAGCTGGACTCTCTTGGATAAGTTCCTTTACTTTTTCTGGGTCTTATTTATTACTGTTTGGACTTTGAAACCAGACAAATCATAGACTGGTGAAGCTGAATGTAAATTGCCCAGGGATAGACTTAATCTATTTACCAATCCAGGACTGCAGAGACAATCTTTTATAATTCATTCACTTGTTAGTTTTCTCATTTGTTTGACAAACAAGTAATCAGCCTCAATTCTGTACCAGACCACTAATACTGATTTCTTCCTCAGATTATACAGATGAGTAATTCAAGTTAAATCCTGTCTTCAAAGAGTTTGACTCCTGGAGGATAGAAAGAAGCCAGATTGATAAAGGAAGGAGCCATATTGGTATGAAAGATACCAGTAATGCAATGTGATGAGTGTCAAAATAGATGTGTGTATAAATCATTATGTGGGTAGAAGCAACTGAATGATTAATTCTTTCCAGGGGATGGTTTCAAATGATAGGTTAATGGGATGTAGGAACTGAGGGAAAAAAATAGTATGGGCAAGACACAAAGAAAGGAAAACATAGGCGTGTTCCAGAACATCTAGTAGGATGATTGCAAACATAGAGTTTGGGATCAGATAGTCTTGGAAGGTTTTTAAGCAGTGGAGTGGAATGATTAGTAGGGTGACTGTGAAAGCTGTGTGATAAAGGATGAGAAAGGAGATGGGGTGTGGGCCATATTAGTTTAAAAGAAACCAGCTAAGAAATTATTTCATTAAATTAGGAGAAAGATCAAAAGGGCTGAATTAAGGCAGAGGCAATGGCTATTCCAAAATAAAGATCTGGTAATGTCCCCTTAAAATGTTGGTGATCTTGGTTCGTCACTCTTTTCTCAAATGTATTGCAGACATTATGCTGTGTGTGTATGTGTTCCTGTGTCTGTGCCTGTGTTTGTATATACGAGAGAGTGTGTTTGAGTATAAAAAACATGGGTTCTTCTGAGCCTGTGTAAATCAACCCTAGCTACTTGCCTTGGTCTATTCCTTGAGCCCCAGTGTGTTGGTGACATTCTCACTGCTGAATAACCCCACTTCTCTTCCTTCCCTTGGTCAGTTTCAAAGCATCCTCTAAGAGTAATTTGCATTCCTCAATGTCTGTGACTTAGCTATTGACAAGGTGACCCTAAAATTTATCTTTGAAATGGAATGCTTTTGAAAATGAAAAGGGATGCTATTAACAACTACTTGGGGGAGTTCCTGAAGTAGCAGAAATGAATCTGACTAGGAACCATGAGGTGGTGGGTTTGATCCCTGGCCTCACTCAGTGGGTTAAGGATCCGGCATTGCCATAAGCTGTGGTGTAGGTCGCAGATGTGGCTTGGATCCCGAGTTGCTGTGACTGTGGTGTAGGCCAGAGGCTACAGCTCCGATTGGACCCCAGCCTAGGAACCTCCATATGCCTCGGGTTCAGCCCTGAAAAGCCAAAAAAAGCCAAAAAAAGCCAAAAAAAAAAAAAAAAAAAAAAAAAAAAAACTACTTGGGGACAGCAATAATAAGTTGGGACTATCCTGGCAGGCTAACGAATATAGTCACTCTACCTATACTTTCTAGGTATGGCGAAGAATTTTAATTATGTATTCATCATGGATAGGACAGGGTATTGTTGCCTAGAGCAAACAGTAACCTAAAATAAGCCTTTTCCAGAAAATTAATTCTTGAGGCTGGGGCCCATCTAATTTATCTTAGCATCTCCAGCATTCAGTTTGTATATGATAAATAAAGTTCAGAGCCCAGTTGAGAGATTTGGATCGTCTTGTAATTTACCAGTCCTCCTGATATTAAAGTTATCACCCAGTGAGAAGAAGACCTACTAATGCTAATAAATGGTTGCCACCTCCCAGGGTGGAAGGCAGTGTTTAATGCAGTCACATAAGTAGTTTTTAGGAAATACCAAGGCACTGTGACAAAAAGTAGAGGTTCTAAAGAAAAAACCCACAATAGCCAAAATCTGGGCCTTTCCTTACTGCCTGGCCCGTGCATGGGCTTAAACTTCGTGCATGTATGAATCACCTGGAGATCTTGTTAAAATGCAGGTTTTGGTTTGTCATCTGGGTGTAGCCTGAGACTGTATGTTTTAATAAGTTCCCAGGAATGCCAATGCTGCTGGTCCCCAGACCACACTCTAACTAGAAAGGGCCTTAGAGTATTTCAAATCTAGTCTAGGTATTCGCTTCCTGCTTTTAATTGTTTGCTTTCCCTCACGCGGCCAAGCACTCCTCTGAGACCTTAAAGTATTTCATTCATCCTTTGGTCCCCAGGCCTTAGCACCACACCTGGCATGGCTCTGTGCCTGGCATACGGTAGAAGCTCAATATAGTTTTATTGACCGAAAGATGGACAGCTCCTCAAGCTGTGTCTTCTTGCAGAAACTTCAGCCACGAAACATTCCTTGCCGCCTTTAGGAGGACCGAGTGTATGATACCGCCTTGTCTTTGTATAAAACACACTTGGTCTTCAGCATAGCCTTTTCCCTTTCAAAGCCAATTTCTGATCCAATTTTACTTGTAGAAAACAATTTCCACTGAGTTGGATGGCCTATCTCCAGACTCAGGCTAGTAAGCCCAGCATAGCTTTAGCCCTTGACTAGGAATGCTGCCTAGACCCAAACTAAAAGATCAACTCAAGAAACTGCTCTCTGAGGATTTGCCTATACTGGGTATTTTATACAAAGGGAATCATATAATATGTGATGTTTTGTGTCTGGTTTCTTTCATTTAGCATAACGCTAACCATATTTCTTATTGAACTATATCTCTTGTTGATAAGGTGAATTTTTTTGTCTTTTTTTTTGCCGTTTCTTGGGCCACTCCTGCAGCATATGGAGGTTCCCAGGCTAGGGGTCTAATTGGAGCTGTAGCTGCCAGCCTACGCCAGAGCCACAGCAATGCAGGATCCGAGCCACGTCTGCGACCTATACCACAGCTCACAACAACGACGGATCGTTAACCCACTGAGCAAGGCCAGGGATCGAACCCGCAACCTCATGGTTCCTAGTCGGATTCGTTAACCACTGCACCACGATGGGAACTCCGGGTGAATTTTTTGAAATTATGACCAGCTCTTGGGAAAGATCTGAACAAATCTAAATCAGTTTTCTCTTAAGTTACACACTAGTTGTATTCCTGGAAAATCTGTACGTATTAATTAAAGCCATTCAGGGGCACTTGGTGCTTATTGTACAGAACAGTTTTTTCTATAACAAAGAGATTATTCACCTACTTTAATGTCCCTTAGGACATTTGATAGTTATGTGGGACATGGGACAATTCATCTCATGAATTGCAAGTTTTCTGTCTTCCTTGGTCCCAGGTACTCAATGCCAGTTAAGCCTCCAATCATTTTTCCATGCCAAACCATTGCTGATTCAAATTTATAGCATGTTCCCCACTCTCATCGAGAACCACTTCTTACTTAGCCTCAGAGATGAAGTATCTGCTTTTCCTTCTTAATGTTCATTCCTTTATCTGTGCCCTTGGTCTTATCTCTTCTTGTTTCTTTTTAGGTACTTACCCATCAATTATTCTTTTTCAGATAATTTAAGTCTCTCCATTTGTTGACTCTGCTTTGTTGACTCTCTCTCTTTCTTATTATTAAACAATCAAGTGCATGAATAGAATGAGTTATATTCTAATTTCAACTTCTTGTTCACCTTTCACTCCACGACCTTCAGATTGCTGCCACTGCATCAAATAGCTGCTCTATTACAGGCTCCAATACACTGACCCCTCCAGTCTCCAGTCCTTTACCCCCAATCCTTGACTTGACTCCCTTGCTTCCTCTCCATGGCTTCTGATACTCTGATCTCCTGACTCCTCAGCCCTCTCTAACTTCCCCATTGCAGTCTCCTTTGCCTTCTCCATCTTCGAGGCGTACCTTAAAGGTTTGGTGGAATTTTCTTTGTCCACATGCTTATGATTCCTTAAGATCTAGTTCCAGCTAGATTTTTCTCCCAACTTCCAGATTTCTCTCTTGAGTTCCAGACTAGCTTATCCAGCTGCATTATAGTCATTCTCAACTAGCTCTCCCAAAATGACAACATCGAAAAATACAATTGTAAGTAATTAATCAACACATCCGAATTTGCTCAACCTTCCTTCTGGTTCTCTCTTAGATTCATTATCTTGTTTATAACACACCATCCAGTTGGCATTTTGGGCAGAAACCAAAGGCAATATGGAGGTTTCCCTTTGCCATCCACCCTCTTCCTACCTCCCATTCCTGTTAATAAATATCACAGATCTTCTTTCTTTTCTTCCCCAGCCACCTCCACCATTACTGTTTGTCTTTAGGCTTGTGACCTCTCACTAGAGCTATTGCAGTACATTCCTGAGAATGAAGAGCGAAAAAACAAATTCAGAGAGTTCCCACTGTGGTGCACTGGGTTAATCATCTGGCTTGTCTCTGTGGAGGTGCTGGTTCAATCCCTGGCCTGGCACAGTGGGTTTAGGATCCGGTGTTGCCACGGATGCAGTGTAGGTTGCAGCTCTAGCTTGGATTCCATTCCTGGCCTGGGCACTTCCATATACCACAGCCAAAAAAGAAAAAAAAAAGAAAAAGAAAGAAAAGAAAAGAAGACAAATTCAGAAAGAAAAATAATTTAAGATAAAATAGAGAACCTATGGTTCAACACACTGCGCTTAGAGCCAGGTCCCGAATAGCTTTCCTTGAATTTAATTGGAAAGTCTTAGAATGTCTTTTCTGGACTTCTGATTAGCCTTCTGAATTTGTTTTAAGTTTTTTGCTAATCACAAATATTAAAAAGAGAAAGATTAGGGAGACTAAAATATTCCAATATGACTCCTAAACGACTGACTGAATTTCCCCTAGTTAGGAATTTCTTTTTCTTTCTGTGACCCCTTTGTGGTTCAGCATTTTGTTCTTTGAGTATGTTCCCTAATACATGAAATGCAAAATTTTTCTCATTTATTGTAAAATTCTCAGCACTTTAGCAATTTTTAAAATATGGTATCTGAAATAGATGGCTCTCCTGTCAAAGAATAGCACTTCCTTCAAGGAGCAGTATGCATGGTAAGTAGACAGATTTATGTATGATATTTGCTGCTTAAAAATCTTGATCTTGCTACTTACTTACACTTACTTGGTAAATATGGGCAATTAATTTAGTCTTTTGGAGCTTTTGTTTTCTTATCTGTGAAGCAGGGTAATAATAGGCCCTATCCTTTAAGATTCAAGATTCTTGTTACAGTTGACCCTTGAACAGCAGGATTTGAACTGTGCAGGTCCACTTATATGCAGATATTTTTCAATAGTAAATATTGCAGTACTATATGATCCTCGGCAGGTTGAATCCTTGGATGCGGAACTGAGTATACAAAGGAACCGCATGTATAACTGCATATAAATTATTTGCAGATTTTCATTTGTGAAGGATGGTCAGTGCGCCTAACCACAGCCCCTCTCCCCAATACACACACATTGCTCTCGCTCAACCGGCAACTGTAGTTAATTTGATTAAACATAAGATCTGGCATAAGATAAGATGTGCTAAAAACTGTATATGTAATAAAACTAATAGAAACAAATAGGGCTATGAAGAAATATGTAAAGCTAATAGAAATTTGTAATTCTAGCAGGAAGTCTACATATTTGTTTCCAATTCAGTTATGCCGACTTATATGTCAACTTACTACCTGCTCATTGATTTGTGACCAGATGAAAGTTGGAACTAGAATCTGAACAACAGTTTCCCAGGCATCTCCATGGCTCCCTGTAGCTCACTTCCTTTGGGTCTCTGCTCCATGAACACCTTAGCTCAGAGTTTTCTTCTCCTTTCTCTTTCCTGGCACTTTGCTCTGGTTTATTTCCCTTTTTATTCGCCTGTACCATCCCCGGACATTACATATATTTAATGTATGTGACCTACTGGAGGTATATTTAAAATCTATCATATCCACAACTAAAACTTTCCTCCGCTATTTAGCATCTCCTCTGTTCACCAGACCCTAAAACAGTGCCTGGCATGTAGAAATTGCCTACTAAATATTTATTTAACTTTACCCAATATGATCCTGGCAAGCTCAATCAGTTCTGGAGGGCAAGTGTTGTTTCCCCTTTGTACATAACAGTAAAAGGCACTGATTCTTAGCCTGAGTAGATGGATAACATTCAGTGTTTCCTTGGACTTCAATGGGGAAAAAAATCACCTCTCCTTTTACTAACCCCTAACTGAAATGTAGCATTTACTTCTTTAGTGAATGTAGGCAACAAACAGCAATAGTATTATTTTGTTATCAACAGACATGACAGATATTTTTATATCACATTATAGTTATTGCAGGTATCTCAAAACAGTGTTTACAGTTATCACTACTTAAAAATTATGGTATTTATGAGAATTTTCTCTTGATACTGACATTTAACGTAAGAATAAAGAAGCACATGTACTACTACATCAGAAAAATTAATAATTGGGTTCTTAAAAATCCTCCATATTATTTTATGCAATTAAAAACCTCATTCTGAGAAAGTATCCATAGCTTTCACCAGAATATCAGAGGGATCTATAGCACATAATAAACTAAGAAATCTTGGTACAGAAGCTTGGGAGGTGTCGTGATTTATTTGTCTAGTTTGTATAACTGGTAAGTGGCAACTGTAGAGCTAGAGTCCAAGTCAAGTCTTTTCGTATATCCTCGTTGCTCTTCATGGTCAACTTTATAAGTGAAGGGGATACTTGTATGAGGCAGTAGAAAAGGCACTCTCTGGAGTTTTGCAGCCCTGGTGGCCTTGATGGAGGTTTTGTTTTGTTTGCTTTTTAGGGCCACACTCCTGACATATGGAGGTTCCCAGGCTAGGGATCTAATCAGAGCTACAGCTGCCAGCCTAAACCACAGCCACAGCAACGCCAGATCTGAGCCATGTCTGCGATCTGCACTACAGCTCATGGCAATGCTGGATCCTTAGCTGCTGTGGGAGGCCAGGAATCAAACCCACAACCTCATGATTCCTAGTCAGATTTGTTTCCGCTGCGTCATTATGGGAACTCCCCTTGATGGAGATTTTTGATCCTATGCTACTAGTCTTTCTCCACACCTGCTGCATAAGTCTTGAAATATTCATATGGAAAGAATATTTGATAATTCCACATTCCCTTCCACCTAACTAGTATGTGGATCAGTCAGCATTCCCCATTCCAGCTAGCTGCGTTGTCATGCACAAATGTGAGGATTAAAACAGTACCAAGCTTGAGGAAAGCAGCTCTCAGTGGATGAAAGTTACAGCTCTTGGTTGCAATTTCTTAACTGTTTGGGTCACTGGAGATTTCATGCTCTGCCCTCTTGTTGATGTCCTGTCCAAATTCTCCTGAGTGTAATTATTTTCTGTTGACCTCTGTTTCTGCATTTGTTTCACTTGGCTTTAACATTCTTCATTTAGGGTTCTAAATTGTTTTGTGGCATTTATACACATACTTAAACAGTTGGCATGCATCAGTGTAGATTTCTACTACAGCGTATACCATTTCCAAAGATATGAACTCTTATGTATATATCAGACAAAGTTGATATATGAGTCTAAAAGTATATAAGGAGGAGTTCCCATTGTGGCTCAGCAGTTAATGAACCCGACTAGTATCCATGAGGATGTGGGTTTGATCCCTGGCCTCGCTCAGTGGGTTAAGGATCTGGAGCTGCCATGAGCTGTGGTGTAGGTCACAGACGTGGCTCAGATCCTGTGTTGCTGTGCCTCTGGTGTAGGCCAGCGGCTAGAGCTCTAATTCAACCCCTGGGAATCTCCATATGCCACTGGTGCAACCCTAAAAGACAAAAAGACCAAAAAAAAAAAAAGTATGCAATTCTTTTAAAAACATAAATAGAAAAGTAAATTAATAACTAGAAGACATAGATACAAAATACAGGGTCAATATATGTGTGCACACATATATACATATATTTATTTCTGAGTAGTAAATGATGGAACTGAAACTTGAACCTGCATTACCAAATTCCAAGGTATAATACCTAAATTATCCTCCGACACACATATGTGTGATGGTGTGAGTTCTAAGCCATAGTCATATATGAATAGGTGTATGTGGCAGGTGGGGGGTGTGGGAAGTTGAAAAAGAGTGAGCTGGAAAATCAAGAAAAAATTCTAAAAGATTATTTTAAGTATAATTATTAATGCACATTGTAATAATGTATTAACTTTTCCTCGAAGAATATTTCAGCATGGGAGAGCTTGACCTTTGGTGGAGAAATGATTAGAGCATTTGCCTACAGCTTTTGCCTTCAACTGTAATTGTTTGATTTTAAAGAGGAAAATCCTTTCGATATATTACTAGCAAGTTGGAGGAGCCAGTTGGACATCTGACCAGATAAGGACAGGAAGTGTTCTAGGCATATAGTATAATGGGCGCTTTGTGGGGAGGAGTCTCTTGTGGGCAAGATGACTTGGTATAAGTGAAGTTCCTTGGCCTACTTGCAGCTTCCTTCTTGTACAAATGCAGCGTGTGTTTGTGCATTCCTAGTTTCAGAGTCAGCCTTCCTTCTTGGGTCCACCCTTTTCCTACCTTACAGACCCATACAACTCACTAAACGGCACTGAAATGACTAGTGAGGATGTGACTTTCCCTGTTAGGGAGTAGTTATTTCTCCCTTGGTGTCTTCCAACAGCCATTTCTTTCAACATGTCATTTCTTCAGTGGAAATAATTATGCAGATCATGGCCTAGTTGCTCTTCCCTGTAAGAATGAGCCTCTGTCCTGGGTCTTATTTTGGTCAAAGAAACTCAAGTTAACTAGGCTGGGAGACCATCCTCTAGGTGTTTTGACTTCATCCCCACTCTTAGATGAAGGGATTAACTCAACCCTCCTGCATCCATCTATCAGTACCTTCTAATGGGGTGTCCTCCTTGTGCAAGGCAGGGTGACACACTAAGTCTCTGTAAAAGCTCTGTCCTCAGGGTACCATGTCCATCAAAAGTGAGCTGGCAACCTTACAAGATCACATACGATAAATATGAAGGGAATATTAGCGAAAGTAGAAAGTAGAAGTCATGTGAGTTCAAAGGATCACTGTGAGTTGGAGTTAATTGGGAACTATTCATGTAGGAATTGAAAACATTCGCAGCTAGAAATTCCACCTCTATGAAGGATGGAAAAATCTGCTTAGTAGTAAAAGACATTTAACCATATCTAATGATGGCACAGATAGACTGTGCTTATAAGTTGTGAAAAGACATTCTTAAACATAAAAAAAATATGTGTAAACAATCAGCTAATAAAGAACCTATTTGGGAAGAGCAAAGCAGTATTTAGAATTGGACTAACCCTCTCTGAGAAGTCTTTCCTTGTCTGGGATGTGTCCTTGTGTGTGTTTCTGTACCCAGTAACTTGCACCTTATTCAGAGGGTAAACCTGAAAAGATGAGGAAAATGTAGACTCTGAGACAATGTTCAGTGTTACAAGTGGAAAGGTTATAAGAGTCTTCTCTGCAGTGCTTCAGATTAGCTCACTTCCTTTTTATTTTTATTTTTTATTTTTTTTCGTGCAAGATAAGTAAATTCAAAGAAGTGCAGAACCAGGGGAAAAATGAGCCTTAAAGTAGGTGGTGGAAAAAAAAAAAGGGAAAAGTTATAAACAATACTGCATGGGCCCCTCACTAAGAGGACTCTCTGAGTACCCAGGGAGGCATGTTTACCAGAAGAAGAAAGATGGAGTCGGCTGGCGCCTTCTGAATGTACATACTCAGGGGTTCAGGATACACATGTGCTTTTGTGTGTGTTTTCTCAGAGGACATTTTCAGACGCCAATCTTTTTCTAATCGCAGCCGTGTTTTCAAATTGAGGAACTTATGGGATTTCCATAAAGGACATGGATATGTAAAGGTCCATTAGGAAGTTATCTGATATTTAAATGCAAAAACATGCAATTAAAATCCCACTACTCTTCTCATAGTTTGCTTTCTTTATTTGAAGCAGTTGGGAATTAAAAACAACCGAAATTGTTTTTTTTTTTTTTTTTTTTTTTTTGTAAACCTTTCAAGAAGTTCATTTTTGGACTACACTCAAACCTACAGTCAGTAAGCCAAAAAATGGACTATTTTCACAAAGAGTTGAGTGATGGAAAGCAGAAGCTGTCATGGAAAGTGTTATGTGAATACTCTCATTAAAAAAAAATGACTGTGAATTGGAAGTAGGCATTTCTTTACCTTTTAAAAATTCTGGCAAATTATTTCCCTTTGGAGGATGATCATTTGAGCTAATTTGCCTGCATTCCAAATATTATGGGTCTTGTGACACTATGCATTTTTTTTTTTTTTGACAAGTTTTCCTCTGGTCTGTGAGTAGACTCTGGACATGTCTCAACCAAAAGTCGAGGCTGTTCAAATTCTAAGTGTAGTGACTGTCTCATTGATTTTGATTGACAGGATTTTGTACTATGTAATTCACTTACTAATGTAAATTGCAAATATAGTTTATATGTATACTTCCTTAAGCTCCCACTAAAATATTGTAAGGTATATTCTAAGATGGACTGTTCATGGATTATTTCTACACCTGTCAAAACGTATGGAAGGTTCTCAAAGTTTGGTCCCCCCAGCAGCAGCTTCAGCATCACCTGGAAACTGGTTAGAAATGCAGATCCTCAGCTCCTAGCCCAGGTTTATCCAGCAACTTGTGACTGGACAAGCTGTCCAGGTGATTTAGATAAGCTAAACATTGAGAACCAATGTTATAGAACACAAGAGCTGCAGGTATATGGGGAGCGAAAGTAGAACTACTTACTACTCTAAAAAGAAGGCCAAGTATCATTTGGAAAAATTTTTATTCTGGGGAAAATTTGGCTGAACAAGATTTCAAAATATGCCATCCCATGACACGATGGATTTAACATTTGTACATTCATTCAGCATAATGTAAGTATTTCAGAATTTCTTAAATGATCACCATATGGAATATTTAATACAGGATGACTCTGATGTGCTATCAACTAGTAATTTTCCAGATGATAGTTTTGGATGCAGTGAGGTTCAGAGAAAATTTTAGCTCTGCTAAACAAAGCTCTTAGAAGATCCCCGTTAACTTTAGCATTTGAGGAATATTCCAAAAGTGAGGATTAATGGTAATATCACAATGACTGAAAATTATGGGATTACTCCACTTGAAAACAATCTTCATTGTGTCATTTGTAATTCTCTTCACATAACTTAGAAAAAAGGATCTGAGAAATACTGTCAGATAATATCTATATTCTGACCGTAATAAATATATATAAGACCCTTACAATTATATTTAACAAATGCCGTTTTATTACGCTGAGACTCCATTTCTCTTGGCAAGCTTTCATTGATCTCTGCTGCCAAAAAAAGAAGAAAAAGCAAAGCAGAATTGTGGAGTAGAAAGAGCCTTGGCTGAAGAGCTGGGGATTGCAACCTCTAAACCTGGCTCTGCCACAGACAATGTGTCTGTGTGAACAGGGCATGTAACCTCTCTGGGCCTTGCTCGTCTCCTCTGTAAAATGGAGACGTTGAATGAAGACCTCTGACTCCTGCTTCAATTAGCTATTGTGGTATAATGCATTGTTACGAACACAGGGGCCTAACATAGCATTCATTATTTCTCATGAGTTGGCACATAATTTCATGGTTCTGTACTGACCTCATTTGGGCTTGACCAATCTCAGCTGGACCCACTATGGTAAGACAGGGGAGGGGCTGGGAGCTGATCAGTCAAGGTGGCCTTGGGTGGCTTTTTACCCCGCAGGAGGCAACCTGGGCTTGCTCATGCCCAGGGCAGAGTTCCAAGGAGGCAAGAAGAAGCCTGCAGTCTTTCGAGGCAGAGATTCTGAACTGGCACAACAATACGTCTGCCACCCTCTATTGGTCAGAGCAAGTCACAAGCCAAGGAGATTCAAAAGGTGGGGAAATAGATCCCACCTTCAGTGGAAGGCACTGCAAAGCCACATGGCAAGAACTATGTGACAAGGAGATGAATTGGGGATGCTTTTGCCATCAATCTGCTTTCCTAGCTTTACAATACTATGGAATATCAGGAAATACAGTCAATATAAAGCTATAGGATGCTTACTGTGGAGTATTTCGGGTATACAGAAGTATTTAGAAAAATGGAAGATGTAGAAAGGATATAACATATTTGTAAAAACCAGAGTAAGCATGTTTTAAGCAAGGCTTCTCTTTAATTATTGTCTGAGTTTCACATAAAGTCTGCTTCATCAACTGGATAAATATTTGACTGCTGTTCAGTAAATTGCATTAGTTTACTTTAACTGTATGCTCAGCCTTATTCAGGCATCCTACATTAGGCAATGTAGTGTGTAATGCATCTCTGCAGGTGACCAGAGCCATTCTCTGTATGAGGTAAATTAAAACTCATATTTTAAAAATTAAACATTCTTGCACTTCATGATTTCAATATTTAATTATAACCTGTGTCAAGGCCTAATCTCTGACTGAGTCAGGCATGAAATTAATCAAAAAAAAAAAAAAAGGCAAAAGCTTAGCATTTCTTCTACACTATAAAAATAATGTGGTTTCTTTAGTTGCACAGTGATGTTTATATTCATTTTATGAAGAAGACTCCAATAGCCAGTAAGTTGGTGGACTAAGTTACCATATATGGCAAGAGTGACCTGTTCAGAAAAATCAGTAAATCGAACTGATGGTTATTAGTTTTAACAGGAAAACAAATCTTAAGAAAAAAAGTTATTGACATTCTTAAAAAAAAGATGATAGAAAATGAAGTTAATATGTTGATATCCTGGGTAGAACAAAAGTGAAATATATCCAATAGTACATTTGCAACTGTGAAATATAATTTCATGCCCAATGGGTGGGCAATAATATAAAATCTGGTGATACTGAATCTTGTGCAAGATGGGAAGAAACAGGAACTTCCAAATAATTTTGGGGAGGAATTCAGTGAGATCCAGTAAATGTGAAAAGCTACACATCCTCACACTCTGCATTTCTGTCTTTGTAATAGATTGTTTATTATAACTTTTATTTTGATAGTAAATTTTGGAGCTAGGACAAATATCTTTAGTAGTATTAATACATGGTGGTAATTCTTATGTGAAATAATGTATAGCGGTTAAATAAATTGAGTTTTATATATGAACATACATAAAATATTGAACATGTTCAGCAGACATAAAAACATTGTAGCTTGATGTGTATGGTAGGGCAGCATTAATGAAGTTGAAAGATGTGCAATACCATGCTCTGCTCATGGAGACGTACACCTGAAGGGAACTTATTAAAATGTTCATATAATTGGAAACACAAAATTGAACTAGCTACCTTCTTTCCTTTTCAAATTAAGCTGTAATTTTTATTAAAATGTCTGAAGAAATGTGATTAAATGTTCAGTTTTGGTAAAGGGGAGCATAGTAAAAGAGTTTATTATTTTATTCTCTATGTATCTTATAATTCAAGAAGAAGATTATTTACAATTTTTTGCAGATTTAATGGTTAGCTTATATTGGTGAATCTATAATGTTTGTAGGGTTCCCCCCCCTCGCCCCCAAATTAGGTATCTGCCTTGAATCTAAACCCAGTGTAGGACCCAAACAAGCATGTATGGTAAACACCTATTTCGATGTGATGTTATACAGTTTACCTATAGAGTGGGTAACAATTCTGGCCCTAGCTGTAGTATTATGAAGTATTCCACTGTATTTTGAATTGGAATTCAGGAGTTGACTTATCTGAATGAATAAAGGGGTGAGTCATTATACAATATTTTCATGCCAGAAATAAATGAACAATTGTCTAATGTTCTTTTCAATATTTATATTATTCATCAAAGATACTTCAGTTACAAACAGATCTACTCTCTGCTCTGTGAGAATTATTGGCACAGCGGGTTAGTGATCCAGCTTGTCTCTGCAGTGTAACCAGTTAGATTCCCAGCTTCCAAGCAGTGGCTTAAGGATCTGGCATTGCCACAGCTGCACAGCATAGGTCGCAGCTGTGGCTCAGATTTAGCCCCTGCCCAGGGACTTCCATGTTTGTGTGCAGCCAAAAAAGGAAAAAAATTACTTCGTATGTCCATTAAAGCCTTGACCCAATAGTCAAGATTGTGTATAAGAATATTCACTAAATGACACCTTCTTTGGTCTTCCTCTTCTTTACAGAATATATACACACAGTAGGTGCTTTTGTCTACAGAAATTACCCTGATCAAACTAATACATAACTGTCTGCTTTTAAATTGAACAGTGGGGAAATTTTGGCAACAAAATCCAGGTGACCCAGTGGGAAGTGAGAGAAGCACCTGAGTAAACGTCAGGTAGGAGATGGTGGCTAATTTGCTTTCCTTCAAATAAGTCTTCTGTCATCATGTATATGGAAAAACTGATTTGTCCCAATTTTTTAGCCAGTCATTTTGATGCGGCCTATAATTTATTAGAGAGTATTGTTTAAAGAATTTGTAAAACCCTCTGAGTTGTGGATTCTCCATATTTGGCAGATGAGAAAACTGACGATCATAAAATGGGTGAGTGGCGAGGTGAGTTTCAAACCCTGACGTGGCTGATTTGGAAGTCCACACACATAATCTCTTCCCAGTGATCTTTCCTAGTATTACTGCATTAGCAACAGTAAAAACTCTCTGCTAGAGCAAAATACGGCACTACCACTTATCACCTAATGTTGGAAATTTTGAGTGCCAAATCTTAGGACAAAAACAGTTTATGAAAGGAAAGGGGGGAAAAAGTGACAGATAAAATAATAAAACACAGGAGCCAGCTCTTTATCAATGCAATAAGGGAACAACATTGTCCACACCTTTGCCATTTCCTCTTAAAGAACATCTTGCTCAGATCTCATTTTCATAAGCTCTCTGATATTCAAATTCACACTCACGGATACATACAAGGACAGGCTTTTGCAGTTTTTTATTTGTAATTAATAATAAATTTCAAAGCTGCAAGTATTCATAATATACCTTCCTATATGGAGTTCTAGGTTGTGTCTGCATGAAGGCTTCTGAAAAAAGTCAGGAAGACCTAGATGAGACGATGAAGTTCTGTTAAGGTCCAAATGGCTCATCTATCTCTTCCCTTTGGTGACTTGCAAACTAGGGTATCAAATCTGGTTTAGCATATATCTTAATCAGTTGTTCTTTCATTCATAATTTGGGAGGCAATGAAAATACTAACTTCTGGTGTTTATGTTAGGTCTGTATTTGTCAAATTCTAGGTTGCTACCCATGAGTGATTTTGGACAAACTAGTAGTTGCCAAAGCAATTAATGGATTACAACCAGCATTGAAAAAAAAAAGAAAATGAAAATAGAGTAGAATAAATGTCAAAATACATGACATGTCATAATGGTATGTAAGTGCATGTTATTTCAGATAAATATGTATCTGGAATTCAATTTGAAATGGTTTCCTCACTGTATACCATAATCAAAAGTCAAAAGACCAGTTAACTGGATCTAATTGGAACATTTGGCTCTCTTTCAATCAGGTAAAATCTTAAGCATACCTTCAAACCAGTGGATTACTCTTCTTTGAAGACAGTTAAATAACCATTGACTCATGAGAAACCTAATTAGGAAGCTAGTAGAGATTTTTCCTTGTTATAATTGCTACCTCCTACCATATTTTAGGGTAGAAATATCCCTCAAATGACTTTCTAATTGCTGACTATACAATCACCTTTCCAGAAACTGAAATTGTTACTAATTTTTCCCCATTGTACCTTAGTCTATTGAATGGGAAAAAAATGGTCAAGTCAATTGTTTGGTATAATATGGAAAACAGGGCATTTGAATGGACTTTGTCTTTTTTGGGGAGGGTAATTATTTTGACTTCAGGAAGACATAATTTAAATGTTTTCCTTAACCACTAAAATAATCATCTAAAATACTCATAATAACTAACACTTCTGATTACTGATGTGCCAGCAACTGTGCTAATTCCCACTGAAGCTGGATTGTAAGAATCAAGGAGGACATGATTTAAATAAAATTCCCAAGCCCCTCCCCTGCACCCTAGAATTCATGTCTGTTATGGGGCCCAGAAACTTATTTAGAAACTGTTGCTATTTATAAAACTGCATTGCTTTGTTTTATCCTCACAAATATTCTTCAGGAGAGCATATTCTATCATCATCCCTGTTTTGCAGATGAGGAAAGTGAACTGAATCTTACATAGATGATGCAACCTACCTCAAGCTACCTATATAGTGAGTAGAGTAGCAGGAATCTCAGCTGAGATGCCATTCCCACCATAGATGGCATCCAGTAATGAAACCAATCACTGATTCAGATTGTCTGTTCCAGTTCCCCATAAACTCCCAAGCCATGTCTACTGGAGAAGAGTCCAACCTACTTCCTACTCTCATCTTTCCCCTTTTCCTTTCTGTTTTCTTTGTGACCCCAAAACTGGTTTAGGGAGGGAGAGTGACAGCTGCCTCTTAAAAGGTAACATGGCCCCTTTAAAATCCTCAAGATGGTTTTGGTACAGGTATATGATTTCAGGTATGTGTGGTGGGAGTTCTTGGGTGGAGTTCCCTTCGTGGCTCAGAGGTTAACAAACCCAACTAGGATCCATGAGATTGCAAGTTTGATCCCTGGCCTCTCAGTGGGTTAAGGATGCGGTGTTGCCCTGAGTTGTGGTGTAGGTTGTAGACATGGATCCTCTATTGCTATAGCTGTGGCATAGGCTGGCACCTGTAGCTCTGATTTGACCCCTAGCCTGGGAACTTCCATATGCCACAGGTGTGGCCCTAAAAAGCAATAAATAAATAAATAAATAAATAAATAAATATTCTCTTGGGTACAACTCTAAAAGGAGAGTTGCTGAATCATATAGTAATCCTATGTCTAACTTTCTGAGGAACCACCAAATTGTTTTCCACAGCGGCTATTCCATTTCACTTTCCCACCAGTAGTGTGTGAGAATTATAGTCTGCATCTTCACCAACACTTGTTCTTTCTTTCTTTTAAAATTTTAAGCACAGCTCTAGCTACTCCAATGGATGTGAAGTGGTGTCTTGTGGCTTTGATTTGCATTTTCCTCATAGATAATGAGGTTGAGCATCTTTACATGTGTTTATTGGCCATTTGTATATCTTATCTTCTCTGGAGAAATGTTGATTAAAATGCTATATTTAGGAGTTTCCACTGTGGTGCAGTGAGTTAAGGATCCAGCATTGTCTCTGCAATAGCACAAGTTTGATCCCCAGCCTGACATAGTGGGTTGAAGATCTGGCATTGCCACAGCTGTGGTATAGGTTGAAGCCATGACTTGGATTCGATCCCAGGCCCAGGAACTTCCATGTGCCACGGATGCAGTCAAAAAAATGTATATACTTAGCTTTTGAATCCTCCTTGACTGTTTTTTGGCTTAGACCTCTCTTCCTCTGTTTTCCTCATGTGCAATAATAATGGTGATAATTATAGTAGCTGCCTAATGCTAGGCACTTTAATACATTATGTCCTTTAATTCTATCAGGTTTTATTATTTTATTTTATTTTATTTTATTTTATTTTATTTTATTTTATTTTATTTTATTTTATTTTATTTTATTTTATTTTTTTTGTCTTTAAGGCTGCACCCATGGCCTATAGAGGTTCTCAGGCTAGGAGACCTACAATTGGAGCTACAGCTCCAATTGGAGCTATAGCTGCCGGCCTACACCATAGCCATAGCAATGTAGGATCCAAGCCACATCTGCGACCTACACCACAGCTCAAGACAATGCTGGATCCTTAACCCACTGAGCAAGGCCAGCAATTGAACCCACAACCTCATGATTACTAGTCAGATTCATTTCCACCACACCACAATGGGACCTCCTATCTCCATTTTAAAGATAAGAAAACTGAGGCCCAGTGATGATTAAATTGAACATGGCTCATTATAAACCAAGCGGCAGAGATTGATTTCAAAGCCAGGTCTCTCTGATTTGAAAGTCCACGCTCTTAACCTCTGCACTGGAGGTTTGCAGACTAGCTTGTGTTACTAACATGTACTGGGAAATTTATTTTTTAGCTATGTACCATCTTATACATTTTTAGTAATAAGTTTAAGTGACTGAAAAGGATGTAATTTCCCACATATTGTAAATATTATCATTAAAAAATGTAACTGTTAGATCAGTCTTTTAAATGTTTCTGAGGGACTCTAAATGCCATGGTGATATGGTATCCAGAACCATTGACTTAAAAAATTCATGCACAATTCTTTCTTTTTTTTGCTTGAAATTGTACTTTTTATTATATTACTTCCCCAGAACGTTATCATAATATAACATTTTTCATGCTTCAAAGTCTTTTATTGATCACCCTCTCATAGTGCCTGTATCAAAAATATGAATAGAAATTAAAATTGAATTTTGAATAATTTCTTATAAGTATAAAGCTCTGAGTGTTAAAAATTCCTTCTGATTGCATGGTTATTGTAATTATTAGCAGCAGTCAACTGATAAAATCAACAAAAATAGATGACAGATTTTGAAAAATTATCCTTAACAATAAGAAGTAACTCTGTATTGGAAATGCACCATTTAGTAGGATGGATGGGCCTGTTATGGTACCTTGATTAAAGGAGAATCTGTGCAGAACAATTTTTCAAATTGTCCCTTTGACACTCGAGAGCATTTTAACTATTGAATAATGCAACATAACAAATAGTGATATGTGAAAGGAACGGCTTTTTTTTTTTTTTTTTTTTTTTTGGTCAGTTGGGAGGAGCTAAGTTGTAAGGAGTTTTTGAGCAGGGAACCTGGCTGGTGTCCAATATGCTGCCTTTATCACTTACAGGAGCATTCTGAAATAGGACAAGTTTAGAAAAGAACACATATAAGGAAAATAGATCTGGAAATTGATTCTTTTAAGATGATTCATGCATCCTACTCCTTGGAGATGCACTGTGTACTCCTGAGGGTTTGAAGACCACTATACTGCACTAGACTAATAAGTGAGTGGGTGATCTACAAAGAATCCAGCCCAACCCCACTAGTGGAGCCTAGAAAAAACAGCCACTTAGTGCATGACTGCTGTCTACTAAGAATTCTGCACACATGATCTTGTTTAATTGTCAGAACAACTCTGCAAGGTAGGATTATGTTCAATATGCAGGGAGAGAGTAATTTGTCCAGATCACAGAAATTATAAGTGGCTGAGCAAAAATTTGAACTCATTCTATCCCCTCCTTTTTCCTTAATTTTTTATTAGGCTCATGTCAAACTAGAAGCAATGTAATTCAATTCAAATAATTCTTGTTTGACTTTTTCCCAACTTTCACAATACTATTACTTTGTCTTCTTAATTCACAGGGACAGCAAAGAGCTTAACCTAAATGTGTCTGTAATGAGTGAACTTTGAGGAGGAGAATTTTTTGAATAGAGAAGATGTCTTGTATTCACCATCTACCTCTGGCCATGAATCACTCCCTAGACAATTTCAGGAGGCAAGTTGAACACTGATTTTGAAAGGGTGCAAAGTGGGGGACCCCCTAATTCAGACTTTTGAAAATTAGAAGGTTGTGACTCAGATTTTCCGTGGGAGAGATAATTGTCCATGGTTGGGGAGGGAGGGTCACTGTACAAAAACATTTTCTTTTTTCAAATTGAGATAATTGTAAAACCAAATCACTAAACTGTAGGATGGCTTCATTTCTCATCCAGTCAGGAATTCAAATTTAAAAAAATACATATAAGACTGACTGTGTAATTTATTCATGAGTTATAAGGTAATGTTAGGTTTGGCTCTCATTCTACAAATAGAGCAATAAAAGCACAGACCAACACCTTTCAGTTACCCTGTAAGTAACTTCATGGTCAGATTTATCTGGTATACTGAGCAGAAAGCCATTTTCTATCGCATAATGAAAATATTTGGAAAACCACTAGAGCAATGAGAGTTATAGAACTCTTAAAACTGTAATTGTCTCATTCCATTATTAGAGTAGAAAAGTATTTGGAAATGTTTTAGTTTCCAAGTAAATGGCAGTGGATCATTCTGAGATTGCCGATTGATTGCCCTTTTCTTTAAAGACTAAAGTATAATCAGGTCAAAAAGAGAAAAAGTCATAAGGAATAAGCAAAGCTTGAAAAGGATGGCTTTGCTTTTGATGTTGGTATTTCTTTAGGTGACAGGTAAGTAAACAAAAAGGTACATAGAACGGCAAGCAGTTTGTAGAAAAATAACACTTGAATAATTCCTTCCCTAAAGCCTATATGAACTTTGTAAAGAAAATAAACATATTACAGAAACAGAAAATAAGCCCTTTGCCTGGTAGAAAAAGGTTAATTCCAGAAACCCTTTAATTTTTTAAAGGTTCCTTTATTAGACAATAGTGGCATTTCTTTCTCCTGTTTTCTCGTTCCTGCCTCTTAGATAATTTCACTGCTTGTTAGAGGCTTTATTACAAAGTAGACAGGCTTAAAACAATGAGTTGAAACTGACTTTACTACTTTTCAACACATTGTAGGAACAGGATCAGGGTAAGTAGAGCTTGAGGGTTATGGATTATGAGCAGATTTCAATTATCTGAATTATCTGGATGTCCCTTATCCAAGCAATGCAAATTTAATTATGGCTTACTTCAGTATTCCTCAATAAGTTTGTGGGAAAGCCTAGGAAAAAGGCAAGGCATATTCATGAACCAAGAACTTGGTTGGATGCACAAAAAGAGAAAAAAAAAATCAGCTCAGCATCAGCCCTCTATTGAGGAAAAATCCACTTAGTGAAGCTACCTTGAAAGAAGAATAAACACTGGCGGACAAATTGGTCCATCTTGGGACCAGTTTTACAAGATAAGTGAATACCTGTTTCTTTGAATCCAAGAACTATGCTGCAACCTGACAAATCCTAGGCACAGGGTATCAAACAGACACAACAGGTTCCTTAGAGATCTCACAAATGACATTTCTTTCCTTGCAACTTGATAAGTGTAATTCCCCATCTCCAACTTTTCCTGTATTGCTTCATATCTAATCTAATTCTTTCTTCAAGAATTGTTTTATGCCTCTTAATGTATTGTTGGGAATTTGCTTTTAGGCTCTTGGGTAACAGGGGGAAAATGAATTGCAATCTAGTGGAATCTTGACAATATATCCATTACATTGTGAATGCTACAGCCAACAAGGAAAGTAAAGATGAAGAGAGCAGTGTTTGATTCTGGTAAATTGTATCCTTCACAATTTTGCTTTGGTAGAATAAATATAGTACATGAAATAGCTGTCTAAGGATAATCTGTTAGTTGTTTAACTCAATGAAAAGGAGAAGTAAATCATTCAATTTTGGAAGAGCCTTGAGGGTCATTTGCAAAAAAAGAGACAATTATTGTTATTTTGCCAACAATTATTTTTTACATTTAATAAATTACACTTACCATACGACATTTACGAAGTATATGCCTGTCATGACGAAAAACATGGTTATGGTAAGAAAGTTATTGCTTTTCTTTTCTAAGATCAGAGAAATTACTCACAAAAAAATAATTTTGGCTTTAGCAGCAATAAAGTTTTATGGTTGTTAAGCCTCAGTTAAGTGCATGGTATCTAGAAGATTGTGTAAGTACAGTTCATTGAGAAAAAATACTCTTGCTATGAACACACAGTTCAAAGGATACTACAAAACATTTCTTTATTTTCCCTGTCAAGTCACTTTGTGGTTATAGTGTGAACCTTGGATAGGCATCTTGAAGCTCATTTGCTTTCTGGTGTGCCTCTTCATCCTTGCTTTCTCCAGCATTACACTTGGCCTCTGGTCCTCTGCCTTTACCCTTAAGTTTTAACTATATCCAGTTGAAGGTTGTGACCACTCTTCACACCTCCCTAATAAGTGTGCTGTTGTTGTAGTCTAATTATTCCTTCCAAGAGAAATTTTGTCTTTTCAGTGATGAAAGAGAAATAACTGTAAAACATTTAGAGAGTTTTCTTTCTAATTTTGACCACCTCTCAGAGCATAATATATGTGTTAGACATAAGGCTGTCTCTACTGTTTTAGCAAAGGTGGGAAGGTCAAAGAGAGAAAATAGAAGAAAGAAAAATCTCACTTTGCTGCATAACCCATACACAAACTAACATTTTGAGCATTTATTTAGCACCATATTTGTAAACTAGACTGAAATTTTAAAATACATACATTTTAAAATAAAATACATTTAAAATTTCACACACATTTAAGGAAAGAGCCTGTGCCAAGGGGGAAGGGGGAGGGAGAGGGATGATCTGGGAGTTGGGGTTAGTTAGAAGACGCTAACTATTACATTTAGAATGGATAAGCCACAAGGTCCTACCATGTGGCACACAGAACTATATTCAATCTCTTGGGATAAGCCTTAATAGAAAATAATATTAAAAAGAATGTATATACATGTATAACTAAGTCACTTTGCAGTACAGCAAAAATTGGCACAATAATTATTCTTTAATAAAACCCAAAATTTTTAGGAAAGAAGCTATAAACAATATACAAAGTAATGAAAGTTCAAGATGAATATGATGCTAGTGTCATTTGAGTTAAATTTTATTTAAAAAATTATTTTAAACGTGTAATTAACTTTTAGAGCATGTATCAATTCTAATATGTAACTGCTCCGATAATGATAGCCAATATTATTGACTAGTTACTATGTGCCTGGTAATGTTTTATATACTTTATAGGTATTATTTCAAAATGTCAAATTAAATAAATGGTAGTTACCATAAGATACGAGATCTGGGAGGCTTTAAAATAATGTGGCATGTGTCTTTCAGCACATGGATGCTGGAGTTCAGGGGCAAAAGGTCAGTTTGTGAAACTCCTGGATCTATCATTCTCATTAACAAATTTCTGTAGAGGCTGAAGTTGAGACAACAAAACCCTGGTGCTAATCTTCAGTTTTTTGCATTCATCTCTCAAACTCTTGAAATCATTGCTATTCTGGAGATGAAGTAGTTTTTTAATGTGACTATTCCAACTGGGTTAAGCATTTGTAAGTAAATAATTAACATCCTGTAACTCAGAAACTCCACAGCTTATAGAATAATGTGGCAGGATCCACCCTGGAATGCATGCTGTTTATGCTAGTTTTACAAGATTTTTGCTCTGTGGTCCTGGACTACATCTCCTTTCCCATAACCAGTTATCAGGACACATATACCCCATGAATTTAAAATGAACATACTCTCCTGGTATCTATGATTTGCCTCATCTTTCTAAAAACATGAAAACTGTTTCTGAGCGGCCTAAAGATCTTTTCTATAGCAAGAATTTAACTTGGACATATAGACATATACAAAGAAGAAAGGATATAAAAATATTCCTTTAGAATATAAAAACAAAAAATAGTCATTTATTAAATTCCAACATGGAGTATCCCCTGCCTTAGATGCAAGGCATTATCTAGAAGTAGGGTAAATGGTCAGAGGGCATGGTTTCTTGAATCACACTGTACTAATAGGATGCTTTCAATTGTATCTTAAATTTAAACTTGCTCAAACAATAAAAAAAAATTATAAGGTCATTCTACCCCTTCTCTTCTCAACTAAATACCTATTTCTAGGAGAATGCCATGTACTGATCTACTTAAATGTAGGTTATCAAAACCAATCTCAACCTAAGGGAAATGGATGTTGCTAGTTGGTTTAGTCCAGTCTTAGACCACATCAGGAGCTGAGGGTAGCATCACTTTCACCCAAAGATATCCTCTTTCACAATGAAGGTGGAATGGACTTGATAATGGGGCACAACCACAGTGTCCAATATGCCTACATTTTTAGTATTGGACATTTATTTACTATTGAGGAATTTTTCTCAGCTATTGCCACATATTTTTGGATCAAAGAAAAATATAAATAAGAATTACTGAAAGATTAGGTAGTCTAAATAAAGAAGATGGCAAACTATCTCCTGTTGTTGTAGACAATTCTCTTTGGATTTCTTATGTTTCTGCATGTCTCTTGAACAGAGGCATTGACTGCCTTTGCTCCAGATCACTTTTTCCAGCAGGTTTTTTATGGCAAACATCCTTGAAAACTGCAGATGGTGTCTCGCTCTATGGCAAAGGTCAGGCATGCTTACTACCCTTTATGTGGGATTTGGGTTCCCTAAGCTTGGGATCCCTCTCTTTTAACAGCCCACTGTGTGTTTAGGCATCGCCTGGCATGCTTTCATTGTTCTGTGGAGTTGGAGCTTGGGGAACTTGCACAAATGCTGATACTCTGGCTACTGCTGTCAGCAATAAATGGTTCTTTTCCCTGACCCAGGAGTCTACCTTCCACTAGCATCTATGAACCTATGGCAAGGTAACTGTTAACTTGCAAGTAGGGTAATTTTAAGACTCTTTACAGTTCTTAACAGCCAAATATGATTAATATGTGAAACAGACAAATATTCCACCTTAAGATTTCTTGCAATAGTAAGTAAACCTTATACGGTCTGCCATGACTGCTTTGTGGTAGCCATGAAATGATTATATTTGCTAATCTTCCTGGACTGCTAGCATTTCCAGGAGACTCCTTCATCAGAAAAGTCACTGTCTACTCTCACGTAATGAATTCAAATCCAAGGCTCCTTCTATTAAGTCTATACCACACCTATTCCATCATTTCATTCTTTGAAGAATTAGGCAAAAGAAAAATACTTGCTGACAATTTCATCCCACTTTCAAGCAGAGCCTTAGCAGGACTGCTGCCTTGCTCTAGGTAGTACTTTAAATTTTAGTAATGGAAACACTTTGGGGCCTACTTTCTGTTTCAGGGGTACCTGCCTTGCTTTGTATGTTAATAGTACTCAGCATAATTCGTTCAGTCTATTTTAGAAGTAACTGGCCTGGGGTTTGATTTGTACCTGAATTCAACTACTTAAGCATATTTATGGTTTGAATGACTGATCTTGCAATTTTGCATTTAATATTTGAATACATACAAGTTGGTGTATGTAGTTAAAATTACTGTGATCATTCTTTCTCAATTAGTAAAGAGTAATTAGATTTGGCTTGCTTTCACTATAACTCTCTTTTACATAGAACTAAAGTGAGGCAGTTTCTGTTTGGGTCCTCAGATGCTGCCTCCTGGGCTCTTTCTTGGTTTTACTTCTGTTCCTCTTCCAAGCAGACTTCCTTTTGGGTTCCTAGTGACCCCTTCCCGTGGCTTTCTCAGCTCTCTTACCTTTAAAAATCAACTTTCAGGAGAATTTACGCAAATGTAAATTATTAATGATGTTTAATATTACCATATAACATCTTCCTTCACCCCCTGCTGGAGGTCTAGCCATCAGCATAACTTTTTAGTCATAGAAGCTCAGATTATAAATATCAGAGAGGCTCTCATGGGTTGGGGGAATATCCTTTATACCCAGAAAACACACTAGGTAACCTCTGGCTTTTAACTTCTAATCATAATATAATCTCACCTTTTCTTAATTTTTCCTTCTATAAAATGAAAATACTACTACCTGTTCCTATTTATGATATAATCAAGATTTAAAAAGGCTTTGAGTAGAAGTAAAATATATATATTTTTAGCTGTGGTTCTCTCCTAGGGGAAACTAGCATCCCTTATGTTATTTTTTTTTTAAAAAGGAAATAAAGCTTGGCTCTTAGTTTGTGCTGTAATGACTTATAGTGCCTATATACTAGACAGGCTTTTATTCCTGCCAGGCAGGCTCTCTGGATACCCAGCAGTGGGAATACTTGCTCTTGAAATTGAGAATTCAGCTTTTGATAACTTCATAGACAACCTATTCGGTCATGTGTCTTGAGGATTAAATAGATATTGGGATGTAATTATTGGCAAAGATTAACAACGAATATGAAATGAAATGATCAATTCTTAGGTATGTAACTTAACTGAGGTCATTATTGGAAGGGAAGCATAGTAAAAATGCTTAGGACACAAGTTCTGGAGTCTGCTGTGATTCACATCTGAGGTATGACGTTTGTTAGCTTTGTGACCTTGGCAAGTCACCCAACCACTCTGTGCCCCAGTTTCACTCACTCTAAATTGAGAATGAGAGCAGTTACCTTGCAGAATTGCCATGAGGATCAAATGAATAGCATAAAGTACTTTGTACAGAATGAACACAATATAAATGTTGTTAAAGAGTAATAATTGAGGAAAATAATAATTAACCATGGGAAAAGAGAAGAAAGTTTTGAATATGAACGAAAGTCCTAAAGTAGTACAGTTCTAAAATCAGACTTAAAAAATAAACAATATATTGACATTTATTGATGCTTATAAGTGAAGCACAACCCTGTCTTCTCTGAGCTCACAAGAAGAAAGAAAATTTATATTAGAGACATTTACTCTATTGTTCTTCTGAATGTAATAAAAACGAACATAAAATGTTTTAAACTTGTTGATAATTCTCGTATTACTCATATCTTTTATCTGAATGAAATAATATTCAATTTTACATACCTATTATTGCACCACATAGACTACAAATGCCCAGTAAATCCATAGATGTTCATGGCCACTCATGCAGAAATGAAATATTTAACTACAAAAATATCTTGCATTTAGGAAGCTATTTGCTGACATCTCTTCCTCTGATATTTGGAGAGCATGCAAAGTGATTTATGCACAGCAACTTGAAGGAAATGCTCCCATAGTGACTTTTAGAATATTTTGAGACTACTGCTAATGCATATTTTAAAAGTGCTTTCTACTGTGAAGTTTTTCATTTTTTTTCTTTTTTTTTATCATGTAAATGCACATTGGACAAACTAATCCTCTGGGGAACTCCTTGGTTTATCTCATCAAAAACAATAAGAGAATATGTGTCTATTTTTTATAATAAAGCAGACAAATGTGATGTGTATTAATTATGGTTATTAATTTAATTTGTGTTACAGAAAGATTAATTATTATGCCTTTCTGGTAGAACAGCCCTTTATATCTCTTAACTAACACTAAACATTTTGTATAGTAGAAATTTATTTTGGTTCAATAAGAGCAGGTATTAAAGAAAGTTAAGCATTTGTTTTGTGTTTAAAACTAACTAGAGGTATCCTTTTTTTGTAAGAAAACCTATATATCAAAGTTCAGATTTGCCAAAGAGATGAACCAAATGGTGACAACTTGTTTTTCAAGGAGTTTTTCATTTTCAAAAGGGTTTCTTTAAATAGTAGCTCACCTATTATTACATGTCAGCATTAGTTGCGGACCAATCTTCTCAACAAAGTTTAGGAGGCCAAGAAATCTAAACCTTACATGCCAGATGTCAGTGATAATAAGAGTTCAATAAAGTTATAATGTAAGTCAATGGGAAATTTTGATTTCCAAAAATTTAATTTGTATATTACATATATGGTGTAATATGAAGAAAGTTTATACCAAATGCCTTTAAAATCAAATCTGAGAGGCAGAAAGAATGTTAGGATATATTGAAGAACTCTGAATTATTGGAGGGAAAGTGATAACATCATTGCATCTCTAGCAACAGTTAATATTATACAGCTAGTGATTTATGTGAACTTCAATATCCAAGTGTATTTTTACATGTATAGAAGATATGTTTATTTTTTCCATGCCAAAATTTTGGTGAAATGATTAATAAATAACCATTTCGACAGATTGTATGGTGAAAACATGTCTTACCTGGCTGATAGAGATCTCAGCCAGAAAAAAAAAATGTGTTTGGGGGAAGCATCATACAAAAGCAATTTTTCTGACTGGTCCATATTAGCTGGGTTAGTTCAAGTCAACATTCAAATGCATAAAATTTAGAATTAATTTTATAAAAACTGAGAGAACCAGAACCCAACAACATGATCAAGGTTAACTTTATTTATAGATGAAGGAAACTATGTAGCTGAGGGTTGGAATGATTAAAGTTTGCCTTATCTAGTGATAACTCACCATATTCTATGCGATTATGAAATTTCTAGTTTTTCTTGAGTTTCATTCCAAGGCGAGCCCAGAATTCTTCCTATACTCACAAGACCAGCTCAGTTCTTCTAGAGACCTCAAATGACACATCTAAATAAGGAAAATAGAACTATAGGTCTGAAAAAGATTATTAGAACCTAGTATTACTTTGCCTTTCATATAAGTCTAAATAACACTCTCTTTTCTTTTGAGACATATATATATGGTCACCATAGATTTTCACCCAAATCAGGATACATGGTCTTAAAATATGATCAGTTTGCTTCCATACACAATTGTTGGTTTGCTTTCATACACAAAATGAGTTTCTAGTCGGTGCTAATAAAATTTCTAGGTAGAATACCATCTGTAATCATTTTGTTATATTTTTCTCAGCGAATGAGTATATTGCACATGTCAGGCCTAAAGGTCATTAATCATTATAAGGCCTATTACAAGATCAATTTCATTTGCTATTAATGTTGAATTATTAGGAAAATAGTAAGAAATTATGAGATTTGACTCTAATTTTTTTCCCCAAATTCACAGTTAATATTTCCAGAAATTTTTCAAAACATTCTAGATTGTTCTCAGAGTGTGTTTTTCTTCATACTACTCCTTAGAATGTATTTGATTCCTTAATTAAAATTGGATCAGATCCATTCTACATTTATGAAGTAGAATAAATAGGGTTTGAAAAGTAGACTGAAAAATAGAGTTCATGATTTGGTAATTAGTAAGTTGTCCAAAGTATTTCACTGAAACATGACTAAAAATGAGAAAAATTAGAAAGCTTAAAATAGAGATGATATGACCATTTCCCACCAAGGGTGTAGGAGGGTTCCCTTTTCTTTACACCCTCTCCAGCATTTGTTACTTGTAGACTTACTAATGATGGCCATATGGCCATTCTGACTGGTGTGAGGTAATACATCATTGTAGTTTTGATTCGCATTTCTTTTTTTCTTTTTTCTTTTATTTTTGCTTTTTAGAGCTGTGTTCATAGCATATGGAAGTTCCCAGGCTATGGGTAGAGTCGGAGCTACAGCTGCCAGCTTATGCCACAGCCTCAGCCACACGGGATCCGAGCAGGGTCTGCAACTTACACCACAGCTCACGGCAACACCATAGCTCACAGCAAAGCCGAATCCTTAACCCACTGTGCAAGGCCAGGGATCAAACCCACATCCTCATAGATCCTAGTCAGGTATGTTAACCACTGAGACATGAAGGGAACTCCCTGAATTTCTCTAATAGTTAGAGATGTTAAGCATCTTTTCATGTGCCTGTTGGCCATCTGTATGTCTTCTTTGGATAAATGTCTATTTAGGCCTTTTGCCCATTTTTTGATTTTTGTTGTTGTTGTTGTTGTTGTTGGGTGCTGTTATGAGCTGTTTGTATATTTTGGAAATTAAGCCCTTGGTGGGTGTATCATTTGTGAATATTTTCTTTCCTTCTATAGGTTTTCTCTTTGTTTTGTTTATGGTTTCCTTTGCTGTGCAAAAGTTTTTCAGTTTGATTAGGTCCCTTTTGTTTATTCTTGCTTTTATTTCTGTTGCCTTGGGAGACTGACATAAGAAAATATTGCTACAGTTTATGTCAGAGAGTATACTGTTTATGCTCACCTCTAGGAGTTTTATAGTATCATGTCTTATATTTAAGTCTTTAAGCCATTTTGAGTTTATTTGTGTATATGGCATGAGGGAGTGTTCTAATTTCATTGATTTATATGCACCTGCCCAGCTTTCCCAAGAGAAGGAAAAGACTACCTCCTGAAAAGACTATCTTTTCTGCATTGTATATCTTCCCTTGAAGATAAATTGGCCATAATTGTATGGGTTTATTTTTGGGGTCTCTATTCTGTTCCATTGATTCATGTGTCTGTTTGTATGCCAATACCATGCTGTTTTGATTACTATAGCTTTGTAATATTGTCTCAAGTCTGGGATGATTATGGCTCTATCTTTGTTCTTTTCCCTCAGGATTGGATTTTTCCCTCAGGAGAGAGTTTTGTAGAGGGATGTGTGTAAGGATTCTATGATTTTTCTTTTCTTTTTGTGAAAACTGTTCTGCTGCCACTGTGTATAAAGCACATCCATTCCTGCGGGTAAGTTTATCACACTTTTCAGTTTGATTTTCTTCAGGGCACTAACTGACATTTGAAATCTTCATATTTATACATTTATCAACTTGATTTTTTGTTTGTGTTTCCAATTAATATGTACATACCATGAAATCAATACACATGTCAGTCTTCTTCAGGCATAGATAAATCAAGAACAGATAGATATAAAACAGAAACAATAATAATGACAACAATAACAAAAGCATTACATATCCTAGAAATAAAATACCCTAGTACTACTTTCTGATTCACTCATTCTCTCTTTAACAGGTCCATGTCTAAAATTTATCCTGACTATTAAGACATATAAAAACTATTATTTTAATAATTATAATTTTATTTTTAGGATTTGTAATTGTTATTGCTCTTATTTTGTATTTGCCTGTAAAAGACAGATAAGTATCCTGCTTTCATAGCATTTGTATTTTATTTGGAGAAGCAAAATCAAACAAACATATAAATGTGAACATTTCAAATGATAATTAGCGCTCTAGAGAAAATCAAAGCAATCGTGTGGGAGTTCCCACTGTGGTGCAACAGGATCGGCAGCACCGCTTCAGCACCAGGATGCAGATTTGACTCCTGGTTCGGCCCAGTGGGTTAAAGGATCCAGCATTGCTGCAGCTGCCATGTAGTCTGCAACTGTGGCTTGGATCTGATCCCTGGTCCAGGAACTCCATATGCTGCGGGGCAGCCAAAAATAAAAAAAGAAAGAACGAATGAAAAGCAGTAGTGTGATGGTTAGCCTGGAGAAGGGAATAGACTTTATATAGAAAGACAACAGAAGAGTTTAACAGAGCAGAAGATGAAAACAAAATCCTTGTAGAGTCCTTAGGTAAGGTTCTCCCACTAAAGCTGTCTTTCTCCTCAGGCCTGGTTTGCTGTTGTTAAAGGGTCAGTTTACTTATCTCCAGTGCTTCAGCAAGGCTTCGTTATCTGTAATCCAAGCTCCCACTCTTCATAGAGCTACAAAAAGGGGAAAAAAAAACCAAAACATTTTCAAAGGAGAGAACAATTTGCAGAAAATCTGCCCACAAGACCGACCACCATTTATGCAGAGAAATTCATCAACTGCCTGAGAGGATGGACTCTGTGGCAGGATAGGAAACACTTGTATAGTCAATAGATACACTAACAAACTTCTACTGTCTTTCCCCTAAATAAAAAGTGGCACCTAAAACACAAATATTTTTCAGAGTATTTTCCTCCATACCTAGGGATCAAAGTATAGTATTAGTTAAAAATACAGATTCCTAGTCTCAATATAGACCTAATGGCTCTGGGATTGCAACCTAGGAATATATATATTTTTGACAGTTTACCCAAAATGAAAATTATGTCAATAAAAGTTTAATAACCACTATCAACGTTGGCTTTTCTTACTTAAAGGTATCTATTTTTCAAGTTTATTTTCTATGATTTAGAGTTTACATGGCTAGATTAAGTTTAATCAAGTAATAAAATGATTAAGGTAAACTAACAAAAACTTTCAGAAGTTTAAATTGAGATGAATTATAAAATAGTGAGCCATTCAGTTTTCTTACTAGAGCTTTAAAAACTTTGAATTAGACAGGAAGGACACTAATTATAAAAATAAAGAGGTTATTTTATCTTACTGCCTTCAGATGAATGCAAGATACTTCCTAATTCTCTTATGGGATATTTTTATCCCATTCAAGTTTCATTTTAAGATGAAAGCTTAAGTGTTAGCATTACCTACTGGTAGTTTTAATTCTCAAATAAGCCATTGATAATGTAAAACAGGAAATTCAGATGTCTTCTTTTTACGGTGGGATTTTGTGTGTGCATGATTCACTTTTCTTAGGAATTATTATGTGAGTTCCCTTTGTGGCTCAGCAGTTAATGAGGATGTGGGTTTGATCCCTGGCCTCGCTCAATGGGTTAAGGATCCAGTGTTGCCATGAGCGATGGTGAAGGTTGCATACATGGCTTGGATCCCACATTGCTGTGGCTGTGGCTGTGGCTGGCAGCTCTAGCTCTAGCACCTTCCTAGCCTGGGAAGGTGCAGTCCTTAAAAAAAAAAAAAAAAAAAGCCAAAAAAAAAAATTCACTATGTACAAGTATTAGGTAAACTGGGATGATTAAACCAGGCTCATGGCTGCTGTCAAAGAGATTACAGTTTACATTCTAGTAAAGGAGCATACAAAAAATTAGTAAAATCACAAATAAATATACACTTATACATTGGCTTTGACTACAGTGAATTTTCTAAATTTTTTATCAACTCCATCTGACAAAAGTGAATCCAAAATAATCAGGCCCTTCCATGACAACACAAATTACTACAGGGATTGTCAGCTCCATATTTTGTTTTGACTTAGTTTAATATTTACCTCCTAAAAGTGTCATGTTTCTCTCTCTCTCACATAATTTATCTGTAAGAACATCTGTTGTGTGTGTGTATGAGACATCTATGAAATGATTAATTTGACAAAAGTCTTTGGAAAGAGCTAATAACAGCAATGAGCCTGTAGAGCATCATCGCCCAGTGATGTGGTTAGAAACGGCCATCAGTATTCCTCGAGGGTCCCTGGGGTTGAGAATGTTATCCTGCTGGAGAGTAAAACTGTAGTTTTATCTTTTTTTAATCTAAAAAAAAGTTTTGGCCATGCCCGAGGCATGTGGAAATCCCAGGCTAGGGACTGAACCCATGCCACAGCAGTAACCCAAGCCACAGCAATGGCAACCTGGATTCTTAACCCACCAGGGCACCAGGGAACTGTAGTAGTTTTATTTTTGTTTCAGGTAGTCCCAAGATTCTGTTGACTTTTCCAAATGTGGAATTTTCCCCAATCAATTTAAATCAGATCTTCTGAAAACAAGGTGACAGGATCCTCTCTTGAGGTGAAAAGGCCATTGTTTGTGCCTGAACAGCTGAAAAACATAGATAAGAGAAAGCTTCCAGCCATCTATGAACTTGGCCATGAGTCTATGGAATTTCAGCTTTAGCAGAGGTGTTAGCTCATTTTAATTTCGTAGGAGCAATGATTTATATTTTTTAAAATTGCATCCACTTATTTATCAAATGTGAAAATGAGGAGGCTTGGGCTTGCCTATTTCTTAATATCTTTCACTAATCAGGCACATCCAACTAGAGGAAGCAGCTGCGCCAGGAGAGATTAAGAATTCATGAGCGTGCAGTGGTGATCATCCATCTCTGGACCAATCACCTTGTGACCATCCCGACCCCCGTTTCCCATCCACCCATAGACGCGCTCCTTTACTCACCCTGCTCAGTGTGCACATCCTCAGTGTTAAGTCATGGATATCCAGGAAAAGCCCTGGGAGGTTATGTGGTATTTCTGTGTCAGCTCAGATTTGACACATGCCATCAGCTGGCATCGACTCAGGTGTTCTAGGCTGTCTTCAATAATGTGATGTGATGGCAACAGTAAAAGCTAGGTGGGGGACGAGGTCGAGTCTTGCAAATCCACAATTAAAAAAGAATTTGAACCTGTCAAAACACCTTTCCAACTTTCTCATATCCTGCTTCCTAAGTTATGATCCCAGTGGAAAATCAGCAGGAGAGAACTGTTCTGCTGTCTGATGTTTGCATTGGGTTGCGAGTAACCAGGGCCTGGCCATTTGTATCTCTCCCTATTGTGTACAGTTCAGCATTTGTATAATTTATTTCTTCATACATATTTCATTATTATTAATCATCATATATAAGTAAGTTGCATCTTTTAATGACATAGGGGTTGAAGAAATAGACTGTGCCATTGTATGACAGTGCTGCACAGTTGTCATTAAGGGGATTTATTATTTTGGAGAAAAGCAAGTTAAAAGACTCAGCTCAGTAGTCAAAAGTGCAATTTAGGGTTTATTGTGCAAAAACCTAAAGTGGAAACAGTTCTTCTGAAACTGTTTAACATACATGTAATTCAAAGCGCCTTCTTTACAAGGCCTTCAGTGCATTCATGCTAGTACAACAAAGTTCTCTGCTCAAGTTATTCCTTTCCAGCTCCCTAGTTTAAGCACAACGTGAATACCTTGGCCATAGGAACTCACTGAAGCAGCAAACACTGAGCTTGGTATCGCTCCTTCCAACAGTAGGATTCTGGAAGGGTCCTTTTGCTCCCTTCAGAGGCAATTAATGGTTTTGAATACACCTGGAGATTATTAATTCTGGGAACGACCTCCAAGCTGCAGGTCGCATTTCACTTTGGTCTGGTAAGAAACCAAATAAAAGAGAGATTTTAAAATGCAGGCCATTTTTATTTTAATATTTTTGCCTGCAAACTCTTCTACCTTCCTTTGGCAAAGAAATAAAAATTTCCAGTCCAGGAAGCTTCAATGTATCCAATGAATATTGCATTTTTTTTAACCTAAATGTAACTGTTTTAAACAGGGGGAAAAAAGGAGCTTAAAGACAGGCTCAGGCCAGGTGGGGTGGTTATGTTCTGCTGAGTTTACCTGGAGAGATGGCCACTGTGGAAGGAACGCCAGTACACATCAAGGAGGCACTCTTTTCAAGACTGCTGTGTGATCAGTGACTCATAATCCCACCAGCTCAGCATGGTCTCAGGTACTTTTGATTTCTGGTTTGGGTCATGATTGAAGAATGGACCGAATACATCATCAGTTTAGTAAGGTGACTGTGAACTCTTAAAAAAATTGGCTCTCACTTAAAATTTAAATACATATTTCTTACTGCACTGTATAATGGGGTTGACTCTAAATCAATGCTCTCAACCCTGGCCGCACATTAGAATCCCTAAGGGAGCTTTTAAAACACTAGGAATGTCCAGTCCTGCCCAGTATCGAATTTTAATTGATCTGACGTGAGGCTTAGAAATATTTAAAAAGCTTTCTGAATGATTCTAATGTGCAGCTGGGGTGGAAAACAACTGTTCTAAATACTTAGACTAAATATGGAAATTATTTTGATTATTTTTGTCTAAGTATATTTCACATTTTAGTTTATTAGACCTCAGAAGGGCATTCACTGATGTATTATATTGCAACATCTTGAATCTCAGCTTAGAAAGTGTTGAGAAAATGACTTGTTTGTATTTTTTCTTACTCTGCCCCTTTTTTAGTAGTTTTTTTTTCCTTTTCCCTTTCTTTCCAACACAAACACACACCATCCCCCAACACCCCTCACACAAACTTCTGGTGTTATAATTTTTTTTTAAACTGGGAGTATATAGTCAGTGACAGTGCTTTATTATACTTCATTCATGATAACCAAAATTTCATTCTTTCGCTACCAGTTCCGTCCTTCCTTCACCTAGCAAACATTGGTTGATTGTCGTGTTATTAATCAAGAGATGGGGGAAAAAAATGTCCCAACCAATGATAAAAGTAGGTAGTAACTGACATTTTACAAAAATAGTGCCATACATAATATTGATCTATCTACCTAGAGTGAAACAATGAATTGAGATAAATATCAAAACAACAAAATATTCACCTAAAATAACTGATTATAATGAACACATGATCCTTTTTATGCTTGAATTAGCGGGGCAATTTAATGTATTTTTGAGCAAGTTAAATGGCCAGAAGTAATATTAATAGTCAAATCAAAGTGAAGGGTGAGATACTGTGTGGTTCATATTGGAAGAGAAAAATGAACCTTCTAGATCTGTAGAGAAGGAAAGTTCCTTGAAGGTCATCAAGTCCATTTGCCTTCATTTTAGAAGTAAGGAAATTGAGGCTAAGAGAATTACCAGCTTCTCTTTGTCATTTCTTTGCTTATAGTAAAAGCAAAAACAACTGGCTTCTGTAGCAGACAAACGTAGAGTTTAAAAGTTAGAGAAGTTTGCAATTAAGTGATTGTGGGTCCAAATTAATGGTATCCAAATGGTTCTGTCACCTAATTTGGTACCTATGATGGATTTTATACTGAATAAGGAAAAGTGAATATAGACATTTGAAGTTGTTCATATCAACAAAATTAGAAGTATTTGAAAATCTCTTAACAAGCCATGATGTATGAATGTGTTACCATGTAATTATCCGGAGCTCTGCACCTTGAAACAGAGAGAAGGAAAGTGTCTGTGATTAGGCCCCATTATACATACTGAACCTATTAAAACGTATCTGATCTCAAAATGGATTTATAGTAATAAATACTTTTATCAAAAAATGTATACTCAAAGTAAATACTTGATTTAGATACTATAACAGTAAAGCATTTAATCACAAACATTTAAATAGTTTCTATCTTCTAACAAATACTAAAATAAAACCAGGAGATGTTTGATATATGATCTCATGCTGATACTTTTTCTCTTTCATCTTTTACTAAATGTTCAAGAGTTTGGTACTGTATTTCAACCCTCTAATTGAATATTTTAATGTCCAAATGACATAAACTTCAAATGTATTGTTACATAGTGAACATTATTTAAAATATTTTAAACACCATGCGTATCCAGGCAGAGACTTTTATTCAACACCATGAATAAAAGATATACTTGTATTTGCCAGTGAGATTTGGGCAAAGAAAATTAAAACTGCTGAAAGACATTGTTTCTTGGTGCTCCAAAACATAGTTAGAAGTATTTAAAAGATACTCTAATGAAATGGTCTTCATCTTGGAGGGGTAAATAAAATGCTGAAATAAGGTTGAAGGTTTCCCAGTCTCTGAGACACAAATACTGGAAGATTCTGGAAAACTGGATTGAATTGGTGTCTGGCACCTACTCATTTGTGAATTATTTACGTGGATCCATGTGATAATCTGGGTGTAGACACAGAACTAAAGACTTGAGGGTCCTTAGGATTAAGGTAGAAATGAGATCAGCATTCTTATTTCATTTTGATTTGGAATAGAACCTTGGATCTATTGTAGAATTCTCTAGCAGCCTAAGGGAAGGTTGGAATGAGACTGGCTTCTGAGAGAAATTACAGCAGAGTCATCAGGGATGGGCTTTGAGAACCTATAGACCTGAATCCTAGTCTGAACCCTAGTTTCTTTACTAATAACCTTTAAGATGTTGGCTAAATTACTTAACCTTTCTGAGCCTTTATTTTATCATGTGTTTTATCATCTACTTTAAAACTTTACTTTGAGGATAAAATAAGATTATCTATGTAGAGGGCTTCACGTACCACCAGTCACACAGTAAATGCACAATCATGCTGCTCATTGAACAAGTACTTCTGTGGATCAGTAGAATGGGCTGCATAAGTTTTGGCACCCAGCAGAAAATGAAAATGTGGCCTTCATTGTTCAAAAAACAGAGAAACGCACCATTGAGTGTATGAACATATAAAGCCTTTTCTCTCTTTTGATGTGTCATAGGTTTTTGTTTGTTTGTTTTTGCAATTTATTGTTCTAACTTTAAAAAATTAAAATATTAGCCCTTTTGCCCATTTCTTTTTTATTGAGTTGTTGTTGTTGTTGTTGTTTGATATTGAGCTGTAGGAGGTGTTTGTATATTTTGGAGATTAATCCCTTGTCAGTCACTTCATTTGCAAATATTTTCTCCTGTTCTGTGGATTGTCTTTTCATTTTGCTCATGGTTCCCCTTGCTGTATAAAAACTTTTAAGTTTAATTAGGTCCTATTTGTTTATTTTTGTTTTTATTTTCATTACTCCAGGAAGTGAATTTGAGAAGATATTGCTGTGGTTTATGTCACAGGTGCTTGGCCTATGTTTGCCTCTAAGAGTTTTATGGTATCTGGTCTTACATTTAGGTCTTTAATCTATTTTGAGTTTCTTTTTGTATATGGTGTTAGAGAGATTCCAATTTCATTCTTTTGCATGTAGCTGTCTAGTTTTCCCAGCACCACTTATTGAAGAGAGTCTTTTCTCCATTGCGTATTCTTGCCTCCTTTGTCATAGATTAGTTGACCGTAGGTGCACAGGATTATTTCTAGGCTTTCTATCCAGTTCCATTGTTCTATATTTCTGTCTTTGTGCCAGTACCGTACTGTTTTGATGACTGTAGCTTTGTAGTATAGTTGGAAGACAGGGAGCCGGATTCTTCCAGCTCTGGTTTTCTTTCTTATAATTGCTTTGACTATTCAGAGTCCTTTGTGTTCTCAAATTAAAAAAAAAAATTGTTTTAGTTCTGTGAAAAATGCCATTTATAACTTGATCAGGGGTGCATTGAATCTGTAGATTGCCTTGGGTAGTACAGTCATTTTGACAATGTTGAGTCTTCCAATCCAAGAGCATGGTATATCTTTTCATCTGTTTGGGTCATCTTTGATTTCTTTCATCAGTGTCTTACAGTATTCAGAGCGAAGGTTTTTTGTGTTTTAGGTAGATTTATTCCTAGGTATTTTATTCTTTTTAATGTGATGGTAAATGGGATTGTTTACCTAATTTCTCTTTCTGGTCTTTCATTGCTGGTATATAGAAGTGCAGTAGATTTCTGTGTATTAATTTTATATTCTGCAGCATTACCGAATTTATTGATAAGCTCTATCAGTTAAATCATCACCATGAATTTTACTTCATTTTTATGTTGTACATGCCATTTTAAGTGAAAGTATAAGAGCATTTAATCCATGTTCAGATTTATCAAAATTGCTATTTCATATTAATTCATATTTCATAGCTTATACATGCTTATATGTATGTAATTTTTTAGAGAACCATAGAAATACTACACAATCTAACTCAACTGTTCTGTTTCACTTTTTCATATGTGCACATCCTACCAGCACTCTTTTCTTTTGTTCTGAGCAAGGAAGGACCAAACATAAAAGGAACCGTGTGTTTTCCTATCTTCCTTTTCCTCTAATGCCATTTTCTGTGTAAGTAATGGGCTAGGGGAGCAACATGATAGTAAGCATCTTTTACCATTTTCGTTTCTTAGAACACCAATGCTCTTTATGTTTTTGAAGCAAGTTCTGGCTTGAAAAGAAACACGGCCTCCTGGAGCTCTTCATACCCCATTTACATTGTTAGTGAGAAGAAGCACACTTGCCTTGTAATCACTTTGAGTCTTGTCAAATGCCCATGTTTGGGTCCACCAGAATTTTGTGCTCATGGGCTATCACAAACATAGTATGAGAATTGGAAGCCAAAAAAGATATATATTGAGTGCATTTCCTCTGCTCACAAGCATGCTTCATTGTCCCATTACCCTTTCCTTAAAAAAGCCCAAGTTCAAGAGTTTCATTATAGTGCAGAAGTTTAAGGATCTGGCATTCTCACTGCAACAGCTTGAGTTGCTGCTGTGGTATGGGTTTCAATCCCTGGCCAGGGAACTTCTTCCTGCCATGGGCGTGGCCAAAAAGACTCCCACAGATTCAAAGATTAAATTCTCATTTTCTAGATGGTGACAGCAGAGTCCAAGTGAACTTGAACAGGTTGTGTAACCATAAAGCCAGTCCTGTGTATTAGGCATGTTTCATGTGCTGAGATACTGTGCTGAACAGTACAGGCCATGCCATTGTTTCATGGGACTTACAAGGAAATGAAGATATAAGTAAAGAAAATTCAAAAGTTGACAGAGTGATTAAGAAAATAAAACATAAAAAAGTAAAATAGATAAAAGTATTGGCTGAATTTTATAGGTCAGTGATTGGATGGGCCATATTAGATAACTTTAGATAAAAGTTAAGACTCTTCTTGGGGGATGACATTTGAGCACATATCTACATAACAACAGGTGTAGACATACATAGATGTGTCGGAAGCAAGTTCTTGGCAGATGGAACAACAAGATGTTTCCAAGCAGGGAATGAGCTTGGTGAATTGCATTGCTACTCATAGTGCTCATAGTGGTTAGAGTGTAGCCTGCCAGTTTATCTGGAATGATCACTAACACTCTTGCACCTTGCTACTCATTGTGGTTCTAGGACCAGCACCCTCTGCATCACCTTGGAGCTTACTACAAATGTAGAATTTTGTCCCCTTCGCTAGACGGACTGAATAAAAATAAAAATAAAAAAATAAAAATCCATGTGAATGAAACTCTGCATTTTTAGCAAGACCCCAGGTGCTTTAAAATTTGAGAGGCATTGAACTAGAGGACCAGAGTATCTGAAATCTAGTGAATTAGTGAGATGATCTTGGAGAGGAAGTTGGGACTAGATCTTGTAGACTTCGTCAACCACAGAAGGGAATTTAAATTTTCTTCTAAGCGTGAAGGAAACTATGGGAGGACTTTAAAGGAGAGTGCAGTTGGGGCCATAAGGATTTTTAAGTCTTGGGAACCTAGAAAGGGTAGAGAATTGCTAAAAAGAAATATGAGAATAAATTTACCACTTTCCAAATTGCTTGACGATTTCTCACAGGTGACAATGGCACAGGACAGTCATACACCTCACCCAAGGGTTCTGGTCCTACACATAGACCTCAGCAAAGCAAATAGCTTGTTTTGTCACTATTGTTTTACAGCTCTATTCTTTCCTTTTCTACTTCAAAAATTATCCCATAGCATCAACCGTGTTTTGACCTTCTTTGTAGCATAAGGCCCTTGGGAGTGTAATACATGCTAATTGGTTTGTGTTGATTGAGAAAGTGCGAGTTAAAGATACAGGAGATTTGGCAATTCTTACAGGATGCTAGCCTGTCCTCAACCCTCCTTCATGTTCTCATGCCATGAGCATATCAACTTAAATAATGCAGTAGTAGGAGAAAAGTCTTGAAATATTTGAATGTCTGTTTAGCTGAATAACCAATATATATTTGATTTGTGAAAGCCTCTTAAAGGGGACTTGTTATAATTCTTTGGTACTGTTTTGGAATCAAGAATTTGTTCCCTGAGATGTGTTAGAAGAGCCCAGGAGGGCAGTATTGAAGAGTGGCCCATAGACAAGCCACGCAAATGATGGACACCATCTTCCCTGTCATCCTACTGTATTTGGACCTGTTGCCAGAACTCCTTGCCATCTTCTTGGACTCTTAGTTCCTAAACTCAGACTCCATTCTTGGCTAGAAAAATTCAAGAAGCTCTAATGCTCCTTTCCCACCTTTTGCCATGGAACACTTGAGTTCCCTCTTCCCAAGTGGAGGGACAAATTCTCATGTGCTATTTTCACTTGTTTCTGTTAATGATTAAAACTACGGCTCAAAAGACACATGTACTACAATGTTCATTGCAGCACTATTTGTAATAGCCAAGACATGGAAACAACCTAAATGTCCATCGACAGAGGAGGGGATCAGGAACATGTGGTATACGACTACAAATGTAATAAATTAATTGGAGTAATTAAAAAAAAAGATGTGGTACATATACACAGTGGAATATTACTCAGCCATTTAAAGGAATGAAATAACAGCATGTTTAGCAACATGGATGGGCCTAGAAATTATCATGCTAAGTGAAGCCAGTCAGACAATGAGACACCAACATCAAATGCTATCACTTACATGTGGAATCTGAAAAAAGGACACAATGAACTTCTTTGCGGAATAGATACTTACTCAGGGACTTTGAAAAACTTACGGTTTCCAAAGGAGAGAGATTGGGGGGTAGGGGGATATGCTGGGGTGTGGGATGGAAATACTATAAAACTGGATTGTGATGAACATTGCACAACTGTAAATGTAATAAATTCATTGAGTAATAATAAATAAATAAGCTGACTCACAAAGTTTATACAGCTATGAGAGAATACTTATGAAGAATTTATTACTATTTTTCTTTAAGAAATATGATGATCAGAGTTCCCGTCATGGCACAGTGGTTAACAAGTCCGACTAGTAACCATGAGGTGGCGGGTTCCATCCCTGCCCTTGCTCAGTGGGTTAAGGATCCGGCATTGCCATGAGCTGTGGTGTGGGTTGCAGACGCAGCTCAGATCTCACGTTGCTGTGGCTGTGGCGTAGGCTGGTGGCTACAGCCCCTAGCCTGGGAAGCTCCCTATGCCACGGGAGCGGCTCAAGAAAAGGCAAAAAGACAAAAAAAAAAAAAAAAAAAAAAGATGATCTTTTTATTTCTTACTGCTTGATTGAAATATTGAACCTCCCTGGCACCCCTGTTTACCTTATCTGAAATAGGATTATGACAATTTTTTTTTTTTTTTTGGTCTTTTTGCCTTTTCTAGGGCTGCTCCCGTGGCATATGGAGGTTCCCAGGCTAGGGGGTCCAATTGGAGCTGTAGCTGCTGGCCTACGCTAGAGCCACAGCAACACGGGATCCATGCAGCGTCTTTGACTTACACCACAGCTCACGGCAACGCAGGATCATTAACCCACTGAGCAAGGGCAGGGACCGAACCCGCAACCTCATGGTTCCTAGTCGGATTCTAACCACTGCGCCACGACGGGAACTCCGATTATGACATTTTTTTAGTGAACCATGGCTTGATAGTCTAAATCACGTCATGATGTAAGCTTCTACTAAATCTAATTTGATTTCACTGCTGCCAGTATAGAAAACAGCATAAAATATGGGCTAGTATTTATTTATTATGTCTTGGTGCTACAAGTTCCCTTGCTTTTTTTTTTTTTTTAATATAAACTATACTAACTTTAAAGCTGAATCTATTTGATTCATCCTTTAAAATAACAGTCTCCCTTTTCATCAGTGAAAGTTTGGTTTGTAGGCGTGGATTCACTCTTGAACATGTCATCATTTTCGTAACCTGTGAGTAAGTGTCAAACATTAGGTGTTGGAACAGGGTGTCACTATGATTAGTTTAATGGACACTTCTTCCTGCTCCATTCATCCATCATCTCTGTGGCTGTATCTTAACCAAAGGATCAGGGTTTTGATTCTTCTCTGTCCTAGTCACTAAGTACAATAAACATATTTCTCTTGGAGATTTTATCACTGTCCGATTATCAACACAAAATTTCTCAGGCAGAAGGTAATTTTTCAGCTGGTTAGGAGTTTATTTATTTTGCACATATATAAACAGAAAGATTGAGAGTTCTAGCTATTAGAGGCATCTGAAAGTATTCCCTTGTCTTCTTAGTGTTCATCTGGCTCCTCTGAAGAGGTTTTTTTTTTTTTTAATTAGAGAAATAGACATTGAACCTATGAGAATAAATTGCTACAACAAAATAACAGGCATCAGAAATTAACCAATCTCCCTTGTTGTATACACCACCTGTGTAAAATCCTGAATGGATGTAAACTTTTGTGTTCCATTTACTTATACAACAATTACTCTCAGTGCTGTCAAATGTGTCTCTATGTCTTGTATGACTTGTTAATTTATCTTCATCTGTTTGCTGAAAATTTCTACTGCTGAGGCCATTGACCCTCATGCTAGATTCTGGAACCTGTCTTTTTCTCTAGAAGGAAAAGATAAGTCAGTATAGGATGAGCCCCCAAATGAGGTTTGCTTATGTCCTCTGACTTGTAGCCTGGGATTCTGCTTTTGTCCCTGAATTCATGCAGTGACTGGAATTGCTTTTCCTGGGCCCATTTTTCTCTCCCGTGGCTTCTGAGGACCCACTGGGTCGGGCCAACCCCAGTCTACCCACCAGCCCCACCCCCTAGCAAATGCTGCCACTTCCCTGAATGCCCATGTGCCAATGAGGATTTCAGATGATTTGATTCTTAGACTTAGTTCCATTGCTTTAAGTAACAGTACTCAAATCCTGCCTGTCTCTCATGTTCCTAGGTTTATCTTTAGTTTGATGTTCCCATTTCTTCACTCATCGTTGGCCTTTCTCCCATAATTAGCCCCCCAGCCTCTGTCTAACTATACGGATATAACTAGATTTTTTTTTTTTTTTTTGAGGTTAGACTCTGTTTGCAACCACCCTATTGCTTGTTCTTGAATTATGATGAGGTAGAGGAATTCTAGGAACTCTGATGGTTGGTATACTCTGATTTATGACAAAAACTGTTAATCTTGGAAGGTGTCATTTTTCTCTATAGAACATGTAATAAAATTGATATAAAATCTGGAGAATAATTTATATTTTTGATACTTGCTAGGTAAAGATATTTTGCTAAGCACTTTATAAACATTGTTTGATATATATATATATATATATATATATATAACGTCCTCAGCCTCAGTGGAATCCCACGAGGTAGGTGTTATTTCTCGCATTGTACAGATGAGACCCAGAGAGACTGGAACATACACCAAGGCTGTTGTCAGCAAGTGCAGGAGAAAGCATTTAGTCTTCATCGTGTCTAAATAAAAAGTGCACATTCTTAACCAGTAAGTTAATGCGTGTTTGAAGATACACCATATTTCACTGTGAGTGGCTCACATTGCCTTCTACTCCAATAACATTGCATTAATAAAGTTTTACCATAGATTTTATGCTGTGAAAAAAGACCCCAAATGTCTGAGGGTAAAGTAAGAAAGTGGGTTAAAGTAATTCTGTCTAGTAACCCCTTTCCTCTGTCATATCCAAAATACTGGAAATGAGGCATACATATAAAAAGGAAATACTAGAAGTATTTTTCCACTTTAAATGCCAAGCACTTCTTCTAAATACCAGACACAAAAGTAACTGGATTGGGTGAACGTGTTTGTTTAAAACATTTATTCCCTGTCCAGGTATAAAAAAATCAAGACAGCTTATGGCAATAAAACATTAAAGAAAATTGGAAATAAAAACACAAGAAATAGAGGTTGATGGCAGAAATCGAGCACCATAGCCAGTAGAAGTTTGGAGGGAAATCTGCGGTGTTATATAATTTTTATCGTCTCACAAAAGAAGGTATATGCTTTTTAAACATATAATTAGACCCAGTGTTTTCTGATTCTAAGAAGTCGTCATTTTCTTTCACAGTGATTAAGGGAGAGGAACACCATGCTAAATCTTAGAGAAAAGATGACTCACATCTGGTGAGTATCGATATGGGCATCACTTCATCTGAGGCACTTTTACATTGCTTAAACACATCCTTCCAAGAAATTTTTACTGCATACTTCAATCCGAGCACTTACTGAAATTATATCCTCCCCACTCTATGCACTGCTAGGAAATAAGCTCATTGAATACAAAGATTTCTTGATCATCTTTTCTTATCATTCATATCTCTGTCAAATGTCCGCTTCCTAGATGGGAACTTGTCTGACTTTTGTTTCCATAGCAGTCATATTCCCACAGAGACACCTGCTTATTCTAGTGTATTTTCTTCATAGTCCCTATCACTGACTTGAATTTCTGTTGAGTCGGTTCTTGGTTTCCTTATTTATTTTCTGAATATCTTACTAAAATACAAGCTATGAGGACAGGAAATTTGTCAGCCTTGTTCAAAGATTTATCCTTAGCTCTTAAGACAGTGACTAACACTGAGCATAGTATATGCTCAAAATAAATATTGGGTCAATAATGAATTAATTTTTTATACCTAACTCCAGCACAAAGTGTAGTCCTTAATAGATACTCTAAATATGTTTGCTGAACTTAATTTCTAAAATTATCTTACTGGTGAGGAAACTGAACTTAAGGAAAGCAAACAATTTTCTGAAGGTCCCATATTTGATAAGTGGAGAATCTTGAACAGGCTCCCAGGTGTGTGCATACCTTGTGCATCACTCAGCACTGCTTCAAAGAGCTGTAAGAGTGGAGTCCATGCATGTGGCTTTCAGCTTATTAGAGGATGAAGCTTAGAGAATTTTGAAAAATGAATAGTTAATCTCAAATGAGTTTTACAGAAAGACAGAATGAATTCAATTCATGAAATGTATCTTTGTAAGATTAAGTGAAAGGAGATCCCTAGGTTTTTATGAACCCGATATGGATGATGCAGAATTAATATTCTGTTGTTAAATTTGAAGAACTCAAAATATATTTTCTTTCTCTGGGCCAGCCCACTTGCACATGGAAGTGAGCCAAGGGAGTACCTTCTGGAAGGACTAAGTTTTTCCTTAAAAGAAGCCTTAAAACTGCTCCAGCTCTTGAAAAATGTTCTTGATATAAAATGTTTCATTGCTTCATTATACAACAAGGAAAAGGAATTGAGTTTTGAAAAAAAATCTAATGGCACATTTTAATAATGGAAGCAAGTTGACCAGAAATGTTTCTCTGTGCCCTGTGAAATATTTAATTCTTTGGAAAAGTAGTTTATCACAATGGCCAATCAAGATGAATGGGCTACAAAATGTAGCTGAAGTAGATGCATGAAACGACCTGTTGACTGAGGTTTTTAGTGTTGTTTACCTGAATAATAATGTTTACCAAATTTACATGTTAATCATTTTTACTAAGCTGCTGCTTCTAATAATAACTAATAACCACTGTCAGCTGCTTCTGAAAGTCTGCTCCTAATTAGATGTAATAAAAAACATACATCGGCAGAGAATGATTCATGATTTCCTGGTGTAGTAAAAATTACACATGCTATAGAGTCAAACCAGCCTAGTTTCAAATTTTAATTATGCCACTTACTAGAGGAAGTTATTTCTCTCTGCTTCATAGAGCTGTTCTGAAAAGGAAATGGAGGAACACATGTGAAGTATCTACCTAACCCAGTGCTCGCCCAAAGTAGATGGGACTCAGTAATTCTTCTGTAACCTAGATATAAACTCCAAAGTTATGTGTCCTACATTTGGCCCAAGCCAAAGCATTAGCAAAGAATTCAATCTTCATTTGTATCTCTTTAAGAACATGAGATGCCTCCTAATTCAAAGGTCATTGAAATGCTTCCTAAACCCTTTCTTGTTTCCTCCACAATATTCATGTCCCTGTAGCTTCTCTGATGCCTATCACTTAGCACTTTTCATCTCTCAAATAATAATAACTAAAATGTATATTTTTTTCTACACCTGGTGCAAGAAGTTACTGGATTTGTTTCAATTCTGGTTGGTATCTGCTAAATGCTAAGGGCAAGTAGCCTGTTGTTTATAGGGAATTTCATTAGAATATGCTCCCATGTAATAAAAATAAATCAGGGCATTCAGCCTTCAATCCAAAACTGGGCTAGAGCTAGAGTTGTGGGGAATTTTATTCAAAGATTTAAGAATGAGCTTAGCCTGAACTACTAGAGATGGAAAACTCTTCCCATCTGCCAAATTCTTCCCTGCATCTTGACCCTGAGCTCCATCACTCAAACTTGTTTTTAGTGAATGGCCAAGGTAGCTGCAGAGCAAATCAGAGAGATCTTTTGGGGTTGCAAAGAAGTCCAAGGTTGCTTAATAAATCTTGGCTCTAATTTGTTTCCTCCTTCAACTTTGAAGTAGAGTAAGACCTATCCTGTGGGTTCTTCTGCCTGCTGATAAAAGGCTTATATTGAACACAGGGCTGGACACTGCCAACCCTCTTACTAATTTGCAGCTATAAATCCCAGTTCCTCCCCACTCTGCTACACATTTGTTCTAGGTCATGTCTTCCAAAGCAATCAAGTCAAGACCACTTTATGTCAGCAAATCCTCCCAATATATCTTCACTTAATCTCTGCCACTTCTCAGTATTTAGAACCTAACAATTTTGCAGCATTTGGATTCCATCAGTACTCAACTCTCTGTTCCTATCCCAGGCCCATTGTTGCCTGAAGTTCTTTGTTTTCTGGTAGGAAGTAGCCACTGTGAGTAATACCAAAGCCTTCTTAATTGCAGACCACAAGATGGCAGCCATGTTCCGGGCCTTTCATTTCTGCAGCGGTATGGGGAAGCATCCCCAAACCAATGTGAGTAGCTCTGATAGTGATGTCTTCTTTCTAACCTCTTTGTCTAGAGAGATTGAGTTTAAAAGTAATTTTCATTTCACAACTTCATAAGCACATTTTGAAAGTTATACATAATGTCATAAAGATCTGATTTTCTTCCTATAAGATCCATCCTTTCTTCCTAAAATATCCAGGCATATCCCCCCAAAAATAGAAATTCCAACATTTGTATTATATCTACCATGTCTCTCTATGTTGCAATTGTATTCTTAGACCCAGAAAATCTATTGTTCAGACAATGGGCACATTTTCTCCTATAAAATTCCAGCAGTAAGGTGGACAATTTCTGTGACTCAAGTCTAGAAGTAATGTTTTAATCTGAGATGTAGTTAAGCATATTACTTAAAGTCAAACTCTTTAAGGAGCACCCAAAATATAAATGCTGGGACCCAATAAGAACAGACCATTTTTTTATTGCTTTATTGAAACATTGATATATATTGGATATATAACATATATGTTAATATATTACATATATTATATATATAACATATGTGTAAGTTTGAGGTGTATGACATTATGAGTTGATACACATATCTGTTGTAAAATGATTACCCCAACAAGGTTAGTTAACACATTCATCACCTCACATAACTATGTTTTTCTCTGTGTGTTGTGGGAACATTTAAGGTCTATTCTCTTAGCAACTTTCACGTGTATAATAGAGTTTTGTTAACTATAATTACCATGCGGTGCATTACATCCCCAGAATTTGTTCATTTTATAGCTGGAAGTTTGTGACATTTGATCAATATCTCCTCATTTCCTCACCCTCCCAGCCCCTGGAAACCACCATTCTACTCTGTTTCTCTAAATTTAGCTATTTTAAAAATACATACCATATATAAGTGAGATCATTCAGTATTTAAGATCCTACCTTTAACAGAACTTATTCAAAGAAGCACAGTAACATTCTAAAAAGTCCTTTTCTTTATATCTAATTTGCACCCTACCACCTGCTTCCACCAGGATATGGTAATGCCCAACATAAGAACAGTTTGTATATATATTTTTGAGCCTATGTCATTTTTTTTTTCTTTTTTTGTCTTTTCAGGGCCACATGTGCAGCACATGGAGTTTCCCAGGCTAGTGGTCTAATCGGAGCTGTAGCTGCCGGCCTACGCCAGAGCCACAGCAACACAGGATCCGAGCCACGTCTGCCACCTATATCACAGCTCATGGCAATGCCAGATCCTTAACCCACTGAGCAAGGCCAGGGATTGAACCCGCAACCTCATGGTTCCTAGTCGGATTCATTAACCACTGAGCCACGACGAGAACTCCCTATGTCAATATTTCATGTTTTCCTCAAAGAGAAAGATGATTCCTAACTCCTCTGCCATCAGAACATGTTTGAAGTCCATTGTCCTTAACTATTCAGTTCCCAGGTTTACAGTCACCTTACTCCTGCTGTTTTCCTCCTCTTCCTCTCAGTATCCTTAGGTAAGGCACAGGAAGTGTTTGTAATTATTCTGATAAAGGATAGAGACCTGTTTTTCCTCAGCCCATGGTACTGTGGTGGGTCCAGAATACACCACTTTTCCTGCTACCTCTCCAGCCAATGTCGTTGATCTTATCACATATGCATGTGCACGTGAACACACACGTATACTCAAGCAAAGGGACACATGTATGCAGCACACATGCTCATTGCTCAGCTGTGCTGCATTTCCATGGTGTGGTCCTACTTCTCTTTTCTCATATCTCCTCCTTTGTCTCCTTTCTTTTTCTCTGGTCATTCAGAATGTTCTCTTTTGGGCTTTGTTTTCTTCGTTGATATTTGCAAAATAGAATGTAACTAGGTTGGTTTAATGTGAAAGGCTAGGTTATGGATCAGTGATTCCCAAACCCAGGTCATTACCAGAATCCTAGTAAAAGGTTAAAGAACACATCTTGGCAGCTCTGGTTTCATAAACTGGTCAGTCTGGAGTGAAGCCCAGGTACCTGTACTTATCAAAAGACTCCATGGACAATACTAATGGCCAAACTCTATGACTTTTAGCTTTAAATTCCTACTATCTAGCCCAGGGCCTGGTTATCAGAAGTTAATAAACATTTGCCAATTACATAACTGCTAATTAGCTGGCATTGTAGCAAACAGGAGTGATAGTTGTTCACCATTTATCACCATGTTGTAGAGCAGAAAGTTAAATATTCCTCAAGGACATGTTTCCTTATGAAAATCTTGGGGGAAGTCTTGGTTCATCAGCAATAAACATGTTTACTTAAAGCAGAACTTCTCAGATATTTTAATATGGTAGGTTAAAAATGAATCTTCAAATGATAAACACACCATCAAGATTGATTGACTCTGCATCTGTCCCTTTTAAGGTACTTTTTATGGTATTTTGTTTCAGGGAGAATCTTGGTGGACCAGTGTTATGTAGAATACATTTTGGGGAAAGCTACTCTGGGAATGGCTGGGATACTGACAGTTCTCTGATGCTACACATCTGCATGAGTTATTGGGATCAGGTCTTTCCACCTCTGGCTGCATGTTGGAATTACCTGGGGAACTTTTAAAACTCACAGATGTGGCCATCGCCTGAAGCCAATTTAATCAAAGTATCTAGGGGTGAGGCCAGATATTAGAATTTAAAAAGATTTTCAGATGATTCTAGTGTGCTGATGAGGTTGAAAATCATTACTTAGAAACTGTAAGCAAAAGGTTATATATATAAAATTGTATATATAAATATATAATGTGAAATAATGTATTATTTCATTATAAATAATATATTAAAATATTGGCTGCCAATAATAGGTAGCATTTATTGTTAATTTTGTGCTAAGCATTTTCCTCCTGTGTCTCTAAAATGTCTTAGTTATTTTATAAGGCAGATATCATTATTATCCCCATTTATGGATGACAAAACTAAGGCATTAGGGAAAAAGAGCAGTCTACCCAAGAACATGCAAGTGGTAAGTTAGGGGCTTCCTGTTGAGGCACTTTGATTCCAGAGCTTGAGTTTTAACCACTATTTCCCTAAACTCTTCTTTTAGGCAGAATCTCTGAATGCTTAAAACTAACGTTATTTTCATTTACTGTACTAAAATGCTAACACGAAATCTAAGTGACTTCCATGCCAAGTTCTTCTACCCATAAAATCAAACACTTTTGCATTTTGACCTTAGTAATGTATTTTTGTATTTTTTAATCTACTCCATCAGAGACTTCTGTTACACAAAAAACATAATGAAAGTTTTTCCCTGTCTTCCCTCCCACAGTTGACAATGGGATAGGGAATTGATTTAGGCCAAATCGTCATGCAAGTAAAAAGACAGTATAGTCAAAATAACTGGGCCCTGCTTTTTCTTGGGTTGTCAAACTATTTGCTGAACACACATCAACTAAGTATAAAAATATTTCCCTAATCTAATTGTCATTCCCTTATTATATCAAAACTTTCATTGACTGGGCGAAATAATGGAACTTTTAGGTAATTGGGGGCATTTTTTAGCATTTTATTTCTCCCTCATGGAGAAGCCAAGGAGGAGCATGCAATTTGAAATCAGGGGCCTTCAAAAGGTGTATTGCCATTGTTCCTTCTGAAATTCTATTCCACTAATTATCTGCATATTTAAATAATTTTAGTTTTCCTCTTGGAATCCTTTAGTAATCAACACAGAGCTGGCTGGTATGACCTCAGAATCAGGAAGACAGCTCATCTTCCATTTGGAATTTAGGACATGCAAACTTGTATTGTTATTTATTCTTCTTTCTCTTTTAAACATCCACACTGTTGCTGCAATTAGATATTAAGTCCCTAGTGTCTGTGCATTCTTTCCCTTTTGATTCTCAGCTCCTAGCAATAAACACATAGACATGGTTGGGCTATGCTGGGAGGAATACAGAACCAATCTCCTGTGCAGCTGCCTTTTACAACTGTACCACACAAGCAAATTAATATTCTTCAGGCACTTAAAGGTCATGAATCAATAGAAATTATTAAATTATTATTGACATGTTTTCTAGGCAGTATTTACAATACTATTTTCTTAATATTTACTTTAAAATACTTAGACTATAACATACAGCATCGTTCTCTATATTTATACTTTATTAATGTTACAGGCTATCCTGTATCTCCCTCCTCCCCAAATTCATATTTGAAGTCTTAACCTCCAGTAATTCAACATGTGACGGTCTTTGAAAATAGGGTCTTTAAAAAGGCAATTATGTTGAAATGAGGTCATTAGGATAGACCTCAATCCATTACGACTGGTGTCTTTATATGAAGAGGAGATTTGGATCCTGACAGGCTCAGAGAGAAGGTCATATAAAGATATAAGGCAAAGAGAGTTGTCTGCAAACCAAAATAGAGGCCTCAGAAGAAACCAACACTGCCAGCACCTTGATCCAGTGCTCTGGCTTCCAGCATCATAAGAAATTTAATTTTTATTCTTGAAGTCTGGGGTACTCTGTTATGGCATTCCTAGCAAATTAATATGATTCATTTTATCCTATTATAATGTTATGGGGATACCTGCCATTCCAGGCAAAATAATAATATCTTCTATTTCTTTAGTGCTTTTAATTATTCAATGTTCTATTTTGTTGTCACTTTGGGTTTACATAACCCTGGACAGAACGTAAGGTAGATCTCTAGTTTTTCTTGTTTCCTTTCTTGGGATGCAATTTAGCCCAAAATGAGCAAAGCAAATAGTGTCCTTTTTAACAACTAGGGATGAATCTATGTAAAGATGAATTTTTATTTGAGAGCTTTTAAAAACTAGTTTTCTGTTTTGAAAAGAAAAAAGAAAGGGTTCTTCCTACAGTGTATGCAACAAATTATGAGTTATTTAGGAGCATGATGATTTTTACTGTTACCCTAAAGCTTGGATTAGCCATTGGAGGGCCTTGGTACAGAACCCGGCCAGAATGGATGACAGATCTAGAGGCATGTGTGAGCTCCCTGGGTTTCAAACATTAAATATTGGAATGCTATACAAATTACCTGAAAATTTTACTGGATATCAAACATATTTTTTTTAAAATTGGCCTTCAAATATGTTCTTGTAAAAGAATTCTGCACCTGGTATTAGTAAACACCAACGATTTTAAAGGGTCTATTTTTTTGTGTGTAACAGATGTTTTCTATGTTTAATTATTTCTTTTTTTCCCCTCCATCATATAGTGTCTTTTAGTTTTGTCCACTTCTCCTTTGACAAACTTCACATTTCTAACCCCAGCTTAGTAACTTTAACCTCAGAACTTATAAAATGGGTAGGATAAAAACAGTTGCTTCATAAATATTGTTTTAAGGTGGCAGAGGGTGACACACATCAAGCCTTTAATAGGTTGATGTTCATATTCTAGGAACTAAAATAATTATGGGTGTTATTATGAATAACAATTAAAATATCTTTCTATAGGTCTCTATTTGTCTAACTATTTGTGAATTCACATGAAGATATATTATCATGTGGGGTGGTTGTGGAACAATTTTCAATATACTTGCAGTAGTACAGTTAAAAGATTCTTTGGGTAATATAAAGGGTTTGTCAGATAATGTAATGAAGAACCGTTTATGAGCAATATTTTTCTTGGTATTCAGTATTGCTATTATTTATTTCTTTTTACAGGTGTGAAATCTGGGTCTCAGTAGGAACACCCATGATCTGCCCCAGCAAAATCAGACTTAGAAGTTAGCAAAGCTCAGCTTTGTCCAGTGGCAGTATTGTAGCCAGTAAGATTTATCCAAGACCTTGTGATTATTGTTAATTGAAAACTTTTCCCAATACGCCACCATGACGACTTGAGATACAGTCAGCATTGGCAATTTTGACGGTCTCTATGGAGGCAGAATTAAAAAAGAAGAAGTAGAAAAAATTAGCAAAAAGTTGGAGCTCAAACTCAGGCTTTCACTTCAATCCAGTGCTCTTTCCATTCCGCCATAGTTGAATTTCAGGGATTTTTTTTTTTACTGGCCATTTCTGCTTGTTAAGGTCTAAAGCAATCCACAACATTAAAATCTTGCACACTGTACTGTTTATTTTACTACCTTCTATTTCCAATAAGTAACAAACTAACGATATAGTTGGGGCTCTTAACCTTTCCTGCCTGGGAATCGTATAGGTAATTCAACACCTAATTCTCTCCCACTCCTGAGATTCCTCTTACAACCCAGGTGTTATGTCAGCTGCCTCTGTGAGGGACATCATTAGACACAGTGAGAAGAAGTCCTTGCTATGTTTCCTATAATGATGGGAACTTATTGTTCATTCCTTTATAAAGGATCCCCTCTCTGCCTTGAAGATTGCAAATCACAACTTGACAGACGTTTTTCACGAAGGCTTCATTTTTTCCTCATAGATACTATCAACCTTGTAATTAAATGCAATTTTCTCCTTGATGTTCAAGCTTAGGGAACATTTTGAGTTCATTTTTACAGGTGGATACCATCCCCTCTATCTTGTGCCCTGCCCTCCTTCCTTGTCCCTTCTTTATTTCCTCCTGCATGTTCTTTGCCCTCCATTCTTTCTGTGAGTTGGAAATCATTTTTATTTTGCTACGTGTAAGTGTCTTTGTGTATACCTAAAAGCCTTCTGGAACAAATCAATCAAGCAACCTAAGCTTTTGTTTGTAATTCACCATCTAATTTCAGGATACCTGGCTGTTGCAGAGAAAAACCCAGCGATTTCATGTATTTTATTTTGTTTTGGTTCACCCTGCCAACTTACCAGGTAACAGCCTTGGGATCTATAAGAAGTTCAGCACTGCTTCTAAGCAGCAGATATGCTCATAAAATGATTAAGTAACCCAGCAGAGGTTGTAAGCCAGTTTCTCTATGTGAGAATTATTAGGCCACAGAATATTTTGTTGAGAACAAAGTATAAAAAGTCTTTCTTTTTTTCTTTTATTATATTATTTATTAAGATACAACATATTCTTTTAAATTTTTTTTCTTGGAGTATAGTTGACTTTCAAAATTGTGTTACTTTCAGATATACAGCAAAGTAAATGTTACACATAGCCATATAGCCATTCCTTTTCAGATACTTTTCCCATACAGGTTATTACGCAGTATTGAGCAGATTTCCCTGTGCTATACAGTAGGTCCTTGTTACCTATTTTATACATAATAGTGTATATATGTCAATCCTTTCTTATTATTCATTTGTAAAGAAGATCAGGCAATACATTAAAAATTATACCATGGGAAAAATGCCCTGCAAAAAACTGGATTGAACCAGAAGATCCAAGAGTATAAGTGAAATCTCTATAAATTAAATGATTGGAAGAAGTCTCTGCTTAGAAAAAAAAAATCACTCCTTTGTATAATATGTTAGTCTCTTACAAAACATTTATTTAAAATATTTCAAATAGTGTCATCCAACTGCCTTCCTTTTCCACTGACCTCCTACCCAGCACCTTTAAATTGGGCAGCGGGAGATGCTGTAGTGAACATATTATCTTTATAATTTCACAAGCCCCTCAGCTGGAGTTCAGGATCAATTCTCACACTTTAATCCTATCTGCCAAAGAATTTTTAAACTACATAACTGACAAATAACCTGAGCTGTAATTTATGGATCTTTCCTCCATGGGAAGCAGATAGTTACAGCTGGTTTTTAATACAAATGATCTTACAATGCTATAAAAGCTGCGTGATTTTACCAAGATCAAAACAAACAAAAACAAAAACAAAAAATAAAACACAGGAGCAACATCAAAACAGTTGTTAGGCCTTTTGCCTTTAATAAAGGACAAATTCTGGACATAGTCTCATCACATTTTTTCATCCTCAGTCCAATCAATATATTTTTTTTTTCTTTTTAAAATTTCATTGCTAACCTGGAAGGCTAGTCACATCATTGTTTACTTTCCTGATTAGAATACTGTTGCTTTAGTAAAAACCTTATATGTAATATATTTAGATGGTGGTGTCCTTTGAATTGCATGTATGTACAGTTGACCCTGGAACAGTAAGAGTTGACTGTGCTTGTCTACTTGCACGTGGGTTTCTTTCAATAGTAAAAACTCTAATTATCACATGATCCATGGTTGGTTGAATAGGGATATGGAACCATGGATATGGAGAATGGCTGTAAGTTATATTTGGATTTTTGACGGCAGGAACTGTTGGCACTCCTAACCCCTGTGTTGTTCAAGGGTCAACTGTGTTTGGAAAAGATTCAATTTTTTATTTCATTTATATATCCAGACTCCGTAATGCCTATCCAGGTTTCCCCATGTATCCAAATACTTATTTTCCATCCATGTCCAGGCTTTTCAAAGGATGGCAGCAGGTCTCAAACTGCACATATCATCCTCTTTCCCTATACCTAGTCCTCTTTCTGTGTTCCTGTTTCAGGGAATGCCATGGCTATTTTGCTTTCCCTCACTGAGTACATTCAATCCATTACCTCATAAATGACTCTGAAATCCATCTTTTCTCCTTCCCCAGTGCTGTTAGAAACTCTCACCTGAGTTAACTATCATAGGCTCCTGTGATGTTTTGTTTCATGTGTCAGCTTGACGGGGCTAAGGGCTGCCGGACAGCTGGTAAAACATGATTTCTGGGTATGTCTGTGAGTGTGTCTCTAGAGGACATTAGCATTTGATTCAGGATACTGGGTAAAGAGTTTTACCCTCATCAATGTGAGCAGACATCACCTAATCCGTTGAGAGCCTGAATAGAATAACAAAGGTGAAACAAGGTCAGATGCTCTCTTTTCTTGAGTCAAGACATCCATCTTCTCCTGCCCTTGGACATGGATGCTCCAGGTTCTTGGGCTTTCAGACACCAGTGACCACCCCACCCCTTCACTCTCTTGGGTTCTCGGGCCTTTGGACTTGGACTGAATTATTATATTGCCAGCTTTCCCAGTTCTTCAGCTTGCAGGCAGCAGATTGGGGGACTTCTAGGACCCCATAACCTCATGAACTGGTTCCTATAATTAACCTCTTTTTATGTAAACTTTTAAATCCTATTGGTTCTGTTTCTCTGAAGAAACTTGAGTAGTACTGCTCCCAGATGTGACTCTTATCTTGATTATTGTCTTCCATTCATTCTCCAAAGGCAGCCAGAAAGATCACTCCAAAGAGCTGACACAATCATGTCAGCCCCCTATTTAAAATCCTTTGGCATTGTTGTTGGTTTATTGCTTTTTATTCTTTTAGAAGAAATTTTAAGCTCCTTACATAGTTTCAGGCTCTTTCAGATATGCTTCCTGCCTCGGCTCATCCTTAACCTTCTGATGTCCATTCCTCTAGTTTTAACCAAGTTACCTTTATTTTAATGTTGCCTTATACTCCTTTTAGCTCGTTGTAGCTCCTCCTTAAATAAGAATTTTCTTCCAATGACCCTTCTTCTGCCAAGACTCATCTAGGTGCCCCTACAAGGTACTAGGATATGATTTTTCCTGTAATATCATTTTCCACAATATATCTTGTTTATTTCTTTTTTGTATCTCATCTACTAGACTGTAAGCAACCCGTGTCCTGTTCATCTGCAGATGCGCAGCATCCAACATATTATTCAAGTCAAACATTTTCAATGTGAGTTTATCTCTTACCAACATTCTTCTCATATTTCTTCAATAACTGTTCATATTATAGCTTCATTGTTTTAGTGATTTTAAAAAGTATTAACAGATATACTAAAGATTCTACTAGACGACTATTCAATTTTGGCAAAATTTAAACATACTCTGATTATGGGGACTTTAAAAAGGAGCTATAATTTGCTAAATATAGTTATATACTACTAAAAACAAGATCTTTCAAAATCTTAGAGTATTTCTGTGTTATGCTATTTCTTTTGTTTCTTTTTCCTTCTTGGCAAGAATTGCTTTTTTCCCTATTTAACATAAAATTTAGTCACTATTATCTTGATTATATGCTATAAATGATAAAGTTAAAAAAAGATTTTAAGAAGTTATTCTTCTGCCCACAGATAAGGTTATACTTAAAACTTTCCAAAGATAAATCTGTTTAATTTAAGAACGACCTTAGAATGTATGTTTTAGGAACAACATAACATGAGCATTAATTATAACCAATATTTATATGAAGATAGAATGCAGTTCATTGAAAAATTTTACTCTGGCAATGCATAATACTGCTTAACATTACAAAATTCTGCAATGCATTTTATAGTAGACTCCTAAATAACTTCTTTTAAATACTGAAATATTTATGTATACATTCGGGTAGCAAAGATAAAATATCGGTCACATTTTTCCATTTGGGGAAACTTTAGTGTTTCTTTGAGCAGCATGATAAAAATCTCAGTTTAACAAATAGTGTAAGTTTGTAGTTCATTCCCGGCTCTGTGACTTTTCCTGTTTAGTTTTTAGCTTACTTGGTTACATAACCATTGCTTTTGCTTAAAGGTCAGCCAAGAGTAAAGTTATATCTTGCTGGAGGTGAGATGTAAACAATGTCTGATCTTGCCCTGCCATTTTTCTTAAATCTTCCACAGAGCTGGGTGAAATTGTGCCAGTATTCATAAAAGAAGATTATGTTTTAGAATCTGTATTGTATTATTCAATAAATATTTCAAGGTGTCTGCAAACAGGGATTAATGGGTATTATATTTCAGGAAACCAGAAAGGTATCAACCTGAAGAATTAAATAAAACACTCATGTTTGATGCTCATATAAACTGTAACTTAAAATGTGTGTAAACTTCCTTTTCCTTTTGTTTCATTTTCCTGTCATAAGATAATGCAAAATAAAACCAAAACGAGACCAAAATGAAAGATTAAAAAAATATATAAATTTGACCTTCACACTGAAAACTAATACCTCTCTTCAATCATTGTTGTTAATAGTCAACGATGGTGCCTGCATGCAATTAAAACATCTGGATGAAAAATGCATGTTACAAAGTCTCAGTGGCACGTTGCATATCAGTGCAATTGGAGGCATCTGGACAGGAAGGGGCAGTACCGTAAAGTTTTCCACCTGAAATTTTGGGTGAGGTATGCATTAAAACATTCAATCATATTAAAAATAATTAGATTCTAGGGAAAAGTTTTTGGTTTTTAAAACATTCTATTTGTGTTATCACTGTACATTTTAAGTTGAATCTCAATTCAGTGCTTAAGGGAATCATTAGCGATCTTAAATTTTTTTTTTTAAATCTGCTTTAAAACTTCTGCAGAGAGCTAGCTGAATACCCTATTCCTGTGTTTCTGTCTCTGTTCTGCTCTTAAAAAGTCTGTAAATGGGACAGCTACTACTGCCTAGACCATCCTTTAGTAATTTAAGACATCCTTTCTCCTATTAATTCATTTTTATTTTTTTAAACAAAAAATTAAAGATGAGCACCTCTCCTTCAAATGTAACCTAGCCCTTGAGAAGGGGGGGGGTATGACCTAGGATCTCTTTTTAATGTTATTTTCATTTTTTTTTTCTTCCAAGAAAAGTCATATTTTTGAATAATCCAGGTCACATTCTGGGCTAGAGTGAGGAACTCCAGGGAGGACTAGATCATGACTAATTCTCCTTTTTGTATTTTTCTTTTCTTTTTCTTTTTTGCTCTTCAGGCAATTTTTTTCATTGAGATTTAATTGACATATAATATATTAGTTTCAGGTGTTCAACATAATGATTCCATATGTGTATACATTGTGAAATGATCATCACAGCAAATCTTGTTAACATCCATCCAAGTGACTTTTATGCATGTTAAAGCTTGAGAAGGAAGGCTTAGATAAGTGAAGCTCAGCCTGGGCTTCCAATTAGGATCACTGTGGAGTTTTAAGAACTGTTGTCACCTGTGCCCTCCCCTACAGATTCTGTCAATTTGTCTGGGTGGGAACATCAATATTGTTTTTCATGAAGTGCTCCAGGTGATTCTAAGGTGAAGCCAGGATTAAGGATGGGACTATCAAGTATATAAGGAGAGTCGATTCATCTGGCTGCTGGTTGGTGGGGAGTACCAGAGCCTGTTGTCCGTGGGTATGGTAGGGCACGTCAGAGCAGCCCACACGATCCACACTGTAGGAGAAGGTGGGGGCGTCCATGGGAAAGGGGGGCTCCTGAACACACTCAAATATTAATCTTCATGTAGGAACTCATTGTTCCTGAATCTCTCCTGGCAGAAAGAGGAAAAAAAAAAAAAAAAAGGAAGAAAGGAAAGAAAGAAAGAAACGTGTATTTCAAGTTCTGTTTTCCTGTGGGTGTCATGGCAGCAGGCAAAGGGTCTGTGCCGAAGCTTTTAAAGGCATAGTCTCAAGATGCATATGCGATTTCTCCACTTTATCTCACCTAAGGAAGCAACCCAGTGAAGGAAAAGGACGAAGTGGAAGGTTCTCAGGTAAATGTTGTGTCCTGGGTCAGGGCAGTGTCCTGTTTTCCTCCTGCAATGCCATGGGTTCAGAGCATGCAAACCCTTCTGTGTTTCTGTCGTTCCTGCCTAATAAGTTTGATTTCAACTACATTTTTCCTTTTCTTTCTATGACAGGCAAGTGCTCTTTAGAACATTTCTCCCCTCTAGGCCTTCTCTCCATTTTCCTCATTTGGACATGCTCACTTGGATATGCTTTGAGCAGGTCTTACCATTAATTAATGACCTGCAACTATCAAAAATATTCCCTTTGTAACAGATTAACTTGCGGGTGTGTTGATAGCCAAGATTCTTTTTTTTTTTTTTTTTGGTCTTTTTGCCCTTTCCTGGGCCACTCCCGTGGCATATGGAGGTTCCCAGGCTAGGGATCAAATCAGAGCCATAGCCGCTGGCCTACACCAGAGCCATAGCAATGAAGGATCTGAGCCGCGTCTGTGACCTGCACCACAGCTCACGGTAACGCTGGATCTTTCACCCACTGAGCAAGGCCAGCGACCCAACCCGCAACCTCATGGTTCCTAGTTGGATTCGTTAACCACTGAGCCACGACGGAAACTCCGATAGCCAAGATTCTTAAGTGGTATAAGGTGGAGTCCTGGGATATTAGTGAAGAAAGAGATTGTCTAAACTTTAGATCCTATCTGAATGCTCCATCAGCTCAGTTTAGACAGAGATTACGAAAATGCACATCATAGAGCTCCTGCTGTGGTAAAGTGGGTTAAGGATCCAAAGTTGCCACAGCTGTTGTGTAGGTTACAGCTGTGGTTCAGATTCAGTCCCTGGCCTGGGAACTTCCATATGCCTTGGGTGTGGCCAAAAAAAAGAAACAAAGAAAAAGAAAATGAACTTCAAACAGGATGGCATTAGTGGCCCAGAATAATTCAGAACTCTCTGAAACATAAGAATAATTAGAAGAGATGCGATCTCTAGACTACTCAAAGAATAACTATGTAAATTCACTCTTAGAGATGATAGAATTGGGGCACTATATATGGCTAACACTGGACTAAAACTAATGCTTTTTCATGATTAGATTGAGATTGTGATTTACTTGTTTTTCTGGCTGATAATACCCTAGCAGTGGTTGTGTTCTTTAGAGAACATTGGCATCAGCTTGTCCAAACACAGCTGATGTTAACTCCATTCGTTTGCTTCAAGTGCTTGCTGCCTGATTCCCCCATTACTTCTCTTATTTACTGTAAAAATTTCAAAGTAATCTAAAATTGTTCAAGGAACTGGACTTATGTTGAATTTTAAGATGCCACTTGTCCTATGAGAAATAGAGTTCTTTTTGTAGTAGGAACCATATATTGTGAGCTTATAAGTAACTGATAAGAGCATTAGTGTACCTGTCCCTGTATACTTCTCCACCTAAATCTTACTCACACATCATGACTGCTTGCTCAAAATTGGGTTCTGGAGGCAGCCAATCGCTCGCATTCCTGGCTGCGATTATCTCTAGGAGATGAATCACCTTAATTACCTTCACCTTGGTCTTTGGCTTCTGTTAAGCCCATGTGAGACTTGCTGAAAGGAGGTCTCCCGGCCAGGATCTTCCAAACATGCCTCCAGAGAGTCAAGAGATGCCTTTGACAAAACTGATCAAGTTAACATTAAATTTGACACTGAAAAGAGAGTTCAGGAAAAGTGCCTCACATATTTACCATTTTGGCTTATGGATAAGAAGAAAACAAAGCAATTAAGTTTGAATTTGACAAGAAATTATTTTTATATAAACTCGGATGCTTTCCTTTTCATTTCCTATTCTTTGAAAGGGAAGTTGCTGTCTTTGAGGCTAACAACTTCCATCTATAGCTAATGCAAGAATATCTGAAAATACCATCCTGAGCCAGTAGTGGGAAATCAGCAAGAAAGATTAAACTTTCTCCACACATATACAGAAACTTCACTGGCAATCTTATATGTCAATGTCCTTAACCAATTATAGCCTAAGCTACTGCAATAGAATTTTAACCACCTGACAAAGAAACTATGTAATACTTCATCATATCTTTTCTTTCTCTTTTCTGTAGTGATACAATTTGTGATTTTTAACTGAGCGGATGCTACCCAAAATTAAAAACTACATTTTGCTGGTTCTCGTATCTAGGAGTGATCTGGTACATGTAGGTTCTGATGAGTGGAATGAAAGTGAAAGCTGTATGTCCACCTTTTAAGGTATTTTCTTATTGGGAGAAGACATGCTCTTCTTCCTTTTTCACCTTCTGGCTGGAAAGTGGACATGATGACTAGAACTGGAGCAGTCACCCTGGACATGAGATGATTGGGGCAATGTAGGTTACGGTATTATAGCAACAAGATAGAAGGAACCTGGGTCTCTGACATCTTGAAATGAACCTGGGTCTCTGACATCTTGAAATGACATACTGAGTATGGGTTACTGACATCTGAACTTAAACTTGTATCTGAATCTTCCAAGTGTATGTGTATCATGCATTGAGAACAAAGAAGCAGGAATGATTGCTTTATGGTACCTAGTGTAATCATACAATTGCTTCTCAGTAGCCTAGCCTATACACTAATGAATGGTTACAAAATTTTGATGGCATACAGTATTACAGTCCTATGTATGTACAGTATTGGAAACATTGTGGCATTTTAAAAACTATTACCTGTGAGAGAGGCTGATAGGCAATTTCGCTAATTAAGAGAGGCATACTGTACTATGATGTAATTCTTTGCAAGCAAAGTTAATGAACAGTAATAAAATGAACATGTTTATATTAAATATCACTCACCTCATACCTATATAAGAATAGGTATACAAGTCTGGCACACAATATTCTACATGGTGAATACTTAGGTGATGATGATGTAAAAACATCACATGTAGTTTTTGCTGTTCATATACTAGATTTCCATACAAACACAGTAGGTAAGTTGATTAAACTGTACAGTGTGATGACTATTTACTGTTCATTAAGTGGAAGTGGATCATCGAAGCTCATCATCTGTGCAATGAGTATACTTAGGGGAAGGAGAGGGGGTGTTTTTGCTGTTGAGGGGTGACAGAAGTGGAAGAAGAGGCAGGTGCACCTAGTGTTACTTTATGGAAAGACGTAGTAATTTCTGTTAGACTTTTTTGCTTTTTCATTTCTCTGACAATGTTTTTCCACAGTACCAATTCTCCTTTTAGCAATAGCCTTCATGTCAGGGCCAATATCACAGAAGGATCCATGTCCTAAAAGATGTCAAAAGATGCTTTGAATAATAATAATTTTCTGCCAGATTCTCTAATGTCAATTTGTCTTCTGGCACTCCTTTCTCTCCATCCTCTTCCTCATCACATGACGCTGGTTCAGAAGCATTCACCTCTATCAAGTGGTCTTTGGTTAATTCCACCGGTGTGGTGTCTATAAGCTTTTGCATTTCTCTAAGATCCATATTAAAATCCTTCATAGCCTGCTTCCCTCCACCCCCAACCTTTTTGGTCATGTCCACAGTCTCTTTCATGATTTCTTTGATGGGCTGTGAAGCATGCACAACATCTGGACATAGTTTTCTCCAGCAGGAGCTTACTGGTTGGGGCTTTCATACTTTTTCTATGACTATGATGGTGTCTGCAGTGGTGTAATCCTTCCATAACTTCATGTTCTCTCCATCTGGGTTCTCTTCCAAAGCACTGACAATCCTTTCCATAGACTACCATGTGTAATGAGCCTTAAGGGTCCTCATGACCACTGATTTATAGGCTGAACTAGAGAGGTTGGGTCTGGGGACAAGTAAACCCCTTCAACCCTGAAGGGAATTCCAGAATCAATGGGATTCTAGGTGGCTAGGGGCATTGCCTAATACTGAAAAAGAAAAAAAAAATTAAAAGGAAGCCCCTTACTGGCAAGGTAATCCTGACTTTAGGGACAAAGCATCAGTGGAATCAACCCAGAAAAAGGGTTCTCATTGTCCAGGATTTCTTACTGTTCAACAAAAAGTCTGGCAGCTGGTGTTCATCTTTTTCTTTCCAGGCTCGGGGTGAGCAGCTTTAGAGATAAGGGCAGTCCTGATCACAAACCCAACTGCATTTGCACAAAAGTGGAAATGTAGTCTTTGCTTTCCTGCCTTAAATCCTGGTGCTCACTTCTCTTGCTTCCTCATAGATGTGTTTTGTGGCATTTTTCCCCAGAATAGGGCACTTCGATCTACATTAAGAACCTGATCCAGCAGATGTTCTTTTTCCTCATCGATTGTCTTAATGGCATCTAGCAACTCATGAGCTGTCTCTTGTTTGGTAGAAGACGCTGCTCCTGGTACCTTGAATTCGTTTTTTTTAAGCCAAATCTCTTTCTAGAATAACCAAACCATTCTTTTCTGGCATTAAGTTCTTCAGCTTGAGAACCTTCCTTTTTCATTTCCTTTAAATTGTCATGTAATAAATTGGCTTTTGCTCAAATCCTATTAGAATCTAAGAGGTATGCCTTTCTTATAGCAATCCTGCACCCACATAAAAGCTGCATTTTCAACACGGGACAAAAAGGTATTTCACAAAAAGTGCAAGGATTTTACACCTGCTGGTGTAGCTGCAGAGATGGCTTCACCAATTTCCTTTTATTTTTTTTTATGATGGTCCTTAGGCTGGATGTATTTATGTTGAAATGGTGGGCAACTGCTGCTGCAGACCTCAATCTATGGTATAAATAGAGTAATCCAACTTTTTCTTATCATGTCTTGACTTTGCTCTGCTCCTTGGGAGTACTTACGGCATTACTAGTGGCAATTTGTATGGGTCCTGTGGTGCTATTCAAGGTTTATTGTATTGGAGTAAACACGATGAAAAATAGTGAGGGCTGTGAGAGATCACTTTTACTGTGATACGCAATTTACTGAAGAGACAACAGCTCATATGGAGATGATTAGTGTCACATGGCTTTCTAAACAGATATTTGCAACATGAGCTCACTGCAATAGCGGCAGAAGGTGGCTGTGAAATTATTACAGTAGTCCAGTAGGCACTCCAGTTAAGATGCAGTATTAAATCATAACTACATAAATTTTGTTTGTTTGTCTTTTCTAGGGCCACACCCACAGCATATGGAGATTCCCAGGCTGGGATTCAAATCAGAGCTGCAGCTGCCGGCCTACACCACAGCCACCGCAACATGGGATCTGAACCGCATCTGTGACGTACACCACGGCTCATGGCAACGCTGGATCCTTCACCCACGGAGCAAGGCCAGGGATCAAACCCGCAACCTCATGGTTCCTAGTCGGATTCGTTAACCACTGCGCCACGACGGGAACTCCCCTAATACTGCATCTTTGTGTTTGTTTACATTTCTCCCAACTGTGAATGGTGCTGTGCATGGTCTATAAGTGTGGTGTGCATAAGTTCTGACAAATGTAAAGTTTTTATAATAGATTTGTTTATTTTGTGGTTGTAGGTGATAAGATAGTATCTGGATATATTTTGCGTATTCATGACATACCGAAGTTTTTCTTAATTTTTTTCATTATTTCTAGGGTATGTGATTCATCTATGAGTTTTTAAAATTGTCTCAAATCTCCAAAAAATGTTCCAGTATCTGTTGGAAAACACCCTCATATAAAGTGGATCCATGTAGTTTAAACATGTATTATTCAAAGGTTAACTATCTGATACATAAATATATATAAAACATCATCTTTTCTTTATCCATTCATCCATTGATGGACTCAGGTTGTTTCCATAGTTTGGCTATAGCAAATAATCCTGAAGCAACAGGAGGTGCATATGTATTTTTCAGTTTTTGTTTCCTTCAAATAAATACCCAAAAATGGAATTGCTGGTTTCCATTTTTTATTTTTTGAGGACCCTCCACACTGTTTTCCAGAGTCGCTGAACCAATTTACTTAACCACCAATGGTGCACAAGGATTCCCTTTTCCCTGAAAACTCACCAAGAGTTGGTATTTCTTGTCTTTTTAATAATAGCTGTTCCAGCAGGTCTGAAGTGATAGCTCATGATTTTGATTTCAATTTCCTGATGATTAGTGGTACTGGGGACCTTTTCTTTACCTATTGACCCTCTTTATGTCTTCTTTGGAAAAAATTGTTTCAGATCCTCTGACCATTTTTAAATTGGGGTTTTTTTTGTTTTTTTGTTTTTTGCTTTTTGCTATTAAGTTTGTATGAGTTCTTTATATATGTTGGATATTAACCTATTATCTGATATATGATTTGCAAATATTTTCTCCCTTTTAGCAGTTTGCCTTTTAATTTTGTTTACAAATTGACTTTTAGGGAGTTCCCGTCATGGCTCCTCAGAAACAAATCTGACTAGTATCCGTGAGGATGCAGGGTTGATCCCTGGCCTTGCTCTGTGAGTTAAGGATCCGTTGTTGCCGTGAGCTGTGCTGTAGGTCACAGACATGGCTCGCATCTGGCATTGCTGTGGCTGTGGCATAGATCAGCAGCTACAGCTCCGATTCAACCACTAGTCTGGGAAACTCCATATGCTGTGGTGAGGCCCTAAAAAGACAGACACACACACACAAATTCACTTTTAGATATTACTCATCCTAGTGCTGGAACTAACTACAGTACAAGAAATAGAACAAATGGTGTATTTTTTCCTGGTTGTTTGGGAATGAATTTCAGTTTAACAGTTCTATTGATAGAGATGGTAGTAAAATGAAAAAAAATATTTATTTATTAAAAAAATGGAATAGATAATTCTTACATAATATAAAGGAAGGCAAAAAAAGACTCATAAGTATTTCTTCCATGACCTCTTTCCATGGTCAGTATTGAAAATTATTCTCAACATAGATTTCCTTAAATATCCTACTCCAAATTTTTGTAAAAGATAACCAGCCACTTTCTCATATTCATTAATTATATTTTAAAAGTTTTTATGGTCATTCTAAATCTTCTTGGACCTACAATATAGAGAAGCAGCTGGAATTCTTTCCATTTAATTTGTTAAACTCTTTTAGAGATCTAGATTTGACTAATAGCATGATAGAATCCTCAAATGAGCAGAATTTTCAGATTAGATGTTTACTAATCTAAAATCTAATCCTCAAATGAGCAGAGTTTTAGATTAGAATTTTAGCTATCTAAAATATGCCAACCTCTATGTATAGTTGATATTGTCTGTTGCAAATTAGTTACGCTGTTCTCTTTTTGAGTTGTAAATGTAATTTATGTTAAGTAGATTATTTACATATATTACCATTTTAAGAAATCAAATGACAGAATTTTTACAATATTAAAAATGATGCATTTCAACTTTTATAAAAAAATGAAAATTAAGTGACAATGTTAATGTGACTATGTAACAAAAGATCTACGTTTGGTGGTGGATGGGGAAGACCAAAAGGATATACCAATATTAATAGGATAAAAGATCACTTTAAATAATATATACTGAAGAGCTTTAATCAAAAGTAGTGATTATCAAATCCATTCTTTGATTAGAATTGCTAAAGTGTTTTTATTTTATTTCATTTTATTTTTTTGGTCTTTTTGCTATTTCTTAGGCCACTACCTCGGCATATGGAGGTTCCCAGGCTAGGGGTTGTCGGAGCTGAGCTACCGGCCTACACCAGAACCATAGCAATGCGGGATCTGAGCTGCGTCTGCGACCTATACCACAGCTCACGGCAACGCAGGATCCTTAACCCACTGAACAACGCCAGGAATCGAACCCACAACCTCATGGTTCCTAGTCGGATTCATTAACCACTGCGCCACGACTGGGACTCCTAAAGTGTTTTTAAAAGACAGAATTGCCTGGACTTCATCTTATATCTATCACGTTAGAATCCCTATGGGTAGTGCCTGGTAATAAGCATTTTTAGAAAAATTTCCAAGGAAATTTTAGTCCATTGTTTTGTGTTTGGGACCTTCCAGTACAGTATCTATTCATTCTTTTAGAATATTCTGATTTGTGGAATTTCCTTACTAGAGCCAAAACTTAACACACCCTTCACTTTTATTGAGAATGGCTACAAGGAATGGCAACTCTTGAAGCACTTGTGAGTATTTAACAAAACTTAACACTAAGGAGAGTATCAGTGGACATGCATTAGTTCTGATAGGTGGAGTGAGGTTTCATGTGCACCAGACATTTGTTCTGAGCCTAACCTAAAAGGTACAGGTCAACATGAATGAAGACCATCAAACTTAAGATTTTGACATTTTGATTTCAAAACATATGTGACGTTTAAGCGTGTGTTAAAAGGGTTAACTTCTTACATGTAGATATTTTTAATATAGCAATGTTTTTGTAATTCTGCTTTTTCCTTCATTTTTAAATATATTAGGTACTAAAAAAACCTGATGTGGCCTGGACCTCTCTCAACTTTGAATGACCCTAGCTTAATACATATCTTCTATTTAATGACTTATGAAAAGAATTTCAGTTGAAAATTAGGTAATGAGAGTTACCTAGTGAAAGACTTACCTATCTTGAAGAATTGTGAGACTGGGCATGAACAGAAATGCTGATCCAAATTCGAAGATTGAGAGGTATAAGAATAGATAACTCAGCTTTAGCTTGCTCCTTGATTTATACTATTGACCCAGCAAATCAGCAGAACAGCTAATCCATATCAGAGAACCGTGGAGATGGTTACCTATCTCCTGTTGCCTCCGTTGTTCTCACAGAGGCCTGCATATCAGTAGTACCTTTGCAGAGTTAGGGATCCATTCAGTAAGAAGAGCCCAGGGCCAGGTATCTGCTTTTTATTTTATTTTATTTTATTTTATTTTTTTTAGGGCTATACCAGCGGCATGTGGAGGTTCCTAGACTAGGGGTCAAATTGGAGCTGTGGCCGCTGGCCTACACCACAGCAACATGGGATCTGAGCCACGTCTACAACCTACACAACTCACAACTGTGCTATATACTTAACCCACTGAGTGAGGCCAGGCATCGAACCTGTGTCCTCACGGATTCTAGTCAGATTTGTTGCTGCTGAGCCGCAAGAGGAACTCCAGGTATCTACTTTTTATACACATGGCTCCATGGAAAGGCCACTGGCATTCAGGGTCCACCTTGAGTCTACACTCTACCACAATCTGTGCTTCTGAACTCTTGTCTTACTCCACAGTCAAGCCCAGAATGTTTGATTAAGCCTCCTACAGGCTGATAACTCATCCTGCCATCAAGTTACTCTTTTATTTGGCTCTTTCTGTTTTTGTGTTCAGTCTGTGTGTGTTCCGTCCATGATGGCAATAACTTGGTCTTGCTCATCACTGAATCCGCAGTGTCTTTGATCATGCTTAGCCCAGAGTAAGTGCTCAGTGATTACTTGTTAAATACATGAATGAATGCAGCAGCTTCTGTTAACCTTAAAAATTAATTTTAAAATTTCATAACAGGTTTTTGTTTGGTTTTTTCTTTTTGCCTATTCTAGGGCCACTCCCACTGCTTATGGAGGTTCCTATGCTAGGGATCTAATCAGAGCTGTAGCCACTGGCCTATGCCAAAGCGACAGCAATGCAGGATCTGAGCTATGTCTGCGACCTACACCACAGTTCACGGCAATGTTGGATGCTTAACCCACTGAGCAAGGCCAGGGATCGAACCCGAAACCTCATGGTTCCTAGTCGGATTCGTTAACAACTGAGCCATGACGGGAACTCCTGCTGTTCCCTTTAAAAAGCCTCCTCAAAACGTTTTTTGGAACACCTCAAACTATTTTCTAAGAATTAGGTTGTACCATGACACATACCTTATTTTTGTTATTTTTTACTTTAAATTTTTGCTCATTAATTAGCCATCTTTATTATGTATAGAACACTATACGGGGGCACTTGGAGAAATGCAAAATATATATAAGACATAGCCTATAATTGAGATGATAAAAACCATTTATTCATCTGCATATATTTGGATGAACTAGACTTAATAATGTGTTAGGAACTTAATAAATGGAATTTCCATACAAATATAAATTTGTAGGTAAATAAGGAGATAGTTATCTAGCTCAAGTTTGATACTGGTTAGAAATTGTAATTAACCAAATCATAACAAAATAAATTTTCTATGTAAAAGATTTAATACAATAAAAAAAAACCTGGGGAAACCAGGAAAGTTCTCATGTCTTCCCTAACCCCCCTATTTCTAATCACTTCCAATGAAATAACCAAAGAATCAGTTAATAGTTGGGAGTATTTCATTCTTTACACATTCTATGCATTTATGTTAATACAGAATAGATTTATCCAATTCTGAAAAGGCTAAATTATTTGGCACTAGCCATTTGCTTGATTTAAGCTAGTTTGACATTTTGAACATTCTTTATGAACAATGCTTTATTATTTTCTAAGCTGATTTATTTTCCATTATTTAGTCATATTTCACCTTATTGTCTAGGTGCTAAGATGACCTCATTTTGAGAATATTTAGCTCTTGAGATACTGGTTGATACAAAATTTGCTTTCTATATACCTGTAAATATCTTAAAATAGCAAATAACACTTTTTAATTATTATTTAAAGTTAACTTATCATTTTAAAAAATTTTAAAGTGAATAATGGATGCGGTTTTTCTAATTACATAGTGTCAGCCTTTCATACAGAGGCATTTCTTTCTTCTTCTGGTATAACTCTACCACTCTGGGCCTTATGCTCTTTGAAAATGGACTATTTCTAGGCAGGGGTTAAAAAAGAAAGTAGCCCTCTAATGGCCACTGACATATTTGCTGAAAGCGCGAAAGATTCTTAAGAATAACTGTGAGAAAAGAGAATTTTGGGAGTTCCCTTCCTGGCTCAGTGGTTAATGAACCCCACTAGGATCCATGAGTATGTGGGTTCAATGCCTGGCCTCGCTCAGTGGGTTAAGGATCCAGTGTTGCTGTGAGCTGTAGTGTAGGTCACAGATGTGACTCGAATCTGGCGTTGCTGTGGCTGTGGTGTAGGCCAGCAGCCATAGCTCTCATTCGGTCCCTAGCCTGGAAACTTCTGTATGCCACAGGTGCAGACCTAAAAAGAAAAAAGAAAGAAAGAATTTTGAGGGCTGCTTGTCTCCAGTTCTTCCTCTCATTTTATTCGAATGAGCCACGTCTAGTCCAACTAGATGCTGTTGTAATAGAAAATTAAGCATTTAGATTTCAGATAATGTGCCTTTAAATATATGCGCTTAGTTCCCAGGAAACTTTTCCTTTCAAAGTGCATTGATGTAATGTGCGTTCAGATCAGAAAACTCAATCAAAATGTATAATTTCTTAAAGCATGTAATGAATCTAACAAAGAATGGGAATCATGTTCTCTGGCTCTGAAATAGAGTTTTTAATGCTACAAGTGCATAATCTGGGTGCTAATTGTCAGAATAAAAATACCTCAAGCTCTAATATTCCAAGGGGCTGGCTCAAGGAGCTCACCAGCATTGAAACAAAAGGGAAAGGCATGATTAACTCTCATTTACAAAACGCAAGCATAGCATGTCCACTAATCGAGATTTAGATCCAGGCTAGAAAGTATTTTATGTAAAGAAATTATTAAATTTTCACATTAGCCTACTTTTGAGTCATAATAAATTGCTTGAGCAAAATATGTCCTAGGAGTGGAAAAGGGATTCCCGCTTTGCCCCAGAGAGCAATGCTGTGATTAATTTCACCACCTGGAGCGAAAGAACTCAGAACAAAAGATCTACCTTCAATATGACAGTCCCAACCAAGAAAAATAATTTCTTCAAATGTTCTCCAGTATATTTCTGTTTTTCATAATATATATAAAATTTCTAGTCTCTATAGTGTTGAAGCTTACATATTATAGGAATTAGCTTTTATAATTAGGGTACTTTGCAAATCTTAACATAACTGGAGTCATTCAACTCTCTGTGTACTCGATTCACTGTTGTGTGGTCTATTAGGTTAACTTTTAGCCATATTATGGGTTCTAAGAATGTACATTTCATGTATATAAGCTTTATGTTACGTACATTACTTGTGAAAGAATGTGTGTTTTTAAGTCAAAAACATTTTCCTCATGACTGAAATGAACACTTAGACTGAACAAAATTTGAATTTATGTTGCTCGGTTTCATTACTTTAAAGTAGGTGGATTGCAATACTGAGATTTGAGGTGAACAAAAACTAGAGATTCTGTTGAGTGTGTAGTGGGGTGGTCATGAGGGTATTAAGGATTAGGAAAATTTCAAAAAATTATCCTAGCTGTAGGTGGTATTTCATACATTATTTGAAAACTCCTTTTATCCCAAGTAGTATAATGAAATTGTACTTTCAGAGATTACGGGTAAAGATTAAAAGTCAAAGATGACTGGTAAAGATTGAAAGTCAAAAGCAGAGATCCTTTTCTGTCTTCAGTCTCTTCATCTTTTTTCAGTGAGTTCGATTTGACAGTAACATATGTATCACCTCAGACAACTGTTTCCTGTATTAACCACAGAGTTGGGTCACAAGTTTTTTTTTTAAAAAAAAAAAAAAAAAAAGCCCAACTCAAATGTTTTTTTCCCAAAAGATAACATATTGGCTCATGGAACTAGGAAGGACAAGGGTGTGTCTATTCTGAGGTCAAATTGAATCTATAAAATAATAGAATTTTTATCATCCCTTCATGTTTTCTCTCAGCTTCTTTCTGTGTGTCAGTCTCTTTCCTAATTTGAAGGGGTGCTGTCCGTTTGGCAGATAATATGACGACTCAAAATTTGAGTCATAGTCCTCCAGTTTGTCAATCAGGGGGAAAGAGAATTTCTCTTTTCTAGCGTTTCTGTAAACCTCTGGGAAGGGCACCCCTTGGGCTCAGCTTTAGTCCGTGAAAGCTCCTGTGACCATGAGGCAGTGTACAGTGACTGGGAACCCCAACAGAACCCGGTAGAACTGAGAAAGGGGGATGTCAGCCCCCCAGAGATTCAGGGAAGGAAGGCAAAGGGTCTAAGGAAACATTTCTTTATTCCTAATTCCCCTTTGACATCTCTTGATTTCTTTTCCCCAACTGCTGCATTGTTTTTTTCATGCTCTTCTTATGCTCTGCCTCTTCATTTAGACATTCCTTAACATTCTACTGTTTTAAAAAATCTACATGATGGAGGATAATGTGAATAAAAGAATATATGTGTATGACCTGAGTCACTTTGCTGTACAGTAGAAATTCATAGAACACTATATAAGCCAACTATAAAAAATCTATATTCTCTTCTACAAATACATTTTTTTCATTTTTTAAAGTTTTATTGAAGTATGGTTGATTTACAATGTTGTGATAATTTCTGCTGGGCAGCAAAGGGATTCAGTTATAGGTGTACACACCTCCATTCTCATTCAATTCCTTTCATACATAGATCATCATAGACTATTAGGTAGTGTTCCTTGTACTATACAGCAGGTCCCCATTGGCCAGTCATTCCATAGACCTCAGTGTGCATATGCCAATACCAAATCCTTAGTCCATCCTTCCCCTCCCCCATCTGACATCTTAACACACAGTTTCAAATAGTATCTATACAGAAGCATTGTAAGTTTATATCTTTATACATCAATACAGTCACCTTCTACTTGTCACACCTGAGCACAGGTGTGGTTTACAAGTTTTCACATCTTTCAGAAGCTTATATGCTATAGAAAAAATGCAAACATACAACATCCATGATAAGCTAATTTTTGACCTATTTCTTACATCATAGGGAATTTTATGAACCACATTTTACACTTCCCCAGCACTGCTGACACGTATATGGAGTTGGCATTCTTAATAACAAAATTAGTTAAAAATTGTAAATAATAGAACTTCTTTTTCATATGTCAGAAACATAAATGTATACACATTACCAAAAAACATCTGAGAAAACATCCGGTGAAAGAGAAACCTTGGCAATATATTCTACATCATGATAATACTCATAGAATTTCCTCACTCCAGCACTACTGAATCTAGTGATTTGAGTCTTTATCACTATCCACATTGGTCACATCCTCAGTTCATTCCTTTATGCAATAGAAACAGACAGAAAAATCTCTTTTAATACATCATATCAAAGCATAATTTGAGAAATCAGCCTAACTATGTTCTGCTACTGGTTCTGCTCACCCCAGCATCTGTAGAGCAACGGATCACTGGGGAAAGGAAGACTTCATTCTTTTGACTCAAAGTGGTCAACTTTACATCACTCTGTATCACCCATTATAGGGCAGCTAGAGGCATAATGTGACAAAGTCACAAGAAAGGAAGCAAATGTTAGGGAAGCAGAAAGGAAGGAGAGATTATTATTTGAAAGGACAGAATAGACAGAAAAGCAAATTGGGGAAGAATATGATAAGTTTGATGTTGAACATTTTTTTACATTTGAGAAACATTCTTCCAGAAGTGGAACATTGGAATTTAGAGTTCAGGACAGATTTCTGCTAGAGTTTGAAATATGGGAACCATTTAATGATTCAAACTGTACAAATGTTTAGCTGTGTGAATGAGTGAATAATCTCAGCATCCCTATTTTCCTATCTTCAAAATTGGGGGAAAAATATAACTATTAGGATTTTTGTGAGGAGTATGAATTTATGCAGGAAAATGTCTTTGCCCTTTTCTGATTAACTGGTAAGCCATTGTTACCAGTATCCCACTCACTGTTACAGTGTGCTTGACTCTGTCATGCTGATGGGAGTGAATAAGTTGCCAGGAAAGTGAGTCTAATAGAAAAGACCACGATATTCAACTCTGCTGAAGACTGCATTCGCTGGCTATTCGTCACTTTGTCCTGACCCTCTTTCTTCATTTCCCAGGACCTTTATTATTTTTGATTTATTCCTTCCCTTTTATACCTTTTAATCTCTCCATTGGCCAGTACTGTCAAACCATCATATCACTGATATGATTTTGCTGTATTACTAATAATATTGTGATAGTTCACATTTATTAAGTGCTGGCTAAGTAATCATTCTAACCACTCTATGAGGAGAAAATTGAGCCAGAGTCATATCAGAGAACTGGCCCATGATGCAGAGAGTAAGTGACAGAGGCAGAATTTGAACCAAGACTGTCTGAAATAGGGTATCTCAGGCTTTACCACTTCCCCAAAATGCCTCTCTTTATAAGAGAAGTAGTTGCACTCAATCCTCTTTGTTTGAATTTTGCCTATTATCTGATGTTGACTTCTAGTCTCAAATTTTCAGGAAAGCATTTCTTGAACACAGTGACCACTGATGGTCTTGTCTAAACCTCAGTACTTACATACAGCATCTTCCCCAGGAATATGATTCTGAAAGTTGGAATTTCTATATGAGATACAGTGATTGGTGAAAATAGTAGAATAGTCAGTTTGGAAAGCTGGAGAGAAGGAACAGAATCTTTTATACAGAGGTATGGCACAAGCTTAGGTACCACTCAGGAGTGAGCATGGAGTGACAGAGGAATGGTGAGGCCCCTCCTGGCAAGATAGATGTAATCAAGGAGAGAGTGACCAGAGAGTTGAATGACAGGTGGAGGGTCTTGAATTTTATCTTAAATGAAGTGATTAAACAGAAAATTTGAGAAAAGACACTACTAATGATTCAAGTTTTCAGGAAAACTTAACCCATGTTTTGTGTCTATGATGGATTGATAAAGAAAAACAGAGCCAGAAAAACTTTAGAGAAGATGTTGCAACAATCCAAGTACGGAGTGTGAGTGCTTAGAATGCGGTATGGTGGGGAGCATGAAGAGAAAGGTGTGTTGATTCCCAAAGCATTTGGAGGTAGAAATGAAGGAGCTTAATGAGTCATGAGCCGAAGTCCAGGTGATTGGGAAGTAGACTGAGTCATATCTGCCTAGACTGGTCAAATCTATGTGCCTCTTTGACTTATTTTCCTTTCAGTAGGGAATTAAGAACTGAGGAACTCTGTAATTATGCCCCTCTTGGCTTTGCTTCTTATTCTGAGATGTGGATTTATCCTAGTGACATGAATTGTGACTTTGTCAGTTTTTGATATCTTGGCCATCCTTGTCCAGCATACTTGTTGACAGCTATCTTAATAATAGAGGATCATAGAATTACTTTATTTAGAATTCTAGGCCTAACTACTCTTCCCTGGCTGCTCAGTGAGGGAAAAGAAAGCAGGGGAAAGAGAATCACAGGGTTTCATGAATTATGTGATGTCATTTATTTTCAGGTGTATAAACTCTGTGTTCAGGATGCCCTGTTAACTTGATAAAGCATTGGTCAACATTGACTTAGGCCACCTCCTATGCCTCCCCAGGCAGACGTAATCCATTCTCCTTAATTACTTCTATTATTTCTTTATTATGGCTTATACCACATTTCCTCTTAATGAGGTATACAATTGCAGTCACTACCATTAAATTGTGAGTCCTTGGGGATAGTATTACACTTGGAAGCAACAGTAGCTTCTCAACAAATGCAAGAAGGATATGGAAAAAAGGAAAGAGGAAAAAAAGACTTGGATATAGCATATATGAGTGTTTATATAAGTCTACATGTAAGCAAAGAAAAGAAAACTTCATAGTAATTAGTAGGAATTGCTCATTGTCAGTAATTATGCACTATACACAGCACACACACATATAGCACCTGGCTATTAAAAGCTTGATAAATTATCTATCATGAATGTTTTGTTTTAAACATGTATCAATATATCTGTGGTATTGACAAGGTTAGAGCAATAAGACTAACTTTTAATTTTTATTTCTTGCTAGTTTTAGACATAAGTAGTTTCTTCCTTGAGCAAGATATTATCTTTTTATCCAGAATGAAGCTGATCAGGGAGTGGCTCTAAGACTAGAGATGAGTTACTGGGTGAGTAAAATACAGCGCTTTTTAAAATACAGCCACCCAGTTCTATTTATTTGTGGGTATTTCTGAGATACCTCAATATTTTCTATGTATATATTTGCCATCTTACATTGCACAGGTTTTTTCTTACGACCCCTTATGAACTCTTGTGCTTACTGTTAAATAATTTAAGATAGACATCATATCTTACTGTTTTGAAATTCCTCATAGTGTTTAACTGCTAAAATACAGAAAGCATTTTTCTATATTTAATAAATATGTTCAACTTACGTCCTATCAAAATCTGTTTCCCATTTTCTTTCCTTTTCACTATTTTTTTTTTTTTTTTTTTGTCTTTTTGCTATTTCTTTGGGCCACTCTCACGGCATATGGAGGTTCCCAGGCTAGGGGTCGAATCGGAGCTGTAGCCACCGGCCCACGCCAGAGCCACAGCAACGCGGGATCCGAGCCGCGTCTGCAACCTACACCACAGCTCACGGCAACGCCGGATCGTTAACCCACTGAGCAGGGGCAGGGACCGAACCCGCAACCTCATGGTTCCTAGTCGGATTCGTTAACCACTGCGCCACGACGGGAACTCCCTTTTCACTATTTTTGATCAATGTGTACTAACTGAGCACATTTGTCCAATACTGAGATAAATTCTAGGAAATATTTTAAATGATAGAAAGAAATACAGGAAAATATGGTTCTTACTCCCAAGGAAAAAAACTCTTAGGTCACATGATATCAACACTTTCTCAATTTTTATTTGCCTAGTGGGTTTCCACTTTCAAAGACCATTTGTCTACACCTATTTTTTTCAGAATTTTATTATTCTCTACCCAGAGTAGAAAACTAACCATTTGTGTAGGAATTGAAATATTTGCCTCCATCTATCATTTCTATTTTCATCCTTTAGTTTATCTTTTCTACTTAAAAGAAAGATAAAATTGAATGTTATCTTTAAATATTAAGATGAGTGAAATGATGCAAATTTGGAAGGAGCAATGGAGTATGTAACAGTCCATAGTACTAAGGTCTGAGACTATTTGTTTTATGGGTCCACATTGTCTCTGTAACTCAAAATTGTATAATGGCTTAGAATAATAATTTAGGGAATCTATTTTTTCATCATTTAAGAAATAATCTGAGGAGTTCCCATCATGGCTCAATGGTTAACAAACCCAACCAGTATCCAGGAGGGTGCAGATTCGATCCCTAGGCCTGCTCAGTGGGTTAAGGATCCAGCATTGCCATGAGTTGAGGTGTAGGTTGCAGATGCAGCTTGGATCCTGAGTTGCTGTGGCTGTGGTGTAGGCTGCTGGCTACAACTCCTATTAGACCTTTAGCCTAGGAACTTCCACATCCTGCAAGTGCGGCCCTAAAAAGCAAAAAACAAACAAAATAATGTGATAATCCATAACATTAAAGGTTGTACTACTATATGAATTTTATTGCTGTAAAGAATTTAGGAACTTACCAAATATGGTCAGATGGCTTTATAGATGAGGTAATAACCTGTGCAAGTCTCAGTGACAAACTTGCATGGTCAAGGCAGAACTTTGCACAGAACCCCAAATCCATGACACTCATTTGATGGAAGATCTTTGTCTCAGACTATGTTTCTGAAAAATACCTCAGTTTCTGAACTCCCTCTCTAAATAACTTTCAAATATGCAATACAGTGTTATTAACTCTAGTCACCATGCTGTATATTTCATCCCCTTGATTAGTTTATAATTGGAAGTTTGTACCTTTTGACCTTCTTTACCAATTTTGCCCACTCCCCACTGCCTGGCTCTAGAAACCATTAATCTGTTCTCTGTATCTGTGAGTTCAGCTTCTTCTTTTTTTTTTTTTTTTTTTTTTTTTTTAAGTTCTACATACAGTTGAGATAATATGGTATTTGTTTTCCACTGTCTGGCTTATTTCTTTTAGCATAATGCCCTCAAGTTCTATTCATGTCATCCTCAAGAGAAAGATTTCCTTATTATTTATGGGCCAAATAATATCCCTCTGTGTATATGTATAAATACTTAAATTATTTCCATATTCTCACTATTGTCACCAATGCTGCAGTGGATGTGGGGGTGCACATATATTTTTGAATTACTATTTTCATTTTCTTCAGATAAATATCCCAAAATGGAAGAACTGATAGATGATATGACATTTGTATTTTTAATTTTTGGAGAAACCTCCAAACTATTTTCCACAGTGGCTGCATCAGTTTACATCCCCACCATCAGTGGACAAGTGTTCCCTTTTCTCCACATCCTTGTCATTATTTGCTATTTTTTGTCCTTTTGGTAATAGCCATTCCATTCTGATGGATATGAGGTGATACCTTATTGAAGTTTTGATTCGTGTTTCCCTGATGACTCGTGATGTTAGGCACATTTTCTTGGACCTGGTGGCCTTCTGTATGTCTTCTTTGGAAAAATATCTTTTTAGATCCTCTGCCCATTTTTAAAATATTTTTTTTTTGCCATTGAGTTTTATGGTGTCCATATATATTTTGGAGATTAATGCCTTATCAGATACATGGTTTACAAATACTTTCTCCCAGGTTCATTTTGTTGATAATTTCCTCTCCTGTCCAGAGCTTTTTAGTTTGATGTAGCCTCACCTGTTTATTTTTGCTTTTGTTGCCTTTGATATTAAGGTCAAATCAAAAAAATCATTGCCATGACTGATGTTAAGGAGCTTATTGGCTATGTTTTCTTCTGGGAGTTTATGGTTTCAGGTCTTATGGTCAAGCCTTTAAAAAATTTTTAGTGAATTGTAGTTGATTTAAAATGCTGTGTTACTTTCTGATGTACAGAAATGTGATTCAATTATACATACGTATTCTTTTTCATATTGTTTCCCATTACAGTTTATTACAAGATGTTCAATATAATTTCCTGTGCTTCTTTATCCAATTTGAGTTGATTTTTGTGTATGTTGTAAACTAGTGGTCCAGTTTCATTATTTTGCTTGTGGCTATCTAGTTTCCCAGTAGGATTACAGAAGAGACTATTCTTTCTTCATTGTATATTCTTGGCCTCTTCAAAGTTAATTAATTGACTATATATGCATGGGTTAATTTCTGGGCCCTCTATCCTGTTCCACTGATCTGTGTGTCTATTTTTATGCCTGTATCATCCTGTTTTGATTAATACAGCTTTGTAGTATAGTTTGAAGTTAGGAAGCTTGATGCCTCTAGTTTTGTTCTTTCTACAGATTGTATTGGCTCTTGGGGCCTTTTGAGGTTCCAGAGAAATTTTTGAATTTTTTCTTCTATTTCTAGGAGAAATGCTATTGATATTTTGATAGGGATTGCATTGAATCTGTAAATTACTTTGGGCACTATGGGTCTTTTAAAAATATCACTTCTTTCAATCAATGAACATGGAGTATATTTTTATGTCTTCTTCAGGGTCTTTCATCAGTGTCCCAGAGTTTTCAGTGTATAGAGCTTTCACCTCTTAATTAAATTTATTCCTAGGCATTTTTATTATTTTTGGAGTAATTATAAATGAGTTTTTTTTCCCTAGTTTCTCTTTCTGATTATTACTCTTGTATAGACATACAATGGATTTTTTTTATACAGAATTTATATCCTGTGACTTTACCATATTCATTGATTTGTTCTAACATTTTTTTGATTGTCTCCAGGGTTTTCTACATATATTATGTAATCTGCAGATAGTGACAGTTTTATTTCTTCCATTCCATTCTATTTGAGATGCTTTTTATTTCTTTTTCTTTCTTAATTGCTCTGGCTACTAATTCTAATACTAGATTGAATAAATACTCATAGTGGGCATTCTTCTTTGTTCCTGTATCTATTTTTACTATTTATTCCAAGATTTTTTTTATAATTTTAATAATTTTTATTCTAATATGCTCATGTTGAAAAAAAAGCTACTTCTCTATAAATATAAAATTTTGCATTTAAGAGAATGTCTTTTTTTAATGACATGACAGTTTCATTTTGTGATTGATATAGTGTTGAAGAATTAGGCATTTGCTATTAGGCCTTTGGTTTTAAATGAGTGCATATTACTAAACACAATGACTACTGGCTGAAGCAACATTATCTATGTTATGAAGTGACTTTAGTACACTGTACACAATTGGAATCTCCTGCCAAGATGTCTTAGGTTTCATGTTCTTTTTAACACACATACTGAGTGAAGAGGACTCTGTTTCATTTTGTCCTTTTGTGAAATTTGATTCCATTTTTTTTTCTGATGGAATATAACATATTCTTTTCTTAGAGGGCTCTTGTATTTCTCAGCTACATAAAGTCCTTCAGCTTTGGCCCTATAATACTATCCAAGGTACTTAAAAATCATATGAAAACTCACCAATCTTATTTCATTTACTCAGTGACTAGCTGACCTTTAAAGATTCACCAAGAAAGTAAATAACATATTGAGTTTATTTCGTGAGGTTAGGTAATTTTTGGATTACTTTAGTTGATTAAAAAAAAAACTAGTTTGTTAAGAGGCTATAGGTTTGGTTTTATTTAAATCTTGCAGACTCGGGGGACTTTCAGTAGTTTATCCAAAGTTTTGCACTCTTACAGGGCCTTTAAGAAAAGAACTATTCAGTGTTCATAATGAAAATATGTTCATTAAAACTGTAATTGCTATTTATTTTACCTATATAGACTGTATTCTGTTGAGGATATCAGCAGAAAGAATCTTGGTTTAAAAGAAAATTTTTAATTTGTTTATGTAGTCCTCTGAAAACCTGGGTTTTCTATCAATTTTCACTAAAAAAAATTAGATAAAACAGTTAAGGAATGGTAGAATACCAAATAATGTGTTTAAGTAAATAGCTTTGAAAATTATAACCATTTAAAATTTTTGCTGTATATTCAATATCATAAATTCATATTATGCAAATGTATTCTACTGTTAATATGCATTCACAGCGTACATGGATAATAGTTCCAGAGGAACTGTTTTAAGATATGCTCTGAATATGTATGAAGAAAAATAGACACATGTATAGGTTCAGTATATAGTAAAGGTGTAAAAGGCAGAATGGCTCTGTTAATACTCATTCACTGAAAATATTGAAGAAACAAAAAGAGACACATTGCAGTGTAAGTCTGAATACATATTAAATACCAGAAACTTAGCAAGCCTTTGAGTCCATTGTTTCTGTACATTAATATGGTGAGTGGTATTTTGTTACAGAACATTAGTTAGTTCATAAACATAGAGAATGATTTAGATTGGATAATATAGTTCACATTTTAATAAAACTAAATGCTTAAATATATTTATAACTGTCTTCTATTGATTGAAGTATAGGCTTGGTGGTTTTGCTTCACCTAAGGTGGAAAAACTCATAAGACATTGATCCTTCCACAGAGTACATCTGTCAGTTTTGGAGAAAAAAAAAAACAACAAACCTGCCACCTGTCTGAACGCTTGGATAAAGATAGAGGGTGAAAGCTGAGAGATATTAGAGGGGAGTCAAAACTTAAATGAAGAAAATGGCATTGTTTGAGCTTCTGGTTTTTGCAAGCTTTGGACTAAGGGCAGAAAGTTGAAAGTTCAATAGAAAACCTTTGGTATTTTCGCCCTCAGGAATCAACTCAGTGTGGCCACTGCTATACAAAAATGACAAGTAACTCTGAAAATTAATTAGCCAGAGAAAGTAACCCATGTTATTTTATAAATTCTACTGAAGCTTCTGAATGATACACAAGGACCAAAAAATTAAACTGAAATTTGAGATGGCATAGATAAAGCAGTTTTCAGTAGGAAAATAAAATCACTTTAATTACCTGGCAAGACAAAAATACAACACTCTTCAAAGAAATATAGGGGAATCTAGTCTCCACAACATAACAATCACAAAATCTAGGATATAAGAGAAAATTAGTTAACATACAATAAGACAGGAAAATGTGACACATTCTCAAGAAAAAGATAATCAATAGAGGAATAATCGTTTTCCTTGATTCATAATAAATTACCACAAGTTTAGCAGTTTAAACTACATCCATTTATTCCAATAGGTCAGGAGTTCCAATAGGTCAGGAGTCTAGGCATGGCCTAGCTGATTTCTGTTCTCAGAGTTACAAAGTTACAATCAAGGTGACTGCTGGGCTGAGCTTTCATCTGGAGGCTCTGTTGGGAAAGGATCTGATTACAAGGTCTTCAAGATTGCTGGCAGAATTCATTTCTTTGTATGGCTGAGGACCCCATCTTTTTGCTGTTGTCAACAGAAGGCCACATTCAGATACTGGAAGCTTCCAATACTACCTAGAGACAACCTGCAGTTCCTTGACATTCAGGCTTATTTAATATGGCTTTTTATTTATCAAAAATTGATCAAATTAAAAGAAATAGATAATTCCATAATTATCTATTGGGGTAGATATTAGGTCTACCTAATCATGGGTAGAATATTAGGTCTGGGATTGGAATTTTATTCTACTTAAAAGATATTAAATTAGCCAATTACTGTTTCATGGATGCTGACTGAAAGTATAAGACTTCTGAGTCAGAGAAAAGGGAGTTTCTTTTTCACAGTAAGCAGCATAAATGTCAGCATACTTGTATCAGTTCCCCTTGCTCCTAAGTTCCAAGACGTAAATAAGATGGACCCTGGATGGGCATGCAGTACAGCTAAGGAATACTGAAATGGGGGAATCCACTGCTTTTATATCAAGCAGTAAGCAGGTGTGCTATTTAAATGGGAGTTGGGGTAGCACCTTATCTTTCAAGGTTATCAGAAGCATTAACAAGTCCAAGAAATGGCCCAGATAAAGAGGGGTCAGAGTTTTTCAGTCCTGGTGTATCTGGCAAAAAATGTAGAAATGTAAGAGGCCCAAGGAGAACCATATCTCATATATCACAATTGTTTTTAACACAATTCTCTCAGCAATTGATAGAAAAACTAGATCATTTATCAGCAAACATAGAAGATCTGAAAGATAGTATAAAAATAATTTAACACAACTGGTATTTACAGAACACTATACTCAAGTATAGCGCTCATGGTATATTTACCAAAATCTATTATATGTGGGGCAGTTAAGCAAGTCTCAATATACTAAAAAAAAAAACAAAAACAGATCTTACCAGAACAAGATTAAATTAGAAATTTATAATAGTCCCAGGGAAGATATAAATATTTGGAAAATAACACACTGATAAATAATTCATGGATCATAGAAGAAATTGCAAGGGAAATTAGAAAATATTTTAACTGAATAATATTGAAAGTGCAAAATATCAAACTTTGTGATATAGAGCTTAAACAGTGCTTACTGGGAAATTCAAAGCTTTAAATCTCTATGCACAAAAGGAAGAAAGCTGCAAATCAATGATTGACCGTAAGAACCCAGAACAAATAGAGCAAATTAAACCCAAAGTGCATAGAAAAAGGAAAAGTAAGAGTAGAATTCAATGAAACAAACAATGTGGAAAATCTAAGAAACAAAAGCTGGTTCTTTGAAATGATCAACAAAATTGGTCATCCACTACATTGCCTATCAAGGAAATGGGGGTGGGGGGTGAGCCAAGAGGAGATATATATCAAGACTAAGTAAGGGATTATCATGGCATCCCCTGCAGATACTAAAAGAACGACAAAAATTTTCTTAACTTTTTTCCAAAAAATTAGCTACTTTAAATGCAATTTACTAAGACTGACAGAAGGTGAACAGAAAATCTGCCACCTTAGTCTAGGCAAAGATTTCTTAGAAACACACTCATGTGCACACATACTGTTAATGTAGTCCAGTTCCCTTTAATGTTCCTGGACCTAGTAACTTGCTTTTAAAATTGTGTTAATTTTTATTTTGTATTGGAGCATAGCTGACTTACAATGTTGTGTTAGTTTCAGATATGATATACAACACAATGATTTAGTTATACAGATAGCTATTCTTTGTCAGGTTATTTTCCCATATCATTTACAGAGTAGTGAGTATAGTTCCCTGTGCTATAGAATAGGTCCTTATTGACTATCTATTTTATGTATAGTACTGTGTGTATGTTAATCCCAAACTCCCAATTTATTCCCTCACCCCCACTTTTCCCCTTTGGTTACCCTAAATTTATTTCCGAAGTCTGCGAGTCTGTTTCTGTTTAGTAAATAAGTTCATTTGTATCCTTTTTTTTAGATTTAACATGTAAGTGATGTCATAGGATAATTGTCGTTCCCTGTCTGACTTACTTCACTGAGTATGATCATCTCTGAGTCCATCCATGTTGCTGCAAATGGTATTATGTCATTATTGTTTATGGCTGGGTAACATTTCTTTGTGTGTATATGTGTATATATATACATATAGAAGATCATCTTTATCTTCTTTATTCCTTTATTAGTGGACATTTAGGTTGCTTGCATGTCTTGGTGATTATAAATAGTGTTGAAATTAACATTGGTGTGCATGTATCTTTTTGAATTATGGTTTTCTCCAGCTATAGGCCCAGGAGTGACATTTCTGGATCATTTGGTAGTTCTATTTTTAGTTTTTTAAGGAACCTCCACACTGTTCTCCATAGTGGTTGCACCAATTTACATTCCTACCAACAGTGTAGAAGGGTTCCCTTTCTCCATATCCTCTCTAGCATTTATTGTTTGTAGACATTTTGATGAAGGTCGTCCTGACTGGTGTGAAGTGATGCCTCATGATAGTGTTGATTTGCATTTCTCTAATAATTAGTGATGTTGAGCATCTTTTCATTCATGCACCCACATACTTCTTGGCCACTTGTATGTCTTCTCTGGAGAAATGTTTTGTTTTTGTTTGTTTGTTTGTTTTTTGCTTTTTAGGGCCACACCCAGGGCATATAGAATTTCCCAGGCTGGCGGTTGAAATTGGAGCTACAGCTGCCAGCCTGTGCCACAGCCACAGAAACACAGGATCCAAGCCACATCTGCAACCTACACCAGTATGCAGCAACGATGGATACTTAACTTACTGAGTGAGCCCAGGGATTGAATCTGAATCCTCATGGATCATAGTTGGGTTTGGTAACCACTAAGCCATGAAGGGAACTCCCTGGAGAAATGTTTATTTAGATCTTCTGCCCAGTTTTTGTTTGCTTGTTCATTTTTTTTTTTTTAAACTGTAGACTGAAACACCTTGATGTGGGGTCTCAGTTCCCAGACTAGGGACTGAACCTAGGCTGCAGTGGTGAAAGCACCAAATTCTAACCAGTAGACCACCAGAGAATTCCTGGATTCTTTGTTTTTGTTTTTGATATTGAGCTGCATGAGCTGTTTATTTATTTTGGAAATTAATCCCTTGTCTGTCATTTTGTTTGCAAAGATTTTCTTCCATTCTATGTGTTGTCTTTTCATTTTGTTTATGGTTTCCTTTGCTGTGCATAAGTTTTTAAGTTTGATTAGGTCTCTTTTGTGTTTTGTTTGTTTTCATTTTCTTTCTTCTTCTTCTTTTTTTTTAGGGCCAAACCTGAGGCATATAGAAGTTACCAGTCTAGGGGTCAAATCAGCAACACCAGAAGAGAGCCATCTCTATGACCTACACCACAGCTCAGAGCAAGGCTGGATCCTTAACTGACTGTGCAAGGTCAAGGATTAAACCCACATCCTCATAGGGGGTTTGTTACCACTGAGCCACTATGGGAACTCCCTATTTTTCTTTCTATTTGCATTACTCTGGGAGGTGTATCCACAAAGATATTGCTGTAATTTATGTTCTAAAGTATTCTGCCTATGTTTTCCTCTAATGGTTTTACAGTGTCTGTTCTTATATTTAAGTCTTTAATCCATTTTGTGTTTATTTTTTGTATAATATTAGAGAATGTTACAAATTCATTCTTTACATGTAGCTGTCCAGTTTTCCCAGCACCACTTACTGAAAAGAATTTTTTCTCCATTTTGTATTATTACCTCCTTTGTCATGGATTAATTGACTATAGCTGCATGGATTGATTTCTGGATTTCTTATTCCACTGATCTATATTTCTGTTTTTGTGCCAGTACCATACTGTTTTGATGATTATAGTTTTGTAGTATAGTCTGAGATTTGGCTCCATTTTTCTTTCTCAAGGTTGATTGTTTGAGGTCTTCTGTGTTTCCATACAAATTTTAATTTTTTTCTAGTTTTCTGAAAAATGCCATTGATAATGTGCTGAATCTTAGATTTCCCCAGGTAGTATAGTCATTTTGATAATATTTAGCAATAGAGTATGGCAAAGGTGCTGGGATGTTAGCTCTGTGATTAGGTTACAAATGACCATATCTTTTATCTTGCTAGCATCCTCTGTCTTGCTGGTACCCTCTCTTGCCCTCTAGCTTGCTGGCTTTGATGGAGCTAGTTGCCATGTTGTGAGATATTCCATGAAGAGGCCCAAGTGGCAAGGAATTGCATGAGGACTCTAGTAGATAGCTCAAAAGGAACTAATACATTAGTTCAAATGTTCATAAGAAATTGAAATCTGTCATCAACCTCTTAAGTAAGCTAGGAAGTGGGTACTTCCCAGTGCATCCTTGAGATGACTGAGACCTTTTGAGTAGATCCAAGGTCAGAGGATTTAGTTAAACCATGCCTAGTTTCCTAATTTATAGCAACTATTGAATAATAAATGTTACTTTTAACCTGCTAAATTTTGAAGTAACTTGCAGTGGTAAGTACTAATACATGCAAACATACACCTAACCATATGTTTAAAATAGAAGGGTAAAAGTAGAAAGAAACAGACCTCTAATTCTGAATATTTATATGTATAAGTTAGAGAATTTAGAAATTTTGGAGAGAGGGGTCTTAAAAATCACTTGTTGAAACCACTTCCTTTTATTCACATGAATAATAAAGTCATGTGACTTGCCCAAAAATATAACAGCATGGTTTATTTTGGAATTCACTAGCAAATTATTCTACTTGCTTAGTAATTTTCTTTTGGCCCTCCATATTTATGTCTATATATTTTTTATCTGTTTCTCATTAGCAAAGACTCCTGACCCTAGCAGGAGTTGAATGAATGTTTATGAGAGAAAGGCAAAATTAATGAAAGTCAAAATTAATATCAAGTGAGATTTAATACATCGATGTTGTTGCAAATGGCAGGATTTCTATCTTTGTCATGGGCTTATAGTATCCTACTATGTGTGTTGAGTCTTGTGTGTATCACATCTTTTTTGGTGCACTTTTTAAAATGTTAGGTTAGTTTCAGGTATACAGCAAAGTGAATCAAAATCTATAGAATGCTTCACAAATTTCCCTGTCATCCTTGAACAGGGGTCATGCTAATCTCCTCTGTATCATTCCAATTTTAGTATATGTGCAGCTGAAGCAATCACTGTATTATATATTCTTTACTCATTCATTTGTTGATAGAAACCTAGGTTGTTTCCTTATCTTGGATATTTTTAACAATGCTGTGGTGAATGTGAGAGTGCAGATATATCTTTGATATCCTCTTTTCATTTCCTCGGAGGGTACCCAGAAGTGGAATTGCTGGATCATATGGTAGTTCTATTTTTATATTTATTTTATTTATTTTTTAATGGCTGCACCTGTGGCCTGTGGAAGTTCCTAGGCTAGGAGTAAAATTTGGAACTACAGCTGAGGCCTATGCCATAACCATGGAACACCAGATCCAAGATGCATCTGCAACCTATGCCACAAGCTTTCAGCCTTTCCAGATCCTAAACCCACAGAGACAATGTTGGGTCCTTAACTTGCTGAGCCACTATGGGATCTCCACTATAATTCTTTTAATAATTTCCTCTATAGGTCTTTCTAATATTTTTTCCTATAGGTCCTTTCTAATTCTTAATCTTGCATATATATAAAATGTATATAATATAGAAATATTAATACATTGCATATAATGTATAAATATTCTTAATTATTCTTGACTATACAGACCTTATTTTATAGATTTTTAAAAAAATTTTATTAGAGTATAATTGACTTACAATATTGTGTTACTTTCAGGTGTACAGCAAAGTGAATCAGTTATACATATACATATATCCATTCTTTTTTCAGATTCTTTTCCTATGTAGGTTATTACAGATAATTGAGTAGATTTCCCTATTCTATACAGTAGGTCCTTGTTATTTACCTAATTTATATATAGTATTATGTATATATTGAGCCCAACCTCCTAATTTATCCCTCCCCTCCACATTTCACATTTGGTAACCAAACGATTTTGAAATTTTTGAGTCTATTTCTGTTTTGTGAATAAATTCTTTTGTATCATTTTTATTAGATTACACATATTAATGATATCACATGATATTTCTATTTCTTCTGTATGACAGATTTCACTTGGTATGATAACCTCTGTGCCCATCTATGTTGCTGCAAATGGCATCATTTCATTCTGTTTTATGGCTGAATAATATTCCATTGTATGTATGTACCATATCTTCTTTATCCATTCCTCTGTTGATAGACATTTAGTTTACTTCCATGTGTTGGCTATTGTGAATAGAACTGCAATGAGAAATTGTTGCATGTATCTTCTCCAATTATGATTTTCTCTAGATAGATGCCCAAGAATGTGATTGCTGGATCATATGGTAGTTCTGTTTTTAGTTTAAGGAACGTCCATATTTTTCTCCATAGGGTTGTAACAATTTACATTTCCACAACATAGAAGAGTTCCCTTTTTTTCCATACCCTCTCCAAAACTTATTGTTTTAATGATGGCCCTTCTGACTGATGTGAGGTGATGTAAGTCATTGTAGTTTTGATTTGCATTTCTCTAATAATTAAAAATGTGGAACATCTTTTCATGTGCTTTTTGGCCATTTTATGTCTTCTTGGAGAAATGTCTATTTAGGAATTCTGACCTATTTTATAGATATTTTGTTTTTCTTTTTGTCTTTTTGCCACTTCCTGGGCTGCTCCCACAGCATATGGAGCTCCCAGGCTAGGGGTCTAATCGGAGCTGTAGCCACCGGCCTATGCCAGAGCCACAGCAATGTGGGATCGGAGCTGCATCTGCAACCTACGCCACAGCTCACAGCAATGCCGGATCCTTAACCGACTGAGCGAGGCCAGGAATCGAACCCACAACCTCATGGTTCCTAGTCGGATTCATTAACCACTGAGCCACAATGGGAACTCCTTTATAGATTGTTTTAAAAGATTTATCATTGGATTTACTATTTCTGTCTTTTTTTATATAGAGATTTTTATTTTTTTCCACTAGAGATGGTTTACAGTGTTCTGTCAGTTTTCTGCTGTACAGCATGGTGACCCAGTTACACATACATGTATACATTCTTTTTTTAATTTCTATCTTTTAAAAGATCCTTTGTCCATCTTTATTTAAGTCTGTTTATCAGTCTAAAATATTGTCTTTTTAAAAGTTTCTTAAAATTAATGCCATCTTCTTATTACTTTAATCTTTTAGTTTTATTAATAAAGCCAATCTAAGGCTACACATTGCCCTCTGAGTACAGCTTTTCCTCTGTTTAGATTCAAATGTTCATTTGTGCTGTAGTAAGTTTGTAATCTCACTTCTGATTTCTTTTATTGAATGATTTTCCAGGAGTATGTTTCTTAGACTTTAATCACTATCTTATTACTTTTTAAAGATATATAAATCAATTACTTATATCTATACTAGTAATGAACAATGTTTAAAATAGCATCAAAAAACGTAAGATATTAGGAGACAGCTCTCTATTCATCTTTCTCCCTTTTGCATATTTCACCAGTGCAGACACTGCTCTTGTTCTGAACCATTTTTTCAGATGTGCTTGTGTCACGAAAAACATTGGAAGACAGAGTTAGTGCCTTTCTATAGAGCAAAGGGAAGGCTTGATTATTGCTCACTGTACAATGTTTAGGTATTTATTTATTTATTTAGTCTTTTTAGGGCCACACCCATGGCATATGGAAATTCCCAGGCTGGGGTGGAATCAGAGCTGTAGCTGCTGGCCTTTGCCACAACCACAGGAATTCAGGATCTGAGCCACATCTGCAACCTACACCACAGCTCATGGCAATGCTGGATCCTTAACCCACTGAACGAGGCCAGGGATTCAACCTCTATCTTCATGAATACTAGTCAGATTCTTTTCCACTGAGCCATGGTGGGAACTCCAATGTTTAGGTCTTTAAACTTATGGAGTTATCAAATGATTATTTTTTTTGTATCTCCCCATAGGAATTGGGATTTAGAGAAGTGGTGCAAGTGCTAATACCCTGGCTAGTGCTATTGCTGTGAAAAAAAAGCTGTCATTTCACAACTTAGAATAGATTTACAAGGAGATCCTGCTGAATAGCATTGAGAACTTTGTCTAGATACTCATGTTGCAACAGAACAAAGGGTGGGGAAAAAATGTAATTGTAATGTATACATGTAAGGATAACTTGATCCCCTTGCTGTACAGTGGGAAAATTAAAAAAAAAAAAAAAAAAAAAAAAAAAAAAGCTGTCATTTGTCTCTGACCTAGAATTCAACTGTCTTCTGCCAGCACCCAATGTAACCATGGCAGGTTAACTTGTTATCTTGCAAATAGGGTAACATTTCAGAAATTTCATAGTTCTTGACAAAAATATTTAGGAATAGATCAAATAATGTATAAGAGCTTTATATTCAAATTATAAATATCACTGATATTAAGGAAAAAACTAAATATAATATTACTGATTGAGAGTCAATATTTTTGTCCATTCTTACTATATTAGTATATAGAGTTGATGAAATCTTTTTCAGAACTTTAGAAGGTTATTTTCAAGAGATTTGACAGGTTATTCTAAAATTTACATGGTAATTCAGAGGACTTAAAATCAAAGCAGTTTTTAAAAGGAACACTGTTAGAGGACATGTACCATATGATTTCTAGAATTAAGATAAACTACAGTTATGGTGTGTAGTATCTAGGTAACACCAGGAAAACAAGTTGATGGAACAGAATAGAAAGCCCAGAAATAGACCAACAGATTTATGGTCCTTTGATTTTTAATGAAACTGGCAAATTATTTGAATGTGGAAAGGAAAGTCATTTCAACACTTAGTGCTGGAATAACTGGATGTCAGTATGAAAAAAATTCAATCAAGGAGTTTCTGTCATAGCACAGTGGAAACGAATCCAACTAGGAACCATGAGGTTGTGGGTTCGATCCCTGGCCTTGTTCAGTGGGTTAGGATCCAGTGTTGACGTGAGCTATGGTGTAGGTCGCAGATGTGGCTCAGATCTGGCATTGGTGTGGCTGTGGCATAGGCCAGCAGCAACAGCTCCTATTAGACCTCTAGGCTGGGAACCTCCATATGCCGTGGGTGTGGCCTTAAAAAAAGACAAAAAGACCAAAAAAAAAAAAAGGAAAAAAAGTCAATCATGATCTCTTTCTCACTCCATACATAGAAAGAACAATTTGAGATAGATTATAGATATAAATTTAAAATAGAATTTCGTGAAGAAAACACAGAAGCCCAGTTTTGTTACTTCAAATTAGGCAAAGATTTCTTGGACAGGCTGCAATAAACACAAACCATACACTTAAAAATAAATGGTGCATTATCAAAATTTAACATTTTGGCTCCATTGAAAGACAGAAACAGAATCACAGACTTTGGAAAACTTATGGTCACCAAAGGGGACAGGCAGCACGGAGGGAGGGGTAGACTGGGGTTTGGGAGGGTAATGTTCTAAAATTAGGTTGTGATGATTTGACTATGAGTCTGTGTGTACATTATTTTTATTTGTCTAGCCATGGGATTTCTGGGTAATCATATAGCTAACTTTAGGAAAAACTGCTAAAGAGTTTATTATACAACTATAAATATAATGAAATTAATTGAATTAAAAAAAAAGAATATGAATGGAGGAAATTATCATTGTGGCTTATCAGGTTAATAGTCCGACTAGTGTCCATGAGGATATGGGTTCAATCCCTGGCCTTACTCATTGAGTTAAGGATCTGTGAGCTGCAGCATAGGTCACAGACCTGGCTTGGATTCAGCATTGCCATGGCATAGGCCAGTAGCTGAAGCTCGGATTTGACCCCTAGCCTGAGAAATTCCATATGCTGCAGGTGTGGCCCTAAAAAGAAAAAAAAAATTTAAAAAAGAATGTGAATAGACAAGCCACTGTCTGGGAGGAAAAATTACAGTGAATATATCTCAGGAACTTGTACCCAGAATACACACACACACACACACAGAGAAATAACAAAAATTCAAGCAACTCAGTATAAAAATGGACAAGTTAATAAATGTTTGAAAAATGTACCATTGCATTAGTTATTAGAGAAATTCAAGTTCATATCACAATGAGGTACCACTTTTACCTATGACAATGGTTATGATTAAAAAAAATTGACAAGATGAAATATTACTAAGGGTGTTGAGCAACTGGAATTCTTCTCTATTACTTATGGGATTGTACAATGTTATATATTCTTTGAAGAACTCTTTAGCAGTTTTTCCTAAAGTTAGCTATATGATTACCCAGAAATCCCATGGTTAGACAAATAAAAATAATGTACACACAGGCTTATAGTCAAATGGTCACAGTGGATTTATTCATAATAGAAAAACTTCAAATAACTCAAATGTATGTCAACAGGTGAATAGCAAAATAACTTGTGGTATATCCGCATAAGTAAAAAGATGCTCAGCAATAAAAGACAAAACTACTAACACATGCAACAATGTGGATGGCTATGAAAACTGTAATGTTAAGCTAAGATAACCCAGACACAACAAAATTCACTGTATTTAGAGCCATTATTATGAAATTCTGATTAAGGCAAAACTAATCCATGTCAATAGAAATTAGGTAGCTGGGAGGGCATGACAGTCAGTGAGGAAGAAGAGTAAGAAGAAAAAGGCAGAAAATGTTTCTGGGGTGATAGAAATACTCTTTAGCTTATTTTGGGTGATGGTTACATAGATATATACAATTGTTAAAACATCAAGTTAAGCTCATAATCTGTATATTTTATTGCATATTAATCATATATCTCAATTTTTCTTTTTAGGGCCACACCTGCAGTATATGGAAGTTCCCAGGCTAGAGGTTGAATTGGAGCTGCAGCTTGAGCCTACGCCACAGCCATAGCAATCTGGGATCTGAGCCACGTCTGTGACCTACACCACAGCTCATGGCAATGCAGGATCCTTAACCTACTGAGCGAGGCCTTGGATTGAACCTGCATCCTCATTGATACTAGTCAGGTTCATTACTGCTAAGCCACAGTGGGAACTTCTTGATTTTTTAAATTGTCAGAATATCTGATGCTTTATGGAGGTAGAAGAATTCACTTACTACCCATAAGTATGATGGGAAAAAATCATGTGAGGAAAAGAATGTATATGTGTTTGTGTGACTGTGTCACTTTGCTGTACAGTAGAAAATTGATGGAACACTGTAAACCAACTATAATGGAAAAAATAAAAAATATTTTTTAAAAAACAAAAAAAATCAGACACTAACAGGACAGGCACAAATTTACCCTTTGGCTGAAGGACAGCTCTTGTGTTTATTTTGGTTGAGAAGCAAACAATGATCCTCTGCTCCTGAAGTGCTGGACACGAAGACATTTGTCAAGGCTTGCTGTTCGCTTAAGTTCAAACAGTAGAACACCAGTTTGAATGGTGTTCTGTTGTCCGTAGATTTAGAAAGAAAAAAAAAGTTAAATGATTGTATTAGCCATCACTAATGATTGTATTAGCCACTGGGCTTCATTACAAATTGCCCAAAATCTAATTGGCTGAAAACAACCCTGATTTATTATTGCATGGCCTGTATGGGTAATTAATCTAAGCTAAGCTTAGACAGGTTCTCTGCTTCAGGGTCTCTCAGAGGCTGAAATCAGGGTATTGGCTTGGGCTACAGTCTCATCTGAAGGCTCACCTGGGGGCAGATCTGCTTCCAAGGTCCCTTCTACCTATGTTTTTTATTGGATTCATTTCTTTAAATTACGCTGCTGGATGAGGGCAACCCTCAGTTCCTTGTCATAGAAGAGAAAGAAAGGAGAGAGAGAAGGTGCTAGCAAGATGGAATTTTCAGGCTTTGTAACCTAATCATGGAAGTTTTATAACATCGCTTTTGCCTTATTCTGCTCATTGCAAGCAAGTCACTAAGTCCAGCCCACGCTCAAGGAAAGGGATTGCATAGGAGGTGGGCGTCATTGAAGGTCAATGAATTCTGCCTGCCTGTACTTACTAATGTGTTGAGCATAACGGACACAAAGTATAAGGTACTATTTTTTTATGAAAGTTATGTTTTCTGGCCTTCAGCATACATGATATTTAATAATGAGAAATTCCTTAGATGCTAAACATAAAATACAGCAATCTTAAATATACCTTCATAGTGTATAGTTATGTGCATAATATAAATATTGATAAGAGAATGAAGAAATCCTTCAAAGTTATGTTACATTATAATTTGTATAGTAGCAAAGGTAATATGGTTTAAATAATTATTTTAATTCAGTTTTGTTAGTCAGCTGATCATTTTCAGAAATATAAATTTGGGCATGGTATAATACTTTTTGTAATATTGTAGTTTAATTGCATAAACAATTGATTACTTATTGGCTTGACAGTTCAGTGACGGAACTCATCCTGAACCATCAAAAGTAATTACTTAACTTTAAAGATGGCTTTCTAGGATGTTGACTTTTTTATGTATATCACTATTATTATGCATTTAAAATAACTAGGGAAACAAAATGATTTGAAGATATTTCTAATACCAGAAAAACTTTCTCTTTTATTCAGTATTTTGAAACTACCACTGAGCTTCTATAGAATCCACTAAACTACATAAACTATAGATAGGTAAAATTTTTCTTGCTATATTTGAATCAAGCCTCTGTATCATCTGTAATCCTGGAAGCAAGATTCTTATATGTAGAGGTTAGCACTTTTTGGAGAAATTTTAACAAACCTAAAGAAGAATGTTAAGCTTGTCAAAGACCCTCCAAAAATGGATTCCTTTCATTTCATCTTGCTTAAAGTATGCAGTTTTTAATATATCTGTTGCCCTGGGTCAAAGGCCACTAGGGAAATATTTCAAACTGCTGATTGTTTTACTACAGTTTTTAACTTTCTCTTGGATATAAGTTTCAAATTCTCTAATCAAAAGTCTTCTCTTTCCCCCTTGTCCTGTTGTCTACTCTGATTACGGTGAGGGCCTGGCAGAACAGATGGACTTCTTGACTTAAGAACCTTTGAGTCTTGGAAAGCATGACTTCAGCAGAGCCAAAGAAAGGAGTGACTTATCTTCTTCATGCTGAACTGAAAATTCAGAATTATAATTTGAGTTAATTGAGAATCTTCCATAGCTTTGTTTTTAAAGTAGTTTTCCTTAATTTGGGAATTGTACTCAATTTTTAAAACAGCTTTTAAAAAGCGATGCTAAGACAATCCCAGATGCTCTTCAAGGACTGATTTATCAAAAAGACCAAAAATGCAAAAACAAGCAAAAAAAAAAAAAAAAACCGACATCAACTAAATGGTCCTAAGAAGTTGCTTTCTTTAGGTTGTGAAGGTACTTGCATCCTTGTACGAAAGAGGTTTAGTGTCTGTAGTACTAAATGATCACAGGCAATATTGGTCAGTAAGTATCTCAGGGTCTCAATGCAGATCTAAGTCAAATAGTCCAAAGATATTCCAGCAATTTTAAAGGTCACAATTTCATTTTGTAATGATTTGTTTCAACCTCTCTTTCTTATCATCTTTGGCCTTAACGACCTTGTTTTATATGATTTAGAGATTTCCTCTAATTTAGAAATAATTTTTAGAATCGTACTTTTAAGCATTACGTGAGCTTTTCAACTTACTACTCCACTGATTGTTGTTTAACCTCTCAAACATTGTTTCCTTATTTTTATAGAATGGGATTATATCACCTTCAATACAGGTCGCACATGGTTATCCCCAGGATAAAATTGAGGATGAGTGGTAAAGAATGTATAAACTTTAAAGATTTGGTATATGGTAGTCATTGTAATTAATGCTAAGATACAGGCTATACCCATGCAGGTATTGGGGTGGATATATGTCAGCCTGGAAAGGTATTTTGATAAAAAGGTTGAGTCCCTTCAGGCATCAGAGTTGATTGTCTTTCCCTTTGACAGTGAGAGAACAGAAAAAAAATCAAAAAATTAATGGTAGTACACTGGGCCCAAAAAGTTTTAATTTCACTTTTTCTAAAGATAGTTGTATTAGTTTCCTGTAGCTGCTATAACAAATTATCCCACGGTTGGTGGCTTAAAACAACAACAACAAAAAAATGATTCTCATGGTTCAAAATTCAAATTCAAAATCAAGGTGTTGACAGGGCTTTCCTTCTCCTGGAGCCTCAGGGCAAAGGTGGAGCTGTGCCTCTGTAGGTCTCTGATAACTGTCAGCTTCTTTGGTTTGAGGCCACTAACCTCTAATGTCTGCATCCATCTTCATAGTGCTTCTCTTCTCTGTGTGTCTTTTATAAGGACACTTGCTGTACTAGCGTTCTCCAGAAAAATAGAACCCAGAGGCAATGTATATGACTTATAGTAAAGTATTGAATGGAGGCTGAGAAGTCCCAGGATTTGCCATCTGCATGCTAGAGGCCCAGGAAAGCAGGTAGTATGGTTTGAAGGCTTGAGAGACAGAGAAATAATGGCACAGGTTCTCATTTAAGAGAACTTGGAGTTCAGAGGGTGACAAAAGATTGATATTCTAGCTCAGTCAGGCAGATAATGAATCCAACCTTCCCCTGCCTTTTTGTTCTATTCAGACCCTCAAAGGATTAGATGTTGCCCATCCATACTGGGGAGGTATATCTGCTTTACTCAGTCCACTAGTTCAAATGCTCATTTCTTCCAGAAACGCCCTTAGAGACATACCCAGAAATAATGTGTAAGCAGCTATGTGGGCATCCCCTGGCCTAGTCAAGTTGACACTTAAATTTAACCGTAACACTTGCCATTGAGATGAGGGCCTACCTGCATGATCTAAGATCTCTTCATTTCAAAATACTTCATGATGTCTGGGACTTACTGTGTGGCTCACAACAAAATACTTCATGATGTCTGCAAAGACCCTTTAACCCAATAATGTAACATTCACAGGTTTGGGGGATTAGGATGTGGACATTACTTTTTAGGGGACACTCTTCTGGAGACTACAATAGTCGATATGCGAGTAAGTAAGGAAACATGGCTTTGTATAGATAGGCTCCTGTAACCAAAGTGTGTTTTTGGTATTGCTGACCTTTAACCCAGATCAATTAGGTAATCGTCTGTAGTGATTTTAAAGATATATGTAAGGCATGCCTCTTGCAACAGATATCCTACATCTTCATTTCTTCTGGCCATGTTATTACACTGCCTGACAATCTACCAAATAAAAAATTCAAGCAAGTGTTATTATTGCTGTTATTACAAATTGACTTGTTACTGGCAATAGTAGTTGTAACTTTTGGGTCTCTAGAGCAAAGGACTGAGTTCATCAGCACCGTGGTATGTGGTATGTTGTCATTGGTCTGTACAAGTTTCCTATATTTATATATTCTCTTTGCTTCCTGTTCTTCGCTCTTCCCTCCCTGCATTACCATTTTACCATGTGTATATGTAAGTCCTGCTTGCATGTGTTCTTATAAATTGTGCTCTGTTGTCTTATGTGTGCTGCACTAATTATGAATTGGTGCTGCACTAGAATTAAATTTTCTTACTCTTTTCACTAAATACAATGTTTGAAAGATCCATTTGGTTGCTAAAAGGTACATAGAAACTCTTCCTTCTAGTAGCTACACAGTATCCCATGCTCTGCATTCACCCCATTAACTTCCTGCTCTCTCAGGGATGGCTGCGCACGTTGATTCCAACTTTCTGCCACTAAAATAATGTGGCAACAAATAACCTATGTCCCTTGACAGGCCTGAAGGCATTTTACGGGGACTATGAACATGGGAATAGGATTTTTCCTCCTAGAATTAGGAAGAGTTATTTATACCTATGTGTTTAATGCATTAAACCAGATTCATCCTTATAAACTTTGGAATATATGTGCACAGAGACTAAGGTTGGAGACCTGGGGTAGCAAGAGAATAGTAGGGGGATCCAAGTGCCTGGGGAACGGGGACTGTGCAAAGCAGGAGAGAAGAGAATAAGGGGAGGTGGGAGGATATTTGAGAAAACGGTGCCTTTCTCTCAGAGTAGATTAAAGGTCCCACACATGAGTGAACAATGTAATTGATCTACAAACCTGCATTTTTTAATTTAGTGCCTATTTCTTAATACAAAACTTGGAAAAATGGAGGCATTGGTTTAAATACCAGAGTTGAAGTTCCCTTCTTTACCTGAGACTATAAATGAGTTGAGGGGTCATAGTAACAAAGGAGTCATCATCTTCTCCATCATTTTAAGTATCTTTGTCATGATCATCGTGCTAAAATTGCTTCTAATGGTGATTCTAGCATTGTTTTCAAGGGCCTCTTATATATGGATTGTTTTTCCGCAATACCTGGTATATCCAGGTTCACTGCCTGTGGACCTTATTATCTACTGCATGGGATACACTCATCTTCATTTGCCTTCAGTTATTCTTATCTGAAGGTGTCGCTGTCTGTCTTAACCTCCCACTCCCTTCATTCAAAACACAAGCAGGAAAGTATGGTGACAGCAAGGAAATACCCTGAAGGCCAGTGCCCCAGGCCAGAGGAGTCAGTCAGCTGAAAGAGGCACTGACTGGGAGCTTGAAAGGGAAGGAAAAGTCAAGCTAATTCAGCAACAGGAGATTCTATGCCCCATTCTTTGGTCAAACATCAACAACAGAAAATCTTTGGAACTCCTAAACACAAGATCAGACTTACCCTAGCTTCCCTGTCACTTACAGTGATGAATTCATTTACATGGCTTATCCAGATAATCACTGGGAACAAGGAGCCTGGATGTTAAGAAACTTAGCTCTGTTGTGAATCCCAGAAACAACCTTTGCCAAGTCATCTAACCTCTCTGGGGCTTTCACAATTCTGTGCCTTGTAGGCGTTAGCACTTCAGTCTGGAATTCCCGAAGATCTTTGACAGGCAAACTTTTACTCATCAACAATACTCAGCTTGGTTATCTTCTTTCTGAAATGTCCCCTGGTTCTCCCCACCCACGTCTGTAGTTACAAGCTGCTTCCTCCAGGTTCCTGCAGTACAGCCATTATTTATGTGCTGTGAGTCCCTCTCTCATTCGGCAACCCTCCCCCCACCTCCCCTGTACACTCTGAACACCCAGTCTTTCCTCTATTTTTAAAATCTAACCACCAAGCATATGATTTTACATACAGTCAACTCTCAATACATGTTGGTCGAACCTCATTTATTAAGTTTGTATTTCTTTACATGTTAAGTGAAGGATTTGGGCCTTTGGGTAGTTTACAAATATTCAAAAAGTGGAAGAATCAGTTTTCTTGGTTAAAATTTAAGGGAAGGACTTATGCATTATGGTGAAAAAGAAGAAAGAGCTCTATCTGAAGTACGAATGGGATTCCAGAAAGCTGTCCACTTGACCTTCTCCCAGGAGGTGGAGAAATAGAGTTACAACAAATGGGCCAAGAATCATGATTGCTCATTTCCCTGGCAGCTATAAAGCCATAATTGTGTGAAAGGTATTCTTTCAAGTAGCATTTTCTAATATGACCCTCTTTGGGGAGGAAGGGTGATTTTTTCTAAAACATAAAAATACCAACCTGCCTCCTTAAGAACCAGAACGCTGCACTAACGTAACTGATTCTTTCCTTAATGACTCAGGTTCTTGTTAGGGACAGTCACTGTTTCACTGAGCTGAATTCACAAAGGTGTTATGACGTGTTTATTTCCCAGTATCTGCCCTGTCTGTCAGCTGTCATTTCTTCTGCTGTCACTTTTTCTGACCTAATAGCTCCCTGAGCTAATCTCTTTGCCTCAAAGCCCCTATGCCATAAATTTTCTGTGAGGTAAAACTACAGAAGAGAAAGTTGGTGTGGAAGTGTGTGTTCACACAAAATAATGAAAAGGATTTGATAAAGTTTGTGGCCATTGTGTTGGCCCTATGCGAAGGTTGTGGAGGTTACCTGAGGTATTGAGAGGCTCAGGGTTATTTTCTGGTTTCTCTGTCTTTGGGTGTGGGGATTGCTAAAGTCATGCTTCTACCTAAATGAGGTAGGTACACATGTTTTCTGGAAAAAAACTAACCTGCTATCTGGAAATGACTGAATGAATGTACCTTAAATGATTGTAAAGCATTCACAGCATTTTTAAGTCAAGTAAAAAAATAAAATAGTTTTTAGCTGTATTCTAGAAAAACTAATTTTGGTACAATTTGGGGTTAACTGAGTGAATGTACCTTGAATGATTTAAAGCATTTAAATCCCTTTTTAACCAAGTAAACAAAAAAATACTTTTGAGCATGAACCCCTAATGTATATATGTTTATGAATTATTCATCTTTTTGTACTACTATATCATATACATTTAAAACATACTTAAACTAGAAATTACAAATGATGACATAAAAATAAAAACACACGCCCTATTATTTTCTTCTTACATTCTGGAGAATAGTCTTTTTTTTTTTCTTTTTTCTTTTTAGGGCCACACCCACAGCATATGGAAGTTCACTGGCTAGGGGACAAATGAGAGCTACAGCTGCTTGGCCTGTGCCACAGTCACAGCAACACAGGATCCGAGCCAGGTCTGCGACCTACACCACAGCTCATGGCAATGCGAGGTGTCAGGGATTGAACCCACATCCTAGTCCTCATGGACACTAGTTGAATTTTTTTTCCACTCAGCCATAACAAGAACTCCCTGGAGAATAGTCTTGTGCACCCCCTGGGAAGCATGCCCAATTGCACACCCCACTTGGAGAACTCTGGTTCAGATAACTCTGTAAGGATATTAACTTTGACTTTGGATAGGCAGACAGGTCTCTACCCAATTGAAAAGTAATGTTTTTCAAGACATTACATAAAATTAAAAAAAAAATTCTCCAGAACCTAATATGTAGCCTAGGATATAATAGCTGCTCAAGAAATGTTTGAAGGAGGGATAAAGATTAGGTAGTCCCTAATGATGCTTTATAAACTCTTTAGTTAATTGCATTTGCTTAGCTCATGTCAGACCTCTTTCACAATATGTTTTCATGTTATTACATCATCATCCATGGGGACATCACTGATCAGGAATGGTTTCAAGGCACCTCGAGATTTCACTGGCAGAGGGCTTTGAGCCAGGGCTAGGGCTTTTAATTCCAATGGAAGGCTGGTCCTCAGAGAATGTTTTCATCTACCCAGATGACTGTAGTATGAGACATGATAAAATCTGGTTTAATACAAATCATATGATATACCTTGGGGTATTGGGGAAGGTGGGTGGGACAGAGACAGTATCGCTACCAAATAATGGAGCTCATCCAGGCTAGTCAGATAATAGTAGTATGCCCTTGGAAATGACGTGGAAAAAGGGAGAGGGGCCAGTAAGGACATGTTTGGTTGTGTGTTTTAGGCCTTCTGTTTTTACACTACATGCTTACTTTGGATACTCATAACCTCCTTGCCAGTAAACTACCATCTGTGTGCTTGTATTCCAGACACCTATCCAGCAATCTACTGGATGACTGCAATTAGCTGTTTCATAGGTTTCTCAGACACTACATCATCCACATGACGACCTCAGCAGCTTTCAGCCCAAAGTGCTTCTTCTAAATATTTCCATTTCTGTATGTTGCATTAGCACCATCTACCAAGAATCCTGGAAGTCACCCTTGGTTCCTCTTGCTCCCCCATCTTTTATCAGCCTATTTGGCTCCATTCCCATGGCTAGCCTCATGCTTTGCCTCTTAACTCGACTTCCTAACTCCAAATTCAGGGCTTCCAAATCATTTGATATATTATACCAGAGTGGCTTTTATATGTATATGTATTATTTTATATATATTATATATTTTATTGTATACATATTTGCATTTCTTTTTAAAAACATTTTTGTTAGTTTATAATGTTATGTCAATTTCTGCTGTATAGCAAAGTGACCCAGTTATACATATATATATACACAATCTTTTTCTCATATTATCATCCATCATGTTCCATCACAAGTGACTCGATATAGTTCCCTGTGCTACACAGCAGGACCTCATTGCTTATCCACTCCAAAGGCAATAGTTTGCATCTACTCACCTCAAACTCCCAGTCTATCCCGCTCCCTCCCCGTTGGCAACTACAAGTCTGTTCTCCACGTCCATGAGTTTGTTTCTTTTCTGTAGACAGGTTAATTTGTGCTGTATATTATATTCCAGATATAAGTGATATGGTATTTGTCTTTCCCTTTCTGACTTCACTTAGTATGAGAGTCTCTGGTTCCATCCATGTTGTTGCAAATGGTATTATTTTGTTCTTTTTTTTACGGCTGAATAGTGTTCCATTGTGTATATGTACCACATCTTCTTATTCCATTCATCTGTTAATGGACACTTAGGTTGTTTCCATGTTTTGGCTATTGTGACTAGTGCTGCGATGAGCATAGGGATTCATGTATCTTTTTCAATGAAAGTTTTGCCTGGATATATGCCCAGGAGTGGGATTGCTGGGCCATGTGGTAGTTCTATATTTAGTTTTCTGAGGAACCTATATACTGTTTCCATAGTGCTTGTACAAATTTATACTCCCACCAACAATCTAGGAGGGTTCACTTTTCTCCACACCCTCTCCAGCATTTGTTATTTGTAGACTTACTAATGATGGCCATTCTGACTGGTGTGAAGTGATACCTCATTGTAGTTTTGATTTGCATTTCTCTAATAATTAATGATATTGAGCATTTTTTTCATGTGCTTGTTGGCTATCCATATGTTTTCTTCGGAGTAATGTCTGTTCAGATGTTCTGCCCATTTTTCAATTGGGTTGTTTGTTTTTTTGCTTTTGAGTTATATGAGTTCTTCATATATTTTGGAGATTAAGCCCTTGTCGGTTGCATTATTTGAAACTGTTTTCTCACATTCTGTAGGTTGTCTTTTTTTTTTTTTTATGGTTTCCTTTGGTGTGCAAAAGCTTTTAAGTTTGAGTAGGTCCCATTGCTTTTAATTTGTTTTTATTTCTATTGCTTTGGGAGACTGACCTAAGAAAACATGTAGGGTTGATGTCAGAGAATATTTTGACTTTGTTTTCTTCTAGGAGTTTTATGGTGTCTTATTTTATGTTGAAGTCTTTAAGCCATTTAGAGGTTATTTTTGTGCATGTTTATCATCTAATATATATAAACATATTAATATATATAATAAATATATAATATATTTATATTAATAATATAAATATATAAACCAGTTTGTCATTGATTTACATGCAGCTGTCCAATGTAGCTTTTATAAATATAAATTTGGAAAATATATCCTCTTTGTTCAAAGTTAATAAGACCCCTCCTCTTCTCTTTAGCTTCATCTGCCCTCTCTCTCCCCTTTGTACCAGGTTATCTTTTTTTTTTTTTTTTTGTCATTTTGCCATTTCTTGGGCTGCTCCTGCGGCATATGGAGGTTCCCAGGCTAGGGGTCTAATCAGCCTACGCCAGAGCCATAGCAATGTGGGATCCGAGCCGCATCCGCAACCTATACCACAGCTCACGCCAACACTGGATCCTTAACCCACTGAGCAAGGCCAGGGATGGAACCCACAACCTCATGGTTCCTAGCTGGAATTGTTAACCACTGAGCCACGACAGGAACTCCCAGGTTATCCTTTTATTACTTTTTCACTTCTTCAGTGATGCTAGAGTGCTCTCAAATCTCTGGGCCTCCATCCACACTGTGTGGACAGGTCTTTTCTTCTTTTGTCAATTTCTTCTGGTCCTGGCAGAGATACAACTTTTTCCAGAAATTTTCCCCTGATCCCTAGACCAGACTGTATCTCCCTTTGAAGAAGTATTATCATGGTATTCTGGAACTTCCCTTGCCATCTCACTCAGCGATTGTGATTGTGTGTCCATATTTTCTTCTAGACTATGAGTGCCATGAAGGCAGTGGCCACATATATCATCTTTACTATTGCTTCCCACCACCTATGATAGTGCTCCCCACCTCCATACATATTTGTTGAATAAAACAATGAGAGGATGAGGGCACTGGAGTACGCATCAGAAACTGAGCTAAATGATAAGTCAGAAAGACTAGACACATACGGCAAAGGACGGGATAAATGAACAGCTTGGGCAACATGTGTCAAATACCAGACTTATGGGCTTCTAGGTCCTCTAAGAAGGAAGAACTGAGTTTACCTGAAGAAGCAAGATACCCTTTCAGTCAGACAGAGTAGAGCTATACATCCTGGCATTGTAATCCTGGCAAGGTACTGATAGGGCTGATGTAAGAAGTCATTGAGATAATTTATGTAAGATACGGAGGCATGGTTACCTTCCTGGTAGTTGGATATGGCCCTTATGATATAACCGTTATGTCAAGCAAGGCACAGAGAGGTTAACTAACTTTTTCCAAGTCACACAGCTGAGCAAAATACAGCATTTGGCTATCTGGTGATGCTACCACACAGACTCTCATTTGTTCCTAATATTTTTACTTGAATCTCATTTCTTCCCTGTTGAAGAGTAAGATGTTTAAATTTAATGCAAAGAGTATTTATTGAAACACTTACTATGTGTGCAACATTAAGTACTGTGTGAAATTAAATTAACAAATATTTATCACTGATTATGACTTACTTAGAAGTGCTGTAGTTTCTTAAATATTCATGGAATTTAACATCTTAGTGTAGGTATATTAAAAAAATTAGGCAAGGAAATATATGAAAGGAATAAAATAGAATTTTCCAGAGCTGCTAAGTTCTATCCCATCCCTTCGATTACAGATTATCCTCCTGCAGTACACATGGATACTTCCTACATGTTTATTCTCTGATGGTAATGCAGAATTGACCTGCTTTCATCAAGGAGATTTCAAAAGTCCAGGCCCCTAGACAAATCTTCAGAGAGTTAAGACACTTTTACACACTTCATTCCTGAAATGTCTAAATTGAGGGGGAAAAAAAAGCACTTGTTAGTCATAGGTCAATGGGCAAAATGTCATTCTGTTTTTGGGGTGGAGTATGGTCTGAATAACTATCATTGGAAACTTCAAAACCTGTTTTTTTTTTTTTTTTAAGGTTTAATTGAGAATAAGTTTGGTTGCACTTGACTCTTTGAGAAGGCCTAATTCCTACCTTTAATCAGTTGGAATCAATTCCAGTTATTTAAGAAATAAAATTTCTGAGATATTATTCATACACCTAGAAGGAAAATGTATCCTATGCACATTTTCTTCAACTTTGATAACATGACTCTGATGACTCTCTTGTCCAAGAGATTCAGGGAATGAGTCTGAGTTTTCTACAAATGAATTTTGAGTTTCACTCACAATGAAATAGGGAGCAAAATTATCTGAAGGTATTATTAAAAAACGTTCTATCTGCAAATTGTATTTGTTATTCTGGCTCATCAGATTAAACTGCAATCAGAAAAAGTCTCCTTTATAAATGGAGACTTGGTCAGCTGTTCACTTCCTACAAGTTTATCTCCCCGCAGAAGGTATCAGTGGAGAAGGCATTAGGCTTGCCTTAGATTGGGCCTGAGGACTTGGGCCAGCACATCCTCAAGGGTGTCAACCTTGCCTGCCCAGATGCCTCTAGCCTCCACATGCAACTGCAGCAGGTTTTACCTGATCCAGGATCCTGTTTGACCAAGACAAACAGAGAACTGAAAAACAAAATAAAGGTTACTTTAGATGAAGAGATGAAGAGCCAGGGGTCAAGGTTTCAAAACCATCCTTTCTGTATTCCATTCTCAAAGTGCGATACTTTTTTCGTTTTGCATTGTCCACCCATAAGGTTTTTTTTTCTTTCCTTAGAGCATTCCCAAAATGTCAGTGGGTCTGGGGCAGGATTGGGCAAGGGAATTGGGAGAAAGGGGATGGGGTGACTCTGGGGGAGGGGCACTCTTGGGCAGCCTGGGAATAGCCAACAACCTCCTTTTTCCCAGCCGGGGGAGGTACTCCTCTGCCTGGAGCCCAGCGCCAGCCCCGTAGGTCTTCGGCTTCCTGACCGAGACAGAGACGCACGCTAGGGAGCTGGTGGCCCAGCCGGGTCGCGCCGCCCCCAGCCTCGGGGCCGAGAGCCAAGAGTTCGAGGCCTCCCTATCCGGATATGATGAAAAGGAGCAACAGAGGGAGAAGTGTTTCTGGCCTGTAGGAGTGGTGGAAGAGGGGAAAGAGAGGCAGAGGGGGGAAAAGTCCCCCTCGGAGGGGAACCGGCCTGGCTGAGCTGGCTGGAAAGAAGGGGCGGAGAGCACCAGTCACAGGAGCGGCCGCGCTGCGGTTGCCGCTGCTGCGGTGTCTGCTGAGCCGGAGGGAGGCGGGGGCCACTCAGGGGCAGCCGCCGCCGTCAGTCTGCCGAAACCTGTGGCCCCTGCCTGAGCCTCGCTAAAGGCGGAAGAGGAGGAAGAGGAAGGGGCTTTGAGCGAGTTGGGGGGATGCCGAGGTAGGTGGCGGTCGTCTGGGTGGTTGGAGGAGGGGTTTGCTCCCCTCCCCCTGGCTTCTCCCAAATCCGATCTCTCTTTCAGCCCCTCTCCCTTGGGTGCCTCCCTCTGACCCCCAGGTCTCGCTGATCAAAGTGGTGGGTAACAGTTTTCCTCCCGGGTTTCAAATCAAAACTTCCCCGGGGTGGGGTTTGGGGGAGGGAAGCAGAGGGGGAGGGAATGTCCCGCTGGGGTGGTGTGCTCTTCTCTCCAAACACTCTTTTTCTTATCCTGGCCAGAAGCAGTTGGTTCCCTCCACTCAACATCTCCCAGCCCTTCGTGCTTCTGCCCCACAGGGCGGCGAGCTAGGCGGAGGCGCGGCGAGGGCTCGGTGGAGCGGCCCATGTCCGGCGCGGGCGAAGCCCTCACTCCCGGGCCCCAGCGCGGGGCCGAGGAGGGCGGCGGCTGGCTGGGTGCCCCAGCCCAGGGTGAGTGCCGCTTGCAAGTTGCAAGTATTGTTGCATTTTAAAACTTGTTCACACGGTTACTGATTGTGGTCTCTGTGTAGGCAACTGGTGCGAGGACTGATCCGATCGTTTGGTTGTGAACTTTTGCATAGTTAGCATTACTTCCAGCGAGTTCTCTGGGATTGCAGCCCTAGATCAACAACCGGATAGGAGGGCGGGGATCCTCTGGTCCCTCCACTCCCCCTTCCTTTGGCTGCCGAGAAACTAGATGACAGGATCCCTTCTTTCTTAAGCATATGCATTTCAGGGCCTAAGACTCAACTGTGTGGGCTCTGAAGCACTTTCCCACTTCTCTTCAGTTCTCTGTCTTTATCAGGTCCAGAATTGCCGCTGCTTTCTGAGCAAACGTGCACTGCGTGTTGGTCTCTTTCTTGTGGGCTCCTCACCAGCTCTGATAATCCAGGTTTTTGTGACTAATTGCTTTGGAAAGGCTCATGCATACGTTTTTAGTAACTGTTTTTGTTTTGAAATAAACATGCTTTAACAGAAATGCTTTCCAAGAATGAATTAGTTCTTTGTGTTCTTCCAAAGTGTAAACACATACAGCCTGTAAAGAAAATACTCTGTTTCTGGGAAACTTCATAACAAACTTAGAAACAAGTATCTTTCGTCTCCTGAAGGTAACATACTTCCGGTTTTCATTGGTGGCAGAGAGCAATGATTTTACTCTTCTGATGCATTTTTCCTCTTAGGGTGGTTCTGATATAAAGAGTTCTGACACTGATGTGAACTCATTTTCTAGGCCTCAGAAACTTACTTTATACTCTTTATTTAAAGCATATCTGTTAGCTACCCCCAAACCTCCTTTAACAAGTATGTAATGAGCCTCTTGGGACTCTTTTTTGTAAAGAAAAGGCAGTAAAAATTAGAAAAGTAGAAAAGAAGTAGTTAATGTTGAACCCACGATAGGTAAAAGCAGAAAACATCCATGGCTAAATTAAAATGTTCTGGCATTCAAGGGCTGTTAAATCGAATTATGTTTATCATTGCTTTTTGCTTCTAAACAGTGAGTCATTTTTTTCTAAATAGAGAAAATCGGAAAGTCAGAACTAGAATGATAAACATGTTTCCCAGAAGCAGCCCCTGTTTTCCGCAAGAAAATGCAGACATAGTCGTTTTCTTGTCACCAGGCATGCCCTCCATAGTCATATTGACTCATTGATGGACTATTTATGTTCACACTTGAGCTGTTAATCACTATTAACAAATGCTTATGCCAAAAATCAACCTCAAACACCTCGGAAAAGCAGCTGATTTGGAATGAGTGATATCTGCAATGCCCAACTTTTATAATGTGTATTCTTAAAGTCAGCTGGAAGAACTTGCAGTGATACTTAACGCACCTGTGCAAAGTGTTACATGATCTGACTTTAAGAACCAGGCATCTAGAATGGTCTGAAGGAGAATGTGGACTGCATACAACATGCACATTATCAGGGTGCAAACTCTTGAGTTATATTTATCCTGAAAATTAGCTTAGCCTCGGCAACAGTTTTTGTTTGTTTTGCCTTTAGTGTTGCTTTTTAAAATTAAATTTGACTCACTGCATCTTTTAAATTGGCATCAATTTAATTGTAAATGTAGTATGAAGTTGTTCTTTTTTAAAAAAGAAAATCCTTCCAAATTTTAAAAGATTGCATCACAAGCAGGCAGACTTGGTAAATTGTATTGAAAGAAAAAAAGTTTGGAAGAAAGTGGGTAGGGAGAAAGCTTTAAGATGTAGCTGCCCATGGTGGGGGTGGTTTTATTGGTGAAGATATTAGCGAAGCCCACTCTACTCTTAAACTCTTGCTCTGCTTTCTTCCTCTTCCTTCTGTCCTTGAATTCCTGATCATTTTTTTTGGAAGACTAGTTTAAGAATGCTCTGGTAAGATATGGCTGCTTAGTTACTAGAAACCTAGTTTTAAAATTTTATATATTAAAAGCAGTGAGAAAAATGGAATGTTTTATGAAAGTTAACAGAAAATATCTTTATGAATATGACGTGGTAGGATAAGGTCAAGTCTTCCTCTGCCAACAAGGATAAATATATGGGTATATTTATATGTATGTATATGCATATATACACTCATAAATACATATGACACAACCTATGCACATATTACTGTGTTATGATCAGCTCTTTACACTGCTGATAGAAATTTAAAGTTGAAAGTAGTTTTAGGGGGTCTCTAATCTGAACTCCCTGCTAAATCTAGAATTTCTTTCTACATTCTTGTAGGTGGTTAGAAACCTATAGTATAGTGCATTCTATTTATCAACATTTATAGTGTTGCAAGTTTTTCTTATTGAGAGCATAGCTCTGTCTCCATGACATATATGCTTTTGCTGTGATTTTGCAAGCACAATTCTGTTGCCCTGAAAGTCGCATAAAAAGTTTTGTGCAGTTTGAAAATTGTTGCAGAGTAAGGACATAAGCTCATTTGCTCCAGGTTGTCAGAGAACAGGATGGATACTGGAAGGTAGGGGAGCAGTGGGGATTATTGGCCACTGGAGAGCTCATGGGCCAGCAGACAGCACTTACCTCCAGCTCATCATTGCCATAGTGGGTTAATACCTTCCAATATTTCAAGAGATACTGGAAATACAGGCTTTTACATATCATCACTCCCCTTTTAAAAGTTGGCAACTAATTACAGTTTTTGTCCAGGCCAACAAAACAACCACACCTGCAAGCTGGAAATGGTCTCTAAGCAGCTGATTTGAAATCTTTATTACAGAAAATAGAAAGTAAATGTGTGATTTAAAACTAGTTTCCTATTTATGACTAACTTCTGTGAGACTGATGTGATTTGCCTTCTCATCTAAAGTACCTATATAAATGTCTTGATAAGGGAAGGACAGTTTGGGCCAAACTTATTTTTGTTTTAAGAGAGAATGGATTTTATATACGTGTGGTTCATGTCATTATCATTTTTTTTTTCTTTTTTGGATTACGTGTCTTAAAATTCATTGTGTTATCAACACTGAAAATGTAGGCACTGGCTTTTTTTATGCAAACATTACTAGAATCCATGTGGTTGAAAGAGCCTTGTAATTGCTTCCTTCATAAATTTGCAACTTGTAGCTAGAAGATCTTTCAAAATAACAGTCCAGCTGGCTCACTTTCTAGGACGGATGTCCAAAGAATTTAAGTGACTTGCCCAAGGTCTCATACACAGTAGAAATCAGGGTAGAAGCACAAATTATAAAATATGTGTCATTGTGATACATGTGGTTGAAATAGAGAATCAATACAACTTTTCCTATGGGTGGATGAATTGAAGATAATCAGCTTCGCTTACTGTGAGTCACTCGAGCCTCTTCCCATCTCTACGTTCCCCCTGCCCCCATTGCATTTGCCAAGATTTAGACGGTTGGACTGTGTGCTGGAATATTCTTTAATGTGATAATGTGTGATTTAATGCACTCTTCTCTCTTGGGAGAGTCCTCTGAGACTATTAGGCGGACTTTTCATAGCAGGATGCAAAATGCCAGTAAAGTTAATTAAAAATAATTTAAAATAGAAGCTAGGGAGAAAATCTTCCAGTTGAAATTACATAAGAAGAGCTTTGACTTAGAAGCTTAGCTGACTTGTCAGGAATTTATAGTGGCTAATCAGATTTCCTTTATGGGAAACCTGTTTATTTCATTTGATACCATGTATGCTTGTAAGATCCATATTCTTTGACTTTTAGTATATCATTTTATCCTTCTGATTAAGGATAGAGTTTCTCAAAGTGTGTCATCTTTGGGCAGCTCCCATCTCTGGTTCTCAGCCAGGGATGACTGTGCCTTCCAGGAGGCATTTGGCAGCATCTGGAGACATGTTTGGTGGTCATAACAGGGAGTGGGATGGGTGCTTGGGGCATGAGTGGGTGGAGGCCAGTGACAACGCTAAATATCTTACAATGTACAGGACATGGCAGCCCCTCCCAACAGAGAATTACTGACCCAGTATGTTGAGAGTGTTGAGATGCTATCCTGGTCTCTCAAGGCTCCTGACATCTTTGGCTTTGCTCTTGGATTTACAGAATCAGACTCTGAAAAAGACTCAAGAATCTGCTTTTGGGCGGGGGCGGTTCCCATTGTGGTGCAGCAGAAATGAATCCAACTAGTATCCATGAAGTTGCTGGTTCAATCCCTGGCCTTGCTCAGTGGGGTAAGGATCCGGCATTGTCGTGAGCTGTGGTATAGGTTGTAGACGTGACTTGGATCCCACCTTGCTATGGCTGTTACATAAGCTGCAGCTCCAATTCAGCCCCTAGCCTGGGAACTTCCATGTGCCACGGTGCAGCTCTAAAAAGCAAAAAAAAAAAAAAAAAGAAAAAGAAAAAAAAGAAAAAAGAATCTTCATTTTTAACAAGTTCCACATGCTTTTTTACCTCTAGCTGAGAATCATTGTTTTTGGAGACATTTATCTGTAGAAAGACTGCTATATCGATAGGTTTTTTTTGTTTTGTTTTGTTTTTTTTTCCTTGCTTTAGGTCCACAGCTGCAGCATACTGGAAGTTCCCAGGCTAAGTGTCCAATTGGAGTTGCAGCCACAGGCCTAAACCACAGCCACAGCAATGTTAGATCTGAGCCGTGTCTGTTACCTACACTGCAGCTCACAGAAACACCAGATCCTTTAACCCACTGAGTGAGGCCAGGGATCAGAGCTGCATCCTCATGGAACTGCTAGGATTCTTAACCTGTGAGCCACGATGGGAACTCCCTGTATTGATAGATTTTTAAAAGGTCTTTTTTTTTTTTGTGGTAGAAAGCCTTAGGAAAATCTTTTTTTGCTCCTTTTGGCTGTCTAGTGGCATATGGAATTCCTGGGCCAGGGATCTTTGCTGCAGCTTTGAGAACTTTAACCTCCTGTGCCAGGCCGGGATTGAACTTGCATCCCAGTGCTCCAGAGGAGCTGCCAATCCTGTTGTGCCATAGCAGAAACTCCAGGAAAATCTTTTTTAAAAATCCCTTTTTCAAATTCAAAATTTTAAGTCATGTCACTCCATGTATACTCTCTTTTACAGATCTTCAGCATTTTTATCCAGTATCTCAATGAATAAAAATAGGCCTGAGTATTAATCCTCAAAAGAGTTTCAGGTAGGGAGTTCCCGTCGTGGCTCAGTGGTTAATGAATCCGACTAGGAACCATGAGGTTGTGGGTTCGATCCCTGGCCTTGCTCAGTGGGTTAAGGATCCGGTGTTGCCATGAGCTGTGGTGTGGGTTGCAGATGTGGCTTGGATCCCGCATTGCTGTGGCTACAGCTCCGATTAGACCCCTAGCCTGGGAACCTCCATGTGCCAAAGGAGCGGCCCTCAAAAGGCAAAAAAACAAAAAAATAAATAAATAAAAATAAAGAGTTTCAGGTCAAGACTGTATAGACTGAGGAGTTCCCATTGAGGATCAGGTCGTTAAGAACTTGACTGGTATCCATGAGGATGTGGGTTCAATCCCTGGCCTTGCTCAGTGCATTAAGGATCCAGCATTGCTGCAAGCTGCGGCTTAAGTTGCACATGTAGCTCAGATCCCAAGGTGCTGTGGCTGTGAGGTAGGCCAGCAGCTGAAGCTCCAATTTGATCCCTAGCCCAGGAACTTCCATACACTGCAGGTGCAGCCTTACAAAAAAAAAAAAAAAAAAAGACTATATAGACTGAAATATAGATATACTCTGAATGTTAGAAAAGAAATAGATAAATAAAAACATAAAAGGATGAGATAAAGATAAGTAAATAAATAGATCTTTTACCACCTCAGTAGATATTTTTTCCTTCCAGCTTACCCTTTTCTCTGGGCATCCCAACATTATGGTATAATAAGGAAAGATGTTTCTAATTTGCACATGGGTTGTGTTCATTTGTAAACTGGATTTTTGGAACCTGGATTATCATTTATCATAGAAACAGAATGATAAATTATGTTTAATTCTGTAATCTCAAAAGATTGTTGAAATTAAATGGTATTAAATTTCACATATTTAGAGTGATAAATGGTAGAGAACATACTTTATAATACTGGCAACCATATATAAATAACCAAGAACAAAACTGAGTAGAAGCTGGTTTGAAACTTTGAACATGGGTGCTTGAGAAAGAACAGGCATAATTGGAAAACTAGAAGAAGACTTGGCTAGATTTGGAAGGGGATTTGGGGGCATTTTCAAGTATCTTAGAGCTTTTACTCCCAATTCTTTTTATGCCTAAAGAAACTATTGTTCATTTTCTAAAGTTTAGTTCTAGAAGTGCAAAGCTTATCAGCTAGGCATAGTAATTTTCCCTCTAACAAGAAAAATAATCAAATGAGTAAAAGAAGGATGTAACTGGGAAAAAACAAAGAGTAAAGGGAAGAAGGAAGTGGCTAAAAAGATTGTCTATAAATTAAGAAAATGTTTGGAGAGGTTGAACTGTTTGAGCTGAGAACAGTGAATAAAGTTCTGAGGGATAGCCAGCCTGTTATAAATTGAACTGGGAGGGGACCATGCTAAGCTAGTACATGATGGCACAAAATCTTAAGATAAGCAGGGAATGGAATACTGTTCACCTTGAGGCAGCCTCTCATATGTATTTGTGAGTACATGATCAGTTAAATGGAGGGCTTGATTGCTGTCCAGAACAAGTGTGAGTCGAGGCAGCAAGTGGCAATGAACAGAAATAGTTTTGGGGTCAGGGTGGAGGATGGGAATAGGGAAAGCATTTATGTGTTTGTGTTTGTATACGTTACTTTTTTTTTTTTTTTTTTGTCTTTTTGTCATTTCTTGGGCTGCTCCAGCAGCATATGGAGGTTCCAGGCTAGGGGTCGAATCGGAGCTATAGCCGCTGGCCTACACCAGAGCCACAGCAACGCAAGATCCGAGCCGCGTCTGCAACCTACACCACAGCTCACGGCAACGCTGGATCCTTAACCCACTGAGCAAGGGCAGGGATCGAACCCGCAACCTCATGGTTCCTAGTCGGATTCGTTAACCACTGCGCCACGACGGGAACTCCCCTGTATACGTTACATTTTAATACTGATCTTCGTCTATGTCATAGCCTTTTTGTTTGTCTTCACATTGGTTGTGCCTTACTCAGGTGCTCTCTAAGTGTTCCATCGTGTGTATGTGTGTGTGTGTGTGTGTGTGTAAGATGCTATATGATATACAGAGATAAATAGATAGATGAATGAAATCTGAGACATGTAGGATGATGGGGAAATGCATTCATTCACACATATCTATAATATAAGATAGATGGAAAGTTGCTATAATAGAGGCACAAAGAAAGTGATGGCAGAACATGGGGGGAGAGCGAACATAGCTGGGACATTTGGAAAAACCTCAAGGTAAAATTTCAGTTTGATTTGGACCAAGAAGCATGGCCATGGAACTCAGTCTTGTGGAGGTGGAATATGGAAAGCAAGGCTTGGAGGGGATTGTCACAGAATGTGGAGTAGTTCATTAAGACCATTGTGTGTGCTGTATTATTAAGGAGCTGAGAATGAACACAAGTTGTAAAGATAAGCTAAAACAATTTTGCGGAGGGCCCTGATTCTCCTGCTGAGAAATTTGTATATCCTTTCTGTAGCTAGTAGCAGCATTGAAAGTTCTTAACAAGGGGAAGGATAGGATCAGATTGGTGTTTTTAGGAAAATAAATCTTATGGCAATTCAAAGGATGATTTTGGAGGGAGGGGTAAGAGTGAAGGCAGTGATTTTCCAGGAGGCTATTGTAATAGCCTGACAAAAGATGAGAGAACCTAGGGGAGTGCCAGTGGGAGTGGAATTGAGAATATGGACTTAACAACCATAAACAAAGTAGGATAGAACTCTACCTTGCTATGAGATATTGAGAGCATCGATTTTTCTGTCTTCTCAAATGAGTCACTGTGTCCAAATTTTGTTGAATGACATTGATGTGGTTGGGCAAAATATTTAAGACGGAGATGGTGAAAAGGTAGAAATTTAAGGTAATCCATAGGTTTGCTTTTTAGCCTGAGTAGAAACATGGGAGGAGCTGTCCAGTCTTCTTTTGATCACATAGCTTCCATGGAACTGATTCCTAAGCCAGAATAGTCTGTAGGCCACTGAAAAAGAGAATTGGTAACTAGGAGAGTGGTGAGAAGTAACTCATGGATGGACACAAGAGTGGGAAAGAGGACTGAGGACCAGATCCAGGGAAATGGCCACCCTCTAGAAAGGAGAAGGAAAAGAATAGAGAAAGAGAGTCCATAAGAATTGGTCACAGAAGAGTTAGATGTTTAGAAGACATGGAAGATGAGAAGAGTTGTGGTTTGTTAAGGGAGAAACAAGGTGTACTGAGGGCTACTTTTTGGATGGGTGGGTTTTGAATGTATCTACTATACACTAGTGGAAAGAAAGCCAGGGGATAGAGAGAGAAAAGTTGAAAGGGGCTGTATAGCACTGGGAACTATATCTATTCACTTATGATGGAGCATGATGGAGGGTAATGTGAGAAAAAGAATGTATATGTGTATATGTGACTAAGTCACTTTGCTTTACAGTAGGAAGTTGACAGAACACTGTAAACCAGCTATAATAGAAAAATAAAAATCATTTTTTTAAAAAAGAAAAGATGAAAGGGCATGGGGTAGTCTTGGGCGTGGATGATTGTAATTGAAAGAGTAAAATTCTGGGAAGGAAGGGGATGATGAGACCAGTCTTAGGAAAGTTGGGAACTTTCCCCTTTGAGATGGGCATGGGAGAAAAGGTGATAATTTAGAGAAAATTTCATATCAGGAACAGCTTAATGTAGGCCTAGATCTTCTCTGCAAAATAGATGCAACATTTGCTGAGAGCAAGGGGGGTTAGGATGAGTCAAGAAATTTGAGCTGTGTGGACAAGATTTGAAAGAATGAAGAATTCAAGAGAAAGTCAATCTGGGCCAAACAAAGGAGCGGCTCAGTAACACTGAGGCTTAACTAAGAATGAATGGCATGAATTTTCACTGGACATGGTCAGCATGGTTGATCGCCTTTCTCAGCAAAAAGCATTCCAGAGCTTGAGAATAGAAGCAGATAGAATGAATTTTTGGAATTGGCTTAGGGTTGGAGGTTGACAGAATGGAAGCACTAGGGTGTGGGGTGGGGAGGGAGGGATCAGACATGTTTGGAAAGAGTGTGTTTGTACCAGCTGATCTTGTGTTGCGGGCTGTATGGGGAGCTTAGAGACCAGCAATGCAATTAGTAAGCTGTGATTTCTGGGCAGCAAGAATCATGCCTGTTGGCCTTGTTTGGACTGTTCACCTACAAGGATTTAACGTATATATAAAATTGAGTGACCTTTTCAGGGCTACTGGGGAAGCTGTGGAATTTTTGGGTGTGTAAGAACCTTTCCTGTTGCTTTGAACCTCATTTCCTGGATCTTGTTGAGGCGATTTCATGGAAAGGTCTAATAACAGTGTGCAATTATTTTACTAGCATTATATTTTTGTAATAAAAGATTTTGGGAAAAAGGAAACATAAATTGTCACAATCTAAAGTTATGCCATTTGCAAATGGAAAATTAGTCAGAACAACAACAAACAAAAGAGGGAAACAGTTCGACCAAATTGTTTTTCTGAGGTAATGTAATTATTCTACTGTAAGAAGGCATGGGATGTGATTTTTTTCTTTTTTTATGTTTCTATTCCTGAAATTGTTTATTTAGTTTTTATTGAGGGGAGGATATTGATTCTGTGTTGGCTAGAAGATTCTAGATATTTGAATAGTTCAACTTTGGTGATTCAGAGAGCAGATTAAAGATGCTGTAGCCCTTCCTGCTGTCTTAATCAGTCCTGTGTTTACGCACCAGTGTTTCAGATGCTTCTTGCTCTCTTTTTCTCTTTTTTTCTCTTTCTTCCCCCTCTCCCCCTTTGCCATAAAGACTTTACTGGAGTTACTTAAACTTTTTATGTCTTCTTTTTATATTAGCATACACATTCTGAAGGAGGTAAGGGTTTAACCTAAAGGTTTTGAAATGGAGTTTTATTTTCTAGATTCAAATTCTAGTCACTTAAAGCTCACTAAGTAGAAACTATGAAAAGAGTTATTTTAACTTTAATTTCGTTTGTGGTTTCTACTTGCAGTCCACTTCTGTTTTCTTTTTTCTTTTTTTTTTTTCAAATTCATACCCACGTGATCTGAAGTAAGATGATTCATATGCATGTGCTTTTAAGCCTGATTTTTAAACCGTTTCAAGAATAAAGTCTGAAATACATGTTCATACTAGCTCATGTATTTTATTATTGGCATATTTCAAAGGGAAACCCTGTCAACGAATATTTCTTGTGTGCCTACTGTGTACCAGATGCTGAAGACTGAAAATGTATGATACATAGTTCTGCCCAGAAGGAAATTGTGAACTAGGAGAGAGAGAGGATAAGGTGTACGTGTGTGCCAAATTAAACTGAAATCCCTTGTCTCGATATCAATTCAAGACCACAATAAGAACCATGTGCCGCATTAGTTCATGGCCAGTTGCCAGTTGACTGGCACGGTTCTGGAGCTTCCTAATTTAGAGGTTGAGAGAGACTCTCAGGATAGCAAGGAGTCAGTTTTGTCTGGGTTGGGCTGTGAGTGACCCCGACTGAGGAATACACAATTTGTTGGTCTTTTTGATTTGGACCATGCAGAGCTGAACACTAAAAATAAAGCACTTGTGGTTGAGCAGGTGACAGGCCTGTGAAGGCAGGTGGCAGAGGACAGGGGAACCAGTTTCCTCTCCACACTTTCTCTACTCCAAGAAATAGTCCTCCTATTCTTTTTCATGGTGGATTAGCCTTTAATCTTCTGGGTTTCTATGAACGTAGACCCAGTCTACTCTTATTTCTTCCATCACATACCTATGCAACATGCAGGATCTTAGGAAGATTTTCTGAGGCATTTGACTATTTCTCACTAAGCTACAACCTGAAATTATGGGAAAAGTGGAGGAGTTTACAACACTACTGTACATCAAAATATGTACAATGTTAAAATAACTCTATCAATTTTTCATCAATATGCAAAATGAATTTAATTTTGACTGAACCAAGGAGTAACATATTCAGTCTTTGTGTTAAAAAAAAAAAAAAAAAAAACTCAGGCTGGAGGAGAAAAGGATGGGAGGCACTGGTAGTGGACATGGGCAAGAAAGTATAGATTTAAGTGAAATTGGGAGGCTGTATTTTAGTAGGGTTTGGTAATTGATTGTTAGGTTAGGGGAAAGAAGAAAATAGAGTTAAAAATGATTCTGTGCTATTGTATTTGAAGTAGGTAAGCAATGAGATCCTGCTGTTTAGCACAGGGAACTATAGTCTCTTGTGATGGAACATAATGGAGGATAATGTGAGAAAAAGAACGTGTACATATATGTATGGGTCACTTTGCTGTACAGCAGAAATTGAAAGAACATGGTAAATCAACTATAATAGGAAAAAATAAAAATCTGAAAAAAAAAAAAAAGATTCTGTGAGTACCGTTGATCAAGACACAGACCACAGGTGGAAAAAAAGGCAGGGACAGAGAGAAGTGGTGATAGATTTTAGGAAGTGAGTTGCTAAAGATATGTTCATGTAGAGTTGAAACTTCAAATCCATAGATCAGGACAGGAATCAAGATAAAGGTAATGGGCCTACGAGTTATCCTTCTGGAAGTGACTGGAATTGGAAGTTAATGAGATTGCAAAGATTGTAAAGTCAGAATGGACCCATGGTCTTAAAGGAGAATTCAGAGAAGGTGGTTTCTGAAGAGATGATCCAGAGAGCAAGAGGCTGTGTTGGTGGATTAAATGAGAATCCACCTGGCTTGGGCCTTTAGCAGAATTACCAGAGAGGAAGCATACCCTGACTTTTAATCCATATCCATCATTCTGAAGTCCAAGAAATCAATTTCAATATACTTTAGATTCTCTTTTTGTTATTTTATTTGTGCCTTTGCCACTATTTGAAACACTATTCTCCATGCTCTCACGCATTTATTTCAAAATCAGATTTACATCATAGCTTTGAAATGCCTTTACAGAAGCAACCACCTCCTTTGGTTCATTGTTGATTTCCACTGGCCTTTGTTCTTGAATGAATCAAATGCAGGTTTTTACCTTCACCAGAGAGCTTGGGATAGAAAGCGTTCTTGATAAAAACTACCTGATAGAATGGAGAGGTAACAGAAACATTTTTAAAAATTGTGACACTTAAAATAGTGATCATACTAAAAGACTAAAGATGGGTGTGTAGCCTTATTTTAGAAAAGAGGAAGAAAGTAAAGTCCTTAATTCCTTTTTATGACAGGGTTAATTGGCTGCTAAGTAAGGGGACTGCTATAGGTATAGCTTCTCTGGATTTCAAGAGTAAGGCAGTCTCTTTCATGATAGCTTTCTAGATAAGAGTAAGGAGACTGTCATGCCTACAAAAGTGGATAGACTGTGAAGGCTGTTTTACGTGGAGGGATGATTCAACTTCGTTTGATGGCAAAGAACAAAATGAGATGAATCAGTGAAAATTATAAGGAAGTAGATTTTAGACAATTGTGGGGAAGTCTTTGAATAACTAAGAAGGCCTAAACTGAAATGAGCTGTCTTCTGAGTCTGTTTCCTTAGTCCTAGAAGTATCTATGCCTCCTCTCTTTGCCTTCTTCCTGGGAAGGCTAGATGTTGTGTGTTCTCAACTGAGTTCATGTTATTAAGTTGGGCCAAGGGATCTATCTCTATGAGCCCATGTAACTCCAAATTCCATAAGCCTCTGAGGGTTTGGCTTTAACATGAGTATATTTGTTGGTGGAAATAACACAATTCAACTTGTATTTGAGGAGGCAGGATTTACTACGCTTTAGAGTCAGTCATCCTGAAAATACATTTTCTTAGGAAGAGGAACTTTAGATTTAGACATAGGAGGAGATTACAGTGACTGAAATAAGGTATCTTAGTCGCCTGTATCAGCTTGCCTTTATCTAACCTCCCCACTACTTTTTTAGAAGTGGAAAGTGCCTAATTCTTCACCTCATCCAGAGCCCTGATTATTGAGATTAATTGCACTATCACTGTATTTTACACTTATCTGTGTATTCATATTCAATTACGTATTCATGTAATTTTTGTAATTGTTATCCAGTTTGCTCTGTTGAAAACCCGTTGTTCTCTGCCCACTCCGACCTATAAACTAGTTGAGTTCATGTCATTTTTCTCATTCTTTACAGTTTAAACACACCATAGGCTCCCATATGCTTAAGAAGCTTTGAAGGAAGAAATTTAGTTTTTGCTCAGAGGTCTTATTATTTTTCAAAATAATGGTAATCATGATTTGTTGGTTAAATTGATTTAAGCATTTAATTCATTCAACAAACATTAATAGTACATCTATGATTATATAATTTTATTATATTTATACAATTATGAGTTGTGCCTCTGGTCACTCGTCTGTTAAAAGTGCTCTGGTTATCTTAAAATGTTGTTTTGGTCAATGAGATTTTAATCAGTTTTAGAACATTAGACAGAACAGGTAGGTTTTGCAGTGTTTCTTAAAGGTCATTAAGCTAGAGGGATTTTTGTTTTTCTTTTTTTCTTTCTTTGGATCAGTGAAGAAGTAAAATTCCAGAGCCTCAGGTCTTCCTGAAAACTGCCTTATCTTTGGTTTTTAAAGGTTACATTTGGGAAACATTTGTAGATTTCCACATTGTTCCAGGCCTCTGGGAAATACAGACCCAGATTCCTTTCTTTTTTTTTTTCTTTTTTTTTTGGTCTCAGATTATTTGATATTTCACAAACTAGAAATCACATAGATGATCTGAAATAATGCTGGTATTTGAATGGAAGAGTAAAAATGAAATTGTTTAAGGTGCTTTTGTTTACAGATAATGGAAGTATGAATATGGATTGCATAGCAATAAGAGTATATGTGTTACATAGATTATAAATTCTTTGTCATAAGTTATCAAATATGTAATTGAAGTAGAACTAACATGCCAAAATCCAAAATTTTAAGCATAAAGCTAATACTCTTTTCTGTAAGAAATAGGTGAATTATTATACTAAGTTTTATGAGGCTTTATAAGGATATCTGCCAAGCACCATCATTTATATCACTCTTTCACAGAGTAAGCAAAGTATGGATAACAAGTAGAATATTTAATAACTGGTTTGTGCATTTACACATACCTCTGCCTAGTTCAGGAGAATATTTGAGGTAGTTTATAAGAGTATATTTAAAAAAAAGATTAAAACAGAATAATAGAAAATATGGATTCCCAGGAGGCCCAAACCTGAGGGAAAATCAAAACATATAGGTATCACTATAGGGTCAAATCCAGTTATTTAACTTTGTCTGTAAATTTGAGGCAAAAAGAAAACATTTTCTCAAATATGCTTTTCATTGTCCATAAGGAAAAAAAAATAATGCATATCTTCTCACAGGAAGCAATAGTTTTCCTTATATTCAATCTGGAAACAAATTTCTAGCATGGTTTTCCACATAGGGGTTACTGAATAGATAGATAGATAACGTCCTTGACAGCTTCCCTAAGGTTTTTAAAAGGTGCTTATTGTAATGTAATACTAAGAGCAAGTGTGAATGAGCCCTTATTATAAACCAGACAGACACTCTGCTTTCTAGGCATCCTTCCATTTATTTCCACGTCCACCTTCTGAGATGTAGGTAATGCTGCTATTACCATTTTAAATATTAAGAATCTGGAGTTCTGTTGTGGCACAGTGGAAGAGAATCCAACTAGTATCCATGAGGATGTGGGTTCACTCAGTGGGTTGGGGATCCGGTCTTGCTGTGTACTGTGGTGTCAGCCGTTGGCTACAGCTCCAATTCGACCCCTAACTTGGGAACTCCATATGCAGTAGGTGTGGCCCTAAAAAACAAAGAAAAAAAAATTAAGAATCTAACAAAGATTGGAGTTCCTGTTGTGGCTCAGTGGTTAATGAATCCAACTAGGAACCTTGAGGTTGCGGGTTCGATCCCTGGTATCGCTCTTTGGGTTAAGGATCTGGCATTGCCGTGAGCTGTGGTCTAGGTTGCAGATGTGGCTTGGATCCTGCGTTGCTGTGGCTCTGGCATAAGCCAGTGGCTACAGCTCCGATTGGACCCCTAGCCTGGGAGCTTCCATATGCCATGGGTGTGGCCCTAAAAAAAGAATCTAATAAACAAAGATTATTCATTTGCCCACAATCCACGTAGTTAGTGATGGACTCAGGCACCCTGATTTCAGATCCCGTGCTCTTAACTGTTTCTCCAGTGCGAAGTACAATTTAGGATAATATTTCTGTCCCAGAGAACCTAAGAAGAGTCTTTTTATTTATTCATCAGGAAGGATTCAGGTATCTTTTCTTATGTATGACAGTGTTGTCCCTATTTGTTAGAAAACCATGGCACCAACAGTATGTACAGGTTTTAAAAGTTCATTACTATCTTTGACACGCTCATTTCATCCTCATGCAATGTTTCTAAATTCTTCTGTTACATTATGTTTTAAAAGCATTTAGCTATTGAGATAATAAATTTCCGTGACTATAAGCTGATGAAAAAATATCCCTATTCAGTAGATTGAATAGTTGTATTATGAAAAGTTTATTATTTCTACCTACAATGCACAGAACTAGGACCAGTTTGAGATCACTTGATGGCATATTGATATTCAAAACAAACTAACCAAGAATAGAACGTGCTTGCTTGTGAGGTACCATCCCTTGGAATTCTGGAGAAGGGTCGAGATATTGCAGTGACGCTTTTACCCTGGGTAGGGTAGGAAGTTAGCTGAGCTGCAAGATTCTTTCCAATTCTGCACTTTATCGTCCTATTTCCAGTTGAGTATCTATCTCTGAGACTCGCTCTATATTCTCATCAGTAGAATTGAGCTAATGTTTTCTTCATTATGTTGTTGATGGTTCTGAAGATCAAGTAAATATTATATATTAAAGTCCTTTGAAAATTGAAAATACTGTAATTGTAAAAATTCATTAATTCTTTCAACAAAAGAATTTTTGTTTTTTCTTTTTTAAATTTTTAATTTATTATTTTTTAATTTATGTTTTTACTTAACACATAGCTGAGTGGCTGTTATATGGCATATAGAATATCTTACCTATATTATTATCCAGTTTACTTATTTTTAATGCACTTAGATATTTCTTTTTTGTTAGTCACCATTCAGTTATTTTATTCTCCAGCTGCCTGGGATAAATAAAATTCTCAAAGTTTTAAATTCGGATAAATTCATTTGAGTAATAAAAAAAATGAAAAAAAATGATATAATCAACATTTTATGATAAATTACTTCACCCAATAGACCACATAGAATTATCCTCTTTAAAAGTATTTCATTAGGAGTACTGTTAGTAGCAAAAATCATGTTGTAAAGTTTGAACTTGACACAAAACAAAGAGAAAATATTTCAAATGCCATTTCAAAAAAATTCAATAATACCTTATCTAATAGATATAGTGATAGCATATTTGGAGAACATAGACTTAATAACTGAAAATCATCAAGAATAGAAATTCATTTACATTGAAATTATTAAATTGAACCTAAGGGATGAGGGTAAGGTGCAAGGAAATTAAGTTGTTGTATTTTATTATATCCTTGTTTTTATTTTCATTGATATCAATAGCATTTGAAATAAAATAGAAATTATTCTGACAAAAAAATAAATTTGGATAATGCCAACTAGGTAAAATATTATAGAACTTTAAGTTAAATGGAAATTCTCTTTATTTGAATTTTTCTCATTCTTCTTTAGTAGGGATAGTTGAGATTAGAGCAAGATTGCTTCTCACCATTATGACCATCTTAAGAAATATAGCAGAAAATAAATAGCATTGATCCTGTAAGGGAGATAGTCATTTCTGAAGGACATACTTTATTTAAATTGATAACTTTGGAACTCTTACTTTTTTCCTTTGACTCTTTGGTGTTTTCATGCTCACGATTTTCTTTGAAAGTTAACTCAAAGTCAATGCTTTACTGAGGTTTTTCTATGATCTTCTCTACTCTGTTCCAAACACCCTACTGTGCGTATATGAAATTTTGGCTCTATTTAGCCCTTGGGTAGACTCAGATTTATAGAATTTTAGAGCCAAAAAAAGTTTATGCAACTATCCAACTCAGTGCCCTGGTTTCTGGATAAAGGGAATGAGGCCCAGCCCCCTTCTTGTCAGTCCTTAAGCCAGAATTGTGACCCAGGGCAGTTTTCATGACTTTCTTTTTTGTAGTTGTTTGATGGTTTTATGTGTATGTTTGGTCTCCTCAGCAAGAGGATTTGTTGTCAGGGACCAAGCTTTTTCCCCTCATCCAGAGTCTTCTGCATTTCCCTATTCAGTGTAGGCACAGTACAATATTTGGGAGCTCATCTTTTGGAAGCAGATGCCAGTAGTATACTGATAGCCTTTGGTCTAGTGCTACATTTAAAGTGTCTTCAATTTTTGTTTTAATGTCTAAAACGTATTTTATATGTTCATCTATTGGTAGAACTGTCTAGTGTTGTATATAATTTAGGTTTTATATTCTCAGAGTTGTCCTGACATAGAAATGGAACTAAATACCTGTATATTCATTAGTGATTAGGTAAAATTGTGTTTTCTGGTAACTTGGAATCCTGTGACAAGGGGATGAGAAGCAAGGTCTGCCTTTCAATGTTTGTTGGGCTCTTCTATGTTTTCTTTAAATTGTATTGTACAGAGGAGCTGATGTAGAATAGTGCCCCTCAAATCTGGCCATATGTAATGATGACACCCCTTCCCTCTCCATACTACCTGAATTGGGACCCCTGAGGCTGGGACCTGTGCATCTTATGTTTAAGGTGCACTAGAGTAGTGAACCATTAGCTTAGGAGAAGAGGATCTTTGAGATGGTGTAGGTCCCTTTTAAGAGAAAGTTACTAAGTTGGAGAGAAGTGCTTGTGTGTGTGTGTGTGTGTGTATGTGTGTGTGCATAGTTGGGGAGGAATGGATGTGTATATAGAAATCTTATAAAAAGGTACAGATTAACTTTATTCATCACCAAAATGACTTGATTGCCTTTGGGATATGTCTTTCAGGCCCACATATCAGTTGAATCGCAACTACAAACCTTCATAAATGTAGAAAGGTGTTAACTAAACCAGGACTGTGGCTTCTGCTGGCACAATTCAGAAGTGATAGGAAGCCTATACTAATAACAGAAATTATTAGAAACTGCTATTTTGTCCTTTTAATGAGTAGCGGCTGTGACCCAAACCTATTGAAAGTTGTAGTAAGGTTGTTCTGTGGCCGGATGTGAAGGTATCCATTTTGGAGTTTTCAGTTAATCAAATCCCACTCTCTTTCGGTGCCTTTAGTCAATATTAGATATAACTGCACATCATTTATGAGGCTGCTATATTGGTGTCCATTAAAAATTAAAGAGGTGTTAATAAAATACAAATACATATATTAAAAAGCCACAGTCCAGTCAAGTGGTCACAAAAGTTTAATTTATAAAAATGGAGAATTGACAAGTCAATGTAAAGTTTATACTTGGAATAATTTCTGAACCTTGCTTTGGGCTGCATGCTATGGACCATAGCAAAAGCCTAAGACTGACTTTTGAGCCAAGACTTCTTAGTTTTCAAAGGAGGCAAAGTTGCGTAGACCAATAATTGTGATTTAATAGTAGTTACATATTTATTATTGCTTAGATATAATGAGATAGAGACTGATCGTTTTTCTTTTTTTTAAATTTTTAAAAATGTTTTTGTCTTTTTAGAGCCACACCCATGGCATGTGGACAGTCCCAGGCTAGGGGTTGAATTGGAGCTGTAGCTGCCAGCCTATGCCACAGCCACAGCAAATCAGGATCCAAGCCGCATCTGCGGCTCACACCGCAGCTTACGGCAAGGCCAGGGATTGAACCTGTGTCGTTGTGGGTGCTAGTCAGATTTATTTCCGCTGAGCTACAACAGGAACTCTCGTTTTTCTTTTTCAAGTGGAGAAAGACTCTGGGCATCACTTAATTCTATAATTGCACAGATAAGGAAACTTAAAAAAATATGACAATCGTCTCTTAATAAATATTTAGGGCAGAAGGAACTTTGTTTCCCTTTTAGTAGTGGGTCACTCTAAATTCGTTTGCATATGGACCACATGACATTTTCATTCGTTCGGTGCAGAGTTGAGAAGGGTCTGTGTTTAGCACTTGAATATTGGACATGATTCAAATGTGAGTCAAGTGTGTCTAGAGGCTTTATTCATACCTATTTTCTTTTAGTCAGCAATGCTTCATAATGCCCTGGTTTCATGAATTAATTTTAATGGAATTAAACTTGAACAGCTCAAAATTATATAATTAATTTCATTCAGCTTCAATTAGAGTTACTAATTGAATCAAGCCTACTAGCATGACACCTGGCGGCAGTCAGCTACATAACAGTAGCAGAAAGTGTAGGACTCTGCTGGTAAAGGAGTTCGTGTGTATTAGTGAATTTGTATACAAATCTTTTCTGTTGATCATCTCAGAAAAGCCTTGGGTTGACTCCATCAGTGGAGATATTTCTGGAGTTGTTTAAAAAGTCAAAGATTTTAATTGAAACTAACACCTCTCAGAAAGATTGCATTTTTTTCTATGATAATGCTGTGTAAATGTTACATAAATCTAGAACATATTAGTTTAGCATGCTTCTAATTTATATCTTACTGCTAGCTGAATATGGTTTTGCTTTCTAAAAAATGCTTAGTATTGAAGATCCCATTTTTTTTCTAGAAATCTTAGCCTCTGGACTTACTCTTTATTGAGTGTCCGTCTATTTTCATGTGTTGAAATGTGTTTCATGGCAGAACTCTTCAATGGTGAAATCCCCATGGTACCTGAGAAATTTCTGAGTGTGCAGAAACTTTTTTCCTTCCACTGGAAATGTTAATACTGTTGACTAACAACTTCTGTTTAAATCTCTTTCCTTTCCTTTCTTCCATGGCTTGACATCATCTAGTTTTTCTTTTGCGACTCTTTTCTACACTTATGCATACTCCTCTTTTTAAATTTTTTTTTTTAATATTTGGTCTTTTTGTCTTTTTAGAGGTGCACCTGAGGCATATGGAGTTTCCCAGGCTAGGGGTCGAATTGGCGTTGTAGCCACTGGCCTATGCCACAGACATAGCAATGCCAGATCTGAGTTGGGTCTGCAACCTACACCACAGCTCACAGCAACGCCAGATCCTTAACCCACTGAGCGAGGCCAGGGATCGAACCTGAAATCTCAGGGTTCCTAGTTGGCTTCGTTTCCGCTGTGCCATGATGGGAACTCCCTAGGCTCCTCCTGATACTCTTTTTTTTTTTTTTTTTTTTTAATGTACTCACTCTTTTGGTGAGCCTGGTCATATGAATGGCTTAAGCAATCCCTTTTATGAAGATGACTCTTTCCAGCTGTAACTCTGTGACTTGCAAAGTCAGATGTGCAACGTTAAACTCCTCTCCTAGACTATAGACTCCATGAAGGCCTGGGCTGTGTCTTGTGATTAATTGTATCCCCACTGCATAATTTGATGTCCACACATCTGCTAGGTACAAATATACATTTTTATAATTATTTTCCCAGTCTTTAGGTTTTCCCCATCCAATTCAGACTAAGAGAACTCTGTTATCACCAATCCCATTGTCTCTGATGATCTGTGAATCCCTCTACATATTTTCTCACATTTAACTCCTTTCCCATCTTTTTATCTAGTTGATGAAACTCATCAACTTCTGCCTGGACTATGCTAAGTCTCCCTTTTAGTTTCCTTTACTCTGTTCTTTTCTTAGATGCATCCATACTCTAGTGATTCTCAAGGATTTATGTACAGTAGAATCATATATTCTTCCTCCCCCCAATTAAAATAGAATTTCAGGTGATGGGGCCCAGGAATCTGTTTTTTTTAAAATCCTCTGAGTGAATTAAAATACACTCAGGATTGAGAACCACTGGTGTATACAAGTTTATTAATCTTCCTAATGCATATCATTGATTAGGCAATTCATAAAGCTTCAGTGGCTCATGTCACTTACTTATCTTGTTTTGAAATTAGGTCCAAATATCTCACTTGGGCATTCAAATGTCCATAATGTGTCCCTCTTCAAACTTGTACTGTGTTATCTCCTGACATCCGTCTTAAAGTGCTTCATAGTCCAGAAAGTTGGAACTTTTGTCCAAATGCCTGCTTGTAGAGTTTCCCATGCTCTTCTTCCATCTGGAATGGCCTTTTTCCCATCTCTACTTTGAAAATTGCTACTGATCTTTTAAAAGACTATCCCACATGCACCATTTTCTATAGTGCCTTTCTTGAGCTCTGAATCCTAGTGAATTTTTTTTCTTCCTCTGAACCTCTTTAGTGCTCTAGGCTTCTCTTATCATTCATTTTGCCTTGTGTTATAGTCTGCTTTTTGCTTGAGTTATGTTTCCAATAAGACATTACTTTTCCTTATCTATTGGCTCCCCCCTGCCCAGAACCCATAAACCTACATATAAATCTCTTTTCTTTGATGCTTCCCCTGCCCTGACCCCCATCCTCTACATATATGGACTCATTTCCATCCTTGATATAACTGTTAAACATTTCCCTATCGTGACAGATCATTTGCTGTGTTACTATGACTTGGTTACAATAATCTTAACATAATTTTTACAGTAAAATCTTTTTATTCAATGCTAGTCATGGTAGGTACTCAGGAAATCACAGTCATTGAGTCAATAACATATCCAACAGTCAGAGATATTGATCCCATTTTTTTAAATTATGACAGATTTAGAAGCATTTAGGAAATCATCTATAAAATGAAAAAATAGATAAAATCATGTCATATTTAATGATAATAAATATATATATTTTTTTGAATTTAGAAAAATGTGATAAAGAAAATACTGACCGAGATATTACTCAAGCCACCAATAGCTGCTTCACACATGGAGAGAAGCAAGACCAGTCCATTTGGGGAAATTGTTCGGATGATGAACTCATCAGAAGTAAGTATTTCTGGAGAAAATTGGAGTGATTCAGACCCATGACTATGATCGTATCCTCTCAGTTAACTGTCTCCTAGAATTCTGTTAGAAATCTGTAAATCAACAGAGTTTATCTGAAAGTGTGTTCATGAGTCTTTTGGCATACAAAGCTTAATACTAGGATACAAATAATTCTGTCAGTTTTTATCCTTTCTTTAGAAAGGGAAAATTTACCTGTAAATTTTAGATCCCATTCTCAGAGAGATTTAGACAAAATTTAATTCCTTCTTGAGCAGCTACTAAGTAGAAGTCAAACAATTCTAAGTAAAAACAGACTGAAACCAAAAAGACAATAGAGGGAGTTCCTGTTGTGGTGCAGTGGAAACAAATCAGACTAGTATCCGTGAAGATGTGAGTCTGATCCCTGGCCTTGCCCAGTACAAAAAAGACAGAGCTAAAGGAGAATGCACAGTACTTTTGTATCACCATGTGATCCCTGCTGTCCTGGTTGAATGATTCTAAACTGTTATTTTACAATTAACATTTTATTACTCTTTGGCTTTTAAAAATTCTCTTCCTCTTCTTAAAATTGCTCTGTAGAATATATAAAAAGCTTTGGCTTTGCTTTGTTTTACTCTGGGAAGACCCTGAAATGCCAGTGTCTTTGGGGTGCTATTTGGAATGCTGATCAATGGCAGGTTCTGCTTGTTCTGGTCACCACATTTCCCCAGTTGTGGATTCAAGATGAATATGCCAAACAATGAACAATTTTCTGTAGCGAATGTGTAAGTAGAAAGATTGCTGCTGTTCCACACCTGGAAAGGCTTAGGAGTACTACATCTTTTGAAATTCTCATTCATGGTAACCAAATTACCACATCACTTCTCAGTTTTCCAGAGAGGACAGAGAAGATGTTCTATTCTGAGAATCAAGTGTTGGTTTATTTTATTCTTTTAATTTAATTCTTCAGTTCAGACAGCTTCATAATATAGATCCTTTTTCTGTGTTACATGTTACATTTACTTTGAATCTTGGAATATTGTCTTGCCTCTTCAGAATACACAGTGTCTCTCCCTATCTGAAACCAAAGAGAAAAAAACAATTGAAAAGGAAGGAAAAAATGACCTTGTAGAAAACAAACAATAACAATAAAAACACTATCAAAGGAAATTTCAAGTTTTCAAACAAAGCTCTAAAAGTGAGCGTGTTTTAGTTTAATTTTAGGACCATTTGTTTTTTTAATACTTTTCTAAAAAGTATGAAAGGAATTGGGGAAAGGAATAGAAAGGAAATGAGACTCAGAAATTAGTGAAGAACAAGATTTGTATAGCTCTCTCAAAAGAATCAAATAAACACTATTGCAAGTAAATATTTATTCCCAAAACATATGTTGGTTGTCTTCTAAATATTGACTCTGCTTGTTGTGAAACTTTATAGCTTTTGTGAGATACTGGAATATATTATCTGTGATTTCCCAGCAACCTGAAAATTAGAGCAAGGGCGTTCCTGTCATGGCTCAGTGGTAATTAACCTGACTAGTATGCATGAGGATGTGGGTTCGATCCCTGGGCTTGCTCAGTGGGTTAAGGATCCAGCATTGCCATGAGCTGTGGTGTTGGTCGCAGACACAGCTCAGATCCCACGTGGCTGTGGCTGTGGCTGTGACTCTGGTGCAGGCTGACAGCTGTAGCTCTGATTTGACCCCTTAGCCTGGAACTTCCATGTGCCATGGGTGTGGCCCTAAAAAGCATTAAAAAAAAAGAAAAAAAGAAAAAAGAAAGGAGATTACAGCCAGAAGAACCCTTCTCTTCTGTAAACAATTTTACCTTCACCTTTTGCAGGCATGATTGTTTGCTCCTTTTTTTTCACCCTCTAGTCACAGAATTTAAATGTCTGTTTCATTTAATCAATTGATTTCCCTAATCTCCCTTCCCAAGGCCACACTAGAAAACCATGAATATGAACTCGCAGGATGAAAATCAAAATATAAGCATGGTTGTATAAGGATAGGGAGAGTCATAGTAACATGTTAAATTTTTTTGGTGCCATTTGATGAAGCTCGTTTTAGTTGTAGAATTCATACCATTAAAGGGAATGGACTTAAAATGAACTCTTTATTGTCTATACTGGCTACATGGACAGTGATAAAAAAAAATGCTGTAAGTTACATGAAATAGTTTCTTTATTGAGCTAATGATGCAGCCATGGAGCACTGAAGTATTTGGGAACAACTGTCTGGTTGTCCTCATCTGCGCCGAGGGAATGCAGAGAGGGAGATTTATGCTCCCCTCTGAGGTCTGCTGGGAGAACGGACAGATGAATGGATCTGTGAAGGGTAATGGCCCAAGACAGCAATGCCATTCCTGCCTAAAACATAAATGGGCAAGAATTTCCAGAAATGTGTGGGTAACTTTAGACTGTGACTTCTGATTACAAATTTCAAAACTACATTTTTGTTATTTCCTTGGTCCTGCTTTTCTAGACAGTTGTGACTCTGTTGGGTCTACAAAAAAATTCGATATCTGGATTTGCTGGAATGGAACATTTTATGTCATCTTTAAAATCCACTCAAGTCGGGAGAGCATTTGCAACTTTGATAATCTGATAGCTTCTGCTATTCCAACTCCCAGATACTAAACTCTCCAAAACTGCCTGACTTTCCATCTTTGGCTTTCCCGCACTGAATCATTGGCCATCTCTGCGTCATCTAATGTCTGTCCCTCTTAACTGGGCAGTTACGGGGATGGGTGTTTTCATCTTGCTTCAGCACCGAGCTCATTCTGGGGGCCCAGTGAATCTTTTGTAATAACAATAGGCACTGGAAAGAAGGCTCTGGCTCAGAGCTGCCTGGGGGAGGAGGGGAACATCTGTGGTGAGTCAGGACCGGGCCGGCTCCCATGCCAGGAGTCCTGTGTGGCTCCCTGAGCACCGTGGAAGAGGCGGACAGCTGGCTCTCATGGAACTGATTTTAGTGTTCCCACTGTAGTGTGAGGTTGGCTGGATGGAGGGATCATCAGAAAAATGAGGCCGGCTGGGATGTGGGAACGTTTTCAAATGTACAACCCACTCTTTTTCCAAGCTTTCATGGGATAATTCAGCTGCATAAGCAAGAAGTGAAGGAAAGGGACTCTGTTTAATGTGACTTCTCTTTATCTGTCTGTTCTTGAGATGGGGCTGTGCCGGATAGCAGTTAACATCTCTGTTGTCCCGGACGCCTGCTGCCTTCTTGGTTTGGACATTGAAGGCATAATTTATAGGGGACTGTTAGCTGTCAGTGTGATGCGGCTGTTTTTACTTTTCTGAGAATAGCCGAGCTCTGGAAAGTCAAGGGAGTGGCTGCTTTGGAAATTGTATTCTAATTAAAGGGTGTATTCTCGGGCCTCATAAATGAGATCCAAGCTGAGAATAATTTCCAAATTATCCTGTGAACTTTAACCCTGACCTCAGTGGACCACCCACTTCTGGCTCACACTTCTGAGTGTGCCCCACATGGAAATTTGAGCTTTGCGTGCCTTCCCTGGTCCTTCTAGCAAACATCACAGGTGGCAGACCTGAGGTACTGTGCTCTCAGGGCCTGGATTTCATATTGGTTGCCCTTGAGTTGCTAGCTTATTAGAGAAAATTCTTTCTGGAAGTTATACATAAAATAGAAGAAATCCATATGGACTCAAACATTTCGAATAAATAGGCCACACACAATCCTGTCAGGGGATGTACATTGTGATTCTCTTGTGAAATTTAAATTAAAAAGATGATTCCAACTACTTAAGTTTGTTTAAAAAAAAATCTAAATCAAATCATTAAAGAATAAAAAACAATGGAAGTTTTGTGAGGAAATTTTGTAATTGGAAAGTTTTATTTTTTTTCTATTTTATAATTTTGTCCTTTTTACAGTTTAAAAGGCATTTACAGTCTGAAAAAATCTTTTGGGGTATAGTTTAATTTCTGGAATAGGGCTTACATTTTAGAGTGTAGAAGGGTGTCTTTTTATGGGAATACTGGCTAAGACTTTGGCTTTCACCCTCAGATTAGCATAAATGGGATAGTATATAATTTGGAGCCATGCCTTATTTTAATACTCACTAGTCCGCTGACTTAATAAAGTAAATGTTGCAGTGAAGTGACACCCTCAATTAATATTAACTTTTCTATTTAACCCATAATATGCATAAACTGATAACGGGCAAATAGGCAACATTTCATGTTTTAATTAGACTAGAAAAGAAGCAGAAGTAACATTTTGATCTCAGTCTTGGGGGATTTATAAGGTAGGAAGAAGTGTGTGTGTGTGTGTGTGTGTGTTACTATGCTTATGCTCATAGGCATGACGAAATTTTCCTTTAATTTAGGTCAAATTCTACTATTCTAATTATTTCCTATAGAGAGAGAGCTTACATTTTTCTTTGTTCTTCTTTCTAAAGTGCCTCAGGTCTCTATCTCAGATTTTTCTAGGTCTTCCTGAAAAATTCTTATTAGTTAACTTTATCCTTGGACATTGCTTTTTACATAAACGGCTCCTAATTCTAAATGTCATTACTTAACTCCAGAAATTTTCCTTAGCATCTCTTCTGAAATAAATTTCCCATTAAATTAAACTATTTTGTTCAGCTAATTCTCTCCTTTGTGATTTGGTAGAATTCCCATGATCTAAAGCAAAGTTAGATTGCTCTACTTAAATGGTAATCCCCATTCTGTTTAACCCATTTATTCATTTTGAAGAGTTTTTAGCCCTCATAGTAGTAAGCACTTGATTGGTGGTAGAACGCAAGCCCTCTTTCTCTAATCCACACTTGCCTCTTCCTTATGGAGCTGCTGCATCATTCTTTTTCACCCATCCTCCTCCTTGAAACCTTCCTCTTGGCATCCTCTGAGTTTCTTCTCAACATCAGCAGGCTCTATTGTTAGCGGCTGTATTATTTCTTTTGCCAGCTTATCTCTGATCACCCCTCATTGAATTCCATTTTGTCACGTTGGGCATGAGGGAATGCTTCTTCAGTGCAAATACTGAAAGAAAGGCAGATACTGCTCAAGTGCTCAAGTGCACTATTTATATACTTAGAGCATTCCTTACTTTGAACATAAGGAAAGAGCACTGAGAGGTTTGGATTTAAATTTTTTCAATGGCTCTCATGTTTGAATGCTCATTGCAGTAAGTATTATTTGGTTTTCTTTAGAATTTAAATAAAAGTGACCATAAGCACATTCTCCCTCCCCGCCAAGAGTTACCACCCAGTATGACTAGGAAATGCAGCTTTTGTGTTAGAATTCTTAGGTAATCTGGGATGCTTTCCCTAATACATGGTGCTCATTCATGGGAAGCCGTAATGAGAGGAAGTCATGGTGACGTCTTTCTTGCTCAGTCCCTAATTTTATATATGTGTCTCAGAAAAATTCTCTTTTTTCAAGTGCTGACCAAATCATCATGCAGCTGTAGTTCAGATGCTTTGGTTATTGCTGTAGAGAGGAATTTTTAGCCATCAATTATTCCAAATCTCAACATTTGGTTTTAGGGTTGAGTGGATAAGCCACTTTCAATGGCTCTCCATATTTAACATGATGGTTGATGATAACTGTGTTCTAGAATGGAGTTCAAGTTCCCAACACACTTTTCCTCAGGGTACATTATTCCACGCTCATTTGGGTTTTGCCCCCAAAGCCAGGGAGAACCATTGTCTATCTTCTGTTTGGATCATCTTAGATTCAGGGTGCTGGAGAACAATGGAAAAGTTCAGACCCTGGGTGCATCGTGAGTACTGGTGTTGAGCAAGTTGCCCAAACTCTCTGAGAAAATGTTTCTTTAAAATGGATATCTTTAGAATAGAATCTTTAGAATGGAGGTACTAATTCTGTATATCTCATTGTGTTACTTTAAAGATTATGCAAGAAAATGCACATTTAGGGAGTTCCTGTTGTGGCTCAGTGGTAACATACTTGACTAGTACCCATGAGGATGTGGGTTTGATCCCTGGCCTTGCTCAGTGGGTTAAAGATCTGAAGTTTCCATAAGCTGTGGTGTACGTCACAGACGTGGCTCAGATCCAGTATCACTGTGGCTGTGGTGTATGTCGGCAGCTGTAGCTCCAGTTTGAGCCCTAACCTGGGAACTTGCATATGATGCCAGAGTGGCCCTTAAAAAAATGCGTATTTATGCTTAATTAGCACAGAGATAAGTGTATAAACACTCAATGGATTTATCATTTTTTATTATGATTATTCTTGGGCCCAAGTATCAGTTATGAAACTTTTTTTTCCTCTGCAGTTCCAGTGGGTTAAATGTCCAGACATGCTGAGTACAGAGACCAGGCGTTTCTGGGACCATAGATATTTATGTCCCTAACAATAGCTGACACATTGTATGCAGCGTGGTCTATGCTTAATAAAAACTTGATTGCTTAAGTGTATTCAATTAAGGAGAGGAGGGAAGAGATTCTTTATCCATCTTGCTTCTACTGTTTCAGACTTTAAGGTCCTATGATGCATTTTCAATAACTGCATTTTTCCTTCTAGTCCTTCTAGCCCCCTTCTTATTCCCAAGCCACAGATGGTTCCTTCATGTCGAGTTCCAAATGTTCATAGATGACTCTAGTGATGTCCTATCAAGTGCTAGATTTGTGTGCTGTTCATGATGAGGCTCTTCTGAAGTGTTCTCGGTGAACTTTGGAAGAAGATCTGGATAACATTTATTGTCTGTGGAGGAGGGTAGGGATGACACTTTCTGTAGGACCTTTTTGGATCCCCTGTTGCTAATTTTTCTTGCCTACCTAGAAGAAAAGAGATTGCGGTGACTTTAGTTCCCGTCCTTCCTTCTTTATCCTCCCTTTTCTTGCCTTCTCCCTACCTCCCCACTCTCCTCCCTTCCCTCCCCCATCTTCCTTCCTGTACGGTTCTCTGCCTTTCTAAATTAGTTTTCAAATTTTTGTTGTCTATAAAAATATGTTCTGTTATTTTTCTTATTATTCCTATTAATATTATTAATTTCTTCACCTTTCACCTTTATCAGATACCATGACCCATTCAATTTGCAATCTATATCCTACTACACTTTTATTAAAGATTTTTCAGATATTCCTAAAATCTTTAGATCTTTATTGGGGGAGATGCAATGGTGGTGTTGGAGTACAAGTGATGGATGAAGGCTCAGTGAGGGATCCAGATTTATTCCTTTCCCATTTGGGAGTTCTTCAAGCCTCAGGGAGGAGCTGAGGCCTGGGAACTGGCTTAGAGATCACCCTGAAAATGCTAACTACTGAAGAAATAAATAACTTTTAATGATCAGGACCGTAAATACTGTGGTCTAGATAATTTTAGTTCTCAAGCCTCAAACTTCCTGGATCTGAATGCTGTGTGAATTTATGCACAGATTATTATTTGTAGAGCGTGTTGCTGCAATGAACTTTGAGGATTCAGAATCAAAATGTAATTTTGAAAACCGAATAAAAAAATCAATTATATTATGATGGAGTGCTTCCAGTACACTGGTTCTGTGTTGTGTTGGGGATAGAGTGATGGATGGTACAGCCTCTGATTTCAGAATTTACAATCTGGTGGAAGGGATACATGGTTTATCTTGAAATGATAATGTGTGTTATGAGTGCTGTGATGAGGAAGTGCAGGTGGCTGTGTTCACATTTGAGAAATGCAAATACTTAGGTAGGGGGAGGGTCTGAAAGGGCTTTGCAGAGGAAGTGATATCTGTGGTGATGCCTAAGGGACGTGGCCACCCCGCGCAGAGTGGGAGAGGAGATGGGGACAGAGTGCTCCAGGCCGAAAGATCAACACACTGATGGGTCTAGAGGTTAGAGAACACAGCCAGCTGGAAGAGAGTAGAAGTTTGGTGTCAGCTGGGATGTCAAATGTTAAATGAGGGATGATGAGATGGAAGGAAGGACTCTGTTAACAAAGGGTTAAGGGAAGATGGAAGATATTGAAGGGAGTAGTAAGTTCAATGTTAGTTTGGCCCTGTATTTTAGGATGATTGCTCTTGCAGTAGTTAGAAAGTAAATGAGAATAGGAAGGATTGAAAGCATTAAGAGACCACTGGATTTTCTTTTCTGAGGAGATGTTCATTTGTGCTAATCATGGACTTGGAGAAAAGACTTGTGGCTGCTTGATGGGAGGGGGAGGAAGTGGGAGGGATCAGGAGCTTGGGCTTATCAGACACAACTTAGAATAGATTTACAAGGAGATCCTGCTGAGTAGCATTGAGAACTTTGTCTAGACACTCATGTTGCAACAGAACAAAGGGTGGGGGGGGAAATGTAATGTATACATGTAAGGATAACTTGATCCCCTTGCTGTACAGTGGGGAAAATATATACATATATAAAAGAGACCACCTGAGACTGTTGTATGCATCCACCTGAGAAAAGAACGTGGCTTGGACTGGGGTAGAGGCAGGTGCAAGAAGTGGGTGGATTTAGCTTTTTTCTAACGATAAGTCAGTAAGACACATGGGGTAAGGGAATGGTAGGTGCTGGGAAGGAGGCCAAGATCTTAGTTTGGACAAATGATAGTGTGATGAAAGGATAACAGGGCAAAGAATTTAAGGATGTTGTCCGAAGAGGGCTTGAAGTGATGGGCTGTGAACATCAGATGGGTAGGGAAAGAAGGAAAGACAGGAAGGATCTTAAAAATGAGAAAGAAGAAACCAGGGAGACTAACAATCCTTAAAGTGTTCTGTTTCTAAGAAACGAAACAGGTATAGGTGCAGTAAGTAAATACGATAAGTAGAAAGAGAAGGCGGATGATGAGAATGGAAACTGTGAATTTAAGATGTCTGAGGTGGGGTAGTCCCAGGCGAGGACAAGGACCACAGTGTGGCCATGGGGATGGGTTCCTGTGATAGCTTTTCCTAAACCCAGAGTGCTCCCTTGGGAAGAGGTTTTGTAGGCTTTGTAAAAATTGCCATACTTGACAGGCGAGGAAACAGATATACAGAGGTTTCCTTCAAAGGACATGGCAAAACTGGGGCTTTATCTGTGTTTTTCATGAAGCTCACTCTCTTGAACTCCTCACAGAAGCTTGAGAAGACAGCCAGTTGGTCCTTTCTGGGTCTTCGCTGCTTTGCCCTTGGGTCACCAGTTGTAACTAAATGGAGTGGTAGTTTGATATTTTCTAAGCGAGGCCCCTGAAATGAGCAAAAAAGAATACATATGATTCGAAGCTGCTGGTTTTCTTCTTATTATTGTTATTTTTTGACTGTGTGGTGCAGCAGCTTGATGTGGGATCTCAGTTCGCAGATCAGGGATTGAGTCTGGGAACTGGACGGCAGCAGTGAAAGTGCCGCCACATCCTAACCACTAGTCTGCCAGGGAACTCTCCTAATTAAAATTTTTTTTTCCTTTCTTTTTTGGCCATACGGAAGTTCCTGGGCCAGGGATCAAATCTCAGCTGCAGCCGTGACCTATGTCGCAGGGTAGCAATGCTGGATTCTTAACCTGCTACACCACAGCGGGAACTCCTTAAAGTTTTTTCTTAATGGAAGATATCTCCTCACGTTATTTAGCCCTAGGTGATTGTATGAAATTGAGTGAGGACACATTAGTGAAGAGGACTTATATTCTGTATACTTTTCTTCTGTATCGTTTTTCCCCATGAGGTGAATTCTTTATTAAAAGCAGTAATATTTTAAAAAGACAATTCTCCTGAATGGCAGAAATGATCAGGGTGAGGGCCAGCTTCCCAAAGCTGCATTAGAGCCCAGTTACCTGTGGGAAATGCTCAAGTCACAAATAAATCAGGAGATTGAGCTTGCTTCACGTTCTGTAGAAGATGAACCAGCTCCATCACGTTGGAAGTAGAGAGCAGTGTAAGATGAGAATGCAGGGCCCCTTGTTAAAAACTTATTATGAAATTCAAGATGGCAACAGTAGAGCATTAAACCAAGCTCACGCCCTGGTTCTTTTCAGCATAGCGCTCCATGCTCTTGCCCGGCTTATATGCCCTTGAAGCTGGGCCTGGCTGAAGCATTGAGGGAGTGGCAATTCAGTTCTGGTAAGCAACAAAGAATATATTGTACCAATTCTATCATGTGTTCTTCAGTAAGTTCCCAAAATTCAAGAATGTGGGAGTTTTTCTGGGCTTGGCGAATCAGTTGATACGCTGCTAGTCCCAAGCCTCAGTAGCTTGTGTAGTTCTCTGAAACACCTGCCATGATACAAGCTCTGGAAGGCATTGGTTCCTAGTGTTTGTCCAGCCTCTGGAGGGGTGAGACTGCTTCGAGCTTTGCCGAGGGCTCAGTATTGAGAGTGAAGGGCTGTATGTCAGAATGAGAAGTGTTCGGTGGAATCGCCTCTCCACTGCTGTCCAGAGCTCCATGGTTCTTCTGCCTTAGCACGGATTGGAGTCAGTACTGGGACTTGTCCCATCTTCCTTTCAAGGAGTCCTTAGGGCATTAGTGGTAGATCCAAGCAGTTCCCTCCTAGAAGCTGGATTCTTGTCCAGTCCCTGGGTTCTCTAGCAAGAGACACAAAGTCAGGGAAATCTCTTTAAAATCCCTCAGATGCTGATATTCGAGGGTAAAATTGCTCTAAGTGAACCAGAGAAGAGAGTGGGTGGAGAAATTTGTTCTGCTTTGGCACATTATTTAATTAAATATGTTTTCCATGGTTCTTGGGAACTTGGATTGGGAGATTTAGGAGGAAAAAAATGATTCCCACCATTTCAAATTGTCACAGATAATTGATTCATGCTGGTGTAACTGTAATCAGACCATACATCTCATCTTTGGAAGTTGCTCATCATTTCTTGTCTTTATGAAAAAAATACTCACATGTCATCTGGAGGCCTGTCTTGGCGGGTTATCTTTTGCATATTCCTTCAAAGTTAAAAAGGTACTGACATAATCACAGTGAGTGATAATTTAGGCTGGAGTGGTGACAACAACACATCTAACAAAGAGTGTGTTCCTGTGTAATCAATATTGTCCTACCATTCCTTTGAGTTAGGCTTTTCTCATTGCGCTTCTCCCATATACAGTATATTTTTTGGAAATCTTATGAAGTAGATCTGAATGAAAATTTACTACTGCAAATGTAAAATTTAACCCATGTTCTTACATGTTTATGTCTTCAGTATTTTGCTCCTTAGCCAATTTAAGGGGGTTTTTGGTCTGGCTTTTTGAGAGAAACAGAACGAAAGCCATTCAGTAATTTTTACTCAGATATGCATAACTTGCCTTTTAATTTTTTTTAAATAAAAGGATTCCTTTTTAACTTTTAAATTTTAAATACCATACTTCTCTCTATATTATATATATTAATATGTAATATATATTATAAATTATATATATCCTTTTTTAATAAAGGATTGAATAATACTTAGTTTTGCCATGAAGCCCTACTTTGGACTAATTCAAGGCAGGGTAAACCACTAATTTCAGGCTATGACATCTTCTCATTGTTTCAGCATTAAATGTGAGCCAAGTTGCCAGTCTGGTACGTGGAAAGTTGATGCGAAGGGGTGTTGAGAGTACATGAATTCCCTGGAGACACTGAAAATCAAATGATGGAACCATAGTTAGTCATTGTGTAAACTGATGTGGGGTGTAATATCGCTGTGACTATTTATTCATGCCTTTAGTTCCACTTTCTAGCATAACCTATTTTATGCTTAACTATTGTCTTATTTTTTCTCTAAGTTAAGGCTCCCCAGTGTTTGACTGATGTAGAGCCTCTTTTACTATCTTTGAAATGACTTCGGTCCTTGCCTTCTTTAACTCTGAAGACTTTATATCCATGTTACTTAAGCCATTTTACACATTTTGCACGTGTGGACACACCTTGGACCTTGCTGTCAGTGAGATCTGCTCTTATTCTAAGATTTTGAAAGCAGAAATTAACTTTATCATTCTTCCTGTTCTTTACCTTAATAATAATTATGCCTCATCTGCTAACTATGTTCTTTTCCCCTGTAGTATCTCACCTCCTTCTTCACTTCACCTAGCATTTTTTCAAGGTCATCTGGGACCTGCAGATGGTCCTTCATTATCCCACTAAATTCTACGACCCTATGCCATATTTGCCAAGCTTATGCTGAAGCTAAGGTAATGGACTCCAGCCTAAGACTCCTCATTTCTGGCTCCAGAGGCTCTGGATCATAGACAAAAATGTTATGCAGCAGAAGGAGGAGCCTTGATAGGAATTTGTGGTCTCTAATCTCAACTGAGTCAACTCTGCTACTAGTAGATGTACAGTTTCTGGTGGATGTCCACGCTTGGTCCATTCTGGCTGTTTGATTTTATGACATTGTTTTATAAAGACTCAGATTATATTCTAATTCCTCCATCACTGAGATATTTTAGGTTATATTTAAGCACCAGCTCCTTGGATTCAACCCAGTTCTGGTCTACAGGGCTGATACCTTAGCCTGTCTTGATCTGTGTCATGAAAGGGTTAAATGCAACTAAAATGGTCTTCTTAATAGGTCATTTTTCTCAGTTAGTCCAATGGCTTCTTCTCAGTCCTCATTTTTCCTGTAGAATTTGACAGGGCATAATTCCTGCTTGAAATTCCTCCTTCTGCCACTCCTCCCCACCTCCTTCTTCTTCCATAGCTATGACTGGCTTCCTTTCAGTTCCTCAGATGCCCTGAGTTCCTTTCTGTCTCTGGGCTTCTGCATGCTAGGTCCCTTCCAAAGGCAGGCTTTCCCAGACCTCTCAGTCTAAAGCGGGTTTCCCTGTTTCTCATAGCACCTTTTCCTTCCTAGCCCTTATCACAATTTATAATTGATTTTTTGCTGTTATGTGCTCAATGTCCGCTGGCTTTAAGTTGCATTCCCAGCAATTAGCATCATTCTAGGACGACAGCAAATTTTCAGTGAACTATTTTGGATGACTGACTGTGGGAATAAGATAAATTTTACTTCTTCCTCCACTACTTCCTCTCAGGAACTTTTCCCACAACCACAACACAATGCATTCCTCACTCTTGCCTCTACCTCTTGAGTTTTCCTTCTCCCAAGGTTCATTCCTGTTACCTGCCTTGCCACATCTCAAGCCAGCTTTCTGCATCTCAAGCCAGACATCTGTGATTTCTCCTCCGTTTGGACTTGCAGAGTGTTAATCTTCATCTCTCCCAAAGGACTCATTAATTTCAACGTTGGAGCGTGTCTGTGGATGGTCCCCTTCCCCGTCACTGAGCTGAAGGCCGCTTAAAGGCAGAACTGGCATCTCACTCAGTTTTGTAGCCCTTGCAGCATCTGGCCCAGGGCCACACATGAGAGTTGGTTCCCAATACGTACATGTTAATTGTTGAATAGATGAAACTCGGTACCTTTTGACTACACTTAGCTTCCCTGTAGGAGACTGACAGCTTTGAATTGGTTAAGCTGTAGTAATTTGTCTTAAAATGTGGACTGACTATCGTTGCTTCTCTTAAGGAGCTAATTTTCTCAGTCTACAGTTCATGCATATCAAAGGATGCTTTTTATTAGTTATATTAACAGTGTTCTTACTTAGAGCTTTTTAGAGTTAATGGAATTTTTCATATTGATGATCTAACTCAGCCTATCAGCAGCTTTATCAGGCACATGGGGATACCTAGTATCTGTAGATGAAACTGAGCTCAGAGAAGTCAGGCCATGTGCCTGGGGCTGCACAGCTAAAATCCGGATTGCCTAGCAGTGATCCTCACGTGGGGGTGGGGTGGAGCAAAGGAAAGGGTAAAGACTTCATGGTGTTTATGGTCCCCTAGAGACTGCGTAAAAATCACAGGGGGAGGAGTTCCCATTGTGGCCCAGTGGAAACAAATCTGACTAGTATCTATGAGGATGCAGGTTCAATCCCTGACCTTGCTCAGTGGGTTAAGGCTTGGGCGTTGCTGTGAGCTGTGGTGTAGGTCGCAGACTCAGGTCAGATCCTGCGTTGCTGTGGCTGCGGTATACGTGAGCAGCAGCAGCTCTGATTTGACCATTAGCCTGGGAACCTCCATATGCCGCGGGTGTGGCCCTAAAAAGACAAAAAAAAAAAAAAAAAAAAAAAATTAAAATCACAGGGGGAAATGGTGGTTTTTCTCAAATTATAAGCTTATTCCAGGCTGGAAATTCTAACCCATTTCCCGAATTGGGAATTATTAACGTTCTGCCACCATGAATGATATGACTATATCCTGCCTTTGTGTTAGGTCAGAAAAAAAGTCGGGGAAATTGCAGTCTGCTATACTCCTTTGGAATGTTATTTTTGTTGTGACAAATTGAAGATAATTCCTGGGCTTAATATATACTGGACATCTTAGCAAAAATGTCTTTCCTTCTCTTTCTTTCTTTCTTTCTTTCTTTCTTTCTTTCTTTCTTTCTTTCTTTCTTTCTTTCTTTCTTTCTTTCTGTCTATCTTTCTTTCTTTCTGTCTATCTTCCTTCCTTCCTTCCTTCCACCAGACCAGTCGCATATGGAGGTTCCCAGGGCAGGGGTTGACTCAGAGCTATAGCCACTTCTTTAGTTTTCAGAACTATGTACACATTGCCTCCCTGAGCACTTGTTCTCCTTCCAAGAGATAGGCAGAGTCTCCTGGCATCTGCCGTTCTTGTTGTGGTATAAAGCTGTGCATTTTCCTTGTGCAGCAAAAGGAGACCTTAGTAAGGGACGCTGAAGATCTGGCTCTGGGGGTGGAGAGCAGGAATATGATCCTACCGTCAAATCCCTTTGTGTCCTCAACTCTTCACATTAACTCAAAAATAGACCCCCCTCTCCAGACCAGTGACCTCAGAATCATTTGGAGGTAGGGTCTGGACAAGCTTAATTTTTAAAAGCTCCCCAGTTCTGAGGTGCAGCTCAGATGTAGAACAGTAAGGTTTTTCATCAAATATGTTGCCATACAAGAGTGTGTAAGATGAGCTGAAAACTATGAGAACAAATTTTTATTTGAGGATTTGAAGCCTCTTTTTTGGAAAGTGGTTTCTTAAAGTTGTGACTATAAGACTCAGAGGAACTGATAGACATGGCTGCCTATTTGCTAGAAACAAATAGGTGCTGGCTTCTTATCTTACCCCTTTGGGAAAGTTGTTTTCTGGAGAGATGTTTCCATTGTTTAGAATGTGATTTTTACTTCAGATTTTGCTGTGTAGCACTTAAAGTTTTATTTATTTTTATTTTTTTATTTTTTGTCTTTTTGCCTTTTCTAGGGCTGCTCCCACAGCATATGGAGGTTCCCAGGCTAGGGGTCTTATTAGAGCTGTAGCTGCCAGCCTACGCCAGAGCCACAGCAACACGGGATCTGAGTCATATCTGTGACCTACACCACAGCTCAAGGCAACACTGGATCCTTAACCCCCTGAGTGAGGCCAGGGATCGAACCCACATCCTCATGGTACCTAGTCGGATTCGTTAATCACTAAGCCATGACAGGAACTCCAAAGTTTTATAACACCGGTAAGGAACAATTATAATTTGCCTTGTTAAATGGTACAGTGAAAAGACTTTAAAATCTAAACCTTGGCATAGCTTTAAGGAATTATGGATCATCTTAGGAATCTTGAAATTTATTAAATCAAAATCAAGGTTTGCGTTACGTGAGTCACATGTTTCAAATACATAAACCCTTTCGCCTGTTTCTCTGAAGAATTACAAGTGCTTGCTCCTTTTATCTTCTTTAGACACTCTCTCCCGAATTAGAGTAAGCTGTCTCTTTCACTTAAAAATATTCTGGAATAAGCAGCCTCCCAATCACGTATTTGTAGATACATTGAAAGAATATCTCCCTAACTATTACAGCTAGAGTTTGTTCTTTGAGTAAAGCAAAGTCTCTTATAATAGAGATACAGTTTACCTAAGAGTCATATTAATAAGTTAAAAAAAGAGATCAGCTTTTTGAATAATATATGAATTCATATGGTATCAGTGGTATCTAGGCATTTGGGACAATACATAATTAGTTTCAATTCCCTTTGAGACAGAGATGTGGATGTTAAAATAAATTGCTGATGAAGCATATACTTTGGAGAACAGTGTATTTCAAAACTTTGTGCAATATCAGCTGTTTCTTTCAATGGTATGGAAGCATATAGCCTAAGACCGAGAAGATTTATTAGGGGTGGTTTTAAACCATTCTTACTGTATAAAAGTTCATAGTTTGCTACTTAGAACTGGATACCAAAAAAGAAGAAGAAATATGTATGGGCCTGCTCGGAAAATGTTGGTTCTATGCAGCTTCTGGCACTATTGTTTGTAGCCAACAACTCAAATAATAATTTGCTTGAATAATAATAATTAGTATCTCAATACTTAAGCATTTAAAAGGGATGGGTTATGTAGTTAATATGTCCTACACTTTTACAAAATGCTGAATAATGGAGCTACTCCAGAAAAATGAGCACTCAGAATAAGAAGACTTAAATTTGTGTGATAAAATATTCTGAGGGAGGAAAGAAGGAATAGAGTTTAGAATAGATTGATTTTATTAAGTAACAATGAAGAAACTACCTCTGTGGAAGGAACTATTTTGCTACCAGGAATAAATATTCCAAACTTGCACAGTAGAATATCTGATCATTCTCACCGTGAGGGGCTTCCTTCCAAGGTTTTAGTTTTGTCATGGAAATTAACCAGGCTACGATAAGCGTAGTATCTGTAGTATAAGACCCTATGCAAGCAGTTTCCATCAACTCTTTTTCTGAGACTCATAAGCAAAATACTGTACCTTCTTATCTTTTGTACAACTCCTTAAAGTTGGTACTATGAAATTGATGCACATTATCATTGTTATTTTAAATATGATCAAGAGTTTTCTTCCTGAGAAGTGGAGCCCATGACTTAGCCAAGGATTCATCCCTCTGCTCAGCATTGTCTTTCTCAGGTTTTATTTTGTAAACACTGAGTTTGTGGTCAGTTTCTTGTCCCCATTAAGTCTAAAGAAAATGAGAGGTTTGTTACGACACTCACTGGGAAGAAGTCTTCAATTTAGTTTGTTTTTCTGATGACATCTACAGTGTTGGAGTAAAAATATTTAAATGGATCCATTCACAGAGTGCATGCTTAATGTGCTAAAAACACAAATGGTGGGAGTGTTCATTTCCTGCATTTGCTTTTTTTTTTTCCTTTTAACTAAAAACAAACAAAAGCCTAGCCACTACTTCTTGGTTCTAAAAAACAGAATCGGATAGCTCAGCTCACAGGGTCAGAATCTACAGTTCTGGCAGGCTGAGTGGGTGCGATTATAGCTTGGTCAGTAATAATGACAAATTTTAGTGTCTATTTTAGTGTATGAAACACTAAATTACAATGAATTGAAAAATGGGTAGTTTCTAGTCCTAAAATAGCTTTTCTTGGGAGGGGGGTAAGGGTGACGTTAAATCATTTCAGGATGGTTTCATTCTTTTCCCTTTTAATTGCAAGTACAGTGTTGTTTTCACTTCTTTGCAGGTTAATACAAATGTGAAAATACATGTGGATGATCTACTTGGAAAAGAGATAGAGACTTATTACTCTGTATATCCCGCCCCCAGTGTAGCCATATGATTTTTTTTTTTTTTTGGCACAATATTAAAATTTAGTTCCTTGGAAAATGTCATAAAGAAGTTATTCAGATAATTTTTTTTTTTTTTTTTTGTCTTTTTACCTTTTCTAGGGCTGCTCCCGTGGCATATGGAGATTCCCAGGCTAGGGGTCTAATCAGAGCTGTAGCCACCGGCCTACACCAGAGCCACAGCAACGCGGGATCTGAGCTGCATCTGTGACCTACACCACAGCTCCCGGCAACGCTGGATCCTTAACCCCCTGAGTGAGACCAGGATCGAACCTGCAACCTCATGGTTCCTAGTCGGATTCATTAACCACTGAGCCATGATGGGAACTCCCAGATAACTTAATTTTTATACATCTTCATAAAGGCTGCCTTCAACTTAGTTTCTAATCAGCAGGGTCTGATGCAATCCACTCTAGTATGCCTTGCAAACTAACTGCTGAAATCTTATATACTGTTAATGATTATGCATGAAGACTTTGGAAGAATTGGTGTGTCACTGACGAGGGATAAATACGTAACAGGGTGCTTTTTTGAAGTAGGGAAGGTATATATGTGGCAAGCCAAGTAGCTTGACTCCCAAATTCTAAATAGACAAAGCATTTGGAGGGAAAAATGAAAATGAAATCATGGCCAAATGCTTGACTGACTTGTCAGCAAGCTCCATGTTGACAGGAGTGCGCCTTTTGGTCAAACTCAATAAAGCAGCAGCACGTAACACCAGTGCTTAGAGAAAGGGTATGTGTGTGTGGGAAAGGTGAGGGGTAGAGTCCAGTGATTTGGATTCTAATTCTACCTAAAACCTATTAGCTGTTGGGCATTCGGTAAGTCATTTTTTTGTCACCCAGCTTCAACTTCTGTATCTTTAGAATATAAATGGGAAGAGTACCTTCCCTCACTGCTTTATGAGGTCGGGGAAGAGCCAGACATGGAAATCTAAATGGAACTATTTTAAGTCTAAGTTTATATGTACATATACAAATAATATAGCAGTTAGTATACTAACTGTTATTACTTTAGTTATATGTAATGATGAGAATAACCAGTACTTGGGTTAAAGGTGAAAGTGCTGGGCCACTTTGAGGTATGCCTTGGAAATTATGGAATGTCTTCCATAATTGCATTTTTAGGCTGATCCAGAGATGCTAAGTGGAGAACCAGGAAAGAAAACAGGGTGCAATGCTCTGCATTCTCTCACTGCTTATCCAGGTGTGGTGGGGAGGAGTCAAGTACCTGTACCATGGCCTCTTTCATAAGATCCTAAAAATAATCACCCACATCAGATCATCAGAAAATGTGCACTGAATAGACCCTCCTTATTTTAAACTTAATTTTCATATTTAAATATAATGAAAATCTCTCAGATAAAAAATATACAAAATAATATGCTTTTACAAAAAGGAACACCCTTTTTGTCCTTGGTTCCTGGTAATACCTGCGCTATTAGTGTTTCCAGTGTAAAATGATGCTTCTACCTAAGTTACCAATCAATTGCGATTCACTGCTGTGTGGATTTACATGCTTGTTAGTCAATGGGATTCTGACTTTTGTTAACATTAAATTAACTACTTTGGAAATGGAAAAAAAAGAATATGCAAATACCAGTATACTTACCATGCTCAGATTTAACAAGCATTAACATTTTTCAGGTTTTCTTGTGTTTTTTTCAGTTTGTTTTTAAAAAGAAAACATGTTTTGTTCACCATAGCAGGGTGACATATATATTCCATTCTTTTTGGAAATATATCTTATATGATAATAAATTAATAATTTTTAAAAGAAATTTAAGGAGAGGGAGAACTGACGGGGATATGACAATGGCTCAGAGATGCTAATAATTTTTTGGAAGATGAAAAGTAATGGAAAAATAATAACTGACTTGGTAGCACTGACAGCCAGAACCAAAGTGTCAGTATATGAGATAATACTCACTACCCACTAAAACTCAAGCTTTGGGTGAACCTGGGCTCTTGGGATCTGGGGTAAAATTTGGACTGGAGAAGAAAAGGGCAGGTGGAAAGCTTACACTCATAAGACTGAGACCCTCAGACCTCTTCCGCCCACTGAATCTGAGCAGCCGTGTTACTTCCACTCCAACCCTCATAAGACATGAGCGTGGTGCTCTGGGGAATTTAAACCAGGGAGGCTCCAGACTCTGGGCACCTGGCACAGTAGAGGAAGGGAGCGAGGGACATGCTGACCACAGGGTGCTGGGTGATGCTCAACGGCCTGAAGGACGAGACACAGACGCAGTCCTAACCTTCTCTTGCATTTATAGCTGTGAACCAAATGTCTCAAACCAGAGGAAGTACTTATCTTCATATTTTCTTTTCTTCATTAGTTTTCCAATTTTGGGGAAAAAAAAAAGTGGATGTGGTTTCATCTTTACCTCCTGCTGGTTACCATAGTCAGTACTAGCAGCCGTCAGCTCCTGACAGCTGGCTAAGAGCCGAGAGCCTGTGAACCTTGTTAAATTAGCCACTGTTGGCTGCCGGTGGACAGAAAAGTGTTCAATCCCTGCCACAACTCCTTCAGGTTAATCCTGCTCCCAATGACTGTACCTTCTTAAGGTGTTATACCTTCTACCCTCTCATACTTCTTTCTCTAGAAAAAGAAGAGAATTTTAATAATTGTGTTAATAGGTATTATCTAGGTGGCTTAGATTTTAACTCACAAGGTCCTAATGAGGAGAGTACTTACACTGATTCTTTCCAGATTGTTTTCTAGATACCATGTCATAGATAATTGCTTTTCTCCATGTTTCCATTGAATCATGAATCTCTATGCTTTATTAAAATTAAGGAAAGTGCCTTAGAGATCCATGTGTGCAACCTCTGTTTTTTTCAGTCAGCAGAAAGAAGTGAACAATTTGTCCACAGATAATCAGGTGGTTAGTGGCAAGATCAGGGCTATCATTTTTGGAAATGATCTTTGGTTATCAACGAGAACACCTAGTTTACCCCTCGTGATTTGTAAACCACAATGTGGGATTTGAAAAGCTATGTTAGTAGACACTAATTCCTAGAATTTAAGAGGAATTTTAAAGGTTGCAGGTAGGTAAACTCATTCAATTCACTGTCCAGTTGCCCATTTTGTTCTTTCCTATGAGTTTACCTTGATGATAAAAATTGCTCTTGGTCAGCATTCTGCCCATCCTTGGTTCCAGTATTAGAATTATGATTCTCTAGTCGAGTGCATGAGGCAAGAGGCAGAAGAATCCCTGGAGGAAGAATGTGTTTTTTGAAGCCACACCAAGATGTTGCTAGAGGGTGTACATTGCTCAAATAAACCCTGTGGAGTTGGGAAAAGGTTGAGACTTACTGCTTGAGAATTGCATTTTAATTGAGTAATAGAATCTGATCTAGGAAATTGGAATAAAATATGAAGATAAGTACAAATGAGAATGATAATGTCATTTCTAAAATCGAGCAGATTCATAAGAATAATAGCAAGATTCCCTCCCAACCATTCGTTTTACTCTTAAAGAACATCAGATAATTCATGCTGTTCTCTCTAACCTCAGAACAATTTTCACCCAATTTCAATATAAATAGATTTGTACATTTCAGAGAAATGGATGCATGTGTGTCTTTCTTGGAAAGTAATTAAAGGATAAGATTTCTATAAATGTTTCCTAATATTCCAAATTGTGGTTGTGTTTTACATCTGTATACAGTTGATGGCCCCTTTATGTAACTTCCTAAGAACTCTTTTATTGAGAGTATCTTGATTCACAGTAAGTATTTAAGTCCACTTCTGGTCACTTATACTGAAAGTGGTCTTGTAAGTGAATAATTTATTATAGTAATGGCTTCTATAGTAAGGAAGCACACTATCTGGACAAATATTGCCAGGAATTGTTTATGGAAGCACATTCTATGATTTTTCTAATATATTTGTTAATGTGTACTATTTGGATTAGGCAATAAGATGTGCTCCAAAGAACTGTGTGAGTATTCTCCAGCCACCCTGGCTTCCCATCAGTTCAGCAAATGTGCTGAGTCACCCTTGACTGCTTCAGGGCTGGTCACACATTGTTAGCCTGGCCTGGAATCCTGGTCCCCCTCTTTGCAAGTTCCTTTCCCCTTTACATCTCCGTTGAAATGCCATTCCTTGCTAACCAGATCAAAATAGTTCCCCTTGTTATCCTTGCTGATAGCAGTACCTTCCCTTTGTAGGACTTACTATCATTTCACATTGTATATTTATTAGTTGCTACTTAATGTTTAAAATCTTTTTTTTTCCCACCTCTATTGAGTCTCAGGACTGTCTGATACACAGACGTTCAGCACATGTTTGGAAAAAGACTATATAACACATAAAGAAAACATCATTTTATAGATAATGAGCACTTCCACTCACTCTTCTATCTTCAAATGCTAAGAAAAGAATCTTTCAGGTTTTTTTTCTACTAGCTCCAGTTATTATTTATGTGTTTTTGTCTACAGTTAGAAAACAGAGCATCGCTCGTTCTTTTGATTAAATTAATATGAGGTCATTGGGGCTGAATAAAGTTGACATTCTCATTTTTCCAACTCATTTGAGTTACAAATAATGATTGGCCTTATAAATTATAGAATGTGTGTGGGATAGTTGCGGGGGTTTGGAGGGTGAAGATAGTTGCTTCGGGTTCTAAAGTTGTCTGGATTAAGTAGAAGTCATTGTATCAGGGAGGTGTGGGAGAAGGCAATTGCGCTTGTTTTCCTTGTTTACTTGACTAGGTATCCAGTATGTCCTTAGAAAGCTCTTATTGAAATGATTGAAATTGGGCACTGCAATATGAGCATTATTGTTTCTTGCTGTCATTCTTTCATTCACTTTTTCTAAGTGACCACTCATCTATGTGCTGGAGCAGATATTTGTAAGTGTCCTTCAGCACTTAATAAATATTCATGGAGTGACCCTACAAGTGAATGAACTACATGTTTCTTGCACAAAGGAACATATGGTCTGGTAGAGAGTGCAGACCTGTAAACAAATTTTGCTCTGGGGCCAGAGAGGAAGATTTGGACTCAGCACGTGACACAGTGCTGACCAATGAAACTTAAGGGATGTCCCCAGAGGGTTTCTGAAAATGGCATTTTTCTATTCTTTAATGAGACAGTCGGAAAGAGCTCTCTTTTGTCAAGGACTGTCATCATTTCTGGATATGGTGTCTGGAGCCACATCAGAGAGGCTTGTAACTTTGAGGGGAACAGTCAGATGGGAAAGTTGGCATGCAAAGGATGGAAGTGAAAACATAGAACTTGTGAAATTAATAATTCTAGGGCTTCTTATCTTTGGATTTCTTGTAATGCAAGGTAACACATAATACTACATTTGTGCAGGCAAGGTCTTTGTAAATTTTGTTCACTGTAATATCCCTTATGCCTAGAGCAATGGCTGGCACTAGAACCTATACTCAACAAACACTTTATAATAATCTATTTAAGTTAGTATACAGCCAAAGGTACCTTGATGAATTTTGTGTGTTTTAATGGCACAATTAGAGGAAGAGATGCTTGTGTAAATGATCTCAATCATATTCATCTTTAAATGTGGTTAATGAGTTTGGTTCCGTCTGTATTTAGTCATTTCCTGGTGCTTATGTTTGGGTAACATTTTATTCCCACAGAGGATAAAATTATCTTGATTTACTGGTGAAGACAAGAATTTAAAATTCACATTCCTTAAATCAGGCTCCCAAAATTTAAAGCAGCCTGGCAGAGGGGCGAAAGAACAGATTTCATCTAGGAGAAGAAAAGATAATGAGAAAATAGTATTAGTTTTATTTAGTTATTTGCGTATTGAAACCATTCCATTATGTTTAAGTTTATATTCTGTTGTTCACATACAAGAAAAATTTTAAATTCATACATGTGATACCACCTCCACAGATGTGAAAAACTTTATTGCACCATTTTTCTGAATATTGTTGTTAGCCAGAGGCAGCTTATTTATTACTTCCTTAGTAGGAAACTCACCAGGTTCTCCTACTGGGGTTGGACCCAATAATCAGGACCATCCCAGTCTTACAGTCAATTCTGAGAACTTTGCTTGGAGTCCTATTTTTAAATTTATGTCAGAGACAGCATCATCTATAATGAGAACTGTTATTAGGAGTAAAGTACAAAGGTTTCCTTGTCTTGGGCCATATCTTAAAGGAATTTATTGAAGAATGAAAAGCCATCCTAATAACAAGTACTCAGCAGTGAACTTTGAGGGTTACGTGCTCTCTTAAAGCTCTGGGGAATTCATAATAACAGTATTTACTTTTCTTCTGATTTATCTTGTGTAAGATACTGAAAATAAATTTATTTTTAAATGTTTCATTTAGCAATTCATAGCTTCCTCTAATTCTGTATCTCCTAACTGGAACTTCATTTGCATTCCCACTCCGGTAATCTCAAGGAGATAGCAGTTTGACTTGTATGTTAAGTTGGATTTACTTTTATTACAGGGAAGGAGGAAAACTTTTAGCTATGTAATTTAGTACTGACTTTGCTTAGGCTGTTTTCAAAAAGGTCATTTAACTAGTATTTTCGATGCATTGCCCTATGCATAGTTTGATATCTGTAACTGAATCTTTAATTCCCTTGTTATAACTGAGAGAGTTTCTCAAATCCTCGCCATGGCTCCACCATACTCATATTATGCTTTTATAGCAATTCCCTAGACTCATGAAGGTGAAGGATGAAGTTTATAATGGTATTGAATACCAAACTGTTGCTAGATTTATTCAGGAAGGCTGTTATATACTGGGGATCAAGTGACAGCTTAAAAGCTAGTATAATTTATCATCATCAGTTAATTTCCACTGGGTGTCCACTGGGTGCTGAACATTGTACAAGGCTTTTTTGTCAGCAGGTATGTGCCTGATAAGGTTGATGGGACTCCGAGAGACAGAATCTTGTCCTTAAGGCACTTGGCATATAATCAAAGGCAATTCAGCAAATGCCTAGAGTTGTCAAGCTGTGTGTACAAAACATATGTAACTGAAAATACTGGCTTTTGAAGGGTTTTTGTCAGCAAATTGAGATCCTGCTCTCATTAATACTATACAGCCACCAGAATAAAGAGGGTGACGTTGGGTTAGACTGAGAATAGCTATCTCCTATTGTTCAGTCCTTAGCTGGTCAGCACACATTTCTCTGTGTGTATATACACAGATATATTTGTTTCCTACGTATCATTTCAAAATATTTCTACCTAATGAGATCCAGTTATCTTTTGAACAAACACTGTGTATTTTGCCTCTCCCTAATGAGAGACAAATCAAAGTCACATGCAGATGATACATCTAGTACTAGTGTCATATAGTCATTATTCCACAGACCTCTGGGTGATCTTTATTCCTCCTCTGAAATGATCCAGCAATCTGATCTCAATCACGTTTGGATGGAATGCCTCATGGTCTGGACCTTATGCTTTAAAACCTCTCTGCATAATGTGAAGAAGTAGAGGGTAGCCACGGTGTAAACTCACAAGTACAGTAACTGTCTAGGGAATACCATATTCCCCTGGTTGAGGATAATCCAGAAGATGCTGTGACCATGAACTCTGTTTCCCTAACCTTGACCTGGCTTCTGTGGCCAGTGTTGGGCATCCTTTATGGTTATCTCTGAGAAGGGCTTCGGAGAGGTTTCCCTTACAGGGGGCTTAGCAGTTCTTTCCTGTTGGTAACAAGGACGTAGAATGAGGGATTGCTTTAGGGTGGAATGGTCACAAGTCTTTACTTGCTAGGCTACACATTTTTTTCTAGCAATATAATTTCTTTAATGTCTTTATTCGTTGCTTATCAATATCCTCCCACCTTTTTTGTTTGAAGATGGTGGTAGCATACTTCCTTTTCTGGTCACTGTCACAGAAAGTTGTGTCAAATAACGATCTTTGAGAGGGTCCCTTGCTTTACCACTTTTGCTTTAGTACTCAGGGCTTTCTCTGTCTCCTTTAGTTTTGATTTAATGGCTTCCGGCCACTAGCTTTACTTCTGTGGGTGGTGAGGCTTGACCCAGGCTGGTTCCTTCCCCTGTGAAGGAGTTACATGAACTGCTGAGTGGGAGAAGCGCTTGAGAGAACCTGGAGTTTCAGGCTTCCATTTTTGCACCTCCCTGATACCCCCTCTTCCATGTTCCAGCACCTGAAATATTCCTAATCAGCACGATGCATTTAGGCTGCAAACAAATAATTTGGCTGCTGAAGTTTTGATAACACATCTGAACTTGAGTGGTTCCACATCACTGGCTACCAGGGCTGTTGTTTATGGCTTTATATCTGTGAATTGCACAAAGGCAAGTGGCGGCAGAAATCTAGCCTGTGCTCTCCTCACCAAGGCTTGCACTCAGGCAGGAAAGCCTTTTTGTTGATTTGCATATAACTGTCCAGGTTTCCCAGCAATTCTTGCTGTAAAGACAGTCTTTTTCCCATTTCATGTTCTTGCCTCCTCTGTCAAAGATTCATTGACCATCAGTGTCTGGGTTTATTTCTGGGTTCTCTATTCTGTCCCATTGGTCAGTATGTCTGTTTTGGTACCAGTACCACACAGTCTTGATGACTGTGGCTTTGTAATAGTGCCTGAAGTCTGGGAGGGTTATGCCTCTTGCTTGGTTTTTGTTCCTCAGAATTTCTTTGGCAATTCTGGGTCTTTTGTGATTCCATAGAAATTTTTGGATTGTTTGTTCTAGTTCTGTGAAAAATGTCATGGGTAATTTGATAGGGATTGCATTGGATCTGTAGATTGCTTTGGGTAGTATGGCCATTGTTAAAACATTAATTTTTCCAACCCAGGAGCATGGAATGTCTAAGTTTGTCTCTACAGAGGGGAGTGCCTCTTTAGATTTACACAATAGCACATTTATTTGTGTGTTTCTGGCTTTGGCTGTATTGCTTTCTTGCAGGTAAACAAAACAAATAAAAAACTTTCTTTTTAAAACTGTCCACTTTTTCTGGTAGGCTTTTATGTTGGCCAGTCAGAATGAATTTGTTATTTATTGTAGCAGCCACCAAAAGCCATGAGAAATCCAATATACCAATATATGGGTAGATTGCTGCAGAGTACCCTAAAGCATCAGGCTTTATGTGTATACAAGCAGTGTTCCAAGAGCTGATGGCTGCTTAGTCTAATTGACTATTTTGCTGCAATTTCATACTGACTGCTGATTTTCCAGCATAGGATGGAGTGATCTTCATTTTCCTCAATCTTGCCTTGGTTAGTTTTGTATTTTAATAGCCTTCTGATGCAGGTTTTTCTATTTGATGTGAGTCCTTCATTTCAAGTTTTTTTGAGTTGTATCTTGCTCCACCAGAGCCCCTTATCACCCAGGGGAGGGCTAAAGTCACCCAGAGGCAGAGCGGGGTCTAAGACCCATGTCAGAAAGCAGTTCTGCACCTACCCAAGTATGTGGATGTGTGTATTAAGTAGAAACCTAAGAGTGCAGCACACTTCTTAAGGGGGTGTCTTTTTATATGCTTTGTGGTCCTTGAAAGCTGTAATCAGTGTGTAAAGCCTCTGGGTGAATTCTGAATTTTCAAATATTTGAGATTTTCAGTATTTGCTTTTTGAGTGGTGTTCACCCTCATTTTACTGTGGTATATGTAGCTTTGTGTTTGTACATGTTAAGTATTTCTGGTGTGTTATTTAAAAAGGTAAGACTTGAATATGGTCTATCCCTTTGTGATAGACAGTCAAATAAGCTGCTTTTCAAGTGATTTCTTAGGAAAAATAGTAATAGTTTTAAAAATCTTTGCTCATAAACCTCATGGTGAAACACTATCAGGATCAAAAAAATGTTTAACTAATGGTCTGATCCTTCTTGACTTGTTGTGGTTTTGAGAATTCTGAGAACTTCTGTTTGTTGAAACATATAAGGGTAACCGTAGGACTTTTCCAAACTTCTGCTTGTCCACTAATTGATCTTAAACAAAGGAAATGCCTTTTTATATCTAAAATAAAATACATACATATATATGTGTGTAATATATACATGTATATATATATATATATTTGTCCTGAAGCTGCCCAAGATTACTGTCAGAAAACTCGAGTCATTCTTCAAAGAACATGAAGGCATTATATTCCTGATTAAATAACCATATTAAAAAAATTTCAGTGTGTAAAGTAGATTTTTGGAAGACCATGCCTTTGTGCTATCTTCTTATTCATGTTTTCTGTTGTACACAAACACTGTTGAGGATATTTGTTTTTCTGCACAATCTAGGTACAAATACATTTATTCATATATTTATAATAAGTTATAAATAATTATAAGCAGAAGTCACTTTATTTGTTGAATCAAATGGTGGAAATACCTGCTGAATCAGAGAACAAAGGAGACCACAGTAAACAGATTCCATCTTCACTGTGGGCATATATGGGAGGACAATATGATCTTTTAATGTATACATCAAGTTTGTAGACAGCAAGCCATAAGGACACCTGCTCACTTAAACTGAAAATGTTCTACTCTCAAATACATGAGAATCGGCCTCTGTTACCCAGATAAGTTAACTAAAAACTGTGAAGTACAATAGGTAGCATAAAGTTAGGCCAAATTTGTCATTCATTTGAGGATAAAAATAAGCATTAGAGAAAAGCTCCATTTGGAGGGGATTTAATAAAGATTTTTTTTATTATTCATTGGTGTACCGTATGGGGACTTTTCAGTAATAAATGCAAATATTAGAATGTAGATTGCTTTCCTTAATAATCTTAATTTTTGAATTGATTTTTCTGTTTGTATATGTATTTGAAACATGTTTACTTATAAGAAGGTTTGAGGTTGATTTATAGGAAAAAAAAAACTGGGAACATAGAATAAAAAATAAAAGCCAAGTAATAAATCAGAAACAGGAAATGGGGGAGGGAAGATTAGGTAGGGGAGAGTGAAGAGTGAGAAATCAATGGGGTGGAACTGGGAAAACAAACCTCTCCAGGCCCATGAGGATCTATTATTTTCTCTGATTTTGCCGGGGAAGGTCCTACTGCCCGGGGATAGGAAGTAACTTTCTCAAGCTCACAGAATCGGGAATTGCTAACTCCAGAATTCAAACCCTAGTGGGTCTTGTTTGTTAAAGCCTGCGTGCTTCATACCATCTGTTGTTGCTGGTATCTTGTTGAAGAAAATCTTGTGTACAAATTGCTTCTGATGTAAAGGTGACCAACTGGTCCCAGTTTGCCTGGGACAGTCCTGGTTTTAAAATTACAAAGTTCTGCATGCCAGCACCTCCCTGAGTCCTGAGCAAACTGGGATAGTTGGTGTCCCTTCTGGATTTCCTTCCAGCCAAGGCAAAGACAGAACTTTGACAGTTAGATCACGGTTTTCAAATGGCAGAACAAGGCTCAGATGCTTTTCCTACAGAACTGCACGATGTCGAGCCCTCAGTTAATTATCAGCTTCCGCCTGGTAAAGGTGAGCTGCAGCTAGGATCTACCAGAGTCTGTGGATTTGGCAGTAGTCTTTCCACTGGTTCAAATATATCATTTTGTTTCTGTTTCTCTAGTGAACCATGATGTCTTCTGGGTCATTTGGGCTAGGGGCAGTTTATGTATATTGTATGTACTGTGCATATTTGTTAGTAGGCCTTGATGGAGGTACAGTGTTTTACAGTCATTCCCAGTATGGGAGTTCCCATCATGGTTCACTGGAAATGAATCTGACTAGGAACCATGAGTTGTGGGTTTGATCCCTGGCCTCACTCAGTGGGTTAAAAGGATCCGTGAACTGTGGTGTAGGTCGCAGATGTGGCTTGGATCTGACATTGCTATGGCTGTGGTGTAGGCTGGAGGCTACAGCTCCAGTTCAATCCCTAGCCTGGGAATCTCCATATGCCACAAGTGTGGCCCTAAAAAGACAACAACAACAAAAAAAGATGAGTCCTAGCATTAATCTGGTGGTGAAATGAAAGTTTAGTTTTTATGTAACAGTATGTATGAGCTGAGTGTTCCAGGTTGGTTGAGAGGCTCTCCCTGCTGTCATGCAGTTCCTTCTCTTTGGTTTCTCCAACATCCCTTAGGATATTTCTCTCAGCTGTGGATAAAGCTGGGTTGCCGCCAGTGTGGGGAAAAAAAAAAAAAAAGAGAAGTATAGGGAGGATACACCCAAGTCTTCATGTATAAGCCTGGAAGTGGCAGAAATAAGAAATGAGATCATTTCTTCTCTCATTCCTTCAGAGCAAACATGGATACATGACCTAGCTCAACTATAAGAAGACTGGGACATGGGTTAACCCAGTGCCTGAGATTATGGAGAGGAGGGATCCTGGAACAGCTGGCCTTTGCCCTCTTCCAGGCACTACTTAAAGATGTTTAGGAACTTTCTAGATGCTCTTTATGAAAGGGAGAAAACTGCTCAATTCTCCCAAAAACTTCTAAAGTTTTATTCTTTTGTCTTGGGAGGAAGTTATCTCCAACCCCTGATATCTGGTGGTTGATTTTGCAATAATTAAAAAGGAATCATTATTAAAAATGCTAATAGATGTGATACCATCATAAGACAAGTCTTTCTACCCTGCGAGGTCCCAGTTGCGTAGTCACAGAATTTAGCTGGGATTCTCAAATGATCAGAGTTCCCCCACTCCCGAAATACAAATTGTGATTCCCAAATGTATCTCCATATGTTAGTATACACATTAAATGAAATGAAGACGGGAAATGTGTAATGAAAAAGTTCAGAAGCTTGAGAGAGAAATAAATTTCAGAAGGCCTTTAGAAGGGAACTAAGGAAATGGAGAAAAAAAATGCTAGGGAGCTTCCAGAATGTGTGTTAGGATGTAAGGTCCACCCAGGGTCTGGACGCTGAGAAAAGCTTGCATCAGGCTGATGGAGTTGTCTAAAGCACATTCATTTTAGTTGATTTTAGCTTATATTTACATTATAACAATAAAGTATATAGTTGTACTATATTATTCCATATTGAAGTAGTAACTTTTAAAGCTGTTATTGGGTGTAGATGTATACTATAGACATACATAATAAAATAATATTTTATGTGTATGTATAAATAAAATCCACCATATGTGTGCGTTTGTGTCTTGTCTGTCTCATAGTGACCATGGAATAGCATAGTCCTGAGCACCCAATAAAAGCTTTAACTGTCCCTGGAAAGGATAATTTCGGTTTACACCAAGTCTTTTCTCCCCATACATGTTCTATTCTCCATATTCTATTTTGATCATTTTGTTACTGATAATTTTAAATCCTAAGCGTTTAATTTAGTTTTTTTGTATGTGTACAACAACCATTTAAGCTGACTATGTGGCATGAGAATTCTTTTGTAATTTTATTAAATCTGACTTGTGTAAAGAGACCGGCAACCGAAGGTGATTTGCACACGCTAATAGATTATATGCTATAGCAGGATGTTGCTTTATATTGCTACTCTAGCAGCTGCAGTTTCAAGTATAGTTATTACTAGCTACAATATCACCCAGTTTAAAAAAAATATATCAAAAGAAGTTCATGCTATTGACTCATTACTCCCATACTTATTATTCTCATTGAAAATCACTAGATCTAATTCTATTGGTTTCCTTCCTGATTGAAAACATTTGAACCTAGAAAGCACAGAATTTCTTAAGACATTTGTGACTATTCATCATGGATATTAAAATTACAATCATGCTGCATTGTATGAGCAATGATTTTTTTTAAAAATTCTTTACACATACGGTAAGCGGGTGACCAATGCTATACAGGTTTGGAGATGCTGAATGTTCATATAACTGGTATTAGAAATTTTGATGTGTATTGCATTCGTTACTGAATATCAAGAATACATTTTTTTGCTCATATAGAGTAAGTTTAAAATGGGGTCTTTTGTAGAAGCACCCATCCTGTTTAGAATGATATAACAGATGCTGAATGTTCACATATCAAACAAAATGCCAGCTTTCTGTAGAAAAGAGGTGTCAAAAAGTTTCTTTGTACCTTTAACGCATGTGATTATGTAGTACAAAATGCAGAGTTTGTAAAATTTCTTGAATATACAGGCAAAAAAATGAATAATTCAAAACAACTCATAAGTTCTACATTCTATTGTCCCTTTATAACGCAGGCAGAAGATAGCAGTGCACTCCCAATAGAGCTGAATTTGCACAAGTTACACCTCTGAAAATGCCAGATGGTCTATGGTCTACTTTTGAGAGCTGTCACATATGTAAAGATTTGAAAAAAGAAAGACAGCTGAATGAGAGCAGTGGATCATTAAAGGGAGAGCGAGGGTCCCTAGGCATCACTTGTGTTTTAAGAAGCATTGTGTCGTTCCCATATTAGTGTGCTTTTTTTTTTTTTTAAAGCCATACACAACTTTTACACAATAAGGAAAAGAAATCTGTTTAAAGGCACGTAGTTATGGTTTAATCAGTCAGACGTTTTTTGTTCTTTGTTCGAGAATAAAATCACATCTCTGACTTGGTTTTAGCTATGCTTTTACTGTATGATTTAAGTCACATCTGTGAAAAATTATCAATGAAAGTAAAATAAATGTCTGTTAAGATAACTCCCATATCTAGCGTTTATCCAGTTTTGCTTTGACTTACATATTGCATGCATCTGACAAAATCATAAGGTTAAGAAACTGGAGTGAAGAGATAATACTTGGTTACCTGACCATAATACAAACTATGCTAAAATAATTAGGTGAGAGTGAAACAGAAATGAATGTACTATCATTTATCTGCCAACAGAAATAGATATCATTTTGAAGATTGAAATGTAGATAAATCATTAAGGATGTGTTTGACTATCACTGCAGCCATACCCAGTAATTTGCAAATAGTCAATTTTGAGAGTAGGTAAAGGTCAGATCTGTCAGTGTTAGATTTTGGTGGCAAGACCTGATTGTCTTTTACCTCATTTACTTTTATTTATTAGAATGTTTTTGCATAGTAATTTTAAATTTACCTTGGATTATGGAATATGACAAGGCGGTTTTTTTTTTGTTTGTTTGCTTGTTTTTGATAAGAAGTCTCCCCAGCATTGGTCAGTATTTGGACTTAACCAAACTCTCAGATTGCTCGAATTATTCTTTTCAGAGAAGTAGCCCACAACATTCCATTTATGTGGTGAGCTTACTGGAAAGAGCTCTAAAACAAAACAAAGCAAAAACCCACCAAATTAGGTTTAACTGTCTTCTTTGGCATCCCATTAAATACATGTGCATCATGGGCTTTATGTTCAATACCAGTCATTAGGATGTCATGCTAGTTGATGCAAGAAGATACAGGAGCAGCAAATTCATCTCTAGATCAAATGATTGCACACCCATAGGAAATAGATCTTTTTTTACAGAAGCTTGATTGTCGATTTGAGTTTTGAGAAGGGCCTATATAGCTGCTCAACAGAGAAGTAACCTTTTCTTTTTTTCTTTTCACCAGAAGTTAGGAGTAACACAGTATTTTGATAAATTTTGCAACCATTACTTTGTGTTATCCCCAAGTGTTAAAATTTTAGATAATGATTCTCCTTTGTTTATCCCTGAAGAACTGAAAAACTCTTAAGAGGAGTTCGTACATTTAGTTTTATAAATTGGGTATTAATGCTAATAGACTTGGTAGGAAATGATGCTTTTTGTTATGTAAAAGAAAAACTTTTCTTATAATAGGTACATTCATGGGTAAACTATTCTGGTATGTTAAGATACTTTTTCTTCAAGAAACAAAGGATGTATGAACAAAAATGGAAGTAAACAATGTGTGCTAATGATTTATTCAAATACAAGCAGACATCTTTGTCAAAAATATATACTAAGTCTTAGTAGTCCCCAGATCACAAATGTTCAGTCCCCTTTAGACATTATCAATGCTATGTATAACTGTTACAGCTTTTTTTTTTTTTAATTGCAGTATAGTTGATTTACACAGTGGAATTAGTTGCAGGTATATAGCCAAGTGGTTTTGTTACATTTTTTTTTTCAAAAATTGTTTTCCCTATAGGTTATTACAAAATATTGAGTATAGTTCCCTGTGCTACACAACAGCTTCTTGTTCGTTATCTACTTTATATATAGTAGTGTGTATATGTTAATCCCAATCTCTTAATTTATCCTTTTCCCCCATATACTTTAGTAACTACAAGTTTATTTTCTATGTATGTGAGTCTGTTTCTATTTTGTATATAAGTTCATTTATATCACTTTTTAAAAAATATTCCACATATAAGCAATAGCATATAATATATGTCTTTGTTTGGCTATGTATGGCTTACTACGGTAATCTCTAGGTCCATCCATGTTGCTGCAAATGGCATTATTGCATTCTTTTTTATGGCTAACATTCCATTGTGTAGCTATAGCACATCTTTATCCATTCATATATCAGTGGACATTTAGATTGTAAATAGTGCTACAGTGAACACTGGGGTTGTTACAGCTTTGCATGCAATACTTTTTTGTAAATTGAAGACCTCTTAGTATTCAGATGTAATTTACATTTCATAACTGTTCATAATCATAAACAGAAAAAGCTAATTAAAACGAGTTTAAGCTTTGAAATTCCAGGAGATTATAAAATAATAAAATTTGACAATGAGTGGTTTTTGTTGTTGGTATTGTTTCTGCAGAAATGCTAAGATTGATAACTTTGCTAAGAACTACACAAGCAAGGCAAACGTTAGTTTTAAGAATTTCATTTCTGGCTCTGTAGTGAAGTAAGTCAGACAGAGAAAGACAAATATCATATGAAGTCATTTAAGTGTGTAATATAAAAAATGATATAAATGAACTTATTTACAAAATAGAAAAAGACTCACAAGACTTTGAAAACAAGCTTAGAGTTAACCAAAGGTGAAAGGGGGGAAGGATGGAGGGATAGATTGGGGGTTTGGCATTGGCACATGCACACTACTGTATATGCAAATGGATGGTCAACGGGGACCTGCGGTATAGCATGGGCAACTCTACTCAATATTCTGTGATAACTTTTGTGGGAAAAGAATCTGAAAAAGAACAGATAAGTGTATATGTATAACTGAATCACTTTGACGTACAGCAGAAATTAACATGACATTGTAAATCAACTAATACTTTTTTTTTTTTTTTTTTTTTTTTGGTCTTTCTAGGGCTACACCTGCAGCATATGGAGGTTCCCAGGCTAGGGGTCGAATTAGAGCTGTAGCTGCCAGCCTACACCACAGCCACAGCAATGCCAGATCCAAGCCTCATCTGTGACCCACAGCACAGCTCATGTCAACGTTGGATCCTTTAACCCACTGAACGAGGCCAGGGATCGAACCTGCATCCTCATGGATGCTAGTCAGATTTGTTTCCCCTGAGCCATGATGGGAACTCCTCAATAAATTTTTTAAAAATGAAAAAAAAAAGAATCTCCTTACTTAACAAATACAAACAGATAACATTTTCAGGGGAGATCAGAGCTCTTAGCTGCAAAACCATAATCCATTTTGGCTAACGTAAATAGAAAATAAATTCTTTAGTTGCCCATAGACTCTCCTAAGAATTATAAGGATCATTCTCACCCATTCAAGGGGGCTTCCTTACTGAAAACCCCACTACTGTGCACCTTTGGCCCACTGGTTTGCTAGGAAGTGGACACCACGCTCTGCACTGCACTCCACTGCCAAGACTAACACCTTCTTCACTGTCCGTGCCAAGAGGCTCCACCTCCTGGGTGCAGCTACCATCTTGCATTGGTCACTTCAGCCTGTAAGTCATACTTCTGCTTGTAGAACTTAGGTCCCATATATGCCTTCTAGCTGAAGGGGAATCTAGGGATGAGAGTGAGAAGGTTGTCAAAATCTGTGAGGGTATTCAGAAATGCTGGGCAGTACAAATGACACTGTTTTGAGATTCATTGTCCAAAAAATCAAATTAATTTGCCCTTTTTCATATCATGCTATTCAAATACTTCGTATTTTTCTTTTAGGCTTTTCAATATAAAGGGATTTAATACATTGTAAATATATTTATATGAGAGATACATGCATTTACATGTATACACACATTTTTGGAACTTTCTCTGCTGTTGCATTGGTTTGTGTATCCATGCCTAGACCAGCATCATACTGTATTAGTTATTGCAGGTTTAAAATAAGACTTTATATCTGATAGGTCCCACAACTGTCATTTTTTTCCTTAAAATTTCCGTAGTGATTCTTGATTACTCATAAATTTTTTGATCAGCTTGTCAAGTACCATAAATAAACCCTTTGGAAATTTTATGGGAGTTACATTAAACACATAAATTGGAGAGAATTAACATTATAGCAGAATTAGCACATTATACTCTTCATTTATTAGCATTTTCTTTTATGTCTTTCAGGAATGTTTTGTCATTTCTGCCATACAATCTCTGCCCATTATTTCCTAGCTTAATTCCTACTCGTAAGGTTTTTGTTTGTTTGCTGGCTTTTCTTTTTTGCTGTTGTGAATTTTCTTACATATTTGCTAATTGCTTACTGTTGGCTTACAGGACTTTGTTGATTTTAACATGGTTCATTCTGTATAAATCATGCTAAAATTCATTTTTCACAATGTATAGTCTCTTAGATTTCCCCTGGAACATTGGAAGCATATATCCATCTCAAAAATGTTTTTCCTTTCCAGGGCTGAGACCTTTCTTTTTTATTTTTGGTGTTTATTGCTTTTGCTAGTGTCATGCTGCATAAGAGGGTAAAGGTGAGCATTCTTTTCTTGGTCCTGACCAAACAGGAACCCTTCTCTGGTGCTGACATTTAATTTTGGCAGATATGTTTTATCAGATTAAGGAAGTTCTATTCCTGACTTTTCATAAATGGTTTATTTTAAAATCAAATTGAAGAATATAGAAAAAAGGTTTTCTTCTCCAGAATTTAAAGTGGAATTAAAAATAAAAACAAGGAGTTCCTGCTGTGGCGCAGCAGAAACGAATCGGACTAGGAACCATGAGGTTGTAGGTTCCATCCCTGGCCTTGCTCAGTGGGTTAAGGATCTGGCATTGCCAGATGTGATGTAGACTGTGGTGTAGGTTGCAGCTGTGGTGTAGGTCGCAGATGTGGCTTGGATCTGGTGTTGCTGTGGCTGTGGTGTAGGCCGGCAGCTGCAGCTTCGATTAGACCCCTAGCCTGGGAACCTCCATATGCTGCAGGTGTGCCCCTAAAAAGACAGAAGACAAAAAAAATTAAAAAATAACAACAATCTCTCTCCCTCTATTTGTCAGAGTTCCAAATGAAATTTTCTTATAGAAGACACATCACTTTTTCTCTTCTGTTTATCTATCCCTCATGTAAAGTTATGTTTGGTGACTCCTCCCTTCCTATTTTCCCTTTCAGAAATTATACTTTCTCTATGTTCATGTTTATTAATATTTTCCTTTTTTCTCTTTATTTTTGTATTTTGGGTAAAAAATATTTTTTGTAGTATGGGTAAAAAGGCTGCTATTGAGTGTTTTTTGATTGTTTAAAAATACTCATTTTTTTTTAACTGGATAAACTTTCCCTGTTTTTTTTTTTTTTTTTTTTTTTCCTTTCAAATTTAGCCCAACCTCAGCGCTTGCCGCAGCTTCAAACTGTAGTGCAGGAAAGTGAGGAGGAAATAGGCAAGATAAAGAATGGTCACCCAAGTCTGAGCAATGGAAATGGAATCCACCACGGGGCCAAACATGTATCTGCCGATAATCGAAGACTGTCAGCACCTGTTTCTCAAAAAATGCATAGAAAAATTCAATCCAGCTTGTCTGTCAACAGTGACATCAGTAAGAAGAGCAAAGTAAATGCTGTCTTTTCCCAGAAGACAGGCTCTTCACCTGAAGGTAAGTGTAAAATATTTGCATATTTTTTTTGACCAGATGTAAAATTATAGCTACTAATAATTATTTGATTAAGCAAACATCAATGAAGAATCTTGCTTATCCTTCAGACAGGAATTTTGGTAAAATGCAACTTCCCCAAAGGAAAACACGGGCTAGGAGCGGAAGCACTGGCAGCTGACATCCTGCTCTTAGATTGTCTTCTAGAGTAAAGAGTCATTACTTTAGGTGTAACTGCTATACTTTTTTAATACCGCTTTTAAAAATACAAATACATTTTGGTAGCATATGAATTTATGTATTTTTTTCATCCCTGATTCAATGTGACATCCACTTATATTTTTGTCTTCCAAATTCATTTTTTATTAATTTTTATTTTTTTTAATGGCCACACCTGCCTGCGGCATATGGAAGTTCACAGGCTAGGGAATGAATTCAGGTCGCCGTTGTGATCCTCACTTCAGCTGAGGCAATGCCCGATCCTTTAAACCTGCTGCACTAGGATGGGGATTGAACCCATGCCTCTGCAGCAACCTGAGCTGCTGCAGTTGGATTCTTAACCCACTGTGCCACAATGGGAACTCTGCAAATCACTTTTTAAAATTTTACTGGATTATAGTTGATTTACAATGGTGTCTTAATTTCTGCTCTACAGCAAAGTGATTCAGTAACACATATACGTATCTTTTTCATGTTCTTTTCCATTATGATTTATCACAGGATATTGAATATTGTTCCCTGTGCTATACAGTAGGACCTTGTTTACCTACCTTATATATAATAGTGCGCCTTTGCTAATCCCAAACTCCCAATTCTCTCTCCCCCACTCCCTTCCCCCTTAGCAACCATAAGTCCACTCTCTATGTTTGTTTCTGTTTCATAGGTATGTTGTATTTTAGAGTCCATATGGTATTTCTCTTTCTGACTTCACTTAGTAGGATAATCTCTAGTTTCATCCATGTTGCCACAAATGGCATTGTTCTTTTTATGGCTGAGTAGTATTCCATTGTATAAATGTACCACATCTTTTTAATCCATTCATCTGTTGATGGCTATTTAGGTTGTTTCCATGTCTTGGCTACTGTAAATAGCACTGCTCTGAACGTTGGGGTGCATGTATCTTTTTGAATTACAGTTTTATCTAGAATATGCCCAGGAGTGGAATTACTGGCTCATATGACATCTCTATTAGTTTTTGAGGAACCGTCATACTGTTTTCCATAGTAGCTGTATCAATTACGTTCCCACCAACAGGGTGTGAGGGGCTCCCTTTTCTCCACACACTCTCCAGCATTTGTTATTTGTAGACTTATTAATCATGGCCATTCTGACCAGTGTGAGATGGTACCTCATTGTAGTTTTGGTAAATCGGTTTTTAAATATACAGAACTAAAGCCAAGAGGTGGTCATGTTCATGCTCTTGCCAGGGAGTGGCCTAGGTGATCTCTGGTGCTTGACTGACCCTGGTGACTTCCAGCTACCAGTGCTGCCACCGATGTGCTCCCCCAACCAACTCTGCCTCATTCCAAACTCCCTGTGGCCTGGCCTTTAGCACCTTCCCTAGATGCACTTGGCTGTGTTCTCTGACCTCTCAGGAATTAGTGATTACCTTGTTAATTAAATGCTATGAAGCTGCAAAAGTTTTTATTATAACACAAACCCATCTGATTACATTGAGTTTATAATCTATGGACTCCTTTTATAAAAATGGCTTGTGGTGTGATATTAAAAGAAGAATATCTTTCCCTCATGTTTAAGGTTCCAAATTTCTCTTAGCATGTGCGTGTTCCTCTGTTCTTCCCTCTTCTACATAATGTAAATATACCATATTTATTTTTTTCTGGTTCAGATAGCATATATACTTAAAATATAAAATATTTTTCTTATTCTCCTTAGCTTTCCATTTTAATTACCATGAAATCTTAAATAGTGGAAATTCTGGGCATGCTTCTGTGAAGTTGGCTATGCTTAGAGATAAATTGAGTTGTAAATAGGAAATTGTATTGAGAGTTACCAGTAATGAGTGAGAGAAGGATATTACATTTTGGCTACAGGTGTCTCAAACTCAACTGAGGTAAAGTGTTAGGTTGATCAAATGATATGATAATAAATGGTCTGCATAGTTCCAGGTCAGTGACACTACTTTCCAAACTAATTAGATTGAAAGGGACATGATTGACACTTTAAAATGAGTTTGACATGTAAGCTGCATGGTCATCTCTGAAGCATAGGTAGGCTGTTAACTAAACTGGCTCTCCAAGGAGTTGGGAAGGCAATGTAATTTTCTTTAGAGGATCTTTGCTTCTAGGTGATTGGGTGAAATAATTGAATGCAATTGAAATCTACTTGTTTTATACATTTGACTTTTCTTATTATGTTCCTAACTTCTTTTCCATTTGATATTTACTTATTTTAAAGAATGATAACATTTACATATCAATCAAACTTGAAATAGCCTATGGAATTTTTATAAAATTTTTTTATTCACTTATTTTTAATGGCAGGTCTGAATTTATTATTATTGGAATAATGCAGCTTCATAGGTAATATATGAAGATAAAACTCTCCCTCTTCCTTGCTTTTTCCTTTCCATCTTCCTCTTCCCCTCTCACCCACACATACTCACACTTATGGCCAACTACAAAGGTGTGGTGGCTAAGGGACATCCCTTATAATCCTTCTTTTACCACAAATCTGTTCCAGATTGGACTGGGGGCATGAGGAATAGGACGTACCAATGAAGTTGTCAAAACATACTGTACAATGTCCCATCCATTACTTTGCTGTTAGGTTAGTCTAATGGTAGGTTCCTTTTAATATGATTCCTTGAATCTAGATAAAAAGTCTCTTGTCCTATTTCATATTTTCTCAGAGGTAGACATCTTCCTGCTGCTCTTTTTTTTTTTTCTCCCTATTTAAGGTTGTGCCTTCCAATTTTATTGTTTATTCTTTCAGTTTTGAAGTTAAGTTTATTCTTTGATAATGCACTATAGTTAAACAAAAAACCCCCAAACAAACAAACAAACAAAAAAAGCAGAGAATTGGTAGACAGCAAATTAAAAGAAGGATCTCAGCTCTGCCACAAGCTAGCTGGGGACATGGATTTCTATGGGGCTGCTTCTTTTTTCTTGAAAATGCTTTGGATTAGAAATCTTTAAGGTTAGGTTTGGTTCCAAGATTCCGTGAGCTCTCTTTATAAGCAAAGCTGTCTCACTCTCAGAATAGGTCTTTTGGGCTATAGAATATATGATTCCTGAGTGAAGAGAAATATAGTACCTGATAAGTAGAACAGGAGTATGGCAGAAATTATTTTGATAAGATTTGAGGAGCCCTATACGTCAGAACAGTAGGTCTTGAATAGGCTATGATACTATGAAAAATGAATACAAATTACTATTTTTTAAAATAATGGGGGATTTAATTACTAGGCTTTTCTCAATTTCATGTTTTTTTCTTTTTGTTTCACATTTTTCTTAAGACTTTATTGTCTCTGCCTGTTCTTACAGCAAAATGAGCAAACAAGTAGCAAAACAATATTGACTTAAAACCTCAAGATCAGCTAATTGTGCCGAGTCTGGCAATGTGTGTGTGTCTCTGGTGTGTCTTTTTTTTTTTTTTTTTTATCAATGGTGTTTGTGGTTATGATTTTTATATGGCACATAAAAAATAATGAGAGCTAGAGAAACATTTTTCTGGTTCAGATGATGTAATTAAATGCATAACCATTTCATGGTGTTTCATTAAGGACTCTAAGGGCTGCTTTGCTTACCGAGTTTGGAAAACATTGCTAGGATGTGGGTCCATTGCCTATACAGAGGTAAGGATTGACCCAGTCACGTAATTGAGTCAGTGGGTTGGTGACATCTTTTCATATGTCTTTAACTGTGGGTTATTTAAAGCCTCAGTACAATAGACATGTGTTCCATCAGATTCTCTTTTTAAGCTATGTTGATTCCTAGAATTAGTTATGTAGGGTCATTCTCTGTACCAGGTACTGGTCTACCTGCTTCACTCATGTGAACTGACTTAATCCTCCCCAAAGCACCATGAATTCTATGAACTATATGTTATATTATCTAATTATAAATGAGAGAGTTGAGGCACAGAGAGAGGTTAAGTGAATCTGCCAAAGCCAATTGGCACACAACAGAAATGAGATTCAAACCCAGATCATTCTGGCTCCACAGTCTATGCTCCTAGCCACTATGATATTTTTGCCTTCGAGTTCTCTGAGAAAAAGGTATTTTACTGGTCCTTCTAGCATCACACGGGATGTTGACAGCATTATTGCTATGGGTCAGGCAGGATCTCTTTATTACTGTAATCTGCCTTCTTTAAGCACTTCCTCCTGAAATTTTAAAAACAATTCTCGCACCAATGTTCTGTGCCCATTTTCCTTCCCTACTAGACTGTAAATTCCTGAAGAGGCTGGACTAGGTCTGAGTCAATTTTGTTTTTAATTTACAGTGGTGCTTATTACAATAGCTTCATAGAGATTCCCACCAGTTAATAAGTGATGCAATGTTTTATTCCAAACCACTTCCTTGAAACTAGCACTGCAAAATAAAATGTATGCTCACATTCATTTAAAAACGGTTCTTTAAAAAAAAACTTCCTTTTATGTAATAGAGGAAGAAAAATACCCATGTGGGGAAATATTGTATATTTTATTTAAGGATCATTAAATTAGCAGATTTCTACTTGTTTTGTATAATTAAATATTTTCATACATATGTCAATTTTCTGATTGCCTCACCCAGGTAGAGGGTTTTAAGACTAAATGTTTAAGATTTTTGACCTTTGAAATAATTATAGTATAATTTAGTATCATATAATATTCAAACTGCCAAGGGTTTTCATTAGACTCAAAGAGGATTTACTATTCCTGAGATGAGAAAAATCTTAATACATTTCAGGTGTGCCAGACATAGCTACATGTTTTTGTAAAAATTAATTTTCAACAAATATTTTTGGGAGACATTTTATACTTTTTAGAAATATTTGTTAACTTATACTTCATAGTCATAGACAGACTTAGTACTATAGAGAAATGCATTTCCAAACCCAGCAGCCCTTTGAACATAAATTCTGGACAAGAGAGTCAAGAGCATTTGTTTACATGGAAGGATGTCTCATCTTTAATCCTAGGGGCAGTGTAGCCTAGTGATTACAGCACAGACTCTAGGACCAGTCTTCTTGGGTTCAAATATTGGCTTTACCAGTGACCCATGATCTGTTCTTGGGTCAGTTACTTAACCTCTTTTTGACCTCAATGTCTTATCTATAAAGTAGCAATATAATTAGTCACCTATATCAGAGGATTGTTGTGAAGAGTTGAGTTGATGTTGCATTCAGCTGAGTCAGAACAGAGCCTGGCTAGGATGAAGTATTGGCTAAGTGTTAGCTGCTGTTATCATCATCATGAAGGAGCACTCAAGGAAGGAAGGGTCAGGAATGTCAGCTTTTTGGAGAAGGCAATGCCTGGATAGAGACCATAAGGATAAGACCAGGTAAGGGAGTTGAAGGAGGCATTCAAGGCTAAAGAGGGCTTATGAAATAGTGTGTTTTGTTCAGAGAACCATATAAATAGCTTTGTTATTTTGGAGACGTCAGATCAGGAGAGATAAGCCCGGAAAAGACCAGTCCATAGGCAGCCTGGAATGCCCCGTTCTGAAAGTGTATAGCCAGATACTTAAGACTTCTCTGAAGGACATCAGTCTGTATCCAGTTTATATTTCTTTGAAACATTATATTTTCTCTAAGGCAGAAATTCTATAGCTGCAATTATGTAAGCCACCAAAAATTAAGGGAAACATTGTATTCAGTTCCTTTTCTGATGTTAAGTTGTATAGGTTTTTAATGCACTGAATATAACCTGTGTTGTGATGTAAATGCTAAGATTTTGTTGATGACATTAGATTAGTGGTTGCATTAAAATATATAAATTTATATAAATGTATATCCTGCTATATGTTAAGAACCTGCATTCTTGATAGACTGTAACTGGTACTTTAGTAATGAACTATTTACTATAGGTAAAATGATGAATTGGTTTGAAACTCGTCAAGCCAGGGATGCTAACAGGTTTTTTAGGAAGGCTTTGAACTTAAATGGATGGACTTAAGCCCATCCTCCCTCTAGCCTCCCATTTTATTGGTTCCCTCTGCTTCCCGTTCTTTAAACTAGTCTCTTGGCTGCTTACCTTTAAGACCCTTCTCTGTCTCCTTTCCAGACTCTTCTTCCTCCCTTTTTCAATGTATTTCCACCTTGCATTCATAGCGTAGCAGTTTTTCACAACCCCCCATAAGGACAGGCATCATGTCATCGTAGGAGGAGTACAGCCTTGACTGTACTAGGAGGCAGTCTGGTGGGGCACACAGCCCTTAAAGGAGATGGAGCAGGACAGCTTGAAAAGCCCACTAGGTGACTCAGCTAGGTCACGCCCCCTCCTTCCTTGAGACTTGCTGGTAAAATGGTAAAAATATCTTTCCTTGACCTCACCACTTCCCCTTCTCTCCTCAACAGTGCAAACTGGGACTTAACTCCTTATACTTAAAACTGTGCCTTCACTGCTATGCATAAAGGTCCCTATACACATGGTTAATGACACAGCCAAATGCCTTTCCTGCTTCTCTCCTCTCATTCCAGAATGTTCTTCTCACTCGCTTTTGCCTTCTTGGCTTTGACATATATATTTTTTTTTCCAGAGCCCAACTCAAGCATCATTTCCTCATACCCTGATGGGCTAATAGCTCTTCTTTTGGTTCCTCCCAGTGTCCTCTCAATACAAAATGACTCTAGAGTTTTGTTTGCTTAACTGTCTTCCTGCAATAATCTGTAATATCCATTGAAGGCAGAGATTTTTGTTTTATTTATCTTTTAACTTTGAGCACATAGCCTAGTGCCTGGCTCATCATAAGTGTTTACTAAACATTGAAACAAGCAGGAACATAAATTGGAAACCATAGGTACTTATTCTTTAACATTCCGCAATATTATGGTGGAAACCTCAGGAATCACTGAAGGTAGTATAAGAGAGATAGTGTGGGGAGATTAAAGGGAGTGCAGTTATTTAAGTTAAAAGAAAGGCAAAAAGAAACTCAGCTGAGGCAGACTTCAAACTCAGAACTTCTGCCTTCCAAGTCCATCAAGATTTCTCCTTACTCCGTGTGGTTTTTCAGTCAACTACACATTCCCAGAGTCTAAAACCAGAAAAAAAAATTAGAAAGTTAAAGTTGGAATTGAATAATTCATTCTTAGTTTTAGTAGTATTGTAAAATCTTATTCATTTTTCCCCCCATAAAAACCTCTCTTAGAGAAGTACTAGTATTTTAGTGGAAGGATAATAATAGCACTTTATGATATGACTGTAGTATTATAATCCGAACTTCCAGAAACAAATTTTCTGTGACTTTGGCAAGATATAGTGCTGCATTCCTCAAAATACTTAATTTGCTTGGATGATGTTTTGTTTTGTTTTGTTCTGTTTTCTCAGGCAGAGTGCCTTCCATTCCATGTCAGAATAATTGTGTGGGAGAAAGGTTTAGAATTCTGTTTTCCAATGCAATATTTGCCAGTCCATTGGAAAATAGGATTTTAATAAATTTCATTGCTCAGCCAACAAGCTAAATGGAATAATCGTAATACAAAGAGAAGGGTGTGTGTATGTGTGTTTGGAGAGCAGGCATTATCAAAGTTGACTATGTCAAAGTATAAATCATTGCTTTTTATTTACTTGAAATACTGAACTAGCTGTTTGTAAAAATAAATTAAAACAATTATCTATCCAGAGTATTTATAGTGATAAGTGTTACTTTAGGGCCAAATGTAAATATTCAAAATATACTTCCTTTGGAGTTTAGGAAAATAGGTTAACTTTATAATTTATGATCTAGAGTAAATTATTCCCATACCCATCCATTTGATGAAGAGCAACGATTTTACAAGGTTCTGAAATATATATAATTTGACATTTGAAACATAGAGACACCTCAAAATATACCTCAAATCTCATAGCACTTCTTTTATATAATATACATAGCTTTCTACTGTGTATGGACTCCCCCTTGATGTTTGGTTTTGTAGACAAGCTTAGTCCAGTGCTCTGAGAATTTAAATTAGCTTAGCATTCACTCAGGAGATGGGTGGGGAGGAAATAAAACAATGGAGACACAGATAGATTGGCCAGGAGGCTTTGGGGTGTGGGGAAGGCAAGTGAAGAGACTATTTAGAAATCCAGCTTCAGAATAATAGGCTAAATGGAAAGAAGAATCGAATACATCTAATGATGCTATTAATATATCAGAGTTTTCATTTCTTCTCTGTATGGTAATGGAAAGTTTAGCTGGTGTTTTCATTAGGTGAAACAGTAACAGGTAAATACAGCAACCAGTCTTGTCCAGGATTACAGTTTATTTTCACCTTCAAGAGTCATGGTACCATGTGTCCGTGGTAGAGAACCTGGTGGTTTTCTTTAGGCTTTCAGGATTGAGTAGGGGGGTCCTGGCCCAGGACTAAAGCTAAAAGAAGTGGAACAGCAACCAAATAGTCATCCTAAGCAGACTGCCATTCATTGTCTTGTTCAATTAGTTGGGAAAATGAATAAAATTAGGAAATCAAGAATAGCTGAATGTAGTTTGAGGCTGATCATGAGTTGTTTTAAACAGGTTCAATTTCAAATGATGATATACAATCTGAGGACCTTTGGAAATAGACAAGTGGAGCTTGAGAGAAGGAGTTAGAAGCAAACATGTTAATTTGCATTTGTTCTCATAGAGGGGATATTTGAAACTATGCATCTGAATGAGTTTTCTTAAGCAGAGATTGAAAGCAAAGGTCAGATGGCTGAGAACTGTGTGACTCAGGGATCACTGGAGGACAGCCAGTTTGGTGGGATGGGAGTGTGGGTTCAGCTTGAGCCCTCGGGAGACAATCCCATGGAAAGTTCAGACTTTTCTGCAGAGGTGATGTCAGAATGGGGCCATGACCCTGATAAGATAGCCTAGAGGAGAGGCCAGCAAGCAGAGAGAGGAGGAAGGTGATCTGGCTGAGAGAAATCAGTAAGAAAGGTGAGAGAAGAAACAAACTGGAGAGGGTGGTGTCATGGAGGCCTGGGCAGAAATGCTTTAAGTCGAGGAAGAGGACTGCACTCGATATTGCGCCAGCTCTTGTTGACAGCTTGCATCAGATGAGAACTGAAATAATTCTGTTGAATTAAAAACTGTGGATATCTGTTGGTGACCTAATGAAGAGCTGTTTTTTTGTGGAGAAGCTAGAATGATGTAGGTTGTGGGATGAGATGCAACACACTGATGGCAAGAATTCTGAAAAGACCAAAGTCCAGGATGGGGAAGCCTGGGTGCAAGGGAGGTTGTTTTGTTTGGGGTTATTTTGTTTTAAGCTGGGAAATCTTGGTGTGTGTTTACATTTAGCTGGAAGGAATCCAGGAGAGAGAGAAAGTATGAAGATTTAAGGTTACATCATACCCTTCTTAACAAGCCATCATGTAGAGTTTAGATCTAGAGTTCAACATACTGAGCTATGTAAACATGCATCCATGATCATGGCATGAGAACTGAGCAACCAGACAAGCATTTAAGGAATTGTTAACCTGGATAACTACTTATGTATGGGTTGTGTGGTTGATTAATCTTAGAAGATTTCTGAGTAACTTCTATGGAATGACTTGGTATGAGGAAACGAAACCTTTAAAAAGATTAAAGTCTATCTTTAGTACTTAATACTTTTAATATTTATTAAAATATTAAATACTTTTAATACCATCCTACCCATTCCAGAAGTGTTAGTTGCCTTTGAATGGAAGACATTGACAGAGAAGTCTTTTATGATCCTGAGTTCGAAATTCCTGACTTGTGCTCTGGACCACTTGGTTAATGGATGTTGATGGTTTCCTATACTTGAGCTTGATAAGGCTCTTAATTGAATTTAATCATAGCTTTTACACATTGTATAAGAAAAGAAATAGGACACAAACAAGTAAGTAAGCTGTTAAAGATATAAAAGTTTAGGAAAGATGAGTGATGAAACTCCTGTGGAATTGAGTTGCTTAATTTTAAAATGTATTTAAATTTGTGTTTTAGTGTGGTCTACTCTTAACTGAATTACTCTCAACAATCAAAGGCTTTAAAGACAATCAAAATTCCAAGTTATTATAGGTCAATTGTGATAGTCTTTAACACAGCTACTCTGGTCATTTTTGGTTCATTTGCTTCTTTGGGAATCCAACAGTTATATTTCTTTTCCTTGGGTTTTTAAGGTGGTAACAATATCCTGTGAGCTCTTGTATTACTCCCAAAGGTAACCAAAGACATTGGATACCTTTAGATGTCTTATCCTAAAACACTTATCTCAAAGAACTAAACAGTGAAGGGTGTTAGCTTATCGAGGAGCCCAATGAGCCATTGTAAAGATTTTGATTTTGACCTGAGTGAGGTCGGAAGCCAGTAGCAGGGTTTAAGCCGATTACTAACAGGCTCTGACTTATGTTTTTAAGTATTACCTGCCTTTTGTGCTGAGGGTAGACTACAGGTACACAATGTCCAAAGAAAGGAGGCCTACTATGTGACTTATGTAGTAATTAAGATGAGAGATGATGGGGGTGGATTGGGGTGGCAGTGGTGGAAGTGGAGAGATGTTGTATATAGATGCATTTTGAAAGTGGAGTAAGATTTATTGAAGGATGACATTTCAGTGTGAAAGACATGGGTTAAAGATGATTCCAGGTTAGTTGACCTGAGCAGTTGAAAATATGGAGTTCCCATTGACAGAGATGGTTTGGAACATGTTGGATTTGAGATGCCCGTTGCCTTTCCAAATGGTGATATGAAATAATCAGTCAGATAGAGGAGTTTGGAGGTCAGAGTAAAGATCTGCATCCTGAGATATTTCATGCCATCATCAGGGTACGGAGTATTCAGTGGATGGGATCACCTAGGATTGTAATTCTCTATCCCAGCACCTGGGTGTTTGGAGTAAGAGCTCCTGGGCAAAGGGAGTAAAATGTGAAATATCACTCTGGGCAGAGCCCCCAAGGAGATCTAATTCATTTGGAGTGAGCATCCTTTAAAAGCTCCCCCTGTGATGTTATACACATGCAGGGTTAAGATCTACTTGCTCAGGGAGTAAATAGACTCATATTCCAAGCAAGGAGCTCTGGACCAGTCCAATATGTAGAGGTCAGAAAATGAAGAGGAACTGTGGGGAGGAAAATAGGATGAACAATCGGTGATGGAGAAGGAACTAATAAAGAGGAGCAGCTTGGAAATCAAATGAAGAGTGTGTTTCAAGATGGAGGTAGTGCTCATGTGTCCAGTGGCAACTGAGACGACCAGTGAGATGAGTAAGAAGTGACCATGGACATTGTCCTGTGAAGGTCATTGGTAGGCCATCATACTTTTGGTGTTGTGATAGAGAAAAAAGTCTGACTGAAGTGGGTTCTGGAGAGAATGAGAAGGAAAATTATTGCAAAAGAAACAGAAGATCACAAGTCTAGGCTACTCTGTTCAAAGAGTTTTCCTAGAAGAGAAGAGTAAAAGGGCTGTGATCTAAAGGGGAAATTTTTTTTGGAAATACGATATATATTGCTTGAGTGTTGTTGGTAATGACCTGTTGTTCTATGTTGTAGTTACTGGTATTTTATCAACCCTCTCAGATTTTAGATCTTTAGAAGAAAGTGGCCATACTTTGAGGTTATTTTTTATAGTGCCTTCTTTAGTAGGATTATACATATGAGGCACTTTCTATTTATTTAACTGGCCATCTTTCAAATGACCAGTAGGATTTGACATTTTAGATTTACAGTTTTGCAAACCTTCCATCTCAGAAACTGTTTTATCATTTGTAGTGATGTAAAATATGCTAAAAGTTTCCATTCATTTTAGAAGGATTTCAAAAAATTATTTCATAGTTACAATAATAGCACTAGACACTGCATAATACTACAATTCTCAAAGGAAGAACTTTTGGGGAAGAGATACAGAATGTGCAGGATGTTTTGAGTCCTCTGACAAAAACTGGCTGATGACTCACAAGTCTCTTGTCGTTTATGGAGTGCATTTACAAGAAAAATAGTATCAGAGAGTTGTTCATTGAATATAATTTGACTTCAAATATCTGAGGTGACCACCTACAGTAAAACTTTATCTTAGATGTCCATTATTAATCAAAACATTTCTTTATATTTTGTGTTTCACTTTAGCCTAAATTTTACTGCTTTAGCTAAAGGCTTTTCACCTTAAAAAAAATAGTTCCAATTTTGAGGATAGAAGAAGAAAAATATTTACCTTAGCTAATGAACTGAATGCTGATGAATATAATCCATATCTTAATTCATGTCCAGATGCCAGGTGGTCTGCCCATTGACAATCTGGAGGAAAGCAAAAATTCAAAATTTTAAGCCTAACTGGAGTATATGCACTTTTCTTTGTCTTTAATGGAAATGGTTTTGTTTATACCATATTTTTTATTGTTGTCTTTGGTGCTGTCGTAAATTTTCTTTTTCTCCAGTGTTTTATTACTAGATTCTTTCAGTTCCTTCCCATGTGTGCCCCCACAGCTCTCCATACACCTGAAATATCTAGTGTTTTATTGCTTAAGTAGACATGTTAACCAATAAATGTTTATGAATAGAGAATTGTAATGTTGGAGAGAAATTAACTATGAACATGGAGTTTCTAAAAAGGAAGTTTCTGGAGTTCCCATCGTGGCTCACTGGGATGCAAGTTTGATCCCTGGCCTTGCTCAGTGGGTTATGGATCTAGCATTGCCATGAGCTATGATATATATATATATATATATGGCAGATGAAGTTCAGATATGGTGTTGCTGTGGCTGTGGTGTCGGCCGGCAGCTGCAGCTCTGATTCAGCCTCTAGCCTGTGAGTGTCCATATGGTGTGGATGTCGGCCCTAACAAGAAAAAAAAAAAAAAAGCAAGATTCTGAAGGAATAGGAATGTGTCTGTTTTGTACACTCGTCATAGAAGCTTCTATGAAAATCTGGCCTATGAGCCCAGAGTTTTTGTCATCTCATTTTGGTTGTTCCTTCAAAGCACACCTTTATCTTTGTCTATTTATTTCTCCTTCAAAAACCTGCCGCCTCATGTCTCCTTCCTCTCACCCCTCCTCCATTTCTTTTCCTTACTTTCTTTCCGTCCTCCCTCCTGACTCATTTCAGTTAGAAATTTTGCATGATTTCATTGAACAATTTATTGCAGTTTAGAGGAACTCAATGGTAGTGATTCATGACATTTTCATTAATGTTTTAATACTCTTCAGTTTTATTATTAGTTTATATGTTTGTGAGCATGGGTATATATCTTAAAAGGAATAGCTTCACAATTCTTTAAGACCCAAGTTTTTGAACAATTATTTTTTTTTCTAGCTTGAATTTAGAGTCTCATGATTTTTGAATTGGTTTCTTTTCCTTCAGAATACATAGTTACTTCGCTATTTGATTTTTTTAAATTGCATTCTTAAATGACCCTGCCTGACTCCTAAAGCTAATTGAGGTAATGTAGAAATAATAGTTTCTCTTAGAAGTATTCTCATTAATTGTAATACTTATAGTATTAACTATAAAAGGTCCTCAGAACTATCATAATTAGTATAACTCACCACTAGTATGTCATGAAATAGTATAGAGGGGGGCTCATGGTATAAATTTGCCATATTTATGAAAAACTTATGAAAAAAATTTTTTTATATATTAGGTGTCAGTTGAATATATTAGGAAGCTGTTTCAAAGATCCACTATGATCCTCTAGTTCGGGGATTCTTAGCTTTGAGAAGAGTCCATAAGTTTGGCAAGAATAAACAACCAGATTTCAGTAACTTCTAGACTTTAAGCAAAATCTAGCCTTTTCCTCAATTATAAATGAAAGCAATAAACTTAAGTAGTATTAATAACATCTGTGACTTTGTCACTGATATTTCCACATTAGTTGTTTCAGAAATCATGAAATACTATTTACAGTAATCATTACTTTAAAATTAGAATAGTTATCAGATCATCCCTAGATCTTGCTTATAATGTGCTAAAGAAGCACATAATTATTATACCTCAACTTTTAATTTTATGATAACTATTTCAACATAATTGATTTCCATTGAAATCTTTTAATTTCTTCACATTTAAAAATATTTTGTGTCCATGGCACTTGCAAATAAATAAGAATCCCTGCTCCAGCTCTCTTTGCATCCTAAGCATTCTTTGCAGTATAAATTTCTTTTGTAAATTACTTGTTTTGTAAACTTGCTAATTTTTATGTGCAGTTTTCATAATGCAGAGAACACATTTTTGTAAATAGCTTTTTCATTTTTACTCATTTTAAATTAAGGACATAACTAAATTTCTACCTTAGAATTGTATTAAATAGTCAATTCCTAGGTAAAGATTGTATTCATGTTTCCATTTAAATGATAGGCTTTTACCAAGGTATTGTGAGCAAACCAAGACACAGAGGCGTGGAGAAAATTAACTTCATGGTTTTGCCTGCCACCATTTGGGTAATCTTAATGTAATTCTCCATAAGTAAGTAGAGGAGAAAACAGAAGAAAGAATCGGAGTCAATCACCTGGTGAAAAATGTCTTTCAGACTAATTTTCAAAAAGGGTTTTAACTGATAGGTAGCACTGTGTGGCCTCAGGCTCCTTTCCCAGCACAGGCTCTTGGCAATTTAAAGGGGCTTCCCTACTTCATGTACATTTGACCAAAGGGGGAAATGGAAAGGTGGGAGACATCTCTTAAGTGGATATAGGAAGCAATTAGAAGAAAAAAAAACGGAACAATACAGTTTGCTCAGGGAAATTATATTTCCTGTTTTGAAGGGGAAAGTATTTATACAAATAAATAGTAGTTGTCTCCTAAAGATTGAGAAATATAGGACTTTGTGAGAAATGTGAAGATAATTGAAAGAAAAGAGCAAAATGGATTAATATACTAGTTTTCCAACAACATATTAAACCTGTCTAAATTTCTACTCTGACTTCTCTTGGGAAATCAAACTGGAGGAACTGGACCTCTTGGGGAATAGCATCCCCTTAACATAACATGATTTAAAGTTGACACTAGAAGTTTAGGTTTATTTTTTTTCCTAATAATTATACTCAGTGAGGGATATAGAAATTGCATTTCGGAATGACAGAAGAGTGGTTATTTTAGAAAGAACCTATCAACAGCTATGGTTGCTATCTCCTAGAAAATGTGTTCTGTAGAGTGACAGGAGACAAAGTAAAACCAAAAGTCATCTTTGTCTCAGGCCCTACAAATGAATTTCATCAAGTCAACAGGTCTCTTAGTAAGGGTCTGTCCTGTGTCCAGGCTTGTGCCGTAAATTCTCTGCAGAAGTCTGTTTGTTTTTTAACCTAGTATTTTTGCTTATGGTTGTTACTTTAAAATATATATATCTTTAGTCAGAAATAAGTATGAACATACTGGCTCTTGAACCCCAATTGACCGTTTTATATATAAATAGATATTTTAAAATGATACTTATACAATGCCAATAGATAGATATAGATATATCTAATGAATTTTATATAGAGCCTGGCATTTTAATGTATAAATACATAGGTAGAGATGTATATCTATTTTGGCTTGGATCTCTTGACGTATCTCCTAACTTGCTTGAGACCCTGTTATTCTGACACACTTCCCTTTCAGAACCCCGACTCTAGATTGTCTTTTCACCCTCTCTCTATACCCAGGAGCTGACCTCTACTGAAGAAACCTTGATGTCCATAAAAACTTTGTTCCTATGCACGTGTGGTCCTGGGTCTCATCTAGAGTCTCTCTCTCCCTCAGCAGGGATCCTCTGCGTCCCCAGTTCCTTCAAGTCACCATCGAGTTTGCTCTGTGGCATGCGCTCTTTCGGGTACTAGATTACAGGAGCCACCTGTCCAGGGAGCAGACCTGCCCCCCTCCCACTTTCCACATTGGCTGTTTGATTTTGTGGATACTATCTTTCAACAAAGCTCTCTGAAACTTGTCCTCACTCTGTATGGACAGAGGAGGTCATTCAGCATTTCTTCAGGTGCTCTTCACCTTGAGTCTGTTCCACAAACTTACCTAAATAATGTGAACCTGTTTGCACCTCCCTCTGCAAAGGAAGAGATGTCTGTCTTCTATTGTGGCACATCCTGTTATGGCAGAGCCTATCACCCACTCAGTCCCTTGAGGAACCCTTTCCACATTCTGTTTTGACGACTCCTCCAGTTCTTCATGTCTTTCCTATCTCACAACGCACATAAGCATTTGTGGGTATCTTTTCCTCAACTCCATCCCTTTGCAGTGCTGTTTCTTTCTCTTCAGGGTTTCTCTGTCCCTTCACAGACATCTTGAAAGGCATCTGCCTTTGTGTTCTCCACTTCTTCTCTTTTCAGTCACTCCTCATCTCACTGCTGTTCATTTCCATCCTTATCGTGTCCCTGAAATTTCTCTGACTAAGCAGAGGAGTTGACCCAACACCTCCTTGAAATATTTTTCTCTCTTGCTTCCAAGGAACCTCCTTTTCCTGGAGTTTCTATTCCCTTGTTAAGTGCTCAGTCTCCTTTGTCTGCTCCTCTTCCTCAGTCCTTTACTTAAATGCTATCATTCTCTTCCATCTATTCCCTTTTTGCTCAGGACATTCTCCCATGGCAACTTGATTTTATTCAAGTTTCAACTACTCTTACTCCCTAGTCCAGATCTAAATCTGACAATTTCTCAAGCTCCAGACCAATGTCTCCAGCCATCCCTTGGACATCCGCATTTGAGTATACTCAGACTATCTTAAACCCAACTATTTTTCTTCCTCTATTTCTCACCTGGTAAACAGCTCTATAACCAGGGAGTCATATTTGACTCTACTCTTCCCATCACTGCCTCATACAGGGTCTGGCCAACTTCTTCTAATCCTACCTTCTTTATTGTTTCTTAGAGTCATCCTGCCTGACCCCACTGCCATCCTATTATTACCTGCTTCCTCATTTCTGACATGGTGAATTTAAGGCTTTCTACTTGGTTTTCCTGCCCCAAGAATTTTGAGCCACTCAATTCTCTAAAACTATTGAATTCTTACCTCTGTGCCTTTGCCTAGCCTCCCCACTACCTGGATCTAACTTTGCATTCTCTTCACTTAACATATGGTATCTGACCATCCACTCATGGGACTTAGTCAGTTTGGAGTCAACTTGTATTCAGCATTAATACACAGTTCCACTGTGCTTTGACCTTTGTGTTAAATCCAGCAATGGCTCTGTTCAAGGCCAAGGAAAAACCCTGAACTAGACTTTACAATCTATTGTTCATAGATATTTATTTCATCATAGAGTCTTAGTGCTTGAAAAGAACTTGGAGATCAATTTCCCCCTCATTATGCATACGTACACAAAGGCAGGACTTGTTCAAGGTCACTTAGCTTATTAGTGACAGAGTCAAGACTAGGAAACAAGTTTAAATATTCTAGATCCGAATAAACAGGAGAATACTTGGCTGCCTGTGCTACTCATGAAGATAGGGGGGTGATCATAAATTGAAACATCTTTATTTCTATGCCCCCAAGAATGTTCTTCCCTGTTGCTAGAAGCCTTGTCAAAACCAAACATACAGCATTTCTTTTGGTAGTTCGAGCATTTGCAGCCTGAATTGTCATAGAGGCAATGAGCTGTGACTCAGGAGGACCTCAGCTGGGGGGTGGCCCTGATGAAGTGAAGAGGATTAGGAAGCAGCTGAGTAAAAGAGTTTTATTTTTATCTTCTTTTGCACGATTTAAAGCATTTTACCAAGGCTCCATTTTTTTTTTTTTAAATGAGAAAACCAGGTTTATCTGTTTTTGTCAGTTTTAGAGGACTTGCAGACATGTTTATAGATTTGCTTTGGCTCTGGAGTTGTTTGTATACTAAATTAAGGTGGAGATATTTATACCTTATAATTTCAATGTCTTCCTGGCCAGTTCATCTGACTTGTGATCATGCCTTTAAAAAAAATTTGGATGGTATTAATAGATAACATGGGTGGAGAGAGAGCGAGGTGGAAAGAGTAACAGTGCCATCATTGATTCACAAATTAATTCCATAAACAACAGGATTTACCTCCTGTGCACAGCTTTGAAATGCTCTGTGGTGTCTCATTTCACCCTAACATTTTACGCAGCTTGTTGCTCTTCATCTTGTCTGCAGTGTCTATTAGACTGCTGTGCCTCTTTGGTTGGGGCTTGGCTCCTCTGTCAGGTCAGAGAAGCACATTCTGAGACTTCTCAAGTGAGGCTTCTCCTGCTTATGTGAGGCCTGTGCGTCCTGCTGGGCATGCTACCCTGCCTCCATGGAGGGTTGCAGCACAGTCACTGCTGGGGCCACTCAGCCCTTTGGACTCTTACTAAAGAACATGCCAGTGCCTCACCCCAGCCCTGTGAATACGGTTTGCTTCCTCTGAGTGTGTTTACTCCTATGCTGTGATGAAACTCTCATGTCACACAGCTCACCTGGCCATCCCTGGGGCTCTGTAATAGCCTCTGATATTAGCTTAAAAAATTCCACAAGGGGAGTTCTGGTTCAAGATGGCAACACAGGAAGATCCTGAACTCACTTCCTCCCAAAGACAACCCAAGTCTATAGCCACATCTGGAATAATTTCCTCTTAAAAACAAAACAAAACCTGAAAGCCAGCTGAACCTGAGGCCAATGACAAACAAAACCCTCATGAAAGCAGGCAAGAGAGGCTGAAACACAATCTCACCACAAACCCCAACCCTGGTGCAATGACTCACATCAGGAGGGTACTCAAAACTGGGATCTTCTCCCTGAGGGGTAAGGGGTTAAACCCCATGCTGGAGAACCCAACTTTTAAGACCTGTGCTACAGAGACAATCTAGATTTAAATACCAGTGGAACTCATTTCCATGAGACCCACAAGGCTACAGTGACTGAGAAACAGCTCTTAAATGGCTTGTATGACTGGGCCCACCTGTCACTTGGGACCAGTACACAGCCAGCCAGTTGAGAGGTGCCAAAACATTATGTCAAAGAGATTTATTTGCCTAGCTTAAAGTGTCAGCCTATGGGGTATGCATCTAATTCAACACACATCTAGAGGTCTATCAAAGTTCTCTCTGAGGACAGAGGTGAGCAGGATTTATCTTTGTGCTTTCCTTCTGTTTCCCTCCAGACCACTGTTTCCCAGAAAGGAACTTGTACCTTCCCTAATACTCAGAGGTGCTGCCCTGGAGACACCTCTAGATCACCTGGCTCTGGTGGCCACTCAAGGGGCCCATAAAAACCATCACCAATAGAAAAAGAGCTCTTAAATGGCCACCAACCCTAAGACACATCTAGAGGCAGTAGTCCAAGAAAGTCTTGGGCTATGGCCCAAGAGGCAGGCTTCCAATTAAATATGCATCTAAGGGCCTTACTGTACACCTCTCCAGAGACCTCATAGGGCAGGCAGTATCTTTGTGCTCTTCCTCCACTGTGCTCCAGAGCACCAGCATCTCCTACAGGAGAGCATTTACATCTGATGACCAGTTTTTATGGTTGCCACCCGGAGAATGCTCTGTGATTAGCTGGCTCTGCTGGCCAGCAGGACTTGCATTTCTAGGATCCAAGGGATGTAACAAATGGAAAGAGTTCTTCACTGGCTGCTATTCCCAGAGCACTGCAGAAACAGAAAACACATCCCCCGTGTTTTTATGAACTCTGACTGTTTGCTTGAACTGAGCTTGGGACTAAGGGGAAGGCTTCTGGTTTGGCACATAGCTAGGGGCCTACAGAGAATGGAGGTCAGTGGCCGTCTTTGTGTTCTCTTTCTGCCTTGCTACAGATCACCAGTATTTCCTAGAAAGGAATTTGTACACTCATTTGACACCCTAATTTTGTGACTACTACCCAGGGGACAACCTCTAGATTGCTGGCACTGGTGGCCAGTGGGACTTATGCTTGTGGTCCCACAGGAATGTAACATATTTGCATACCTGAGGGTCTGGCTTCCAGTCATCCTGGATCTAAGTGCTAACTGAGATCCTCCTCTTCAGGACCATGTTGTGTTTTGACACACCCTCAAATACTGGGAGCCACTAAAAATAAAAGAGGCTGCTTCAGCAATCGCAAAGGTTTGAGAAACAACCAAGAGCTAGGGCAGGATTGAATGGTAAATTTCCTCTTATGTACAAGGTTACTCCTTCAAGACTGGTAGAGATAGATGGCTGTTTTATCTAATGCATAGACGTCAACACAGAGAGTCAGAGAACTTGAAGAAATAGAAATATGTTCCAAGTGAAAAAATAAGGAAAAAATACCCTCAAAAAAGTCCTTAATGAAGAAGAAATTAAATGATTTAACTGATAAACACTTCAAAATAATGTTTATAACCATGCTCACCAAACTTGGGAGTAGAATGGATGAACATAGTGAGAACTTCAGCAAAGAAGTGGAAACACAAAATAGTACCAAACAGAAGTCACAGACCTGAAGAATATAAAACTGAACTGAAAAAAATACACTAGGTTACTTCAACAGTAGACTAGATAAAGCAGAAGAAAGGATCAGTGAACTCAGAGATAGGCAATTTAACTATTTAATCAGAGCAGCAGAATGAAAAAGTAAAAGTAGATTAAGGGACATATGGGATAAAATCAACTAGAAAACATTAGCATTGCTGGGGTTCCAGAAGGAGAAGAGAGAGGGAAAAGCATGGATAAATTATTTGGAGAGATAACGGCTGAAAATTCCCCTTACCTGGAGAAGGAAACAGATATCCAGATTCAGAAAGCCCAAAATTTCCAAAAAAAAAAAGAGAACTTAAAGAGATCCACACAAAAATGTGTTATCATTAAAAGGTCAAAATTTAAAGACGGGGAGAGAATCTTAAAAGTATCAAGAGAAAAACAACTTGATAAAAGGGAACACCCATAAGACTATACACAGATTTTTAAACAGAAACCTTGCAGGCCATAAGCAGTTTACACAATGTATTCAAAATGTGGAAAGAAAACCTCCAACCAGTAATACTCTACTCAGAAAAGGTGTCCTTCTGAACTGAGGGAGAGAGAAAGAGTTTTTCCAATTAAGCAAAAACAAAACAAGTTCATCATCATTAGACTAGTCATACAAGAAATGTTAAAGGAACTTTTTTAAACTAAAGAGAAAGGGCCCTGATCAGTAATACTAAAACATATTAAAGTATAAATCTCACCGGCAAAGATCAATATAAGATTAATCACTTATAAAGCAATTAAGAGATTAAGACAAAAGTAGTAAAAATGATTATAACTCCAATAAGTAGTCAGTCCAACAAGAGGATATAACATTTTGTGTATATGTTTACACTCAATGTTGAAACACCTAAATATATAAAGCAAATATTAACAAATCCAAAAGGAAAAATAGGCAGCTATATAGTAAGAACAGGGGACTTTAATATCCTACTTTCATCAATGGACAGATCACCCATACAGAAAGTCAATATGAAAACACTGGCCTTAAACATGTTAGAACAGATGGACTTAACAGATATACACAAAACATTTCATCCGAAAAGCAACAAAAACACATTCTTCACAAGTACAAATGGAATATTCTCCAGGATAGATTATATATTAGGCCACAAAAGAAATCCTAATAAAATTTTAGAAGAATGACATCATATTAACCACAAGAGTATGAAATGAGAAATTAAAAGAAAAATTGGTAGATTCACAAATGTGTACAGATTAGACAATATGTTACCAAACACCCTGTAGGTCAAAGAAGAAATCAAAAGAGAAATCTTGTGGCAAATGAGATTGAAATACTTATGGGACACTGCAAAGCAGTTCTATGTGGAAAGTTTATAGTAACGAATGCCTACCTCAAGAAATCAGAAAAATCTCAAACCACCTAACATTATACCTCAGTGAACTAGAAAAGGAAGAGCAAATGAAGCCCAAAGCTCAAGTAAATAGAAGGAAGGAAATAATAAAGTTCAGATGAAAACTAAATGAAATAGATAAAATTGACAAACCTTTAACTAGACTCACCAGGAAAATAGATGACTCAAATAAAATTAGAAATGAAAGAGGAGAGATTATAACTGATTCCACAGAAATACAAGGGGCATAAGAGAATACTTTGAACAATTATACACCAACAAATCAGACAACTTAGAAGAAATGGATAAATTTCTAGAAACATACAGCCTACCAAGATTTAATCAGGAAGAAATAGAAAAGTCAAACAGACCTATTTCAAGGAAGGAGATTGAATCAATAATTTTATTTATTTGTCTTTTTAGGGATGCACCCACAGCATATGGAAGTTCCCAGGCTACGGGTCTAATTGGGGCTGCAGCTGCCCGCCTACACCACAGCCACAGCAATGCAGGATCCAATCTGCATCCGTGACCTATGCCACAGCTCATGGCAATGCTGGATGGATCTTAACCCACAGAACAGGCCAGGGATTGAGCCTGCATCCTTATGGATATTAGTTATTTTCATTACTCCTGAGCCACAGTGGGAATTCCTGAATCACTAATTTTAAAACAAACAAACAAAAACTTTCCAACAAACAAAAGTTAGGACCAGATGATTTTACTGGTGAATCCTGTCAAACCTTTAAAGAATTAAAGGTTAAAATTAAGAATTAAACCAAACCTTCTCACCTCTTTGAAGAAATAGAGGAGGAGGGAACACTTGCAAACTTTTATGAGGCCAGCATTCTCTGATACCAAAACTAGGCAAAAACATCACCAGAAATGAAATTATGGAAGAATATCCTTGTCAAAAAGGGATGCAAAATCCTCAACAAAATATTAGCTGAGTTCAACAGTACAGTAAAAGGATCTGACATCATGATTAAGTGGGATTTATTCCAGGGATGCAAGGATGTTTCAACATCTACAAATCAATCAATGTGATATACCACAGTTACAAAGTAAAGGATAAGAATAATGATTATTTCATTAGATAGAGAAAAATACACTAGACAAAATTCAACATCCATTTATGATTAAAAAAACTCTCAAAGTGTATATAGAGGGAACATACCTCAACATAATAAAGGCTGTGAAGAACAAGCCTACAGTTAACATACTCAATGGCGAAAAGCTGAAAAATTTTCTTCTAAAACCAGGCACAAAACAATGGTGCCCACTCTCATCACATTTATTCAGTACAGTACTAGAAGCCCTAGACAGAGCAGTAAGGCAAGAAAAAAAGAGTAGACATTTAATTTAAAAGAAAGAAGTAAAACTTTTACTATTTGCAGATGACATGATCTTATGTATAGAAAACCCTTATGAAGACACTTCCAAAATTTTTTATTTAAAAATTTTTTTAGGGCCACACCCACAGCATATGGAGGTTCCCACACTAGGGGTCAAATTGGAACGGTAGCTGCTGGCCTATGCCACAGCCATGCCAGATCCAAGCTGTACCTTCCAGCCTACACCACAGCTCATGGCAACACTGGATCCTTAACCTACTGAGCGAGGCCAGGGATTGAACCTGCATCCTCATGGATACTAGTCTGATTTGTTTCCATGATGGGAACTCCCAAAAACTTTGTAGTCAGTAAAGTTACTATATCCAATTAGTGTAAAAAGCAGTTCCGTTTCTATACACTAATAATATACTATCAAAATTTAATAAAATAATCCAATTTACAATTGTATCAAAATAAATAAAGTACCCAAGAATAAGTTTAACCGAGGAGGTGAAAGATCTGTACACTTAACACTATAAGACCATGAAGCAAGAGATTTAAGGAAACATAAGTAAATAGGAAGATATTTGTGTTCATGGATTGGAAGAATTAATATTATTAAAATGTCCATACTACCCAAAGCAATATACAGGTTCAATGTAACCCCTGTCAAAATTCTGGATTTTTTCACAGAAATATAACAACTCTAATATTTGTTTGGAACTACAAATGACCCAGACTAGCCAAAACAATCTTGAGAAAGGAACAAACCTTGAGAAATTATGCTGTCTGATTCTGACTGTATTACCAAACTACAGTAATCAAAACAGTATGGTGTTGGCATAAAAAGAGACTCATTGACCAGTGGAACAAAATAGCCCAGAAATAAACCCATCGTTATATGGTCAATTTATAACAAAGTAGCCAAGGGTATACAATGGGGAAAGGACAGACTCTTTAACAGAGGATGCTGGAAAAACTAAATGGCCATGTTCAAAAGAATGCAACTGGACCACTCTCTTACACCATACATAAAAATTAACTCAATATAGATTGAAAATTTGAATGTAAGATCTGAAATCATAAAACTCCCAGAAGAAAACATAGGCTGTAAGTTCCTTGATATGGGTCTTAGTGTTAATTTCTTAGATTTTGCTTTTGTTGCCTTTAATTTTCAGGTCAAAACAAACAAGTGAGACTACTTCAGACTAAAAAGCTTATTCAAAGCAAAGGAAACCAACAAAATGAAAAGGCAACTTACCAAATGAGAGAAAATACATGTTAACTGGAATTCATATCCAAAATATATTTAAGAACTCATAACTCAATAGCAAAAAAATAAAATAGTCCAAATAAAAGAATAGACAGAGGTTCTGAATAGACATTTTTCTAAAGATGACATACAGATGACCAATAGATATATGAAAAGATGCTCAATATCACACTAACCATCAGAGAAATGCAAATCAAAACGATAATGAGATACCATCTCATATCTGGTAGAATGGTGGCTATTATCAAAAACATAAGAAATAAGAAGTGTTGGTGAGATTTGGAGAAAAGGGAACCCTTGCGAACTACTGATGGTAATGCCCAGTGGTAGTCACTGTGGAAAACAATATGGAGGTTCCTTTAAAAATTAAAATAGAACTAGAATATAATCCAGCAATTCTACTTCTGGGTATTTATCTGAAGGAAACAAAAACACCAAATCAAACAGATACATGCATCCTAATGTTCACTGCAGCATTTATTTACAATAGCCAAGATATGTAAACAATCTAAGTGTCCATTGATGAATGGTTAAAGAAAATGTGGTGTCTATGGAATATTATTAAGCCATTACAAAGAAGGGAATCTTGCTATTTGCAACAATGGATGGACCTTCTGAGCATTATACTAAGTGAAATGACTTCTAAAGAAAAACACACATATCATTATGATCTTCTATGTGGCACCTTAAAAACAACAATAGCAACCAGGAGCTATAGATACACGGATCAGATTGCTGGTGGCCAGAGATGGGGGGAGAATGGTTGTAGGAGGTCAAAAGCTACAAATTTCCAGTTATAAAATAAATAACTGATGGGGATTGAATATAATTAGTAATACTATATTACATATTTGGAAGTTCATCTGAAAGAGGTTACATCCTAATTATCACAAGGAAAAAAAATTTTGTAACTATGTACCATGGGGGATGTTACTAGACATATTGTGGTGATCATTATGTAGTATACACAAATAGAAGATCACTGCAGTGTACACCTGAAACTAATACGTTATATGTCGATTATACCTCAATAAAAAATATAGCATCTGACATGGCAAAGGTGTTATTTTACTATCGTCCCCATCAACACCTTCTGCAGAATCTCCCAAATCAGGTATTACATGGCTTAAAAAAAGGTTGATTTTTTTTTTTTTCATAATATACCTTGCGTAATATTTAAACAAGCACAAATCAGAAGAGGGGAAGCTGAAAGTTGAACTATGAAATAAACATAGTTGAAAAACTAAAAATAGGAAAAAATCAGGCTAATCTTGAGAGAGATTTCTTATATCATTTTTATATAAATACATATTTTCATTAGATATAGAGAATTGACTTTCTTTTTTTTTTGTCCTAGTCATAGTGTTATGACCAACTTTAGCAGAGACTATTAGACAGTGATTCTTTCTAGGAAAATACTTTTAAGCTCTAAAGTAGATTTTGTTATCCAAAAGTTATATGCAACCTTGCTATTAATTAATTTTTTTGGATTAGAGATATTGCAACTGGCCAACTTAATAAAGTCAGCATTGAATAGATTCAAGTGTGGTTTCACTCTGTTTTTGCTTTCTAGCTTCCTGAGAGAATAAATGGATGATAGTTTAAATATGGAAAAAGATTATTATTTTTAAAGCTTCTGCTGTAGCCAAACACAAGACTGACTAAATCTTTCCGGGCAGATTTCTGCTCCACTCTTCTGCAGATTCTGTCTCTTAGAATTGCCTTCTTGGTTCTCTCTTTTTAAGTGTTTGAACTATGTACAGAGCCTTTTATAAACCTCCTTAGGTTAAAATAGAATGGCTCTATTTTGGTGTGGTAATCAGAGTGAATGAAACATCAAAAGGTAAAACATTATAGCCTCTCTATTATAAATCTTTTTCCATCATCTTTGTTGCTATCACAGTAATAATATTTAGTAAGTACTTACATGATAAATTCTCTATTGAGTACTTCATATACATTGACTCTTTTAATCCTTACTATAACCCTATGAGGACAGAACTGTTATTATTAGCTACCAAATGTGTGATCTTAAAATGTCGTGGAGTTTCAGTAATCCAACATTAATAATACTTTCATCATTGATAATTTTTTAGCATCTCTTTCCCTACCTCTCTGTCTGCATACTAACTTTGCATTTATTGTGTATTAAATAAAATACCTCTACCATCTGAGTGTTTATTTCTGGGCAAATACCTGTGTAAAGCTCCTGGGAAATAAAAAGTGACCTGATATATATGTTATCTTCCTAGACTTTATTTATTTATAAAATGAGACTCGTTAAAAACGGCTGCTTGAATCAGTGCTACAGTGAAGTCATGACCAACAGTAATTGGATAAATCTTGAGAGTTTGCAGTAATGAGTCAACTTCAGGCAGCAAGATAAACAAATAAGAATCAAAGAATCTGTGCTATCCATTTAGTGTAATTTAAAATCCAAATGCACTTCCCATAGGAGGAGGACAGATTCCAGGATTTGGATACATGCTAGGAAAATTACTGAGGAGTCCCTTAGTGGGGTGTGGGAGAATGGAGCTGGTTTTTTTCTATGATTCTTTTGCATTTATTGAAAGATAATAGTAGATGTTATTGTTCAGTTTCCCTAAAGTGTGGTCGTCTTTGTGCTGCAGTGGAAAATGTAGCTGTTCTCTTGCTTTTACCTCCTGACCTATCTAACTTTCTTCCCTACTAGGAAAATGTTGACTGTGTTTTGGCGAAGCTGCATGGCCTCGCGGGGACAGCAGTGTGCCAGAGGGCTCTGTGTGGGAGGCGTACTTCAGGCCAGTTTATGCAAGCAGCAGGTCATTCTAGGGCCGTAGGCCAGAATGCTGTGCGTCCTCTGGCTTGGAGACGTGCAGCTACTTGGAGCTGAGCTACCGTGCCGTCTTTGTAAATATTTCCTGCCCCATGATCACTTGAGGAGCAGAACTCCCTTGAGATGTCTGTGTCTTGTCCCTCACAGCTGGCTTTTCACAGAGGCCAGATACTGACCTAGCCATCCTGGCTAAGATTCAGGATGACCAAAACCAACTTTTAGCCTGTTTATTTTATATTGAGAAGCAGTTGCAGCAAAGCACTATCTGGGGAAGAGAATGCCTCTTTCTCTGCACGGTGAGCCCGCCCTGTGCCCCTGCAGGGCGGATGTGAGCCTTTGCAGCTGAAGACATGGGAGCACCTGTGGGTTCGCAGTGGCTTTGATGGTAAAGCTAGAGTCAGTTTTGATCTCAATGCAATTTCCTAAATTGCTAATTACACATAAGTGACTGCTCATGCTCTAATCTACGACTGCTCTTTTTCATACTGTTGGCCTGTTAAAAATGATAATGAACCCGATTCTTAGTATATAGTTTACATGATGGGGGACTGATTAAGATAGTATTTTCAAGCATTTTAAGTCACAGAAAATGTTATTAGAGATTAGTCAAGACAAGACACATACAAATCTGCCTTTGCTCAAAAATGGGTTGTGGGTTATTCTCAGAATTCTCTGTTCTTTACCCTTCCCTGTACTCCACTGTTTGGTGTCTTTGTTCCAAGAAATTCAAAGCACCTGTCATACCACATCTTAAGGAAACTAAAAGACAAAAAAAGAATACCTTATTTAGAATACAGCTGAATTTACTGTGCAAACAATTTTCTTAGGGTTTCCTTCACTGTAACAAACTACTTTCCTCATAATTGCATAGTATTTTGGGTCACATATGATTTGGTAAATAAATTTGGGATAATTTTATTATTAAACTAATGTATTCTTATAAAGATGAATCTTAAATCTCATTTTTATTTTTTTGTCTTTTTAGGGCCACATTCAAGGCATATGGAGGTTCCCAGGCTAGGGGTCAAATTGTAGCTGCACCTGCTGGCCTACACCAAAGCCACAGCAACACAGGATCGGAGCCACGTCTGTGATATACACCATAGCTCACGGCAACACCAGATCCTTAACCCACTGAGCAAGGCCAGGGATCGAACCCACACTCTCATGGACACTAGTCGGGTTCATTAACCACTGAGCCACAACAGGAGCTCCTTCAATCTCATTTTAAACAGAACAAAGGCTCTCAGATCAGTCACAGATATTTCCAACAGTCATGTAAGATGCTTTTAAAGTAGGTTTTAGTTGTTACCTTCACAGTATTGGGAAGCTAGATGTGTTCAAGATATGCCAGTTGCACGGGTTTAACATTGATGACCTTTCAGAAGACTCAAAGATTTTGTTTGGGTTTGTGTCTGCAAGTAATTCATAACTTTTTTTTAAAATCAAATGTTGTGCTAAAGATTTCCTATTATGCTTTCTTTTTAGCTCCTTGGCTGCTGGTATGTTCCTTTGTTTTCCTAACTTTACAGTAGCTGTCAGTCTTGTGCTGAGTTCTCCTCTCAGTAATACACTGAATTGGGCAATCCTTTTGGGCCCAGTTAGGAACAGGCATCCTTCCCAGAACCTAGTTGGCTTCTCAAAGGTTAAACGCTTTTGGCAAAAACTGCACATATGACTGAATAAATCCATAAAAACTAAAACCCACAAGAACAGAGGGAAAAACAATTATTTCTGTCAGCAAACTACATGGATGCAGAGGACTCATATTCTTTAGTTTGTTTCTCCATTTAAGTCTTCTTAATTTTATAATTCTTATAATCCTCTCTTTGCTTCAAATAAAACCAACAACTTAATGCCTTTTATGATTCCACATCCCCTGGGGGTAGGAGGAGTGGTAGAGGCAGAAACTCTAACAGCTATTCTTATTTTAACCTTTTCATTGCCCCAAGTCACAGTCAAACTGCTTTTTGTAGAACACAACTGAAAAGAAAAATGCTTTTGATTCTCAACAAAACATTAGCAAACCAAATCCAAGAACACATAAAAAAAGATAATATACAATAACCATATTGGATTCATCCTAGGGTCACAAGGGTGGTTCAACATATGCAAGTCAATATGGTACACCACAACAGCAAAAGAAAAGACAAAAAATGATCATCTCCATAGATGCAAAAAGAGCATTTGATAAAATTCCACATCCATTCATGGTAAAAACTCATACCCAAGTGAGTATAGAGGGAACAATCTTAACATAATAAAAGCTATTTTTTTTAATCAAAGTGTAATTTATTTACAATGTTGTACCAATTTCTGCCATACAGCAAAGTGACAGTGACATATATATGCGTTCTTTTTTTAATATTATTTTACATCATAGTCTATTCCAGGAGATTGGATAGAGCTCCCTGTGCTCTACAGTAGGATCTTACTGTTGATCCATTCTAAATTTAATTGTTTGCATCTACTAACCCCAGACTTCCAGTCCATCTCACACCCCTCTCCTCCTTGGCAACCATAAGTATGTTTTCCATGTCTGGCTGTTTCTGTTTTGTAAATAGGTTTGTGTCATATTTCAGATTCAACATCTAAATGCTATCTTATGGCATTTGTCCTTCTCTACTTTGAATCTACTAACTCTTTCCATCTACAAACCCTACTTAGTATGATAATCTCTAGTTCATCCATGTTGCTATGAATGGCATTATTTTGTTCTTTTTCAAGGCTGAGTAGTATTACATTATATATATTACCACATCTCCTTAATCCATTCATCTGTCAATGGACATTTAGGTTGTTTCCATGTCTTGGCTATTGTGAGTAGTGCTGCAGTGAACATAGGCGTACATTATTTTTTTTAATTCTAGGTTTGTCCAGATATACCCAGGAATGGGAGTGCTGGGTCATATGGTAGTTCTATTGGACAGCTGCCTATAAATCAGTGAATCTAGAACACACCCTTACACCTTGCCCCAAAATAAACTCAAAATGGCTTAAAAACTTAAACATAAGCCATGACACCATAAGCCTCCTAGAAAAGAACATAGGCAAAACATTTTCTGACCTAAACTGATCAGTCTCCCAAGGCAATAGAAATAAAAACAAAAATAAAAAAATGGGACCTAATCAAACTTACAAGCTTTTGCACAGTGAAAGAAACCATAAAAAGCTAAAAGACAATTTAAGAAATGGGAGAAATAGTTGCAGATGATGAAACCAACAAGGGCTTTATCTCCAAAATATGCAAACTACTCATACAATTCAACAACAACAAAATAAGCAGCTTGATTGAAAAATGGGCAGAAGACCTAAATAGAGATTTCCTCAAAGAAGACATACAGATGGCCAGTAGGTACATGAAAAGATGTTCAACATCACTAATTATTAGAGAAATACAAATCAAAACTACAGTAAGGTACCATCTCACACTGGTCAGAATGGCCATCATAATAAATCTACAAATAAAAAATCCTGGAGAGGGTGTGAAGAAGAGATACTGTATATAGAAAACATTAATGACTCCATATTAAAACTACTAGAACTGGCAAACAAATTCAGCAATTAGCAGGATACAAAGTTAACGTACAGAAGTTGGCTGCATTTCTTTACACTAACAATGAAATATCAGAAAGTGAATGTAAAAAAAATCCTTTTAAAAATTGCATCCAAAAATATATTTAAGAATAAACCTTACCAAGGAGGTGAGAGACTTAGAGGAAACTGAAGATGATTCAAAGAAATGGAAGAATAACCCATACTCCTGAACTGGAAAAATTAATATTGTTAAAATGGCCATACTACCCTAAGCAATCTACAGATTTAATGTGATCTCTATCAATTTGCCTATGACATTTTTTCACAGAATTAGAACAAATAATACTAAACTTTATATGAATTCACGAAAGACCCAGAATTGCCAAGCAATCCTGAGAAAAAAGAAAAAAGTAGGATGCATAACCCTCCCAGACTTCAGACAATACTGCAAAACTACAGTAATCAACAACAACATGATATTGGCACAAAAACAGATTGTGGATCAATGGAACAGAATTGAGAATCCAGAAATAAACCCACATATCCAACAGTCAGTCTTCGATAAAGGGAGGCAAGAATATATACAATGGAAAAAAGACAGTCTCTTCAATAAGTGGTGCTGGGAAATTGGGCAGCTGCATGTAAACCAATGAAGTTAGAATACAGTCTCCCACCATACACAAAAATAAACTCAAAGTGGTTTAAAGGCTTAAATAAATACAAGGCATGATACCATAAAACTCCTAGAAGAAAACATAGGCAAAACGTTCTCTGACATAAATCCATAAATCATACCAGTGTTTTCTTAGGTCAGTCTCCCAAGGCAATAGAAACAAAAGCACAAATAAACAAATGAGACCTAATCAAATTTACAAGCTCATTTTCAGCAAAAGAAACCACAAATAAAATGAAAAGACACCCTACAGACTGAGAGAAAATTTGCAAGCAATGCAACTGGCAAGGGCTTAATTTCCAAAATATTCAAACAGCTCATACAAGTCAACAACAATAAAACAACCAACTCGATCAAAAAGTGAGAAGATCTAAATAGGCATTTCTCCAAATAAGACATACAGATGGACAACAGGCATAGGAAAGGATAATTGCTAATTAATTGCTAATTATTAGAGAAGTGCAAATCAAAAACTGCAATGAGGTATCACCTTGCATCAGTCAGAATGGCCCTCATTTAAAAATCTACAAATAACAAATACTGGAAAGAGTGTGGAGAAAAGGGAACCTTCCTACACTGTTGGAGGGAACATAAGCTAGTGCAGCTACTATAAAAAAGGGTAGGGAGGCTCCTCAATAAAAACTAAAAATGGATTTGCCATATGACCCAGCTATTCCGCTTCTGGGCATATAGCCTGGCAAAAATATAATTAAAAAGATAATGCCACAGAAAATGGCAAAAAGACATAAAAGATAATGCGCCCCAGTGTTCAAAACAGCACTATTCACAATAGTCAAGTCATGGAAACAACCTATATGTCTATTGACAGATGAATGGATAAAGAAGATATGGTACATATACAATGGAATACTATGCAGCAATAAAAAGGGATGAAATAATGCCATTTGCAGCAACTTGGATGGATTTAGAGATTATTATACTAAGTGAAGTAATTCAGAAAGAGAAAGATAAAATGCCAAATGATGTCACTTACATGTGGAATATAAAATATGACACATGTGAAGATATCCACAAAATAGAAACAGACTTGCAGACATAAAGAACAGACTGGCAGTTGCGAAGGGAGAAGAGAGGTGAGGGAGGATTGGGAGTTTGGGATTAGCATATGCAAACTATTATATACAGAATGGATAAACAAGGATCTGCAGTATAGCACAGGAGGCTATATTAAATAGCCTATGATAAATCATAATGGAAAAGAATATAAAAAATATATGTATAACTGAATCACTTTGCTGTACAGCAGAAACTAACAACATTATAAATCAACTGTACATCGATTAAAAATGCTTTTAGCAAGGAATACAAATCCGATTATTCAATTGATTTAATAGAATCTAGGAATTCATTTTTCGGTTGGTTTCTCTTTTGCTGTTCTATCTAGGTATTTCTCTACTTATAACGTACAGAAAACGAATGTGTTTCTAGTAGATGTCTCTGTAAATGGACCTTGTTTAATATCACTTTAATCTCTAAAATAAATTTTAGTTTGTGGCTTCTTTAGGTAGATTTGATACCACTCATGGATTTGATTTTCAGAGTTGCCCAAAGTGCTTTTGTAGTAAATTATGTAGGACCTATGTTTTAAGAGGTTGACTATTTTTTGTAAGTTTTAATGTTTATCTAAAGAACTTATTTTTTGAAACCTTTTTGCCATGTTTTACCAGTAAATTCCTATGTAATCTCTACATTGCTCCTGTTTGTCTAACTGCGGACCTTAATTTTTAAGTTTTAAATTTAGATTTATTTCTTTTGATTGAGAATTCATCTCTCTCTTGGCTGTCTACCCTCTTATGTCTATTTCAGCAATATGACTGGTGGCTTATGAGTTCTCCAATTCATAAACTTTGCTCTTAACTCATTGAAGGATAACATTTACTACCAAGTTTTCATTAAAACTACAATTTAGAATCATCTTTAGAAAGGGAGGGGAACATGAATCAAGGCCAACTGCAGATCAGCAAGACTTCAGCAGAAACCACTTGGATTTCTTCCCCCAGGAAGATGAACCAAGTGTTAGAAGTGACCTATCCCTTCAGTGGCAGCATAGCACACTGGATTAGACCATGGCCAAGAGAGGCGAATTGACCACAGCTCTCTACTTCCTACCTGTATGACTTTGAGCAAATTTTCTAAGTTTTCTGTAAACTATCTGTGGTAAAATGAGGTTAATACCATTACTGCTTCTTAGAAATACTATTTTAATAAAAATAATTAGTATTTGTAAAGAGATTAAAACAGGATTTAACACAAAGTAAGTTTCTTAAAAATAAAGAGTGATAGAAACATCTCTTCTAAGATAACACATTTCTTAATTAATAAATGCTTTTTCTTCATTAATGCCAGACTTGTCTGTGTAAAACCACTACTTGTATCTGTTATATGAAATGTCATTATCAACTAGAATCTGGAAGACATTTTGACTCTCAAATGATTATTATCTATGAGCAGCAATGAGTCGTTTAGTTGGGAATGTCACTCCCATTCCTCTTCATCCTGAGGGCAGCCAAGTCACACCAGCCACATTCAACCTTTCTCCTGATGACTTATTGGTTTCTTATCTCTTCCTTCCTTCCTTCCTTCTTTCCTTCCTTCCTTTTTTTTTTTTTTTTTTTTTTTGGCTACACCAACCGCATGTGAAAGGTCCTTAGCTAGGGATTGAACCTGAGCCACGGCAGTGACAACACCTGATCCTTAACCTGTTAAGGCACCAGGGAACTCCCTCTCCTTTTTTATCTTCAGAATGGTTGGACTCCCTTGTTTTAAATCAGACACTAAAAACTTTTATTTCATTCAGCTACCACATCTTAAGGATGCCTCCTCTTCTTTTCACTCACTTATTTGTCAGGCTTGGCTATCTGCCACTACACTTTCTCAGCCATGTAATCCCATATTTCCAGCTAAAATCAAGAATTGATAGGGATTTGTCTTCATCACTTCAAACTCTCAAACTAAAATTTAATTCCTCTTGTTATCTTAACTACAAAAAAAGCTATATACTGAGAGAGGACAATCATATTTGACAAAGGACCACAGTCTTGACTCTATGAAGAACTTCTACAAATCATTAAGAAAAAAAGACAATTTAATAGAAAAGTGAGGGGAAACCATGAATATCCATTTCAGAGAAGAGGATACATGAATGCCCAGCAATATAAAAGGATGTTCAAATTTATGAGTAAACAAGTAAGTGCAGATTAAAATCATGAGATGCCATATCACACTCAAAAAATTGCATATATGAAAATATGACAATTTCAAAGATTAGGATGTGAAAAATAAGCATTCTCACACTTTGTTGGTGGGAGTAAATTTTGGAGCAATCACTTTCAAAATAAATTTGGTATTACCTAGCTAGATTCGACATATGCTTATACTGTAGCCCAGTAATTATACTGCTAATTATTTAGCATGTGTGCTCCAGGAGACTTATGCAAAACAGTTTTAAAAATTAAAGTCTGGAATGGCAAAACACTGGAAATGACCAAAATATTCATTATTAGGATGGATAAATAAGTTACAGTGTACTAAATTAATGTAAAACTGTACATCTAGAAAATAAGTGAACTTTAGCTACATGAATCAACAAGGGTAAATCTGAAACACATAATATTGAGGTAAAGTGTTACTCATGGGAATTTACTTGGTATTGTTTCCTTTCTAATAGATTATGTAGGGCTATTCTCAGATTCACTGTTGTAAAAGTGCAATGAAAAGCAAAGGAAAGATTCACTCATCATTTAAAACAATGCTTGATACTCAGAGGAGGAAGATGTACTTAGGAAGGGACCAAAGGAGGCTTCGGTGATACTGTAACCCTCTATTTCTAAGGCTGGGTGGGAATACTGTTCTTTCCCCCTTTGAAATTGATAGATTCATTAATACAGTTCCATGTATGATGTATTTTATGATTAATGAGGAATCTAATGTTCAGTAATTATATTTAAGGTTTTTTGGTGTCAAGTGAGTTTTTGTAGATTCCTTCTCTTAGTCTTAAAATACAAGCATTCCATAGCACAATACAAAGTTAAGAAGTGTCATTAGAACTAGTTAATATAGGTATTTGTTTGAAGGCATGTTGACAAGAACTGGCTTGCTGACAGTTAAACACTAGTTTTTTAATAGAATAATAATAAAACTAGCTCTTTATTATATTTTTGATATTTTACAAATCACAATGATAACATAATGCTGGAAAAACTACATTGAACAGAAACATCTAAGATATTAGAACAAAATTTATAGAAAAAAATGTAGAAAGAGAGAAACTACAGCCTCTCTAGAAACCCAGATCTTTCCAAGGCTATGGACTTGCAACCATGTAGTTGAGTTCACTGTTTTCCTGATATGATTGGATATGGATGTCCCCCTTATTTGTGGTTTTGCTTCCCATGGTTTCTTTTACCCAAGTCAACTGCACTCTCAAAAAACTATAGGGAAAACACTAGAAATAAACAATTCCTAAGCTTTAACTTGGCTGCCACTCTGAGCAGCATGATGAAACCTTGTGCTGTCTAGGTCCATCTCACTCACAACATGAATCAGCCTTTTGTCCAGTGTATTCCATCTGTTCATCACTTAGCAGCCTTTTTGGTTATCAGACTTGACTGTCATAATACTGCAGTGCTTGTGTTCAAGTAACTTTTATCTTAAAAATAATGGCTCCAAAGCACAAGAGTAGTGATGCTGGCAATTCAGATTTGCCAGAGAGAAGTTGTAAAGTGCTGCTTGTCTGTGAAAACGTGCAAGTTCTCAACTCAATAAGGAAAGAAGAAAATTGTATGCTGAGTTTGCTAAAATCTACAGTAAGAATGGAATTTTCTCTCTGTGAAAGTGTGAAGAAGGAAAAATAAAATTTGGGATAATTTTGCTGTGGTACTTTAAACTTTAAAAGTTATGGTCACAGTGCATAATAGGAGCTTAGTTTAAAATGGAAATGGCATTAAAGTGGTACAAGATAATTTTGAAAGACAGACTACATTCACATAACTCATATCACAGAATATTGTTTTTATTGTTCTATTTTTTATTATTGTTTATACTTTGCCTAATTTGTAAATTAAACATCATCATGGGTGTGTTCAGTACTATCTGAAATTTCAGGCATCTACCAGGTGTCTTGGAGCATATCCCCCACTGATAAGGGATGACAACTATATTTCTAAAAACATTAGATCAAGATGTAGAGAAACTCCCAGACTTGCAACACTGTGATCTTTTTCCAGTTGTTCCATAGACCTTTTAATGAGAGTGGGCTTGGCACTGAGAAGAATAGGAGCAAAGACTGGTGTATTTTTTTAGCCTTCAATTCTGCCAACTACTCTGGAGTGCCCTTTTTGAGTTCTTTTCTCACCCTTGCCCTTCTTTGCCATCTGGCATGTGGAATATGTATTTCCCACATTTCCCCCTTTTACAACATCACAGACTCTCTACAAAGTTAGAGACTACAGGGAAAAAGGAGAATGTTCATGGAGTTGGAGAATTTATTATGTAATACATGATTTGATGAAACTCCATCAAATGTACTCAGTTTTAAATCCAAATACAGAAACACACAAGTCATGTGACAGTGGGATCGGGGTAGGGATTGTTCTGTACTGTTGCTGTTGTTGGAAGCAGAATCCCCTCATTAAAGTTTGCATTGTATGATATTTAAAAAAGAAAAAAGAAAAAGAAATAATCCTGATAAAAATTCACAAAATAGGAGTTCCCGTCGTGGCGCAGTGGTTAACGAATCCGACTAGGAACCATGAGGTTGCGGGTTCGATCCCTGCCCTTGCTCAGTGGGTTAACGATCCAGCGTTGCCGTGAGCTGTGGTGTAGGTTGCAGACGCGGCTCAGATCCCGCGTTGCTGTGGCTCTGGCGTAGGCCGGTGGCTACAGCTCCGATTGGACCCCTAGCCTGGGAACCTCCATATGCCGCAGGAGCGGCCCAAGAAATAGCAAAAAAAAAAAAAAAAAAAAAGAGACAAAAAATTCACAAACTACTTCTGAAATTAGGCCTATGTTATATAACATTGTTCTTAAATTATTTTATTGCATGTGCTGAAGTCCTCCAGAAATAGAACGTCTTCAATTACTTTCCCCAAAAATTCTGAAAAAGAGGTTAGAATATGTTGTACTAACTTTATTAGATTGTATTTTATGTTTCATTTCTTACTTTTTTATATCAGTTTATGTTTGTTGTTTAGAGAGGCATCATGAGAGATGTCTCAGGTAATAACAGAAATGTGAAGCACTTTTTCACACATGAAGTGGTAAAGCAGTGTTACTGTGTCATCTGCTAAGGCACAAATTGTTAGAGATAGGCATAAGAACTATCCCAGAAACAACAGTTGGAGCCAAAGAGTCTTACTGTTTTTCCTTAATTCTTGGAAAACTGAAAAAATTTGAGAACGTAAAATTGAGTCAATTTTATTGGAAAATAAACTGTGTTGATCCCAGCTTAATGGATTCCAGTGTAACTGTTGAATTAATTATTCAGTAACATAATGAATATATCATATTTCAATACTTTTCCTTATAATTGTGGAGAAAGTGGGTAGAGTTGAAGGAAATTTCTATTTTCTGAAAGACTGTAGTATCATGGAATCATTTTACAGAGAGCAGTAAGATGTAAGGAGTATAGGTGAGAGGCATAGAGAAGTGGAACCTAGGACTAAGGACCATTGCATAGAATGTGAGAGTAGTGATCTAACATATATGCACATACACGTGTATACACAACAATGTTCTTTTGTTTTCGAATGTAGTTATCTACCTCGAAAGATTATCATCTAGAATTTAAGTTTCTTTCTCAGCTTCCAGCCCACACAAGACTTGTAGCACTGCATGCCATGAGGTTCTGGATTGCTTAAACTTCAATTCTGATTACTCAGTATATTCATGATGTGTATATTTTGTGTTCCTTCTTTTTCTGACTATGTGGTCTCCTCCTAACTGAAAATGAAGATTGCTGTGTCCACTGTATCCTGGCCTGCCTGTTCTGTGAATTCCTGACGCTCTGCAACATTGTCTTGGGACAAGCCTCGTGTGGCATCTGCACCTCAGAAGCCTGCTGCTGTTGCTGCAGAGACGAAATGGGAGATGACTGTAACTGCCCTTGTGACATGGACTGTGGCATCATGGATGCCTGTTGTGAATCATCAGACTGTTTGGAAATCTGTATGGAATGCTGTGGAATTTGTTTCCCTTCATAAATATTTATCTTCTGTGTGTTAAAACTGGAGAGTGTTTCAAAATTTTTCTTAAGGAGGAAGAAAAAGCACATGGTAAGATTTTCATCAAATAACTCAGTATTTGCACTGTTAACTCATTATTGTAGGTAATCTCTGAAAGCCTTTTTTTTTTCTTTTCTAACCAAATCAACATGGTTTAATATGTGAAATTTTAACTCCTTTTAAACTTCTTAATAGGTGACAATGACTGAGGGACATTTTGACCCAAAAAAAAAAAAAAAAAAAAAAAAAGACAGAAAAGCAAAATGTCTCCTCCTTTTTATACTATTTACATTTCTTTTAACCAGTCTTAGGAGCCCCTATTCCTAATGTATTATTTCTCAATGGGTATTTAAATCAGTCCATTTATTTTTGGTGTTTATTAATGGTTAAAAGTAAGGGTTCTTTAAGCTTTGGGAAACAAATCCACACCATGGTTGGGCACCCCGTGTTCACCTCCACGCTCTGTTCTCTCCTTGCTCGGTGGCCAGTGAGTGCCTACTCTGTGTAATTTCTAGCTGTAGTACAGAGGTGGATGCCATTCAGCTCCCATCCAGGAGAACATCCCCAGATTACCAGACAAAAGAGGCGTGTAAAGAATGAGCCAGTCCATGGAGCATACTGAAGTGAGCATTAAGAGAGAGAGAAACTCAAGAGGCTGTAGGATACACAGAAAAGAATATCTAATGTCTACTGGAATCTTCAGAAGGCTTCCAGGGAAATGTGGCATTTAAGGGGGCCTCTTAGGATTAGTGATTCATCTCCTGCTTTAATGAACTAGATTTAGGACCAAGTTTTAGGTGGCTAGCCTGAGCTGTGTGTGCCCTTGAGCAATTATAAGAATAACGCCTTCAGTCTGTATTTTCTTTAGTTGCAGCAAGCCACCTTTCTTCTTAAACTGTAAAATTTAAACTAACTAAAAACATGCATTTTACACATAAATTTAGATGTTATAAAGTTTTGATTAACAACATGATGCTTTATAAAAATAGCTACATGTCATGAAGAATGTGGAATACTTTTGACAGATTTCACTTAAATTAGGAGGCTTTTTTCATATGAAAATCCCAGCATCCTGATTTTGATTTATTTAAAAGTTTCCTTTTAAGAGCTTTATGTCTTTTGGAGGGGGTTGTTTGGTTAGGACACAAACCAAAAAGCCCCCCCCCCCCGCCAATATTTTATAAACAGAGTTTATCTTCATTGCAAATCATTGCTTCCAATGGAGTGGGAATCTAGACAAAATACTGCAATTTTATATTAAGTTAAACCAATATGGCAGGTAGTTAAGATCCTTAAGTTTAAAGAAATATGTCTTGTAACGACAAGACTTACTGTGTAGTGACTAAGACATAGAGGCTTTGTGTGGTGCAGATCAAAAGGAGAGTAAATTTTCATACTACATGATCTAGTAAGTTTGATCTTTCCAAACTGTAGTTTGGTTTGATATAATGTAATTGCTTGTAGAAATTTTGAAAGTATACCTTTGGATGAGTATTTATTTTCACTTTTCCCATTGACTATCAAATCGATAGTTAAAAACAAATGCATACTTTTAGGAAATGTAAACCTAGGCTTTTAAGAAAGATTTTAACCCTAAAGCATAGGTATGTCACCAATTTTTTTTTTTCCCTTTGAGATTAAAACGTACTTTCTACTAATATCATTACTTAAATGGCTTAAAACAAAATAGCAAACTCTCAAATCCCCCTTTCAGTTTACTCTACACACACACACACACACACACACACACACACACACACACACACCCTACACATGCACACATACACACACAGTTAAACTCTTGGGTTCAAATAGAATTCTGGTAAATGGCTATCTTTCTCATCCTTGTCTAAAGAGCATCTTTGATGTAACAAATGAAATGTAAGAACAACTTTCTGCTATTTCATAGTAACCAAAATCTGAATATTTACATATACCCAAAGTTAACTTATGCATATATATTAGGATGTAAGAGTTATCAACTTTATGTTGACATATAAAACCTTCTAATGACCTGGCATCTTTAAAATATAATACTTTTTGTCCTACAAAAATTTTCAGTCAAATGGTTTGTCTGATATTTTGTGTATTCTGCTACTATTTGCAATGAAGATATTAGCACTTTTAAAATGTTTCTCTGTAACAGAGAACATTAATTGACAACAGAATTTTATTTTCATATTTATATTCATAGTACTTTTCCTCTCTTGTCTATTCCATAGTCATTCCATAAAGTACCTTGTATGATTTTCTAAAAATAAATGAAAAAAATGAAAGTAGGCAAATGTGAAAAGTTTCAATATCTATTTTAGAATTTCTGTATGTAAAATGTTCTCTTGAATTATATGGCCCTCATGACTAAGTGTTCTAGTTTACAGTTATAGATTTGGTCTCTTTTTAAATGTGGAAACTTATTCTTAAATATTTTTAAACTGGACCTGTATTATCCTGAATATCTTATTTTGAAATAAAAAAATGAATTCTCTATTGTTCTTTAGCATATTTTCAATATAATTGATATATTGATATTTAAATGAATTCAACTATAATTTAAACCTGAGGCTTTTCTTTGCTTGCTACATCCCTTTCTGAAGATTTCCTAGTCTCCTTGTGTAAATCATATGACTCCTGTCTGTAAATGAAAGATTCAGATAAACTTATATTGCAAATCATAGTTGACTTAAGATTTCAAAACATAATTTCTCTTTAAAATTCATAATAGATCAAAATATAAGTTTTGTACTCTTTTTAGTAAATTGCTTTTATTTATTTGCTTTGGAAGTATCTCCCAACTTATAAAAACCAAAGTAGTTTTTGAATATGTATGATGAGATTAAACACCAAAGATATCTGAAACTAGGTATTAGATTTAATGAGTTTCACCTAAAAATAAATCAGAAATACTTTCAACTGGGATTTTTAGTAGCATAATTTTTAAGTAGTAGGAAATACTTTATTGTTAGTACTTAACTCCCCATATCACTCAGTCTATCAGCTATATCCATTTTCCTCCCCTGAAGTAATCATTGTTTCTCCGAACAGTTCAAGTAGTAACCAAGGCAACCTTATGTAATAACTTTTCATTCTTTACCCATACAAACACTATCAGTGCCCTAGATTCTAATGTTATCAACGTCAAAGTCACTAACATAAATAAGACTCGAGTCCAGAGTCTCTGTGTTTTGCTGTCTTGAATTCCCGTGTAAATGCCTAGATTTACCCACCCACCTAATGAATAAGTTTATTTATTAATAAGATTACTTTTCAAATTATTCAAGATCTTTATGCCCCTTCCAATTACTTGTGATTTGTAGGCCTGTAGGTTTATTCCATCTAATTTGACAGGCAAGATAAAATTTCATCAAATACTACACTACCCATTTTACTCTTAATGTAGGAAAAAGTACCATTTTTGTTTTAATCAGCAGTTAATATATGGAGAGGGGTTATTCCACACTTACTATTTATATTTTAAAATCAAGGATTGGGTACAAGGCAGTCCTTTTAACCCTTAATCTGCATGATTCCCTACAAGCAATAAATTGATAATGACTTTTTCTTTAAGCTCCTCAAGGGAATCCTATAACCCTCAGGATGTTTCATCCTAGAGAAGAAGGTTAGCACTGCTCATGAGAAAATGGTTCCTTCCAAGAGTGAGGCTACTAGTATTTTCTTGCTCATCTCAGCTTACTTTTAGAGATTTTGGTTATAATGGAAGGGGTTGTAGAAAGGGGCTATCATTATGATGCAGCTCTAATGGTGGAGGGTAGTTTTTACAAAAATGACCACTGGTGACTAAATCCACCCTGTTTTCACATTGCAAAGTTCCCAGTGAGAATTGGCTGCACCTTCTCTTTAAAGGACTGTGTGAATCAAAATATCATCCAAATGATCAAATTTTCATGAAGTCAACAGGCAATCTGGAGGGAAAAGTATTACAACAAAGCCACAGTTGAGTCCCACCTGGAAAGCAGGGTCTCTAGGTGAGCAGAAATCTGCACCACCTCATTCTTCATCAAACTGGAATGACTGTGTGACATTTTCCATTGGGGCAACAACTACAGCTCTTAAACTGCAAAATGGAAACATGAATACATTCCTGCCTTCCCACGGAACTGCGGCTACTAGTTCTGGTTCTGTTGTTTGCTTTTCCATTATTCATGCTCTTGATCCCTCACCATAAGAGAATCTTGAATTTATTTGTGAGGTGACCATGAAAAAAATTACTTTAGATAACCACCCCTGGACACATTGCCAACATGGAGTATAGACGGAGGTGTTAAAGTGTAACTCTACAATTAAGTGTTCACTTCCAGGAAGGTCTTTGTTTGCTGTTCAGTGGAGAATGTAATTATTAGGAAAATAGTGAAAAGCCAATTTGAACAAATTTTAAGTTTAGCTTGAAAAACAGAAAAGGTTCTTAAGTTCTGTCTGATGCATAAAGGGGTAGAAGCAAAGGAATTACATTCCAAAGCCAAGAAAGAGGGTGTACAAAAGCAGCTGATCCACTTGACATAGTTCATAGCCTTTTGCAAAGGCATAAAAGCCTGTTGAGCAGGGGACCAAAAGATCTCATTATAGGATGAAGCCAAGCCATATTAAAGCTTGTGCACTAGTAACTATGTCTAAAAACAGCCTGCTGTTTTATATTGAACCAATACATTTCTTAACTTGGTAGGTTGCAGTGTAAAGATGTACAGAGCCTGTCTGCTGGATGCTATGCCAATTACAGATGTGGCAGAGTGGTGTCAAACACCTGCAAATAGTTAGGATCTCAAGCAATCTTTGAGTGAAACAAAGGAAGTTTTAAAATGTCATCTGAAAACCTAGATAGCACTGTTCATCGTGGGCGTCTGACTCTCAGAGCCTTGAGAACACCTTTATTATATAATTTAATGTGGACATCACATGATCCCTCAATCAGAATGCACAATTCTTTCAAGGACATGAATAGTGCCTGAGAGATAAGGAGAGTATCTTTGAAAAAGAAGGCCTTCAGATGAGAAGGCATCTGTGATAAGCTCTGCAGGAATGGCATTTTATTGGTGTTGAGGGGAGGGAGGAGGGAAATGCCCATGAATATATATTGTATTAGATTTTGTTAGATCATCAGAAAGAATAATTGGGCATATTTACACAATTACATTTTAGTAAACTATTATGACAGCTTAACTATAACACATTCTGGTAAAAGTACATTAAATTGCAATCCTAAAGCAATTCGGCTGCAGAGAACATTATTTTTTTATCTAATTATTCACAAATTAATGAATAAAATTAAATTCCCATCACTGAAGAAAACGAAGCAATGGTGAGAATCAGAACTACAGATTAGTGAAAGCAAAGATATGCAATGCATAACAGAATTAAAGCATTTCTTTTATTCAAACCCAGTGCTTAAAAAAGAACAAATCCATCATCTTGAAATTTGACTTGTAGCTTGACATTAAAAATAATATGAGTAGAATTTTCAGTGGGGTAAGCACAAAACTAGTTCAAGTTGTGTCACTCTCAATTACTGTACTCAGGTGGTGTGCCCATTAAAATTCCCACTTGTGGGTTCCGCTCACTATGCAAATGGGGTCATTACCTGGAGAATTTAATTGGTTATGACACTGGGAGTAGGACTTTTCCTTTCAAAATAAACCTACTTACACACATTTTCACTAGAAATTTGATTGTTATATATACTTTGGATTGTTTTGCTCTACAAATATTTACTAAAATTAGACTGTCTTTGCTTACATATTTCTTGCAAATAAGTTGAAGTGGATCCAAATTCCTTTGTGCCCAGAGTTTTACTTGTTTCTCTCTGAAACTAATTAGAATGATCTTTTATAAATTATGTTGCTTAACAAAATATTTTTACAAAATCTTTGGGTCTTTCACACCACCCATCACATATGGGTGCATTTCCAGTGAAAGTTTTCATCATTTACTATTTCACCTTTTCTCCTTCCTCATAGCTCTAAATATTTACTTTGAGGGGCTTCTTCCATTTGTCTACTTTTTTTTTTTCACTTAAAGAAATGTACAGTTAAAGAATTAACCTGCTCTTGTGGATGTATAATATAGGAAGCACTGCTGAGGAGCCACACCTGTAATACTTGCAAGGCCCTTCACTGATAAGATGCGGGGAAGGATATTAAGTTGTTTGTCAGAATTAGTTCTAGAGACAGTTCCACCAAGAGCCAGGAGAGAAGTGAATTTGAAAAGAACAAACAAGGAGTTCCTGCTATGGTGCAAGAGAATTGGCGGTGTTGCTATAGTGCCAGGATGCAGGTTCGATCCCTGAGTCACCACAGTAGGTTAAAGGATCCGGCATTGCCACAACTGTGACACAGCCAAAAAACAGAAAAAAAAGAAAAAGAAAAAGAAAAAAAAGAACAACAAATCAGTATGAAAAGTGCAGTTCTACATACACCTACCATCTGTTTTCACTGATTGTGACAATTTCACCTCGAGAAAGCCTGAGTTTACAGCTAGCTAACAAGAACATTGATAATAGCCTGAATTTACAAGGAACAGTGAAATTATAGTATGGTTTAGTGGATGCAATATTAAAACAGGCATCCAGGAATTTAGTTCCTAGACACTGTCTCAACCAGCAGTTCCCAGAGTGAACCTGAAGTAGCAAAGGATTGCTGTAACTATTAACGATATAATCTCAAGGAAGCACTCACAGTTCCTTGCCAGAGAGGGCTTATACAGTCTAAATCTGTATTACTACACCAAGTTGTACAACAAGCACAGATTTTATCATAGCTTATCTGGATCTAAAGAGAATATTTTTCTTTTAATGTAAAAATGAACATTCTAAAATCAGAGAAAAAAAATAATACCAGGGATGACGGAAGAAGAAATATTTCGAATTTGTAACTGGACCACTGGGCAGAATTTTTAACATCTGTAACTATGGGAGATTTCCCATAGAATATCAAACATGGATCCAAGTCTCTGACATTCATTTTTCTATGATATTTCTAATTGTGCCCGGAGGATAAGAAGGAGTTGGCGCATCCAATAAATATAATCATTTACATGCATGGAGCTCCCTTTGAAGTTAATAGGACCTATGGAAAGGGGAGTTATGCACCACGAAAACGGAGTTCAAGGTGAATCTAGTTCTTTCTTTTTAACATGCAGTGGTATTGCCAACACATTTGGATTTTCTTACTGCTTATCTTGCCTTTGTATGTGATGTTTAAGTTGGAGTTGAATGAAGTGCTCCATGTGTAGAGGAAAGATAGCCAAAAAGAGAGGATGTGATGATTGGCAAGCTTATGCTCAGGAACCAGTTTTATAAGATAGTATCCAAAAGTGATAAGGCCTGACATTTGTAGAGCTTGTTTAACTTTTCAGAAGGAAACCACATATATTTTCTCATTTGATTTTCACGACCCCATGATTCCCCTAGGATATGCATTTTTACTTCCATTTTACAGATGAAAAAACTGGGACAGATTGCATGTTTACTTCCTAAAGCCACACAGTTCCTGAGAGAATGTAGGAAACCTGATTTCTATTCTCAGCTCTTTCCATTAGAATGGTATACTTCTTAAGAAATCTTATGTAACTGAATATAAGAAACAGACTCGTCACACCTGCTCTGATGGCACTTGGAGTGAGGAAGTTGGGATCTGAATTCTTTCCTGCTTTGTTTCTTATCTCTCACCTTTCCTACCTTGAGTGGGTATCCTAGCACAGGCTCCAAGGTAGACTGAAATCATAACTCCTTTTATGTCATATGTGCTTTGATCCCTGAAAGTCAATCAGCTCACAATATGCCCTGTCCTGTGACTATTTATCGATGTCTTTCTTTTTTTCTAGATGGATAAGGAGTCAAGAGTTAGAGGGTCTTCCTAAGACTGGTTGCTGGTCATTCTCCATGTGTCCCTGCAGATCTGTTCTCAGTCTCTGCCTGTATTGTGCTAAGCTCCCTTGTTTTCTGCTTTCTAGTTGGCTTTGGTTGACGGAAAGCACTAATGGGAAATCAGAAGGTGCAAAGAGAAAGAGGTCAAGGTATTAATTCCCACCCTGTTCCCTGGCCCTCTTCCTGCCAAACAGTGATTTTTAACAACTCCATTCCTCCATACAAGGAGCTCCTGTGCAGTGACCCCTCTCCCATAGCTACAGTTCCATGATCCTGCCCCCTCAGGCACAGGGAAGTAATATTTCCCACTGTTGCTAGTCCCTGGCACTTCAAAATCCCTTGTTGGTTACCTCTCAGCTGACTGTTCCTCTGTAAACAGTCCCTTTCATTAAATGCTCTTCAATTAAGCCCTTGGAGTGAGCCATCTGTTTCCTGCCAGTACTCTGACTAATGAGGTAGTGAGAAAGAGTGAGTTTGTGCATGTGCAAATGTTGTCTGAATCCAATATTGTTATTGTGCATTTCAAAAGCTTATCAAAATAATGTAGATCCTAGTGGTCTCTTAGATGTTTGTCCCTTTAATATGGACAGTTTAGTCAAATCTAATATTGTAAGAACTACATTAGACACTCCAGAAATGTACTTAACAATTTAAGGTTCAATGATCACACATCTCCATGCTAACATTTGGCACTATAACAAGCTGAGGGTGGGAGAGGGAAAGAAAGAGGGTATCATTACCATGAGTGATCTAAAGCTCCTGATTGAGTTTAGAGTTTATAAAGCTTTAGTATCCCTAGAGATGATGAGGTTTTCCTGTTTTCCCACAACCTGAAGTGACTCAACATCTTTATCAATATAAGCAGACTCACAACTGAAAGCTCAGGCTGGAAATAAATCCTTTCATAAATGTTCTGTTTGGGGACTCTATGTGCATGTAACCAATGGTAATAAAACAATTGAATATGACATCTACATGCCCTCAGAGTCAAATGACTAAGCTAAAGTCGTTCCAATATTAACCTTAGGCCTCCAGATCAACCCCCATATTTGTAAGCTCAAAACTTGGCAATTTTAATTCATGCCTCAATATACACCCAAATAGTCAAGGAGCATTTAATGACCATCTGTTCTTGCCAGACTCTGCTGATAGTAGTGATAGCAAGGTTTCCATTGACAAGTTTTCAGTTGAAAGAGAATGCACAGAGAATCAAAGAGTTATAAGAAAGGCAGGTATAATTGTTAAGAGAGAGGAGAGGTGGGAGCTAAGTCTCCTTAGGTGAGCCAGAACGGTTTCCTAGAAGAGGTAACATTTGAACTGGGGTTTGAAGAGAGAATAATTACTTATGTATTCTGAAGTTGCAGTAGTATTGGAAAGGACCGAGTTGGTGATGGTGGGAGGAAGCAGAACTGAGTCCAACAAGGCAGTGCCTTGATGCAAAAACAGGAATATAGATCAAAGGAACAGGATAGAAAGCCCATGCACCTCTTCAATAAGAGGTGATGGGAAAACTGAACAGCTACGTGTAAAAGAATGAAACTAGAACATTATTCAACACCATACACAAATATAAACTAAAAATGGATTAAAGACCTAAATCTAAGGTCAAATACTATAAAACTCTTGGAGGAAAACATAGGCAGAAACTTTTTGACATAATCTTTTTGGATCCACCTCCTAGAACAATTAAAACAAATGGGACCTCATTAAACTTAAAAGCCTTTGCACAGCAAAGGAAACTATAAACAAAACAAAAAGACAACCCACAGAAATGAGAAAAAATATTTGCAAATGAAGCATCAATAACATAATATCCAAAGTATACAAACAACTCATGCAGCTCTGCATTAAAAAAAAACAAACAGCCCAATAAAAATTTGCAGAGGATCTAAATAGACATTTCTTCAAAGAAGACATACAGATGGCCAGAAAGCACATGAAAAGATATTCAACATTGCCAAGTACTAAAGAAATGCAAAACAAACTACAAGGAGGTATCACCTCACACCAGTCAGAATGACCATCACCAAAAAGTCTACAAATAACAAATGCTGGAGAGGGCAAGGAGGGCATCACTTTTGGTAGGAATGTAAGTTTGTGCAGCCACTATGGAAAACAGTATGGAGGCACCTCAGAAAACTAAGGATAGAGTTACCATATGATTCAGCAATCCCACTCCTGTGCATATATCCAAACAAAACTATAATTCAAAAAGATACATATACCCCAATGTTCATTGTAGCACTATTTACAATAGCCAAGACATGGAAGCAACCTAAATGTCCATCCACAGAGGAATGGATAAAAAAGATGGGGCATCTATATACAATGGAATATTAGCCATAGAAAAGAATGAAATAATGCCATTTGCAGCCACTGGATGGCCATAGATATTATCATGCTAAGTGAAGTTAGTCAGTGAAAGACAACCAGCATATGGTAAAATCATATGTGGAAACTAATTTTTAAACTGATACAAAAGAACTTCTTTACAAAACAGAAACAGACTCAGACTTCAAAAACAAATTTATGGTTATCAAAGGGGAAACATGGGGTAGGAGGGAAGGGATCAGTTAGGAGTTTGGGATTAATGTATATATACTTCCATATGAAAAATAAGATAACCAACAATAACCTACTGTATCATACAGGGAGCTCTGCTCAATATTCTGTAATAATCTATATGGGGAAAGAATCTGAAAAAGAATGAGTATGTGTGTGTGTGTGTGTGTGTGTGTGTGTGTATCTGAATCACTTTGACCTGAAACTAAAACAATATTGTATTGTAAATCAGCTATACGCCAATAAAATTCTTTAGGAGTTCCCACTGTGGTGCAATGAGATCAGGGGCATCTCTGGAGCACTGGGTCACAGTGGTGGCTCAGATCTGAACCCTGGCCCAGAAATTCCATATGCCATGGGGCAGCCAAAAGAAAACAAAAAACAAACAAAAAAAGAATGTGGCTTGGATCCCATGTTACTGTGGCTGTGGTGTAGTCTGGCAGCTGCAGGTCTGATTAGACCCCCCAGCCTGGGAACATGCTAACACGCCCAGTGTTTGCATACAGAATGTTAAAAAGTAAAGTTCATAGGAGTTTTAAAGTATATACATGTTTCAGGCCACTAATGTCATGTCTTCTTTGAGTGAGATAATGCATCTGAAAGTGCTTGTAAATAGTTTCACCAGTATTAGGAAACCTCATCTGAATTCCATTTAGGGTTGACATGATGGGAAAGGTAGTATACACGGTATTCTGGTGCATGAACTAATAACAAAAATGCCAGAGTAAAATTTTCCACTTCCCTAATATGCTAGGGATGTGTGGTAATGGATATCAAGTCATGGGTTACAGGGGAAAAGTGAGAGGAAGACAGAGGCAAAGAATAATGGACAAAGGATCCCCTGAGTGCCTGGCATATAAGAAGTGTGTTCATTTCTTTATTTGTAGAATTAATATGGGAACGAATGAATGAATGAATGAAGAATATATGTGCATATGTATTGCATGAATAACTTAATGTGCAGAACTGGATTTGTTTTACCACAACACACTGGATGTTATTATGAGCATATTAAGTGAAAGAGAGGACAAATTTTCACTAGGCTCTATGCACAATGGTTTGGTCATTTTTAACTAAATCTACAAATCACTAACTAGTTACTGATTACTGATTGGTTAAATGAATCATTTCTTGAATTGGCTTAGTAAGTCCAGTTCCCATCATAAGTCTTAGGTAATGTATGACCCAAATCTCTTTGGTTGGCCTCCAGCAGCTCTAAAATTAGTGAGTAAATCTTCCAAAGTTATATTCTTGCCAGCCTTTGTCTTTTTACACAGCCTGATTCAGATTTTCAGCTGGGCAAGTTCCAAGTTTTGTGTTAGTCTGGGAGAGTGTTTACTGGCCCCAAGAGGTTGCCTAATTTGTCCTAAGTTCTGTGCATCACACATTATGTTTCCTTAGCTCTAATAAAGTGACCCAAACCTGTATTAACTATTTTATTCTTTGCCAAAAATTTGCAGGAGGATCATAGAATTAAATTCTGTTTTCTTAAAAAATAATTACGTTAAAATGTAAATATTTAAATTCACATTACAAACACTAATCAACTCTCAAGGAGGTCTTTAAAATATAGGTGTTAACTAAGGGGAGCCTCCAGGGCAAAAGAAGCCACTGGGGTTCTTTTTTGTTCCCCATTGATAGAGTCTGGTACTTGAAGGGAATCACAACACAGCTGCCCAAGTGGAACTTTGACTTGCATCTGGCAACTAAATCATAAAATATGAACTGGGGAGGAGTTCCTGATGTGCCATAGTATACTAATGATCAGCATTGTCCTTGAGGCATTGTTACTTCGATCTTCGGACAGTGCAGTGGGTTAAGGATCCGGCACTGCAGCAATGGGTAGGTCAGAGCTACAGCTCAGATTCAATCCCTGGCCCAGGAATTTTCATATGCTGTGGGAGCAGCCAAAATAAAGGGGAAAAAAGGAACTAAGGGCTTTTATCTGTTCTTGAAAATACTTATTAATTTTTGAAAGTATGGAGGACAGGACAATGGAAATCCAAGACAAAGCTTATATTGGTTAGATTCTTAAAATGTATATTTTGATTCCTTGAGTGGTTTTGTTGTTAGAGATCAAGTCAGAATAAAAGGAGCCATGTGCTGAGGATTTTCATCTATTTTGAAGTCAAAAGGTTGCCTTTCATTAGATTACATCTTCCTTTAAACAAAACTTTGTTTTTTGGGCTCTCTGACCTAAAATATGCTAAACTGTACAGAAGTATACAGGTAGTACTGATAATTAGTCAGAGGCTTTCCCTAAATCTATCTATTTTAAAAAATATTTTGATGAACATTGCTGGCATTTTAATCATTTCTTCTTTAAAGAGAAGTATCTGTCTTGGATGAATGACTATTTCCAGGGGGGAGTAAAATTTATACTTAATAAGAGAAAACATTTTATTTTATACTCTCTGAAATTTCAACATGTCTGATTTGGAAAAGTATCAAATGTCTGCATATATTTGTGACAAAAAGGTTATATTCTTTCTATACTTACAAAAAAATTCCCATCATTTGGAAGTAGGTAGATTGTCTTCAAAAAGTTTTTCTAAATGAAAAAATATGGTGGAATAATACAGTGCATAATTACATTCCAAGTTGGCATTAATAAAGTATTATACTTATAAGTTTTACAACTAGAAGTAGCACTGTGGTTGTCATATATTACAGTACACACAATTTGATTGTTACAGAGTAGACATCTGCCAGAAACATTTCAGTTTAGCATGATGAATTTACCTTAGTCCTGTCAAGAATCACATTACAATGCCAAAGTATTGCTTTGAATATATGTTGAAAAACAGAAATAAATTTGTTGAGGTAGGGTTTCAAATCCCCTCAGAATCATGTCATTACTGGTATTGTGGCTAGGCACACATGAGCTCAGGTTACTCCGTGGGGGATTTGCCAATAGTGAATGTCACTCATTTAATCAGGACAGCTAAAGAAAAGATATTGTTGACTGTGGGTGACAGAAGGAGTTTATCAGCATCACAGCAAGGATTCTAGCATACGCAATTTACATAAAGGTATAAGAATATTTAAAACATAATCCCTTTCTAAGCCATTTAAACACATTCACATGGGAAGTGGTTTATCTGCAGCCCCCTTTTCAGCTTAATGGTCAACTTTTCTGAAAGATTTAACTAAACTCTAATAGAGGCCATGTTTGCCTCAAAATACCTAATTGAAGCCACTGTTTGTTCAAATAGTGGAATTTACACTTCCCTTGTGTGTGAGGTATAAGATTATAAGGTAGACAGCAGGAGATGCAAACAATTGGCAGATTATTACCAAAGCCACTCAAGAACTATTGATAAGCACATGACCAGGGTCTTTGGGAGACTAAGTAGACCAGAATCTCCTCTACAGCCTTCTCCAGAAATGGCAAGCAAAATTTTACTTTAATTTCTTGAAAGTCCTATGAATTCTATCAAGAATTTACTGTGCACTTTGGAAAGATTTTACGGTGTGCACATGACCACATGATAGGTTCTTATATTCATAGCCACTTTTAAAGTCTAAGATACAGAATAAAGACCACTGCCTTAATAATACCAAAGGGCCACATCCTCATAGGCAAAATTGTGGGCAAGGTTCACAGTTGAACTACCATAAAATTTAGCTGCCACTTTCATTTGAGAAATGTGGCAGATAAAAGCAGTTTCAATATTGCACCATTGCATTAATGTAGATGTAGCACAGATATATTAAATTTTTCCCTCTCAACACCATGCTCTCAGGAAGTAGTAAAAGTATTATGTTTGCATGATACTGATTTGACAGGTAGTCTGAGAAATATATGAAATGTTGTATTTTTAAAGGACCTGACTTATGAAAAGTCATATTTGAGGGAGTGTGGAATCAATTCGCAGGGATAGTTTATGGTCTAGGAACCCTACAAGGTAATGGGAGAAACTGGTATATATATATATATATATATATATATATATACACACACACACACACACACACACATATATAGATATAAACTGACAGAGGAAAATTAATAGCTTATATTGAACTTCATCAAGGAGCAATAAAAATTATATAATCTCTAAGTTTATATTTGCAACATATCAATAGTATTCAGTTAGTCTAGAAACTGCTTTCAGTTTGCCTTTGATATCTTCTGATTGCTTCCAATTCTGCTACAAATACAAATGTATGTCATATGCATATAAGCTAAGTATTAAAAGATAAGACCTAGATAGAGCGAGATGCCAGAAATGAACTTTTTATGTTGTGTTGATAAAAATGTTTGGGTGTGTGCGTGCATGTGTGTATATCTCCTTGCTCAATATAATCACCTATATATCCTGGAAAAATATTCAGAACACTGATTTGAAGGTTTGCTGACTCTTCTCTGGCAGAATTTTGACCATAATATAGGCTTGAGAATCCTAGTTGTTTCCCCCTAAGAGGAAAAACTCGTAGCAAATAGCCCAGATAAACAGAAGACATGGATAGGAAGAGAACGGATAAATACAATTATACTATACTAAGAAAACAGTAACAGAGACCACTGTCAATGTATGAGGAAAACAAAAGGATTCATGGAACATCATATTGTGACACAAAGACGAGCATGTCACTGCAGACACTGGAAGAGAACACTGCACTTTTAGGGAAAAGTTCTTTTTATTACAACTATGAGATTTCCTTTTTCATATGAATTTGGAAAGTTTAGACATCCTAACAGGTCTGGTATCTCTCCAACCTATCTCCTCTATTAAAATTAAAAAAAAATATTACAAATCTTTTCTACTTGCCTGCTATAGTCTAGCAAGGGGAATTAAGAGTATAAATCAAATCCGTTTCCTCTGAATTTACTTGTATGATGAAGCATGTTGAGTTTTTTATTTGGGAAAAATGTCAGAGACTTTTTGGCAGCCTGATACTACTGCTCACGGTGCTCCACCTCTGGCTTTTAGATCAGGTAAAATATGAGATACTCAAACTAATACTCAACATTCTGAGAAAGAAGTCTGGGGCAACAAGACTCTCAAAAGACAAATTGTGGTTACCAAATATTTTCAAAATAAAAACTATCATTTAAACCACTTAACATTATTTTGTACATGTTGCCTTTACATGCAAAAATTTTAAAGAATAAATTGAAATACAAAATTAAATTAACCCTCAGAGTACAACTGTTTGCATAAATAATAATAGTACTTAGGAAATTTAGTGCTGATAATCTGTAGGATAATTTTTTAAACTACAGCAACACCCCTGAACATCTGTTTGTGTCATCTGCATCTCTTTTCTCTTCGCATGCTATCTGAGGACATTTTTCTTCTTTTGACTTCTGGCTTTCCTTTTATATTCAAGTTCCATTTCATTCATCATCCTTCACTGCTTCCTCTAAAGTGCCTGTTTATAAATATCCCCTCCTAAGTCCATCATCCTCTTTCCTCCTTGCTTCTCTTCAATGTTTAATTCTCTTTCGACATTCTCAGTACTACTCAGTTAAGTTTGGCACATATTTTTAAATGGCTACTTTCTACTATGCACTGGGAAGACAAGCTAAATCAAAGTTGGCTTATGCATTTTCAGAGCATATAGTAGACTGAAGGAAATAAAGATGTGAACAAATTATGAAAATGCATTGTGAGAAGGTTCAGAGAAATGTGGAAATGATAGGGGACTGAAGAAGGCCAAGGTTTGGGAGGAATGAGAATTAAGATGGAAAGAACATTTGAGCCAGTTCTTGAAAGATGAGTTCACATCTCCAGGCAGACAAGGCGAGAAGGGAGGACAGTTCAAGCAGAAGGAATAGCATCTCAAATAAATGAAGCTGTAAAGAGCATGTGTATCCTATGACCAGAGAATGTTCAATGTGGCTGAAAAACAACTTACGTGGGAGGGAGAGTGTGGAAGATGAAACTGAGAACATAAGCTGTGGCTAAATTTTTTTTTTTTAATGTCATGCCAAGTAATTAAACAATTTTTTTTTCTTTTTAGGGCCACACATGCAGCATATGGAAGTTTCCACATTAAGGGTCAAATCAGAGCTGCAGCTGCTGGCCTACACCACAGCCACAGCAAGGCCAGATCCAAGTCATGTCTGTGATCTACACCATAGCTCATGGCGACGCCAGATCCTTAACCCACTGAGCAAGGCCAGGGATTGAATCTGCATCCTCAGAAGGTGGTTACCGCTGAGCCACAATGGGAATTCCCAAATTTTTATTCTATGTACCATAATTTCAAAGCAGGAAAAGATAGTTTCAGATTTGTGTTTTAGAGAGGGTCATTTAGGCAAATAGACTGGAATATACTGGAAATGAGGGAGAGAGAAGGGAGAAAGTGGTTTATTATAAAAAAGACAAAGACGGTGAAATATTCAAGGCTACCACGTCTATGGTAGTGGGGTTAAAGGAAGGGGATTAGGCATTCAGGAGATAAATTGATGATGGAATATATGGGACTTAGGATATGAGCATGAGAGAGAGGAAAGAGTCAAAGATGAAAGCAAAATTTTTATTCTTGTCTTATAATCGTGTCACTAACCCATAAAAGAACATTTGATGAATGCAATGTGCTAAGAATGAGGACCTCACACACATGAAATATCCAGGCAGCCTAACTGGTATGGGAGCTCATGTGGAATGGGAGCTCAAAAAAGAGGTCAGGACTAGAAAAAAAATTCAAAAGTTGTTTCAGTTTGGATAGCATTGCCCTGAAACCAGATTCTGAAGCAAGAAGCTGTATTTGGTTTATCTGGGAGGTGATCCAGAGAGCATAATTGAAGGATCAGGGAGAGAGACACAGGCAAAGAGGAAAAGCCAGTTTCAAGGTGTTATTGAGGTTGTCATGGTGGGCAGCCAGGTCTCACTTTTGCCAGAACCAGCTGAGAATGGCAGAGAATGCTTCCCAGAAATGTGGACCTGAAGGACAAGAGGTGGGGGGATTAATTTATAAAATCCTATTCCACTGACCAACACTCCCCCTGAGGATATCAACACCTCACACTTCAAAGCTGCACCTGCTCTGGCCAAACTAACTCTCACAGGTCTGAACCAGAAAGACAGAAAGGGTTACTTGATGTTAGACTTAGGCAGAGCAGAGCCCACATGGAATGCTCGGCCCCATCCACAGCTGAAAACAGAGGTGTCATTTAGCAAATGTGAGTCAGGGCAGCAGACGGATTTGCTATAAAAGATAATCACAAATAGGTGCTACTTGAAGTTACTCAACTTAATGAGAGTGCTAGAGTAAACACGTAGACCAGCACCTCTTGACACAGTCAGATTTGAGTAAACCCACAGAAAACAGGAAATATGTTTGTATTTATTTCTGGATATACTTTTCTGAGAAGTAAGTCCAAAGCTTTTATCAAACTCCCAAAGTATTTCTTGACCCAGAAAAGTTTAAAAAATGAAAATTTGGAGCATAAATGGAAGTACAAGAAATTTTGAAAAAAAAAAAATAACATTTAAGGGTCAAAGAGGAGGAGATGGGGAAAGAAGTGTTAGTGCCCAGGCTTTGGAATCCTAAAGATTGGGTTTGATCTAGGATTATTTGAATTTGAGCAGATGATTGCATTCTTTGATTGTCATGAGCTCCTCTGTAAAACAGAGATAGTAACACATGTCATGGGAATGTTATGAGTATCATAAATGGGAAATGCATGCAAAGTACCTAAGATAAAGTAAATGCTCATTAAATGGTAAGCTATTAAAAAGTAGAAAAATGCCAGGAAAAACTGATAGAATTCAAGAAACAATTACCAAAAATGAAGCAACTGATAGTTTGCAGTAGGTAAACATATGACCACTTTAAAAGAGATCATTCCATTTTTGAAGATTTTGTCAAGAACAATCAAAATACACTGGGTAAAAAGGTCAGGAGAATAGTGGGTTGAGGAGTAAAGTATTAGACAGTTAGAGCAGACTCAAACAAATCTGATCTCTCACCCAGTATCAAGCCTTACAAATAATTTTTAAAATATACCCAATAAAGAAGCACAGATGAAATAGAGAGGTCTGGGATTTCTACATAGCATTCCAAGTCATTTCTCCTGCAATAGCCATCCTATTTCTAGGCCCAAATAGCATGAGACCTCCAAATAAGGTTTTGGAGGGTTACCTGAGACAATTATGAAACATCTTCATAGTATACCCAATAGTCATTCTCCAAGAGTGACATTTTATACCCAAGAGTCATTCATACGTAGATCCTGGATTTCTTTTCTTTCATTTTTTCTTTTCTTTTTTTTTTTTTTCCTGTCTTTTTGATTTTTTTTTAGGGCCACACCTATGGCATATGGAAGTTCCCAGGCTAGGGGTCTAGTTGGAGCTATACCTGCCAGCCTAGGCCATAGCCACAGCAAAGCCAGATCTGAGCCATGTCTGCAACCTATGCCACAGCTCATGGCAATGCCGGATCCTTAACCCACTGAGTGAGGCCAGGGATCAAACCCGTAACTGCATGGTTCCTAGTCAGATTTGTTTCCACTGCGCCACAACGGGAACTCCCTGGATTTATTTTCTTCAGTAGTCTGTTAGTCAGGGACATCTTGCTGAGAGAATTTTGTGAATAAGATCTTTTTTCTAGCAAATATTAGTCTATTTATGTGTAAGTCCAGTTGACAAGGAGATGGGATCAATTAACTTTTCCTCATCTTCTTTTACCCAAGGGTGCTTCCTACCCCCAAGGAGACTGAATGGATCAGAAGCCAACTGCTTGAACTCTTTTTCTCCTCAGCATCCTATTCATTGTCCCCCCACCTCTAATTCAAAAGCCCGATCCTTTTTCTTTTCAAATAGAGAAATAATCTTTCTATTATTATTTGATATATATCCTTCCAGAATTTTCTTTAAATATTTACATACTTATTTGTGTATGCTGTAATGAAATAGTAGTTATACTGTATGTGGTATGTGTGTGTATTCACATATACATTCTCGTTTTGTTTTGTCCTTAACAATGTATCTCACAGCTCTTTCACATTATCCCATAGAGACTTAGTTCAACTTTTTAACAACGTCAGCACCTCTGATGGGTCTGAGATTTTAGTCTATTTGTAAGTTAAATCTAGTCCATCATGTTGGTAGAAGACAACTGCATTAGATAAACAAAAAAAAAAAAAAACTTTCTTACTGTCAGCAATAGCAATATCCAGATTATCAGCACTTATATGAATTTCCTGAACTCCAGTGCCCACAGAGTATCAAATGAAGAAGAGGCAATGCCTGTATATGCAGAAGGTCGGTGACTTAAGCTTTGAGAACCCAAATCTGTATTATTCAGCAATAAGCAAATCAGCTCTACTTTTGCCCTGGATGAGGATCGTATGTTTATTATACTGGAGAGTAAACAAACATGGCCTATGCTCCAGAGGGAGATACTACCTCTATCTTTCAAGGGTATTCATTACACAAACATTCTTGCAAAACATGCAGAAATATGAGATGTGCTCTGGATTGTCTCTCCCAACAAAAAAGTTTAAACAATTTCGTAGTACAGCCATTATTTAAATATTTTCCTAGTAGTGGTCATTAATAGCTAAGGTAGGAGTTGTAGGGGCTCCGTGGTAATGAACCAAACTAGAGTCCATGAGGATGTGAGTTTGATCCCTGGCCTCGCTCAGTGGGTTAAAGATCCTGTGTTGACATGAGCTGTGGTGTAGGCCGGCAGCTGCAGCTCCCATTTGAGCCCTAGCCTGGGAACTTCCATAGGCCCTGGGTGTGGCTTTAAAAAAACAAAAAAAAAAAGGAAAAAACTGTTAAGGTAGAACAAATTTTTATTTCTCAAATAATTATTTTCCCAGGGTTATTTATTGAATGAACCAAAATTTTTAGGTTATTATCAGGTTTTTCAGTTATATTTGATGTGAATTCATTTTCTGAAGTTTGATTTTGTTTGCTATCTTTCTTAGTGGTAGTTTCTCATCTGTTTTGAATGCATTTAAAAATTTTCTTCACTCTCAATTCAAGATCTCCCTCTCTACAGTCTAAGAATTTTTGACTTGTTCCATTTGGTCCCCTAGGGCCACCTTGTCAGAATCAGGTCTTAGGATGATGACTAGTGGCTCCTGACTGGGGATTTCAAATTGATTAATTGAGCCAATATCTTGTATGGACTCAGGCTTGACTTCAAATCTGAGTTCCCTCCCCTCCCAACTCTCAAAGTAGTGTCATCTTTTAAACCACTGTCCTTAGTGATCCAAAACAGCTATTTTCGTTGTTCTCTCAAAGCACAGTGGGAGCAAACCTTTGTTTAAAGAACTGAGGCTGATGTAATATGGATTACATCACGGTAAATGAACTTCCTGCCACCTAGATCTGATCTGGGTATAGAGCCCAGCAAGTCCACAGCTTCAGGTACTTAAACTCTGTGTACCTGTTCCAGTATCATATGTATGCATATCTAGTTTATTTTTCTAAAACTTATATTTTGTTTTCACATTGCTATGTAGTTTGAGCATAGGGGGACCTCAAAGATGAACTTAAAATGTTACCTTGACTGCTTGCCTGGAGGCAAACATAACATAATAAAAACTACACAACTGAATAGCTAAAAACCAACCAAAGGGGGAAAAAAAACACACCCAAATAAAATAAAAAACCTGCAAGGATTTGATTAAAATTTGGCGGAGGATATAAACAAACATTTTTCAGAAGAAGACATACAGATGGCCAACAGGTACATGAAAAGATGCTCCAAAATCTCCAGGTAAGTAAAAACCACAATAAAATATCACCTCACACCTGTTAGACTGGCTATAATCAAAAAGATATGAAATAGCAAATGTTGGTGAGGATGCAAAGAAAAGGGAAGGAACACTTATCCACTGTTGGGAAGGAATGTAAATTGGTGCAACCTCTATGGAAAACATTATGGTGATTCCCTTCAAAATTAATGAAAGAACTAACATATGATCCAGCAATTCTGAGTACTTATCTGAAGGAAATAAAAACACTAACTTGAAAAGACATCTGCGCCTTCATGTTCACTGTAGCATTATTTTCAATAGGCAAGAAATGGAAAAAACCTAAGTTAATAATTAATGAATGAATAAATAAAATATGATACTTATATATTTTTATATATTTCATATTTATATGACATACCTGTGCAGAATATTATTTAGCCATTAAAAAGGAAACCCTGCCATTTACAACAGATGGGACTTGAAGGCATTATGCTAAGTGAAACAAGCCAGAAAGAGAAAGATAAATACTATATGATTTTATGTGTGTATTCTGACAAAACAAAACAAAATGCAAACTTGAATTCACAGATACAGGGAATATATTGGTGGAGGCCTGAGGCAGGGGGTAGAGAGTGAGCAAAATGGGCAAAGGTGGGTAAGAGGTACAAACACCTAGTTTTTAAAAAAGGTAATTTATACATAATTGTGGAAATGCATATGATGTAAGACTTTTACAAGATTATAAATTGACACAAAGTTTAGGATTAGATTTGAGCTTTTCTTTTTAAAGTATAGTTGATTTACATTGCTGTGCCAATACCAGCTGCACAACAAAGGGACCCAGTCATACATAAATACATACACCCAGTCATATGTATAAATACATATATAAGTACACACACACCTTTTTTTCATATTATTGGGGTTAGTAGATATAAACTATTACATTTAGAATGGATAAACAGCAAAGCTCTGCTGTATAGCACAGGGAATTAGATCCAATCTCCTGAGCTGGGTTCAGCAGAAATCTTCTATTATCAGAGAAACTATTGATTATATTTCCATCCTCAGAACTTTCTTCCACACTCTAATAATTTGATGACATTAAAACTCTCCTATACTAGCCATATATAAAATATTATTATCAAGGCTACCAAGTCACAATTACCCAAATATTCTAAACCCAACTTTCTGGGTGGACGACACAGTGAAGGCAGGAGAGATAGGGAAATCAGTACGCTTATTTTTTAATTGTATCAGTTTTAAAAATATAAAAAATAGAATATTTTGGGGCCAATCATAACCATCTGTGAATTCCAGATAAAAACAATGAAAAAATAAGAAGTAACATTTGAATAAAGCTCAGAATCCAGTGAGAGCTTTTTATCATTTGGAAATCTGAAAAACATATTAACAGTAATTTGTCTTTTAAAAAATATGGTAACTCAAAATACAATAGCATAGCCTTTAATTTCCTATTGTTATTTATAAATGGTGTAAAATATAATTATAAAAAAAGCTTTCAAAGTTTTAATAAATTGTTAAGCACAATTAGTGAAGGACAATGCAATCAGATTTTGAAGGACTTTTTTTCTCTAATATTGCGTATTTTTACTTAGATTGTCACTTATCTAGTGACAATGTGAATTCAAATAAGGAATATGTATATTTTAAAACAGAAACCTATGTATTCACATGGAGAAAACTGTGTAACCACAGAAAACACATCCTTTATCTAAATCTTTATCTTAGGAAAAAGGCTAGACTCTTTTCCCAGCCTAATTCCCTGTTCTACAAATAGATAAAAATAATACCCTTTAAGAAGGTAAGATGTATTGAGAAGATTTTTTAAACTTATTCTTAAGAGAAACTACCAGAATTATAAGACATAAAACTCAGGTTGCTATTCCATACCAGTAATATTTAAATCAGTGATGGGTGTTCGTTGAAACGTAGTCCCATACCAATACTTGGTATCATTTTTTTCTGAATCTCTCTAGAACCTTGTAGTGTATTGAAGTAAAAAAATCAAACTTTTGGATTACTTAGACCAGAAAAAAATTCCAGAAACACTTGTGAGAACAAACATAATCTTTCCAACTATTTTGTTTTGCTAAGAAAAAAACATTATAAAAAATTGCTAGTTAACATAGTCAAAAGATTTTAAACAAAATTAATAAAAGACACAAAATAAGCTACAAGTTTTCTCAAGAAGTAGTGGTTGGGCAGCTTTGTAGCAAAACATAAATATATATTACATTTCTTGTTTGAAGTGAACCCATGAATACTTTATTGTTGACTTACTATTCAAAAAATATTTACTGAGTGCTGTGTACTAGGTTCTGTTCTAAATGCTAAGGAACAGCAGTGCAGTGAACAAAACAAAGTCCTTACTTTCAAAAAGATTAAATTCCACCAGGAAGGAATAATAAAAAAAATGTACAAGTACAAATATCAGCTGCTGATAATCTATCAGATGAAGAAAAATAAAGCAGAGTAAATGGAATAAAGCATGCTAGAGTGGGATAGGTGGTTATTATTTGATATAAAAGTGGTCAAAGAAGATCACTTTAATAAGCTGAAATTTGTGTAGAGGTCTGAAGAAGTCAGGGAATAAATCACGGTGCTATCTGGGAGAAGGATGTTCCTGGCGGGTGGGGTGGGGGTGGGGGTGGGGAAGCAAGTGTAAAGACCCTGAGGCAAACACATGTTTAATGTGTCAGAAACAATGGCAGAGAGCCCTGAATGGCAGAATCAAAGTGAGCTAGGGAAAGACTCCTTAGGAAAAGATGTTAGAAAGTTCAAGGGTGGCCAGATTATATAGGGATTGTTAAATCTTTTGGCTTTGAGCGAGACGAGTAGCAAATGGATAATTCTGAGCAATAAAATCATCTGCCTTAAGTTTCCACTCCCTCCCAAAAAAACTTTCTATTTTGAAATAATTTTAGATTTATTGAAAATATGCAGAGATATTTTACAAGTTCCCATACATGCACAGCTCCCTAGTTTACCCCGTTGTTAACATCTTACATGGTGTCCTTGTCAAAGTAAATAACCAATATTGGTGCATTATTATTAACAGCATTCCTGACTCATTTGGATTTTTTCAGTTTCTCCATTAATATCTCTGTCTGTTCCATGATCTAAGTCATGCTTTGAGAGGCTTTAGGTTGGCACATCCCCAGTCTCTTCTGGTCCATGAAGATTTCTCTATCTTTATTTTTCATGACCTTGACAGTCTTGAGGAATAGTGGCCAAATCATTTTATATAATGTCTCCCATTCTGGGTTTGTCTGATTTTAACCTTATGATTAGATGGTACCAGTTTTCGGAAAGAATACCCAGAAGTGAAATGCCCGTCCTATCACATCATACCAAAGGGTGTATGATATCTGCATGACCTCATTGGTGATAATGACCTTGATCACTTGGTTATGGTAGTTATTTGCCAAACTTGCCCACTTACAGTTCTGTTTTTTCCTTTCTATACATCATGCTTTGGAAGCGTGATTTATGTTTTAAAAGGATAATTTTGATTACTATTTTAAGAATGGAGTAGATGCAAGGAACCAGTTGGGAGGCTGATGCTGTAAACAAGGAGAGAGAGTGATGCTGCCTGCAGTGCACTTGCCTGAAATGAACTTCCACATAAATTAAAAGAAGGTACCATTTTCACTTGAGAATATCTTTGAAGAAGCAGTAATAATTATTAACAGTATTAAATCTCAACCCTTAGGCCTAGACTTTTAAAATATATTGTTTGACAAAATTAGATGAACACTTCTGCCTGCTGCAATAAAAGGATTGTCTTGAGGAAAAACACTTAAATGATTGAGTTGTGAGCTGAACAAACCACATTTTTCATGGTGCACCATTTTTTAACATAAAAGAATTCCTAATAGACAAACTATGGTTATCTGGCAGATAATGTCTTGAAAATGGATAAACTGAATCTGCAACTACAAGGAACACAACTGATGGTATTTTTTGCCAATAATAACATTTGAACTTTCAAGTGAAAAAGTTTCTGAAACTTGTATCCAATACTCAAAATTCTTTTAAAAAAGTTAAATCAGCCAAGATAAGCAATGAATGTGCTTTTAGAAACTACTACTTGTAATTTTGGGGGTGAGGCATCAAAAAAGAATACTCCATGATTTTATGAAAATGTTATAATAATACACTTTCTTTTTCCATTGACATACTCATGTGAGGTTGGATTTTCTTCCTATGTTTCAACTAAACACCATATTACAACCGATTGAATATAAAAGCAAGTATTAGACTCTTTCTCTGTTCTATTAAGTCAGGCAGCATGAGAGAGATTTGCAAAAATGTGAATTAATGAAACTTTTCCTCCTGAATATTTTTATCTTGGAAAATACTATTGTTTTTCACAAAAACATGCTATTTGTGTTACTATATGGAAGGCTTATTATTATTATTTGCTTTTTTTTTTTTTTTTTGAGGGTCATACCTGCAGCTTATGGAAGTTCCCTGGCTATGGGCTGAATCAGAGCTCCAGCTGCTGGCCTACACCACAGCCACACAAATGTCAGATCTGAGCTGCATCTGGACCTACACCACAGCTCACCCCAATGCTGGATTCTTAACCCACTGAGCAAAACCAGGGATCAAGCCTGCATCCTCATGGATACTAGCCATGTTGGTCACTGCTGAGTCATGACAGGAACTTCTATGGAGGGCTTATGATTGCCATTTTTGGGTGAATTAATAGAGATTTTAAAAAAAATTCTTGACTTTAATTTCTAACACAGAAACTATTGACAGATATAACCAACATAAATACACATTCTTTGGAGTTGTCAGTAATTTTTAAAAGAGTAGAGGGATCCTGAAGGTAAATGTTTAGAGGAAGGATGGCTCTGATCAAGTCACATAATTTATGTAAATTTCTCATGACTTAGGTTTAAAAACAATGGAGAAATCATTAAGAAAAAGAAAAATTGATGAAATACACAAAGCAATTAATGATTAAGACTCAAAAACACAAAAACATAAGTATTGGGCAAAATGGCTAAGTGGGAAAATTGTTACAACAAATACAGAAGTATCACTATCCTTTATATAAAAATACATTGCTTTGTTGATTTTAACAGTTGTCTTCAATTTTATAAAATATTCTCTCTCTCACTCTCTCTTTCTCTACGTCTTACTCATACATTTTCTCCGTCAGGAAAATATACTAACACCTAACAGTGTTTGTTTCTAATTGGTGAGATTAGGATACTTTTAATGATTTTTCCTCTTTTTCTTGTAATCTATATTTCCCAAACCTTTACTTCTTATGCCTGGAAAAAAATGCTAACAATGTTTAAAAGTTGGATATTTAAAAAATCATTTTTAACTGATGATTCATTTGTATTTGTATTCTCTACTATGCAAAACCAAACCTCATTTATCCTGAATCTTTAAAATTATGTGACTAAACAGCAAGATCACTTAAATACATCAATACATGGTTTCCTTATGGACACTAATAGATGTTCTTGACGCTTTCTTCAGGCACTTAGCATTCTGTCAACAGTGGAATATAACTTTCAAAAACAGAGTCCCAGTTGTTAATAAATTTATAAATGTCTTTGAGTATTAGCAATTCTGGTTTAAAGAATAAATGTACTTGATAAAAGAAATATGAAAAGCATTTGTTTAGATAGGTTTGAGTAATGAATATTGTTTTTAATTTTTCTTGTCTTACCAATCCCCTACTACTAAGCCAAGTCAAGAACTGTTACTAGCTGGTTGCATATGGTTTGAAGAATTGGCCCAATAATCTAAATTGTAAAAGAATTTGAGTAGATCATTGTGTTCTTGTTATAGTTAGTTTTTTTAAAGTACAAGATGAGAAGAGAATATTCTGAATTGTTTTTAAAGTTTTATCTTATTTACATGTTTAACATTTTAGTATTTCCATAATTTTTATCAATTAAATTTTTGAAAGATAAGTTAAAAATGAAAAAAAGCATTCTATTTTGGGTCTTCTCTGCAGTCAAGTGAGATCATGACATTTTTGCTCCACAAACCATCAAATCTGTCAGTAGTAGCTTAAAAATAATGGCTGATATACAGTTTGCATTTCTTTTATTTCACCTAGAAAAACGGTAACTAACCAAATTCAGCCTCTCTCTTTCCCAAATGGTTCACGTTTAAAACAATGTGCTTTCAAAGAACTTGAAATGAATGACTTGGCACTGCTCTCTGACATCTTTAAGTATTCTAGAACTCTTTGAGAAATTAAATACTGAGTTTACTAATAGTATCCTCGATTTGAATTTCTTTTACTGGCCCAAAAATTTGAAAAATTGTTAAGGCTTCCAGTGATCATGCCTATGAACTTGCTTTATGAACATCATCTTCAGAAAGTTTTGTTATACTCAACCTGTCCCAACAGAATATCATAGATGATTAAATTTACAATGATGATAATTGCTTTTTCTTGTGTTATCCAGTAGCTTGTGCTTCTATATTTCCATTTTTACCAAGCAGTAAGATATTCATTTCTATTACAGCTTTCTATAATTATGAGCCAGAACAAATATCTATCTACCATTTGAATTTCTTCCCTTAATGCTGAAAACAGCCTCAGTTTCTTCCCTTTGTTCCCGTTGTTCTTGCATTTCTCACTTGCTTTTGGTTTCATTGACTTGTTTGCATCAGTATCCCTCTCTTCATCTGAGGAGGCTGGATTGATCTCCATTAGGTCAAAAGTCACAGCTTCCTTTAACTTTAGTTTGCTTTTCAGCTTTCTTAGCCAAGCCCATTGAGCAGATGGTCATATTTGTTCTTGAACAAGCTGGACAGTGGTATAGAAAAGAACTACTTAGAGGTAGTTCGACCTTTGATGGTTACTGTCCTCAAGGAAAATTCTTGAGGTGGTTGAAGGGAAATTATTATTTCTCCTTTTATCTTAGCATTTGGTTTGATCACCTCATCTACTTTTAGAGAGTTATTGAAGAGGTCTCGTTTTCATGTTTATTTCTCCCAAATGAGTAAAACTTTTGGTATGCCTTTATTTGACTTTGTTCCTCTGTACATTTTTATTTTAATCAAAAGCTTTCTTGGAGTGAGTGAAGGCCACCTACAGAGCAAGTTTGTGTCTTTAAAAGCTTTGTTTATCAGTGAGAGTGATAGTCTATCATAGAAGATTCATTTTAGTTCAAGGACAGATTATTGTCTTGATTGGGCTTATACATCAAAAGGAAGAATTAAAGGGTTTTGATGAAAACTTTCCACCTGACACACAGGTGGCTGAAAGTATGAGCCATCCTTTCTTGGGTCCTTTTGTCACCTTTCTTAGCTTTCTTGTTTTGAAACATGATAATAGTAGTATTTGAGTTTTCTGGGGATTTTTGTTCTATATTGCATGCTGTGAAAGGATTTTTCTAGGTTCTGCTTCTGGGCTCCCTCTGATCTTGTGATGTTAAACACACTGCTGTCTTCCCTCGGCATTACTCTCATCATTTTCTTCTCCACTTGTTCCACTTCTGTCCTGTGTATGTGGGAGGGGGCTGTATAGAAGATGTGAGAGGAAATTTAGTAGAATGGCAGAGTAGGGGGATGTCAGGCTGAAAAAAGGCCTCCATAACTTCTAAAAGAAAAAAGGATAGGCTGTACTGGTCTCTGCATTTTTTTTTCCAACATAACCACAAAAGTTAAACTTTTCCAATGAAGCCTTTAAAAAAGAAATACTGTCACTTATCTTTGAATTTTGATACCATCTAGTTCCTAGAGTCGTGTCCCAAATTCATAAAAATTCATGGTCTGTTTTCTAAACAGTAGAGAATGATTTATGCAACTCAAATCCCATATTTTCTAGCAAGACCACTGTCATTTTGACCTTGAAGAACTGTGCGAATTGTAATGAAAATAAATATTTCAATAAAGCATGACATCATATCTTGATTCATTTTGCATTGTGTGTGTTTAAGGAAATATTAGAACTTCATTCTGATAGTTTTAATACCTTGGGAAATATGTTGACTTTTGCTTTCCATCTTGACCCAGGTCATGTTTAGAAATTCCACTCTGTATTAGAACCAGATTTAGTCGGTCAACAACAACAAAGGAAAGGAATGTTGGGGATTTTTTCGACCACATATCATTTTAAAAAAAAATTTTCCTATGCTACTCATTTTGGTGAGAAGCATATGCACAGATGAACACAAATGGAAGCAAAATGCTGACAAACATCTTGAGGAATAATTAATAGGAATCAACTTTCTTGCACATAGGGTCATCGCTTTCAGGGTTTCAGTCAATTTAATCTTTCTCTGATTTTATTTCCAGAAATGATTGGCTGAGATTGTATAATTAAAACAGTCTGCATGTGCTAGCATAGGTTTGATTGTTCTAGACGTTAGGACTAAATTTAATGCTAACCATGATAAGCTCTGATGGTTAAAAATTAAAATAAAATCAGCCCTTTGGAGTACTTCATACTTCATAATCCATAATCATAAGACGTCTTTTACATTCATAGATGAACTTAGCGTAGTTTCTGGCACATAATAGAAGACAGAAATAGATAAAGATATAATTTTGTTGAATGAGTACATGAAGATATACATCAAGCAAATTAAACTCTTTAGAAATTTTCATTCTAAGAAAAACAAGGCTTAAAAATTACCATGTGGTGGACAATTGATACAACTGGAAAATAAATAGGGAGCACATCATAAACTGACAAAATTAACTGTTTTCTCAGTTCCCTGGCAAAACATAAGTGCTTTGTGAGTAATAATAGGAATGTTACTAAAATCTCAATTTTTGGCTCCTGATGCTTTCACTCAGTAATGCAGTGTGATGAGTGTATATTTTAAAACCTCTGAGGGCAATTACAATGCTCTTACTAACATATTCCAATGCTAGCACTCTCTGTATAAAGAAAACAATTTGCTGTAACATGTTGTTCTATTCTCTCTTTCTGCGTCAGTCTTTCTCTCTCTTCTCTTCTCTCTTTCTATTTTTATGTGTCCAGGCTCTAGGATATTATAATTAGTTCAAACAAGAGCTTTCTCTAGATTTATTTTTCATTTATTCATTCACTCAGTTTCTTTTATCTATATCCTCTACTTCCCTCTGCCTCAATCACCTTGATATATGTATAAATATTAACATGAATACATATATGCAGTGTGTATGCATATATTTTTAAATGTTATTGAGTTTTTTTGCATATGCCTTTTAATTTTGATAAATTATTATTTGTGCTTTTCCACTCAGATCAAGTTTTTAGGATCCATCCATGCTACTTAATGCATAGCTCATCCACTGCTCCTGCATACAGTTCCTGCTATCATCCTATCAGTTATACAATAATGGTAACTTTAAGTCTCAATTTATTCATCTATAAAATGGGGGATGATATGTTTACCTCATAGGCTTAATTAACATTAAATATAATTAAAAATTCATTTCCTTTGTTGCACTAGTTACATTTTTTACCTGCCCAATAGTCAAATGTGTCTAGTTGCTATCATACAGGACTTTCCCATCACTGCAGAAAGTAACATTGAGAATGTTTTAGAAAGCTCGTCCTAGTGGCAGCATGGAGGATTCACTGGAAAGAAACAAGACTAGAGTCTAGAAGAACATCTTGGGAGTCCTGATAAAAGCCTCTCTGAAAAAGAAGCAGTAAAGATGCAGAAGATGGATATGTATAAAAGATATTCTTTAATTTTGATATCAATTTAATTTTGATATTCTTTAATTCTTTAATTTTCTTTTAATTAAAAGATATTCTTTTAATTTTGAAAATATATTTATAAACATTTTTTCCTAAAGTTTCCCTTAAGAAAATTAATAGAACTTTAATTATACAGTCAATGGGACTTTTAAAAAGCTCACAATAGATATCACCAGATTGCTTTACAGGGAGGTTGTTTCCATTTGAAGCCCCACCAGTATCCCATTGACAATGAATGTCATCACTGAAAACAATTTTTCCAACTTGACCATGGCAACATGGAACCTCGTTTTTAAAAACTTTGGCTTTTTGAGTTTGGTTTCTCTTTCACAATGTCTTTTTGATTATACCATAATATTAGTTTCCATACAATCAAAACTCCTGATTTTTCCTTTTCTCTAATAATATCTGTATACTTCACGATTCTTCTTTAGATGGTAGTGTATACACTGTAGACCTTTGAGATGTTTTGCATGTCAATGAAAATAGTGTTTATGAGTCTTGGCTATGATCTAGTAGGATGGACGGGGTAACCCCTGGGGAACTATTACAATAATAAAGGGATGAGATATTTTAGGCTATAGGTGGAAGAAAGAGAAGCAAAAACTTATACAAGAGATATTCTGAAGGAATATAACACCTCTCAAAGATTGCCTAGATATATGGGATCAAGAACTATGAATCAGAGAGGGATCTGATTTTAACCTAGAATGACTGACAGACTGTGGATTCATGGTGAAGACAATTAGCTGGGTGGCGACAAGATAAGTTTTGGAAACAGTGATTTGGGGAAGCAGATACATGACCAAGTGGAAACTAGCAGGGTTGGAGGCAAGGAATTAGAGCTCACTTTAGAGGAATGAACCAGCAAAATGCCACTGGATTCAGAGGAAAAATAAAGTACTTGAATTAAGAAAATAGATGAACTGGGAGTTCCCATCGTGGTGCAGTGGTTAACAAATCTGACTAGGAACCATGAGGTTGCAGGTTTGATCCCTGGCCTTACTCAGTGGGTTAAGGATCCAGCATTGCCATGAGCTGTGGTGCAGGTTGCAGATGCAGCTTGGATCCTGCATTGCTATGGCTGTGGTGTAGGCCGGGAGTTACAGCTCTGATTAGACCTCTAGCCTGGGAACCTCCATGTGCCACAGGTGCGGCCCTAGAAAAGGCAAAAAGACGAAAGAAAAAAAAAAAGAAAAAGAAAAGAAAAGAAAATAGATGAACTTTCTGAAGAAGATGTTTCAAGAGAGGAGTAAAATCTCTGGGTTTGGTCAATTCCTTCCCTCCCTTCCCAAAGTCACACTGTTTTATATGCACTTGGAGATGAGTCAACTGGGGGATGCAGGAATAGATGGCATACCAAACAATTCTCTCCCTTCCCAGGTAAGCAGTTTAGACCCCATCTTCATGAAAGTGATGCTGCACTTTTTTTTACACTGCCATAGCCTCCTAATAGGTTACCTTGTCCTACTCTCAGGCTATTCTCAACACAGAAGTTCTAACTCCTGTGAGCCAATAATGGCATTCTGCTATCTAAAACCCCAAGTGAAAGCCAAAATTTTTTCCAAGACATCCCCCAGGCTCAACTCGATTACAGGGTCTACGCACACCCATTTGCTCTCTGACCTCACTGGTAGCCTATAACTCAGCACCAATTTTTGCTTTTCCAGTCACTAGATTCCTTGCTGTCCTTCAAAAGGCCACACATACTCACATTTCAGCACTGTGGCTTTAGTTGTCCCTTCTCCCTGGAGCACATCCTCACCCCCCACCCCTTGTCACTTAGCTAATGCTTTCAGATTTTAAGTCTTTGCTTACATTTCAATGCACCCCCCACGACTTTTCTGTCTACATCTTGAGTAAACCCACAACTTCAGACCCATACTTTATTTGTTCTATTGATTGTTGCATATCCCCTTCTAACATACAATCTAATTTACTATGTTTATTGTCTATTTTTCTTTCTCCAGAAGGTAAGCCCCACCAAGGCATCTGACTGGCCTGAGCACAGTCTGACACTAGTAGGAGGTCAACAAATATTTGTTGAATTATTTCTTTCCCCTAAACTGAATACTCTTCCTGTTAAGTAACTTGGCCATTTTTATCAGAACTCAGTACCATGTTCTTAAGAATTCTATTTTTAATTTTCTTCCCCCTCAAAATAACCTTATTGAGGCAGTTATCTTGATGCTAGATTTTATCATTTTCATTTGAATTTTATGTAATCCTCTGGCCTGCTTATCTAAAAGACATGCGTCAGGAAAATGGTGCTTACCCACCACTCACACCTGTCTTGTTAATGTTTGATAGTTTGTCTTATTTTGTCTGGTTCACTTCATAATTTCTTGAGAAATTTGGCAGAGCCTTTCCCAATGGTGTGAAAGCATTTTCTATGGGTTGGCTGATGGTGTGACTATTTCCCTCTGGTGTTATAGCTTTTGAGTGGCTTAAAATAAAAGACTGAATTATTCCTCTACCTGGTAGTCTTTATTGCTGCTCTTCATCAACTCAATCCTACTAAATCATTAATTTATTTTACTTACATGCCTACACAGGCATGGTGAAAAGGAATCTGCAAAAATGCCACAAAATAAAGTGTCTTCTTTATTGCATCCCTGGCATTTGTATAGAGCAGAAGACTTCTCTTGCAAATTCTCTTCAATTTTCCTATAAAACAAAAGCCTGTCTCCCTACATTTGAAAATGGCAACAAAATCACTTCTATCAAAAAAATTTTGTTTTAATATTTTAGAAAGGCCAGGCATTGTCATCATCTGTCTCAGGCACTTTCACACAATCAGTGGATGAAGAAAGGCTCAGGAACAATTCTGATTCATCTTTGCCTCTTAGATCCGGGCCACAGTCTTCTCGTGTTTCTAAAAGTTCAGTGTGCCACTTTTCCCTGATAGCTTGTTATGCTCATCCTCCTGAAAGTATCAATTCTATATTGAATTTTGAACTTCAGAATGCAAAAGAAAACTAAAGATCACTAGTCTAATTTTTGTCCTTTTGAAATAAAGAAACTGGATCACAAAACATTGAACTCTTTGTCCAGTGTTTTTTTTCCCAGATTATATCACTTTCCATTCATATATTTGTTTGCCTTGAAGACCTATAAAAAGGGGAAAATGTTTGGTACAAACTGTTGTTCTCAGGTAGACAAAATATTATTTTCTTTAGTTTATATGTAAGGTGACTGAAATCTAGAGTTTATGAAACTCTCTCAATGTTACAGTTAAATTGTTGCCGGAATACATGCTGCTCAATGCTTCAAGCCCTTCAATTTATAATGATATAAACAAAACTACTTAACATTAAGCATAATTGCAACTCTTCTCAATTAATCTTCTACTCAAATGAATTGTTATTTTGTTTATAAATATTGACAGAATTTTTGGCACTGGTGATAGCCTGAGGTTTTTATTTCATATTTTGGAGGAATACCTATTCTTCAAAGTATAGGCACTGTAATTTTTGGTTGCTCATGAAATATTTATTAATGCTAATGCCAATAAAAATAATGCCATGGTGATTGTGCTCTTCAGTCATTAATGCCCTGAAAGAAGTAATTTGCAAATTGGTACACTGTCACTCAAAGTATTAATTTACCACATGTGGGTAACAAATTACTTCTGGAATCAGGCTAGGCACAATTGTCAAGGCTCTCTGAAATTTCTCTCCCCTCTAGCATTCACATTCAGTCAGTCACCAAATCTCATAGAGTGATTTCCACAATGTGTCTTGTATACTTGCCCTATTTCCTCCATTATACTGTGGCCACTACCACCTGAGTTCATGTTGTTCTTACTGCATCAGTAATAGTTCACTTTGCTGTCATTTAACCTGTACCCCAAACTATCCTCCATAGCTACCAGGTCAGCCTTCTCAAAAGAGGTACAAACTATTAGGGATAAAATAAACCACAAGAATATATTATACAACATAGAAATATAGTAAATGTTTTATAATAGCTATAAATGGAGTACAACCTTTAAAAATGGTGAATCACTATATATTGTACACATGTAACTTACATTATACATTGACTGTGCTTCAACTAAAAAATATATATATATATAAAACCATGCCTTTGCTTTTTCACTGGCTCCTGAATGAAATTTAAATTCTGGTTCTAGCCTTTTACATCTGCACACACAGATAGAATGGTCATGAAATCACACACACACACACACACACACAGAGTTTCTCAATATTAATGCACTCTGGAATTTTCTAGATAACATTAAAAATACTGATTCTGAGTAATTGAGGACTGTAGCCTGAGCACCAGGATTTTATAAAGGTCCCTGGCAGTTCCAGTGTGCATTCAGGGATGAGAACCACATTAAAAAATACCTTATTAAAAGCAGAAACTTGTTGTAGAAGAGAAAACAGTACCTCCTAAGAACTAGAAGTCTAGTGCTCAATTCTGGATTTTGCCACCGAAGAAAAGATCTCTAAATACATCAAATAATTCCACTAAATTTCATCTCCTCCTCTACAAATGCAACAAGAAGAAATTGGGTCAAGTTGATTTATTGAACTAATGTTAATGTAGCACTTATTATGTACTCAGCTCTGTATTTGAAGCTGAAAATTTAGCACTGAATAAAAAAAAAACATTTTCTGCTCCAATCAACTTTACAAAGCACAAGGTACAATGGATACAGTAAGAAAAAAATGATTACACATTACTATAATGACTTTGAAGGAAATAATTTATATTATGAGAAAACACTTGGGGTGGGCATGGTCATTCTAGTAAAAATACTCAGAAGTCATAATCTCACTTTTTAGATGATCTTGGTCTCACTTTTCTAAAAGTCAACAAGGTAGACCACACCAAGAGAGTGAAAAGATTCTTGAATGACTTCATATTTAATGTGTAACATTTCATAGACTGAAAATTCTTGCCTGGTAGCAGTAAGAGATCCTGCTTTATTGTTTCCCCCACTTTATACATCTATATTTTGATAAGATATAATCTACTCTTTTGGACTCTAAAAGTAAAAAACTGGTTTAGGATGATGGAACTCAAAACAAACAAGTGTTCATACTGCACAATAAGGCTTTAATACAAATATCCAATTCTTCACTGGGGATTGAGGAAAACTGAGTCCCTTGTTCCTGAAGCATAGTCTCTCAGGAAAAAAAATTGGATTTCTCAACCTTGTACATTGTCCAGATATTGGTAATCCTTGGTTGTTTGTCCACACTTGCAGTTCTGAGATGGCTGAGGTCCATCTTTGTCAGATCTTTTATGGTGGGAAGTCTAAGGACCCCACTTAGGGCTGGGAGAGGCAATACTAAAGGCAATTTCTACAGTTAGGATGTCTTGTGCTTTATAAGCTATTCATGAAGTTAGACAATCTGGATCCTTGTTAACAAGTCCAAATGGAATAAGACAAGAAGTGTGAGCCAAGATTACAAGCCAAGTTGAGTCTGGAACCAGAAGTTGGCTGCCATCTGGAAGAATCCCACAAGTCAAGGAGCAAGGAGATTATTGAGGCTGAAGGTGCAGATGCATCTGAGAGTCTAAGGAAAGGCTGCAACAGTGAATATCTTTACTTTTCATCCAAAAAAATTTATGCAACTTTGCTATACTAGTTCCATTCACTTTAAGTACTAAGTTTTTTTAATGCTATTCTTGAGATTTGATTTCTCCGATAATCTTGAAATTTCTATTTGTGTGTGTGTGTGTCCTTGTAAATGGCTACTCTATCTCTTCAGTAGTTGTCATCATCATCATTATCAAACTACAACTAGCATTTATAGAAGACTTGTCACCTGTCTGGCACTGTGCTAAGATCTTAACCCATTGGCCCCTGCTCTGCTTCTAATCTGAAAGCTAAGCCTGAACTATGATTTAAAAAAAGCTCTTTAGAGCCAATTGCTTTTGGCAGAGAGATAATATCCAGAGAGAGCAGGTGAAGTCTCTGATGCATTCTCTCTGTATGTTTTTGGAAGACTAACAGCTTCCCTGCTCTCAGGGCTTTGCCTGAAGAATTTCATGTCTGTGATTATGCTGCATGCCTTACGAGGGTTACACAGTCAAAACGCTGTCAAACATTATGGGCAAGAAAACAGTAAGGTTAGGCTGATTGGTTCTGCTACCCTGAAGCCAGAGAGCAGGGTCAGGGACTGGTGCTGAGAGGGTAACGCAGCAGAGTTCTGGGATCTGAGGTCTGAGAAATCAGGAGAGGACAGTACTTGACAGTAATTGTTCTGAGAGTCCTGCGGAGCAAGTCTAGCCTTCTGACTTGGAACAGGAAGTACCTCAGGAGTTACTGCATTCTCATTGCTCTTGCCTGTTGTTTCTTGCGGGTCACTTTCTCTGGCTGGAAAAGACTGAGCAGATCTGAGCTACTTGGGGAATTGGGTACCACATTCCTCATGCTCTCATCTTAACCGCATTCCTCCATGGCCTGAGGAACAGCCCAAGTCACAGAAACCCTAACACCTGTTTGCTGTTTGATTCAGTGTGTGAAAGCCCTTTCAAGTTCCCAGGCCCATTGCTTTAAGTATCTAAGCGTTATATACAATAATTGCAGAATGGCCCTGAACATTAGGCAAATGTAGAGGATACATATGGGGCCGCCTTACTTAAAAAAAAAAAATGCAAAACAGCAGCGCTTTCTCTATGGTAGACACTGTTATAAAGCCCTTAGATATACTAACACATTCGGTCGTCTTAAGGAGCTCATGAAGAAAGTTCTCTTATTAGTACAATTGTACAAATGCAGAAACTAAGGCAGAAAGAGATGAAGCAACCACTGGAGGTCCCAGACCTACTTAGGGCAGAAGCAGCACTTGAACACAGGAAAGCAATTGGGCTTTACAAGTTGTGTTCATGAACATTATACCCTGTAGAAAGTTGTATCTGAATATAACTTATAAATTGCAACCCATGATTGTTTTATTTACTTTTAAAAGTTTTAATAAAGTATACTTGAATTACAGTGTTGTGATCATTTCTGCTGTACAAAGAGATTCAATTATACATGTACACACATCCACTCTTTGTGATTTTTTCCCCATAAGGATTATCACAGAATATCAGGTAGAGTTCCCCGCGCTATACAGCATGTCCCTGTTAGCCAATCATTCCATATATCGCAGTGTGCCTACGTCAATCTCAAACCCCAATCCATCCCTTGCCCCAATTTTCCCCTTTGGTAACCATGTGTTTGTTTTACTTAGGGTGTTTCATAAGGTGGATGAGGTGAGGTCTTCCACAGCCTGACATTTAGACACAAGATTGATGTGCAGAAGAAACATCAGGGTCAACTATCCTGCTGTTTTGTAAATTAACCTTGGTTGTGTTTTAGTCAGGCTGCATTGGGAAATGAAAGAGTTTTCATCTTGGGTCTTCCTCATTTACTCCCAGGCAGTGCCAGCTGTGCCCCAAGTCGCTTACTTCTTGACTGTAATATCTAACAAACACTGTTCTAAGGTTACCTTCACGTTATTCAGAAGACTGACATGTGGTTTGAAGGCTTGTGGGGCACAAAAATACAGGAGAGTCTTGTGATGTTTGGAAGCCTAATTTAAAGATAATGCTCACAAATAGTGAGAATTACATCAAGGTTGTTCATAAAGTATATGCCTAAAAGACCCTTCGTGTTATTATTTCCATGAAAAAAAAAATAGGTTGCCTTGGCCACAAAGAACATCACTGATGTTAAATAAAATGCCTTAGTAAAAGAATTATAAACTGTTTCACTCCATGGTGTCTCACCCTAACCAAGGGTGGATACTCTTAATATTAACAATTTATTATTTTCTAAGGAGTAGCAAGGGAGTGGTTAACACATATAAGTTAAACACAGGGGTAGATATAATGGTATGGAACTCTAGTTTATAAATTGGATATTAAGTAGAGTAATGTACGTCTACATAAATAATTTGCATTAGATTCACTGTAATTTGTCCTCATTTCAATAAGGAAATTTTATATATGTTTATTACACCCATCAGTCTCACTCTTTAACCTATCTCATGCTGTGCCAAAAGACCCTCAATTTGTGATTATAAATAATAATACCTTTAGAGTATTTCCGAAATGACTCCCTTAGGATATCACTTTCCTATACATCTTTTACAGGGAAATAATATTCTTCTGCTTGAATATGAAGGAACCTCTCTCCATTGGTAGTAATGTCCCACATGACAAATGAAAATTGTTCGGCACGGAGAAGCTCAGTTGGAGTAAATAAGATGCTCAGATTTATGTAGGAGTGATTTCATTCTGTAAACCTCCTCTTAATCAGTTTTCATGCTTTTGCCTAACCAGTTTTACTTTAATTTAAAAATGAATACATAAGTAAGAAATTTATAGCATTCAAGTCAAGGAGCTAGACACTAACAAATGAAAACTAAAGAAAGAAGGTGAAAAATATTATTTAAAGGTAGAAATTCATGTTTTAGAAAGCACTAAGTTTTTCAAGTAAACCCAGGGATTTACTCTTTGAAAACCCAGTAATATAGACAAAACATCAACATAGGTTATCAAGAATAAAACTCAGAGAAATAGTATTATATAGACTATTTGTAATTTATCTTCTCAACACCTCCCTGATTTTCACTTAATGAGATACCGTCCCCCACCAGCAGTACAACAGCTGCTACCAACCCTAAAGAGGGAGTAGGTAACTTATCTAAGCCAGTCAGCATTGCCTAGAGGAACTTGGATATTGTATAGTCACATGGCCAATGACAGTTCTGAGAATCACTCAAGGTATTTGCTGGAGCAAAAACCCTTGCTATTGTACCACTTTATTTGAAGCTGGAAATATCTGTTCTTGGGAAATACTGGCTGCCATGTTGTAACATAAGTCTAGTCAAAACAGAGGCAGCGGATATGAAAAGACAAAAAACCTTATTTTTTCGTAATGTATTTGGAGCCCCAGTATTTTGTAATGCCTGAGTGAGATCTAACTGAATTTTTAGCAATGAAAATCAATGAATTTCCACTTTTTCTTAAGCCAATTTGAATTGGGTTTTCTGCCTCTTGAAACAAAAAGCATTCTATACTAAATATACTAAATAGGCACAGACAGTAAATCAGAAATGAGATGGAAAATAAAACCACAGACTTGGAAGACATTTTTTAAATTAACAAAGTGAACATCATGCATAAAAGTTTGAAAACCTCAGTGAAATTATTGTTTTCATAGAAAAATACAATTTTCCAAGATAAACTCAGAGTAAAAATGTTTAGTTAGATCAATAATCAAAGTTTAAGGAGTTCTCGTTGTGGCTCAGTGGTTAACGAATCCGACTAGGAACCATGAGGTTGCGGGTTCGATCCCTGTCCTTGCTGTGAGCTGTGGTGTAGGTCGCAGATGCGGCTCAGATTCCGAGTGGATGTGGCTCTGGTGTAGACCGGTGGCTACAGCTCTGATTCTTCCCCTAGCCTGGGAATCTCCATGTGCCGCAGGAGTGGCCTAAGAAACGGCAAAAAAAAAGACAAAAAAAAAAAAAAAAAGCTTAAAAACCACTACAATGGAAAATGGATAAAGAGTATAAATAGGAAATGCAAAAAGAAGACAAGTGTTTAGTAATGAAGCAAAATCAGTAATAACTAAAATATAAAAGTAAGCCGTGAAAATTATTATTTTATTATTTTGGTATACAAAAAGGTTATATACCTGATGCCAAGAAAAAGAATGACCTTTCTTAGTGATGGTTTCACTTTGTAGATGTAAGTCCTCTCCTTCAGTGTGGAACATAAGCTGATACAATTTTTTTCTAAAGGACGATTGAGGAAGTTGGATCAAGCCCCAAATACACATAGTCCTTTGAAACTATCCTCCCAAAATATTCCAGAGGGGCACATGAAGATTATAGATGAAAAGATACACAGCACAGGTTAGTTATATTTGTGAGGAATTTATACCAGCCTAATTCTCAAGAGTAGGGAATTGGTTAAGTAAATCATCTTAATTTAAAAAACACAATTTTATGAATCTTAAGTTGTTGATATAGGAGGTTATATCCTGGCAAGGGAAAACTTAAAATTTGTGATAAACCAAAATAGAAACAGGTCTTATGAAAGGCTAGAATATAATTAATAAATATTTAATTTTTCATGTTTTCTTCTGTTTTCTACACTTCTATGGAGTATGCAATTTTTTTTTAAGAAAACATGTTAAAACCTAAGGTTCAAACATTTGGCTTGCTTTTTTAGTTTATAGAGTTTTAAAATAACAGATATAACTGGAGTATCTCTTTGTAAAATGAACTGATGAAACATATGCAATAATAAATATATGTATATATATAACTATATATAAATATAGTTATATATATATATAAAATGTTTCATCTAACAATGAAGTACTCCAAATTATGTACATCTAGTCTGTCAGAATCCAGGCATGAAAATCTCTGAAACTAACAATTTTTGAGTATAAAGGCCACCCTCAGGTGATTCCCACAGGTTTCATGTTGGTAAATTGGGAAAGGTTATAAAAAAAACAAAAAACAAAAACCAAAACCACCTCCAAATGATTAATTTTTCCTGGGAAGATGTTGCACTTGATATCACATGGATGAAAAGGCCTAAAAAATGAAAATTAGCTCTATTTAAACATTTACCACTCCAGGTGAATATCTGCTTATCTTATTTTTTTTTTTTTCCCTTCTCATCTCTTTGCAAACAACAAAAAAAAATAAGCTCCATGTTGCAATTTCTCTCTTCCCGAGTTAACAATACTATTGACTTTCACAGTGATCTTAACTGAGAAGAACATGTATTTCCTGGAGAGCCTGAGAAAACTTTCATCATTCTTTGACTCAGTTTCATCCTGCCTTTAACTGATAGTCTTTCTTGCTTTCTTCTTGTGTTCATTTCTTGTTGCTGCTGCTGAGGGATATTGAGGTAATTCATTTAAGTACGGTGTACCTATATACTCATTCATCATTTTTTAAGTCTCTGCTGTACCAATCCTTTTTCCTAAGGCACTGATTCTTTGATTATGACAGTTTCATATTCCTTCTGCTGACAAATATTTTGCTTTGACCTTTAATCTTTAGTTAGGAAATGATTAGCTGATATGGTTTCCTACCTGGAGCCTGAGGCAAATTGATCACTTTGTCCTCATTGCAGGAGGGAAACCAAAACAAAACAGAACAATTAAGCATTAGACTCCCTCAGAAATATAATTTTGATTTCATGAGTTCAATTCAAAAATTAATACTTGTTAAGTTATAGGCAATGACACACAAGTTCCCTGAGGGCAAAGACTTTGTTATTATCATCACTGTGATATTCACCAAAATATCAAAGATATACTATAGCCCATAGTGAAAACTCAATAAATGTTTGTGAATGCATGCCTGACTGAATGAAGGACACTGTCCCTGCCCTTATGAGATAACAGCTCCATATCACTGATATCAAACCTTTTTCTGTCTACAGTTCATACAATACCCCCACCCCCTTCTTTGGTTTTAGTGGAAGAAATACACAAATTTTTTCAATAAACTGCTGTATTACATTTCAGAAATAGAGTGCTTTGGGAGCACAGAAAAGGATACTCCAATTAGTCTGGTACATTTCTCCAAAAAGACATACAGGATTTCCCGTTGTGGCAAAGCAGAAATGAATCTGACTAGTATCCATGAGGATGCAGGTTTGATCCCTGGCCTTGCTCAGTGGTTGGGGATACAGCACTGCTGTGAGTTGTGGTGTAGGTTGCAGATGTGGCTCGGATCCTAAGTTGCTATGCTATGGCTGTGGCATAGGCCAGCAGCTGTAGTTTTGATTTGACCCCTAGCCTGGGAACTTCCATATGCCAAGGGTGCAGCCCTAAAAAGAAAAAAAAATGAAGACATACAGATGGCCATTGGGCACATGAACAGATGCTAGTCATTGCTAATGACTATAGAAATGCAAATCAAAACTACAATGAGGTGCCATCTCACACTGGTCAGAGTGGCCATCATCAAAAAGTCTACAAATAATAAATGGAAGAGTGGGTGTGGAGGAGAGAGAACTTTCTTACACTGTTGGTGGGAATGTAAATTGGTGCATGGAAAACAGTATAGAGTTTTCTCAAAAAACTATAAAATAGAGTTGCCATGTGATCCAGAATTCCACTCCTGGGGATATACCCAGACAAAACTGTAACTTGAAAAGATACATGTACCCTTATGTTCAAAGCAGCACTACTTACAGTGGCCAATACATAGAAACAAGCTAAATGTCCCACTGACAGATGAATGGGAAAAGAAGATGTGATATATATATACAACGGAATATTACTCAGCCATATGAGAGAAGGAAATAATGCCACTTGCAGCAATATCGATGGACCTAGAGATTAAGTGAAGTCAGAAAGAGAAAGACCAATACCATGTGATATCACTTATATGTGGGATCTAAAATATAACACAAATGAACTTATTTACAAAACAGAAAGAGACCCCCAAACAAGGAGAGCAGACTTGTGGCTGCCAAGGGAGAGGGAGAGATGAACTGGGAGTTTGGGATTAACAGAGGCAAACTATTATATATAGGATGGATAAGTGATAAGGTCCTACTGTATAGCACAGGGAACTATTTCAATATCCTGTAATAAACCATAATGGAAAGGAATATGAAAAATAATATATATGTATAACTGAGTCACTTTCTTGTACTGAAGAAATTAACACATTATAAATCAAATCTACTTCTATAAAATTAAAAAAAATTAATCTGGTAGTTCTGATAAGGCTCCTCAGAGGAAAATACTTGAGCTGAGTCCTGAAATGGTAGAGGAGTTCACTAGCAGAAAAAAGATATGGCTGGCACTTGTGTGCAGACCTCATGCCTGTAGAAAATTGGAAAAGTCAGGCATCTAGCAAGGGCAAGTCCAAGACCTAATTAAAATTTTTTTTTTTTTTTTTTCCGAGACCTAATTTGCAAAGCCCAGTGCAAAGGGTCAAGGCATCCTGCGGAGCCCAGCTCCATCTGAAAGGACAGTATAGTCCAGTCTCTGTGGGAAAGCAGGCTCAATGCTGCTGGAACTTCTGCTTCTCCAAGAGAAGCTAGGAGCTGAATGGTTAAAATGTAACTCTTACAATGTGAAAACAATTAACTTGGTTAAAAACAAGCTAAAATATACAATACAAGACAGAAGAGCCATGCTGCAGGCCTGGGGCCACTAGTTTGCTCCTCTGATACCCAAGCATTCTTATTGACAAATTCTGAAGAATTGAGAACATAGTCCAAGAGAATCTTTTTCAGATTTATTATTTTTTTAATTTTTAACATTTGTTTTTGTTATTTTAATTTTTTAATTGTTATTTCCACAATACAATTTTTTTCCCACTGTACAGCATGGTGACCCAGTTACACATACATGTATACATTCTTTTTTCTCACATTATCATGCTCCGTCATAAGTAACTAGACATAGTTCCTAGTGCTACACAGCAGGATCTCATTGCTGATTCATTCCAAAGGCAATAGTTTGCATCTATTAACCCCAAGCTCCCAATCCATCCCACTCCCTGCCCCTCTCACTCAGCAACCACAAGTCTGTTCTCCAAGTCCACGATTTTCTTTTCTATGGAAAGGTTCATTTGTGCCATATATTACATTCCAGATATAAGTGGTATCATATGGTATATGTCTTTCTCTTTCTGACTTACTTCACTCAGTATGAGAATCTCTGGTTCCATCCATGTTGCTGCAAATGGCATTATTTGGGGTTTCTTTATGGCTGAGTAGTCTTCCTAATCCAATCATCTGTCGATGGGCATTTGGGTTGTTTCCATGTCCTGGCTATTGTGAACAGTGTTGCAATGAACATGTGGGTGCATGTGTCTTCTTTAAGGCAAGTTATGTCCGAATATGTGCCTGAGAGTGGGATTGCTGGGTCATATGGTAGTTCTATGTATAGATTTCTAAGGTACCTCCATACTGTTCTCCATAGTGGTTGTACCAGCTCACATTCCCACCAACAGTGCAAGAGGGTTGCCTTTTCTCCACACCCCCTCCAGCATTTGTTATTTGTGGACTTATTAATGATGGCCATTCTGAATGGTGTGAGGTGGTATCTCATGGTAGTTTTGATTTGCATTTCTCTAATTATCAGGGATGTTGAGCATTTTTTCATGTGCTTGTTGGCCATCTGTATATCTTCCTTGGAGAAATGTATATTCATATCTTTTGCCCATTTTTCCATTCTGTTGTTGGCCTTTTTGCTGTTGAGTTTATAAGTTGCTTATATATTTTAGAGATTAAGCCCTTGTCAGTTGCATCATTTGAAATTATTTTCTCCCATTTTGTGAGTTGTCTTCTTGGTTTCTTTTTGGTTTCCTTTGCTGTGCAAAAGCTTGTTGGTTTGATTAGGTCCCAATGGTTTGTTTTTGCTTTTACTTCTGTTGCTTTGGGAGACTGACCTAAGAAAACATTTGTAAGGCTGATGTCAGAGAATGTTTTGCCTCTGTTCTCTTCCAGGAGTTTGATGGTGTCTTGCCTTATATTTAAGTCTTTCAGCCATTTTGAGTTTATTTTCAAGCATGGTGTGAGGGTGTGTTCTAGTTTCAATGACTTCCATGTAGCTGTCCAGGTTTCCTAGCAATGCTTGCTGAAAAGATTGTCTTTTTCCCATTTTATGTTCTTGCCTCCTTTGTCAAAGATTAATTGACCATAGGTGTCTGGGCTTATTTCTGGGTTCTCTATTCTGTTCCATTGGTTTGTGTGTCTGCTTTGATACCAGTAGCACCCTATCTTGATGACTGTGGCTTTGTAATATTGCCTGAAGTCTGGGAGAGTGATGCCTCCTGCTCAGGTTTATTTTGAACTTTACAGTTCATAAATAATAAAAGCTTAGTATAATATCTAGAACATACTTACAACTTCTGAATGTTCAGCAATGCTCACACCACTTAAAAAAGATGCTTCGGGAGTTCCTTTCATGGCTCAACAGTTAACGAAACTGACTAGGATCCATGAGGATGTGGGTTCCATCCCTGGCCTCACTCAGTGGGTTGAGGATCTGGCATTGGGGTGAGCTGCGGTGTACATCACAGACATGGCTCAGATATGGCATTGCTGTGGCTATGACGTAGGCCAGCAGGTTTAGCTCAGATTAAACCCCTAGCCTGGGAACCTCCACATGCCATGGGTGTGGCCCTAAAAAGAAAAAAAAATAAATAAAAAACTTCCTTTCTTTTATTAGTCCAAAGGACCTTAAGGAGTGAAGTTGCCACCCAGAGTCACTTATGAAACTTTAAAGATATAGATGTTAGAGACCCATCTCAAGCCTACTGAATCACAAGTCTGTATAGGAATAGAGACCTGAAATTTGTGCTTAGAAAAGATTCATGCACAGAGCTGAGAACTAATTATTCTATTAGTCTATGGGATCATTCAGTTGTGTTTTGCTACTAAAATCAGTGATAAGGGTAAATGTTTCTATGACATTTCTAGATAATAGAGTGATATTGACTATTTTGAAGTTAGTAAAAGTTTCACATACATTAAAGAAATAATAGAAAAATAAGGATTATGACTAGAATATTATCTTTACAGATAGACTGAAACAAGTTACTGATATTAATATGCTCTCTATGTAAATAATGTATTACATAATCACTAAACTTTATACATTAAAATTATATATTTGTGATTTTAAGCAAAGAAAGAGTAAGAGTCACCAAAAATAAGTAAGAGTCACTAAAAATATTGATATCTCCCCTCCACAACTTAATGTGTTTAAGTGCAGCTGATAAATAATTTATGGATTCCTGCCTAGCTATAAGTTACGCATTTTTTTGTAAATATGGTTCTAAGTATGTATAAATTATTGGAAAATAAATTTAAATATACTAGGTCCTGTGCAATGCTAGAAATAATTTTCTTAATGAAGAAATCATTGGCCTATTCATTTTTTAAAGGCTTTGAGGAAGAAATTCTTCTAGAAATCCTTTGGAACATTCTGGGGACAATTTTAATCACTTAACAATGAGCGCAGTTTAAAGAAATGGCATTATTGCTTATGCATGATTACCAAGTTACAGCAACTTTTAAAGAACCACCCTTCTGTTATTCGTTTTGCAACTTTGGCTGCCCTAGCAAAACAGTAATGGTTCTTTACTCCTGAAGAAAAAAATTGCTGTGTTTTAATCCCTGAAGAAGCTTAAAAAAATAACAGATGAAATGTCACATTCAATACTACTGAATTTGGTACATTGTAAAGAGATACTTGGGGAAAAATTATAGAGTTTCACTAATCATGTTATTTTCCTGTTTTCTGCTTTGGGTATTTCCACATGTTTTGTCAATATTGCATCATATTTTAAAGTTGTAAACATATTTTGCTTTCTAGTAGCTATAGTTTTAACAATATAATCTTAAATCCAAGTAATTGCCATGCTAAATTATACTTAGGAAAATTTATAGAGTATAATTTGACAATTGAACAATAAGGGTTTGGACTGTGCCCCACCACTTACATGTGGATTTTTCCCAATAAATACATACTACAGCAGGACACAATCCATGGTTGGTTGAATCTGCAAATGCCAAGCCACAGATATAGAGGGTCAACTACAAAATCATTTTTGATTTTCAACTGTTTGGAGGGTCAGTGCCTCTAACCATTGCATTGTTCAAAGGTCAACTCTTTATTTGTTTTCTTTAAATGAGATCAACATTCAAAAAAATCCACACCCAAATTTCCCTCCCATTCAGAGACAACTTTCTCCATAGCCGAGTCGCTTCAGATTGCCTGTGAAGATAAGGTTGTAGGTCAAATGGTCGAGGATTTAAAGCTCAAAGACATCATTTAAAAGTTAAGTTTAGTGTTATGGAAATTTAACTAAACAAGCTAAATTTAAAAAGAACAAAAGAAATACTGAAGTAAACAGAAACCCTGGTCAAGACCCACCTCCCTTCTTTGGAAATCCCCTAGTATCCCAGTTGAAAAGGTGAATCCTCGTGACCAGGTAGGCTCTTATCATCCTGATCTGAGGGGCTATGTTTGAGTATTCCCACTATCTATACTTAAGTTCTCTATAAGGAATCAATATCCTTGATGTCACTACTACAAAGAAAGCTTTCCATGTATGTTTTTGTGGGATAATTACTACTGTTGACCAGTGAACTAGAGTACTAACAGTGGCCACTCTGGGTCAGCATTGCCCACGCAGACCTGTGTACCACTGAGATCTCCCTGAGACTGAACTAGGCTTCCAAACCACCATCCACTGGCTCAAAGAACAAACAAACAAAAAACAACAAACAAAAACCACCCATTAATTTTGTTAGACTCTTCTCCTATTGCCAGCTCTGACATAAAATTCATCTACAAGCCTTACCAAATACATATCAAATTGTTTCATTTCTTCCCACTTCTGCCACTATCATCCTCTTCCAAGCCACACATCTCTTTTAGACAATGGCAGTAACTTCCTCCTGATCTCCCTGCATTTGTTCTTATTCTTCTCCAAATCCTTTTCTACACAGCCATCAGAATGATCCTCTTAAATCAAATAAAATCACTTATTCCCTGGATTTAAGCTATTCAACGTTTTTTCTTTACTTTTCAAGTAAAATACAAAAGCGTCATTGACAGAGAAGACAAGGATACGTCTGATTCACTACTAAGAGAGAGGAACGCAGGACCAAGGAGCAATGCTGAATAAGCAACCTGAATCTATATCCCAGAGGAGAAACCATGTTCCCCCATTTCCCTCCTTTTTAATAAGACTGGCATCGGAGCAACCTTCTTCATGAATGACATCAGACTGTCTAGACACAGGAGAATCTGGAGTTGAGGTGCCAATATTATAAAAATGGGAAGGTCTATGAACTTCAGATGACAGCACATGGAGACTCTGGGTCCAGATGGAAAAGAATGATTTTTCTGTTAAGTTTAGCTCAGAGGCAGACCCTCCATTGGAAGAAGGGCTGGGGTGGTAAAGGGGCTGTTTTCCCTATCTTGTCCCCATTTGGGCAACCCAGAATGAACGCTAGGCCATTTTTGGACAGTCTTGCTCATTGCATAACATCAAGATACTTTCCCTCTCTTATGGTTTCATTTACTTCTGAGTATTTATCAGAATCAATCTTACCTCATTTATTTTAAAAGAGTTAAAGTATTCATGCCTATTCTGTATCATTATTCTTGATGCATTACTTGTTTACTTGTTATTTATCTATGTTCTCTACAAAAAAAGGTAAGCTCCTTGGGCAGGGAGATTTTCTGTCTTGTTCTAAGTTTTATCCTTTAGGCACCACTTCCTATTTTTTCAGTAAACTAAGGTAGGACTTAAGGTGTATGCCATAACGTATTAATGTATGCCAATGGGTGTTTTTTAATCCTAAAAGAAATATTTTAATGCAATTTATCAGGTAAAACAAATTTTATATTTTTAATTTTTTATTTTTAGGGCCATACTTGTAGTATATGGAAGTTCCCAGGCTAGGGGTCATACCCAAGCTGCAGCTGCCAGCCACAGCCACAGCCACACCAGATCCATCCATAGCCACGACCATAGCCACACAAGATCCATCCGAGCCGCATCTGCAACCTACACTGCAACCTGCAGTAACAGTGGATCCTTAACCCACTGGGCAAGGCCATGGATTGAACCCACATCCTCATGGATACTAGTTGGGTTCTTAACCTGCTGGGAACTCCAGTAATATTAATTTTATAAAAATAGGTTTAGGTTCTAACCTTAACCATGTCCTTCCAAATGACATAGTTCTGTCTTATCATTTAAAGAGTATTCCTGGAGTTCCCGTCGTGGTGCAGTGGTTAACTAATCCGACTAGGAACCATGAGGTTTCGGGTTCGGTCCCTGCCCTTGCTCAGTGGGTTAACAATCCAGCGTTGCCGTGAGCTGTGGTGTAGGTTGCAGACGCGGCTCGGATCCCGCGTTGCTGTGGCTCTGGCATAGGCTGGCAGCTACAGCTCCGATTGGACCCCTAGCCTGGGAACCCCATATGCCGCAGGAGTGGCCCAAGAAATGGCAAAAAGACAAAAAAAAAAAAAAAAAGAAAGAGTATTCCTAACATTTATGATCCAACCTGACTTACTTTTGAGAATAAAAGGGAGGCTATTTAAATTATGCCAGGACAGGGAGAAACTAAACATCCATTTTCCCAAAGTCGGCATCCAAATAGCCAATAAGTACATGAAGAGATGCTCAGCATCACTAGCCATTAAGGGAAATGCAAATCAAAACCACAATGAGATAGCACCTCACACCAGTTAAAATGACTATCATCAGGAAGACAAGAGTTGTTTTTGAGGATGAGAGAAAGAGGCAACACTTGGGCACTGTTGATAGGAATATAAATTGGTGTAGCTACTACAGACAACAGTATGGAGGCTCCTCAAAAAGTTAAAAATAGAACTACCATATGATCCAGCAACTCCACTTCTTTGTATATATCCAAAGGAAATTAAAACAGGATATCAAAAAGATATCTTCACATCCATGTTTACTGAAGAATATTCACTATGTATTCACTGGCTATTTTTCACAATAGCCAAGACACTGGAACACTTAGGTATCCATCAACAGATAGATGGATAAAGAAGATGTTACCTATATCTATATCTGCATCTATATCTTTATCTATATACTGGAACATTACATAGCCACAAGAAAGAAGGCAATCTTGCCATTTGTGACACGATCAATGGACCTTGAGGGCATTATGCTGAGATCATTCAGACAAAGACAAATATTGTATGATATCACTTATATGTGGAATCTAAAACAGTCCAACTCATTAAAACACAGACTAGAATAATGGCTACCACAGCTGGAGGGTGGGGCAATGAGGGAAATGGAGAGGTGTTTAAGGGATAAACTTGCATCTAGTAAATTTCTAGACACACACAACATAGTGATTAGAGTCAACAATAATGTATTATAAACTTCAAAGTTACTAAGAGACAAGATCTTAGTTGTTTTCACCAAAAAAAAAAATAGTAATTATGTGACATGATAGAGGTATTTGCAGACACTATAGTGGTTATCATATTGCAATATACAATGCATCAAATGAACATGGTTACATTTTAAATTCACACAATTCTATATACCAATTATATCTCAATTGAAAAAAAGTGTGCCAGAATAACAACCATAAATAGAGATTTCTCTGGGCAATCCAAACTGCATGGTTAGCTGACTAAATTATATTCTATACTTAAGGAGACTGTGTTTCAAGTCTCTAAAATAATTTTCAAATTAATATATGGTATATCTAATAATCACATATTTCATGTATGCTCTTAAGAAGAGTAAGTTATATTTTGGTAGTTTTTACCAAGGTAAAGATAAAAATTAGCACATCATGCTAACTGTGTACCAGGTGATATGGTACTATGGTACTATTTGAACTCATTTAGTCCTCATAACAACTTTATAAATTAGGCATTGTTTTTATCTTTATCATAGAGATAAGAAACTGAGGCATAGAGAAGTTAAGTAATTAACTCAAGGTCACACAGCTGAGTGTGACCATAAATAATGGAGCCAGGCTTCAGACTCAACCAGTTTGCCTGCATAGTTCATGATCTACTATGGTTTATGTACGTGTCATGTATGGCAACTTACTCTCAGTATCTTACTTCTCTTTTCCACATGGTAAGTGGTATGGGGTGCACGAAGCAATAGTTTGAGGAATGCTTAAGAACGGACATAGGCAAAGCCATGACGAGGAATTTCAGGCATGCTGCAAAGCGTACTTTACTTGCTAAGAATATTCTCCTTCTGGGTAGGTCTTAGTCAAAAACAAAGAAAGGGAATAAAAAAGAGGATCCTGTTTTATGTTAGAAACATTTCATCTACTATTTTTTAAATAGTAGGCTAAAAATAAAGAAATTTCAAGTAATAAGGGTGATGTAATAGTCAATAATAGTCAAATCAATTTATTAATTGAATAAGAATTTGGTGTCAGGCAAATGAAATTAATGTCTGAAAGGCTTTTAAATATCACTGACTCAAATATAAAGCATTCCTGATTAAGACAGTAAAATCTTAGCTGTAAGTTCCAACAAGTAGGAAGCCAAAAAAGCCTCAATGTAGATGTTTTATGAAGAAATAATATGATTTTTAAGGCAATTATTTTATAGATTAAAAAATAGTATCTTCTTACACAATGGTATCAGTTGTAATGTTAAGCACTTGTAATACTATATTTTAAACATCAATAGTTTTAAATTTCTTGTTTCAAAATCAGTTTTAAAGATAACATTGATTTCCATTTTTTCATCTAAGGCACTTGGAAGTTACCATTCCATACTAAGAACAAATGAAAAGCTGAACAGATTCAAGAGTCATATATTCTTCTTGAGTTCTTAAGAGAGGCATGAACACAGGATAAATGGCCACTCCCAAGACTAAAGGGACAAACAGGAGAATACACGGAGTAAGGACTTACCAGAGCAGAGATTCACGAGCAGGCACCACCACATGAATCAGTTCGAGGGTAGGAACACCTGAAATGTAATTGACAAAGTGCTGAAGGCTCAGTGTGGCAACTCTGAGAGGTAAAATTCCCAGGGGATCCAGTCTTGGGGCTATAGGGTGGGTCACAGTATTATGAGATTTACCTCCAGGAGCTTGACCGCATTTCCACAGTAGATAGGGGGAAAAAAATTGCCTCCTGCTTCCAAGCAAGGGGAGGAGAAAAGGAGCCATTTTGAAACACACCAAAGTACCCTGACCTTCTTAATAAACCCTACCCTCAGGGGAAACTAATTCACTGGAGCCTAACCTTCTCGGTATTATTAGAGCCTAACTGACTGTGGGAAGGGAAGTACCTAATTCAAGCCAGCTTTAGTCTTCCATGTGAAAGAAGGGACACAATAAACTCCAGCCAATACTAGCCATCTGATCCCACCCATGGAGAGAGAAAAAAAACTGAGAAAAACTTGTGATGTACAGAGTCCAGAGGCATAGTTCACTAAAAGCTTGAGTCGCAATCACAGGACCATAGAACCCTTCTCCCTCCCACTACACCACATCTATAAAGGCCTATTTATAGCTGTTCTTTTTACAGGGTACATCATGTCTGGCTATCAAGAAAAAAATTACAAGGCATATCAAAGAGCAAAAAACACAGTTTGAAGAGAAAGAGTAAATATCAGAACCAGACATGATAGGTATATGGGAATTATCAGACAAGGGATCTAAAACAACTATAGTTACTAAGCCAAGGGCTCTAATGGATCAAGTAGACAGCATGCAAGAGCTGATGGGCAGTATAAGAAGAATAATGGGTATTTCAAGAAAGTATCTAAAACAAATTCTAGATTTCAAAATTACTGTAACAGATGGAGTTCCCTGGTGGCTCAGCAGGTTAAGGATCTAGCATTGTCATTTCTGTGGCTTGGGACCTTGCTGTGGCATGGGTTCAATCCCTGGCCCCAGACCTTCTTCATGCTGTGAATATCAAAAAAAAATTACTGTAACAGAAATAAAGAATGCCATTGATGGGCTCATTAGTAGATTGAACAATGCTGAGGAAAGACTCTGAGCTTAAGGATATATTGATGGAGACCTGGAGAACCAAAGCAAAAAGGACAAAGAGTGAATAAAAGACAGATTATTTAAGAACTGTAGGACAACTAGAAAAGGAATAAATTACACATAATAGCAATAACAGGAGAGAAGAAAGAGAAAGATAAAGAAGAAATATTGGAAACAGTGGTGATGAAGAATTTCCCCAAGTTAATGTCAGACACCACATGGCAGATCCAGGAAGTTCAGCGAATACCAAGGAGAATAAATGCAGAAAACAAGCAAACAAACAAAAAACAAAACCCATGCTTATGCATATCATTTTCAACCACAGAAAATGAAAGGTAAAGAGGGAAATCCTGAAAGAAGCCAGAGGAATAAAAATACCCTAACTATAGAGGAACAAAAATAAGAATTATACCCAACTTCTCGGAAACCATGCAAGCAAGAAAAGAGTGAGATGAAACATTTAAAGTTGAGAGAAAAGAAAAAAAAAAACCTAGAATTCTGTACCCTGCAATTCTGTACCATTTATTATCTGTAACAAGGTATAGTGTTATTTGAATGTGGATTAGAATAAGCTGTAAATGTATATTGCAAACTCCAGGGAAACCAATAAAAAAGTGAAAAATGAAGTATAAACAACATGCTAAAAAAGGATAAAAAAGGAATGCTGTAAAATACTCAATTAAAATGACAAAAGGCACACAAATAATGGAAGACAGGAACAAAAAACAAAGGTAGCAAATGGAAATCAGTAACAAATATGGTAGACATTAATCCAACTATGTCAATAATCATGTTGAATTTCAATGATCTAAATGTACTGATTAAAAGAGATTGTCAAAATGGATCAAAAAATAAGACAAGAAACTCATTTAAGTATAAAGACATATAGATTAAAAGTAAATGCATTCAGAAATACATCCCATGTTAACACTACTTAAAAGAAAACAGGAGTAACTATATATTAATTTCAGACAGAGTCAACTTCTATGCATGGGTAGTTATCAGGGATAAAGAAGGATATTATAAAGATAAAGGACTCAATTCTCCAAGAAGTTATAATAACCCTTAATGTGTATATACCTAACAAAATTGTCAAATTATATGAGGCAAAAACTAATAGAATTGCAAAGAGAAATAGATGAATCCACAATCATAGATGGAGACTTCAATAACTCCTGATCAAAAACGGATAGATTGGAATTCCTGTTGTGGCTCAGTGAGCTAAGAACCTGACATAGTGTCCGTGAGGATGCAGGTTCAATCCTTGGCCTCTCTTAGTGGGTTAAGGATCTGTTATTGCTGCAAGCTGTAATATAGGTCATGGATGTGGCTTGGATCTGGTATTGATGTGGCTGTGACAGAGGCTCCAGCTACAGCTTTGATTTTATCTCTAGCCTTGGAACTTCTATATGCTGCAAGGGAAGCCCTAAAAAGCAAAAAAAAGAAAGGACAGATCACACAGGCAGAAAATCAGTAAGGACACAGTTGAATGCAATAACATCATCAAACAACTAGATATAACTGACATTAGAGTCAATACTCTAAAGTTAGACTGCTTTATTTAACAATACAGAAAACACATTCTCAAGTTCAGAAGGAGCATTCACCAAGATAGACTATAATCTTGGATGTAAAACACTCTTAAAAACTTAAATAGAAATCTAACACTGTATGCTCTCAGTTATAACAGAATTAATGTAGAATTCAAAACAGAAGAGTAGCTAGAAAATCCCCACATATGTGGAGATTAAATAACACATCTCTATATAACATGTGTCAAAGAAGAAATCTCAAGAGAAATTAAAGAATATCTTGATAAAGTGAAAATTCAAACACAGCTTATTAAATTTGTGGGATGCAGTGAAAACAGTCCTTGAAGGGATATTTTAAATATATTAGAAAAGAAAAAATATAAAATCAATAATCTACATTTTAACTTTAGGAAACTGGAAAAGTAATAGCAAATTTAATCCAAAATAAGCAGAAGAACAGAAATAATGAGAGCAGAAATCAATAAAATTGAAAATAAGGAATCAGTAGAGAAAAATCAATGAAACAAAAATCTGTTTCTTTGAAAATATTAATAAAATTGATATACCTCTTTCCAGAGAAGATGCAAATTACTGATATCAGAAATGAAAGAGGGAACATCACTACAGATCCTATGGACATCAAGTAATTCTAACAACTCTATGCCCGTATATGTCATAATCAAGATGAAATTGATCAATCCTTGAAATAAATATTTTGCCACATTCATAAGAGACTAGACAATCTGAATAGATATTTATCTATCAAATAATTTAAGCAATACATAATAACCATCCAAAAGAGAAAGACCAGGCCCAGATAGGTTCATTGCTGAATTAACCAAACATTTAAGAAGAAATTTTACTGATTCTCTATGATCTCTCCTAGAGAATAGAATCAGAGGGAATACTTCCTAACTAATTCTATAAGGGCAGCATTACCCTAATAACAAAACTGACAAAGACATTATAAGAAAAGAAAATTACGAACAAATATTTCTCATAATTATTGGTGGAAAATTCTTCAAAGAAATACTATCAAATCAAATTCAACAATGTATAAAAGAAGCACACGCCATGACCAAGTGGGATTCATCCCAAATATGCAAGGTTATTTCTACATTCAAAAACCAATTAGTTGGAGTTCCTGTCGTGGTGCAGTGGTTAATGAATCCGACTAGGAACCATGAGGTTGCGGGTTCGATCTCTGCCCTTGCTCAGTGGGTTAAGGATCCGGCGTTGCTGTGAGCTGTGGTGTAGGTTGCAGACATGGCTCGGATCCCGCGTTGCTGTGGCTCTGGCATAGGCCGGCAGTTATAGCTGTGATTGGACCCCTAGCCTAGGAACTTCCATATGCCGTGGGAGCGGCCCAAGAAATGGCAAAAAAAGACACACACACACACAAAAAAAAAATTAGTGTAATCCATTATATCACCAAGATTTAAAAACAGTATGATTATAGCAATAAATGCAGAGAAAGCATTTGATAAAATCCAGTGCCCATTCATAATAAAAATTATCAGTAAACTAGAAATAATGAGGAACTTCCTCAACTTGATAAAGGATATTTACCAAAAACATACAGCCTACATCATACTTAACGGTCAGAAACTTGATGAGGATCTTCAAGATCTTGGAAACTTCTTGAAGATCTTGGAAACTTCACTAAGGTTAGTTACAAGACAAGGGTTTTCTATGTTACCATGCCTTTCCTTTCTCTCTCTCTCTCTATTTTTTTTTTTTTAGGTTTTATTGAAGTGGAATTGATTTACAATGTTGTTATTTCTGCTATACAACAAAGTGATTCAGTTATACATGTACACTGTTACCACTCCTTTTCAACATTATACAATAAGTTCGAGCTAATGCAATCAATAAAAAACCTGGAAATTGAGAGTTCCCGTTATGGCTCAGTGGTTAACGAATCTGACTAGGAACCATGAGGTTGTGGGTTCGATCCCTGGCCTCACTCAGTGGGTTAAGGACCCGCGTTGCTGTGAGCTCTGGTGTAAGTTGCAAATGCGGTTTGGATCTGGTGTTGCTGTGGCTGTGGTGTAGGCTGGCAGCTACAGCTCCGATTCGACCCCTAGCCTGGGAACCTTCATATGCTGTGGGTACGGCCCTAGAAAAGGCAAAACAAAAAAAAACCAAACAAAAAACCTGGAAATAATAAGTGATTATAACAAGACTCCAAGATATTTGGTTAATATGTAAAAGTCAATCATTAACCTGTAAACCATCAATGAAGAAGTGGAATTTGAAATTAAAACACCATAATACTTATATAAGCACACCCCAAATGAAATATTTATGTATAAATCTAACAAAATATATATAAGATCTATATGAGGAAAACTAAAAACTCTGATGATTGAAATCAAAGAACTAAATAAATGGAGAGATAGTTCATGTTCATGGAAGAGAAGAAAATATTTTCAAGATATTAGTTCTTCCTAATTTACTCTATATATTCAATGCAATCCCCAGAAAAACCCCAGAAAATTTTTTTATGGATATCAAAAAACTGATCTGAAGTTTATATGGTGGGGCAAAAGACCCAGGATAATCAACACATTATTGAAGCAGAAGAACAAAGTTGGAGAAGTGACACTACCCAATTTCAAAACTTACTATAAAGGTGCAATAACCAAGACTGTGTGATACTAGCAAAGAATAGACAAAGACCAATGGGACAGAATAGAAAGCCCAGATATTGACTCATATAGAAAAGTCAACTGATCTTTGACTGAGAAGCAAAGGCATAACAATGTAATAAAGATAGGCTTTTCAATAAATGGTGCTGGAACAACTAACAGCAACATGCAAAAAAATAAAATAAAATAAATAAGTCTAGACACAGAATTTACAGCTTTTACAAAAAACAACTCAAAATAGATCCTAGACCTATGTAAAACACAAACCCATAAACTTCCTGGAAGATAATATAGGAGAAAACTTAGATGACTTTGGGTATAGAGATGACTTTTTGGATATAAAACAAAGTCGTGATCCATGAAAGAAATGATTGATAAGACAAACTTTTGAAAATTAAAAACTTCTGTTCTATGAGAGACAATGTCAAGAGAGTGAGTGGACAAGATACAGACTTGGAAAAATATTTACAGAAGACATCTGATAAAGGACTTATCCAAAATATACAATGAATACTTAAAATCTAACAATAAGAAAATGAAAAATACAATTAAAAAATTAGGCAAAGACCTTAAGAGATACCTCACTAATGGAAATATACGGATGGTAAATAAGTACATGAAAAGATGCTTCCTACCATATGTCAGCAGGGAGATGCAAATTAAAACAACGAAATACTCCTACATCCTTATTAGAAAGGCCAAAATCCAGGACACTAATATTACCATATATAGGTGCCACGCTGGAGCAATAGGAACTCTCATTCATTGCTGATGGAAGTGCAAAATGGCAGTCACTTTGGAAGACAGTTTGGCAGTCTCTTACAAAACTAAACACATTCTTACCATATGATCTAGTAGTCATATCCCTTGGCATTTAGCCAAGGGATTTGAAAACATGTCCACCCAAAAGCATGCACATAGATCTCATAGTAGTTTTATTCTTAACAGCCAAAACTTGGAAGCAATGAAGATATCCTTCAGTAGGTGAATGGATAAATAAGTGGGTACATCCAGACAATGGAATATCATTCAGCATTAAAATGTAATGCAGTCCATCAGTCACCTCCTGCAGCTCAATACCAAGGAAACAGAAAAACCCCAACAAAAAAATGGGCAGAAGATCTAAACAGACAATTTTCCAAAGAAGATATAGAGAAGGCCAAAAAACACATGAAAAGATGTTCAACATCACTAATTATTAGAGAAATACAAAACAAAACTATCATAAATTAGTTAACCCGCCAGAATGGCCATCATCAAAAGTCTACAAACAATAAATGCTGGAGAGGATGTAGATAAAAGGGTACCACCCTATTACATTGTTGGTGGGAATGTAAATTGACAAAACCACTATGGAAAACAGCATGGAGATTTCTCAAAAAACTAAAAATAAAATTATGGAGTTCCCATTGTGGCGCAGTGGTTAACGAATCCGACTAGGAACCATGAGGTTGCAGGTTCGGTCCCTGGCCTTGCTCAGTGGGTTAAGGATCTGGCGTTGCCGTGAGCTGTGGTGTAGGTTGCAGACGCGGCTCTGATCCCATGTTGCTGTGGCTCTGGCGTAGGCTGGTGGCTACAGCTCCGATTGGACTCCTAGCCTGGGAACCTCCATATGCCGAGGGAGCGGCCCAAGAAATAGCAAAAAGACAAAAATAAATAAAAAAATAAATAAAATTACTATTTGATCCAGTTATCCCACTCCTGGTATCTATCCAGAGAAACCCATAACTTAGTAAGATACATGTAGTCCAATGTTCTTTGCAGCACTATATACAATAGCCAAGACATGGAAGCAGCCTAAATGTCAATTGACAGAGGAATGGATAAAGAAGATGCTGTGTACATACACAATGAAATATTACTTAACCATAAAAAGGAATAAAATAATGGCATCTGCAGCAACATGGATGGTCCTAGAAATTATGCTAAGTGAAGTTAGACAGAGAGACACCAATGTCATATGCTATGACTTATATGTGGGATCTAAAAAAAGGATACAATGAACATTGCAGGACAGATACTGACTCACAAACTTCGAGAAATTTATGGTTTCCAAAGGAGACATATCGGGGGGTGGGGAGAATGGCTGTGGGTTTGGGATGGAAATGCTATAAAACTGGGTTGTGATGACTGTTGTACAACTATAAATGTAATAAACTTCACTGAGTTAAAAAAAAGTAGTGAAGTATCAAGACATAAAAAGACATAGGGGAACCTTAAATGCATTTTACTATGTGAAAATAGCCAATCTGAAAAGACTACATATACTGTATGATTCCAACTATATGACATTCTGGAAAAGGCAGAACTAAGGAGATGGTTAAAAGATCAGTGGTTGGATGGGTTTGGGAGGGGGATACAAATAGGAAGAGCAGTGAAGATTTTTAAGGCAGTGAAAATACTCTGCATGATATCATAATGATGGATGCATGCCGTGACACATTCGTCCAAACCTACAGAATGTACAACATCAAGTGTGAACTGTAAAGTATGAACTTTGGATTAGGATGTCAATGTAAGTTCAGCAACTGTAATAAACGTACCACTTTTTGAGGGATACTGATAATGGAAAAGGCTCTGCAAGTGTGGAGATGGAAGGTATGAGGGAAATCCCTGTACCTTAAAGTCTTAATAAAAAATGACCTATCTTGGAGTTCCTGTCGTGGCTCAGTGGTTAACAAATCCGACTAGGAACCAAAGGCTGCGGATTCTATCCCTGGCCTTGCTCAGTGGGTTAAGGATTCTGCGTTGCCGTGAGCTGTGATGTAGGTTGCAGACGTGGCTCAGATCCTGCATTGCTGTGGCTCTGGCATAGGCTGGCGGCTACAGCTCCGATTAGACCCCTAGCCTGGGAACCTCCATATGCCGCAGGAGCAGCTGTAGCAAAGACAAAAAAAAAAAAAGATCTATCTTAAATGTAAATTATTCATTCCATACAGAAAAGAATAAAGTAGATATTTGATAATCAATCAAAATCTAACCATCTGAAGTAATCATCATTAATAAAATTGAGCATTATTTAATATGTGGCATATTTTTATCTAGAGGAACATATACATATAGGATTTTATAATAAAATTATGCTATCTTTAAAACAAAAATATAAATTTCAACTTTGCATTTAACTGAATTTAAAAACTGAAGTGGAACTGATGAGATTTATGAATAAAATTTATCATCACCAGTAATACAATTTCTTAAATGATCTGTCAGATTAAGACAAATATGATGGAAAACATTGAATATGAAGTAAAATTTTAAACTATGTTTCAATTTTTTTCTCTTAATGGAGTGTATTCTGCAGAATGATGCAAAATAAACACTCAAACGTGCTCCCACATTTCCTCTCCTGATCCAGATTGCTAAAGAAGTGGGCGCTTCCTATCTTAAAAATGAAGCACCGATGACTTCTACATAGGGAAATATTTTTGAGGAGGAGTAAGTGAAAATATCTATTTTCCAGAACATCAATTCCTCTCGAATTTTGTAAGCCATCTCATTATATATATTATTCATGTAATAAGATAATATTTTTCTGATTTCTACACTTTAAACACTTTGTTTTATATTTAAGTGGATTTGAACTCACTGACAGTTCTTTTCTCTTTGTCAGTTTCAATGTTTACCAGTTTGGAACTTAAAAAATTCACCCCTTTGAACAGGATTTTAGTAAATAGTTTTTTATTTGTTTACTTTTCTTGATTGATTTTGCTTTTGTTTTTCTCTATAAAGTTCATACCTGCCACATTCTCTCCATGAACAAGAAATTCTGTTTCCTTGATGGCTGGACGATAACTTCGTTGAGTATACATTTTAGACTTATGCTTTCTTTACCTCACTGCTTTGTAGTTATTGCTTTACTATTTTGGGGCATTGACAGATGCCTTTCTTCTCCAATAAAACATTATTAGTTATTTGACTCAATATCAATTAATTTCATTTTTTAGAAAGATTTAGTGAGTTGTATATTCTAAGTATTATTTCTTTTTTAAAGTATAGTTGATTTACATTGTTGTGCCAGTTTCCACTGAATAGCAAAGTGACTCAGTCATACATACTTTGAGTATTTTTTCTTTGTTGCTGTTTTTTTTATTCATAAAATATCTTCCTGTTGCCCTAATATTTGTTTGACATCTTGATCATATGTAATTTATCTTTAGTTACACTTTCTTTCCCATTGCATGTTGCTAACATTTGTTTCCTTGTCTTCTGATGCCTTCCTGTGTTAGATTAGGTTTAGTAGAGGTCTGGGACCAGTCTGACAATTGACCTCTTTTTATTCCCACACACATGCACATCTGCATACATACACACACACACACACGCACACGTGCACGCGCACACACACACACATTGCTTTTGACTGAAGAATTCTTTATCTCCAAAGTTTAAAACTTCATCAGGATTTTTCTTAGTGCAGATTGTTGTTGAATATTTTCCTAGACATCCGTTGGGTTTGCAGTTCAATTTCTTCCCTATTTTGCTTGATTATACTTTGAAGAATTGTCCTGTGCCTTTGTTGAACTCCTTACTTTAGGGACACTAATTTAGATCCACTGGCATTAAGTCTGCCTATTCACTTTTAATCCAAATTTCTCCAAATTGGAGTGGGAAGTACAGCATTAGGGATCAATCTTAGGAACTGTAAGGTTATCTTTTTTTTTCTAATAGCGGTAAACCCATTTCAGTATTCTAATGTATTTCAGTATTTAGAATTCAATTTTCCAGTATAACCAACACATTTATTTTTCCCATTCCCAATATGTGAATTTATAAACAGTATATAACCTTATGTATTAAATAAGTATATAAAATGGTACATGGTCATAGAGTACAATACTAACAAAATTACAAAAATAGGTGATGAGAGAAATATACGTAGTGATAGCATTTGATATTTCTTGATTTGCAATGAAATATTCTTACTCTAAAGTAAAGACCTAATTTTGGTCAGAGAAAAAAAAATGTACCATAGCCCTAAAGTTCTAAAAGTTCTTTACAGCTTTCATTTGTGGTATGCACTATGTACACACTACATAATAGTAATTTTATGAAATATAAAAAAGTAACTTTGGAATCCTTTGATGTCCTGAATGATTTTGGTGAATGTTGTTGGGAAAGAGCATAAAACCCTGAAGTACTTACACACATAGGCACCTCATTTACTTAATTCTTATTTGAACCTTTTGAATTACTTCAAAAATTGCCTTGATTTTCAGATTTTAAGTGTCATCACTGGGACATATTTTCATTTTACTGCTTTGTCTCTACTTCATTGTTTTTCTCAAATCTAGCCCGAAGGAGATCACTTGATACAAGCCATTTTCTTCTCAGTCATATTTTATTGAAATGCCAACTAGCAGTAGAATTTTCCTTTCTGCGAACTTTTGAAACTCAGGGTGATCTTGGCTTTTACTTGATACTTGAATAAATGCAAATCCCCTGATAAGTTTTTCACATGAGCTATTTAGCCTGACACTTAAGCTTGGGCATAGCAGTGACTGTCTTCACATTCTGCTTCTGCATTCCAAGAGTTATAAATATTATGCTGTACTTGCCCCAAAGCAAAAGTGTATCCACCAAGATATTTGCTGAGATCAGGAGTCTCTGGGCCTCATTTTAAAACAATAGCATTAAAAAGAAAGCAACATTAATAAGTAAGAGAAATAAGAATTCAGAATTTTTTTAATAAAGTTAAAAAAATCTCCATTGGTTGGAAGTTACCCTGAGTAATATAACAGCATCTCATAAGAGGCTGCTGTTGAATTCTCTCTCTTAAGAAACAATTCACCCGAGTGGAATGATTCTTGGATTTTGACACTTTAATTATTACCCCTGGATTGCATTTGTATGGACTTCCACAGATTTTAAACTTTTTAGACAGTAAAAATTTCAGAAACTAAGTCTATATGATGTTACATTTAATTTCATTTCAATCATGTGATAATATTTTCAAAGTAAACAACAATCTAAACATTAAAAATGACTATTTCTGTTGAAAGTCCTAGCTAAATAATTACAACCCTATACTAGAATATTATAAATTTTTTAAAAAATAAGATTCAATTTTAATTCCAATTAGAATTTTTTGATCAAACCCTTGTTTCCTCAGAGACCATAACAAGGTAGATCACCCGTGAAGTTAAAGGATTCTGGCACCGTAATAGGGGAAGTTTTGAATTTTGCTTGCCTTCTTTGAGCTATTGTGCATTTTTTACCTTACTCAACTTATAAAGGAAAAACTGGGACTATGCTTTAAATTTTTTGTCCGGCTTTTGAAAGAAAGCAGACCGCTAATTTGGAAGTTTCCAGACATAGATGCAGAGACTAAAAGATCTCTAAATTTAAATTCCAAAGCATGCACACATTGCTGGACAGTGGAGTAGCAGCCACAGTATACCAAAATCAAAACTTCCAAGGCAGGTTCAGATCACCTACTCTCAGGAACTCTTAACTCTGTAAAACTCCCTAATGCCAGAGCTAGAATCCTAAAAAGACCTATACAACAGGAGCAACATCTGCCTTGGCCATCTTTTCTTTTCTTCTCTCTCTCTCTCTTTTTTTTCTTCCCCTCACACTCAGCAGGGGGAAATCTTTAGAGGTACTCTAAACTGCTGTTTGAGCTGCTCTCAAGTCTCAGATCAAATCCAAAAAGAAGTTCAAAGAATCTATAAATTACGAAAAACAAAAGCAGAATGCAAAATATTAAAAAAAGAAAAAAAAAAGGGAAAACTAAAACTCAGCCAACTCAACTGACAATTTGGCTCCAGGTCAACAATAGAAACTACAAAGGGAAAGCTCATATCTATCCAAAAGACACCAGAAATAGGGACTTTAAAGTGAGGCAATTAAAACATGTTAGGTCCAATAACTGCATTCTACAGTTTCAAAGGTTTACTAGTTATGCATTGCCTATGAATTGAATCCAATCCCTGGCTGGATTGATGTTTAAGGACTTCCAAAAGTTGGCAATAACCTACTTTTCCAGCCTCATTACACCAAAATGGTTTTTAAAATGTTCCATCCAAGTAGCTTTATTGCCAGTGAAAGTCATGATATATCCCAGGGGTCTGAGATACCTAATATACTTTTATCTTTGAAATTTGTGCATTTTGTTTAATAGAAAAAAAATGCTTTTACTTACTTGTCATTGAATTAAATCCATATTCCCAGAAATGTGCAATATTAACTCTGTCACTCAACCTAATTTTTAGTGCAGTGTCCTATGTACCAGAGAGTATTAGCATTCCAATATGAGTGGCCAGGAGGTAAGAGAACTAAAGCCTCAGCTTCTGGTCCTGGGCTCCCATTAACTAGTTGTGTGATGCAGGCTAGGTCTCTTGTATCATTCTTGGCACCAATTTCCCATGTGAAAAAATGAAGGCAGATTTGGCTAGTGGATTTATTTTCTTTCCTTTTTCTTTTTATTTTATGACACAAGTATGCATAATAGATAACGTAGATTTCTTTGGGAAGTAGAAGTCAAGATGGCCACACTGTCAGTTCTGGGCTATGAGGTTTAAAATCACAGGACTGGATGGTATGAATTCCCTGGTCCTTTTCATCTGACTGTACTTTAACAGTATTATTTATCATTGCTTTTCCTCATTCTCCTTGAAATATCTGCACTCTCCCTAAAAGCACTATAGTTTCCCGGCACTGCCATGTTTTTCTAGCATCTTGCTTTTGGGTGAATTTCTTCTACATATACTGCTTTCCCACTGGCTGTTAACATTCTGTCTGCTTCTCTATGTTGCTATCTTGTGAAGACTTCAGTTTCCTGTCAGAAGAAATCCCTCACCCTAAACTTGCAGATTACTTTCTGCTTCTTCTATTTTACTGTCTTGATTAGTTATTTATGTACAGATGGGCCTCAACTTTAAGGATTTACGGTCCTTAAACCTGAGGCTTTAGCTCTTTGACTTTTAATTTTTTGATGTTATAATGGTGCTAAAGCAATACACATTTGTTAGAAACTATGCTTTGGATTTAGATCTTTTCTTGAGCTAGTGATAGGTGGTATGCTATTCTCTCATGATGTTGGGCAGCAGCAGGGAGCTACAGCTCCCAGTCAGCTTATATGATCATGAAGGTAAACTGGGACACTTAACACCATCTGTACCCATACGACCATTGTTTGCACGTTCAGTACCGAAGTCAATACAGTATATGAGATACTCAATGCTTTGTTATAAAATAGGCTTTATGTTAGATGATTTTGTCCAAATATAGGTTAATATAAGTCTTCTGAGCATGTTTAAAAGAGAGTGGGCTAAGTTACAACATTCAGTAGGTCAGATATATTGACTGCATTTTTAACTTAGTGATGTTATCAACGTAGGATGAGTTTATAAGGACATAACCCCAAGGTGAGTTGAGGGGATCTGTGTATGATTTCTGATCTGCTAGATTATGAATTCCTTTACTGACAGAACCAGATTTCAATCTGTAGCAGGAAATAAGTTCCAAGAGAAACTCTTAGAGCTTCCAGATAAAGTTTGTGTTCTTTAATTTGCAAATTACAATTAGGGTAGAGTTGGAGTAGAGGAAGAGAAAGGAGTGGAATTTTGGATTGTGGGGTGAGACAGGTTGAAAGAAGAGACTAAGTAAGGGAACTAAGGCAAGCATCCATGAGCCAGAGAACAGCAAAGGAGTTTGCAAGCCTTTTCTAGAAGGCCCTATTCTTTAGCCTGCAAGACCAAAAATGAGCCCCATACTTGACTTCTATGGTAATTTTTACTCTGTTATTCTATAAACAAAATTTGTATTTTTCTACTAGACCAGGATTTTGTCCTGCAAACTTGATGAATCAGGACTCACTTGGTAGGCTAATGTCCTATTAAAAAAAATAGGCTGAACTTGGAGTTCCTGTTGTGGCACAGCAGAAACTAATCTGACTAGGAACCATGAGGTTGTGGGTTTGATCGCTGGCCTTGCTCAGCGGGTTAAGGATCTGGCATTGCCATGAGCTGTGGTGTAGGTCACAGACATGGCTTGGATCCTGCCTTGCTGTGACTGTGGTGTAGGCCAGCAGCTGTAACTCTAATTTGATTCCTAGCCTGGGAATCTCCATATGCCACAAGTGCAGCCCTAAAAAGCACAAGTGGTCAATCAATCAATCAATCAATCAATAAACATAGGCTGAACTAGAGCCCTCACTCCAACGACTAATTGGCTTAGTAACCATTGGTTATTTACATGGACTTGGAGACTCAAGAACTAAGAGTAGCAGAGAAGATTCCATTGGATACAAAGCCAGAGACTACCATGAACATCTTTTGTTGAAGGTAGGAATAGGCACCTTTCACACTGCCTGGTTCAATAAACTTTTCTTCAATGAATTATTGAGCCAAGGTAAATTAACTCTCATATTCATTCCTGGTGTTGATAAATTACAGTATAATTTAATTCTGGTTTCTCCTAAAATGGAGTAGACAACTCTAAACTTAAACTGAAGCTTTTACCTTAGAATTAACATTTTTCTCAGGATATATTTCTGGTCTAGGTTAATAGCCCCATGTGCTCAGTCACTATAGCTAGCCAGAAAACTTGTCATTGTTATTGATCCTTCTTTTCTCTCCAACTTTAATTGTAACTTTAAATTATTGCTTTTAAACTTGCTTCAAATTCTTTAAGGTCTTCTCATCAACCAGAACAGAGGATCCCAATCTGGGATTTACAACTACCTGTATCACAATGAGTTGGTCATTGTTTAAAAAGTAAACCAATTAAATCCCCATGGTCCTGCTAAATAGGCACCATGAATCAGAATCTCTGGAGCTTTGGGATCAGAAGTCATTGCTTCCTCTCTCAGCCCCATAGCCCTCATCTCCCTCCCTTCCTAGCTCCATCCCTTTCACAACCTAAGTCCCAATTTTCACATCCTTAATTTCCTGGAAATTTACCAAGTTAGAATATTTACTGCTTTCCTCATCGTCATATTGTTGGTACATGCCCTGCTAATCTTTTTAACTCAGCAAAAATATCATTAAGAAATATTTATAAAGCCATTCCTCACATTTCCATAGAAAGCAAGGGACTGCTTCTCCATCTACCAGGAAGAGGCAGTAGTAGAAAGAACATGTTTAATCCCTCATCACGCCAGGAGAAAGACAGAGTGATGTACAGTTATGAACCAGGCTGTCCCAACCCTTTTGGAGCTGTATTGTTTCGTTTTAGACCTACCTGGTTAAAGTATGTGTGGCTTTCCCTTCTCTTTCTGAATTCCAGTTCTCTGAGCTCCTTGAGAGCAAGGACCCTCTGTCGTAGGCTGGGTTGGTGTCCATTTTGCAGGTCTTATTTTCCTATTGGGTGGAAGCCAAAGTTTAAGTATTAGGGAGGTTGACTCTGACCACAGTTCTAAGCCATGATCTACAATCCACCTTTAGCAAATAAGTCATCAACTTAATTTCTCTCTGAGTTCCCACTCAAGACTGCCTTACTTAGCAAGCATTTAATATTCATTTTTTGGATGAATAAATGAATGATTCAATCAGTTCCAATGCTTCAAAACAGCATATAAAAACACTGTTAGAAGCAGCTTTTCTGATTTGCTAACCTAATTTTTCTCAAAGTCATAATCACACTAATCCGATAGAATTAACTAAAGGAAATATGTTCTGCTTTCTGTTCCTTTCCTCTTAGCATTAACCCAGTAAGAAATCTCTTTTATAGTCAGAGGATTGTAGCTAATTGATATACTACCTCAAGCCTTCTTATTCACTTATTTATTTATTTATTTATTTATTTATTTTTGCTTTTTATGGCCACCTCTATGGTATGTATAAGTTCCCAGGCTAGGGGTCGAATCTGAACTGCAGCTGCTAGCCTATATGGCAGCTACAACACTAGATTCTTAACCCACTGAGCAAAGCCAGGGATTGAACCTGCATCCTCATGGATACTAGTCGGATTCTTAATCCACTGAGCCACAACGGGAACTCCATCAAGGCTTCTTCATTAAATAGAGCTCACTAGCTGCTGGATTTACTAATTTCTTTAAATATAATGATATTACATATTGATAACATTCCTATAGCTCCAAATAAATCACCCACTTACATTCCAAGAAAATTACTTTCTGTAAGGATTTGGGATTGCCAAATGTTTTTTTAAAAAAAGCACAATGAAAACCTTAGTATGTGAAAAATAAAGTAAAAGTTATTTTATAATAATACATTATATGACATTTATTCTTGACACTAGGTGATTTTAAGCAAAATTATTATGCACCTTTGCTATATTACCTTTTCTAAATGATAAACATTCAAAGGCATTCTATGGTCATTACTTTATTATGACAATGCTTGTGGATTCTGGGTAAGTCTTATATTATCAAATTCTAAATTTGAAGTTGAGCTGTTAACCATGACACCACTTCAACATTTCCTCTGACCCAATCCAGATAACATTCCAATATCATGAAGCACTTTGGCAGTGTTTTGACTGTTGCCTTTTCTCAATTGCATTCCCAGCCTAAAGTGCTTTTATTTGACCAATCCAGTCTTTTCAACTTTCACTTGCTAACAATAGCTGATTGCTCTTGTCAAAAAATCATGTCACAATAACTATGCATTAAATTCTTAACCTGGTTGATAGCTGCATATGAAGAGCTGCTGGAACTGAAACAATCCTGCTGTGGAATATACGTATTTTAAAAAGTAGCTTAAAATAGGTGAAAACGTCTCTTTGTTAGCTTTCCTTTCTTTCTCAGAAAGTAACATTTCCTGTTAATTTCTAGCTGAGGCATCATTTTATGAGTGGATTAGCTGGGAGATAGTCTGCATTTCTACACACACCTAACAGTGGATGGACAGTTGTTGTTTTTTTTTTTGTGTGTGTGTGTGTGTTTTTGCTATTTCTTGGGCCGCTCCCTCGGCATATGGAGGTTCCCAGGCTAGGGGTCTAATCGGAGCTGTAGCTGCCAGCCTACGCCAGAGCCACAGCAATGCAGGATCCGAGCCACGTTTGCCGGATCCTTAACCCACTGAGCAAGGCCAGGGATCGAACCGCAACCTCATGGTTCCTAGTCGGATTCGTTAACCACTGTGCCACGATGGGAACTCCGGACAATTTTAGAATACACAAATAAGGTTCTTTATAAAATGAAAGAACACAGCATGTTTTATGCACTTCTGAAGAAATAGGGAAAGCAATTTTTGTTCTTGGCAACAATATTATTATTTTAGCACTTGTTTCTCTGGGTACTATCCTGAGTGTATTATCTAATCTAATTCTTATAACAATAGAACTTTTTTTTTCTGAAATAGAACTTTTTTTTTCTGAATTTAAAGTTAAGGAAATTTTGCAGAGAAAAAACAAGTTTCCCATTTTGACACGGTCAATAAATGAAAAGATTACAGATTGAATACCGTGTTTTAACTACAATTCTTTTCCTGGACAGTTTCCACAGTGTTTTGTTTTCATTTTTTTCTGAATTCTTCTGGCATTAGGACTTAAATAGTTTTCTCCTGTTCTGAGAGGCAGTAAAAATTCCCGCGTTAACAGCAATGACCTATTTTATGTCCAAAAGAGTACTTTAGGAAAAACTGTTTTAGTTAACTTTGGATTCAGTGAGCTTGGCATCAAATATTCTCACCTACTGCTAGATACTCTCAAGGTGGATCCCAATTGTTAGTTTGGAAAATATAGTTTCCATAATAATAGCCCTAGACTACTCAGCAAATTTGTCGAACTGAATAGAAGTAAACCCATCCCTAGGAGATATATTTTAGTGGATATTTTGGGATGTGTTTCATGGGGGCTATTTGTAGATCCATATATTATACTTTGTAGGTGGCTATCAACTCTGTTCCTTGGTCATCTTTGCCTCAAAGCCATATTTTTCTGAAAAAATTAGTTTCTCAAGAGTAGAAAGAGCAATATTCTGGTTCCTGAGAAGTGAGAGGAACCAAACAAGAACCCTGCTCACAGGACTAGTGCATAAGTCAGGTAAAAGTGTTTCAAAGATTTTTTAGATCCCACATATAGGTGATATTATTGTGGTAATCACATTGCCATATATAAATGTATCAAATGAATACTTTGTACACCTTAAACATTTACAAAGTCATATGTCAGTTACCTCTCAATAAAAGTTAAATCAATTCATTCATTAATTTTAGAAAAGTGTTCCAAAGCAAGGATTTACACATACAGGGACAAGACAGTAATCCATTTCCTGGATCCAGAGAGCAAGGTCACATTGGGGTAGCATGGGGCTGAGCTTCCACGTTGCGGATTCAGGCTTATTAAATGCTTTTGACTAGTGATAAGGTTGGCTTACGTAAATTTTAGTTTAAAACTGAGGATGGACAGGGTCAGGCCAGCAAGCAGACAGCTGAATAGGAAACCATATGAGCGTGAATGGGTGGCCTGAGTGGTTGCCTCTTCTAACTCTTGACAGTGCTGGAAATAGGTCATTTGCAGGTTTAAAATCAGTACCTTCTCCCCTCAGCGTCTTTTCCCCTCCCCCAAACTCTTTAACTTTATATTTAAATCTGTTGTTGCTACTCAAGGAGTGGGTCAAATTTAGCTCTTATGATAAGTCTTTGTTTTCATACATTTTTCTCTTTGAACTATTAGGAAAAGAACAAAGGAAATTGCTTAAGATTATATATCCATGTGTGTGCATGCTGGTGTGTCAAGCAGAAATTAAATGGATTTGTTATATTATTTAAAATTGGCTTTTCATGAGAAAACCCACACTTTTATTTTCATTAATTAAGATAATAAGGTAGATGTCCTGAAATTTCTCTTCTTTCTCATATTCATCATCGTATAATTATATGTAATAGCGGTTCTCAATCTTAGCTGCTCTTTAGAACTACTTGGAGAAATTTTTAAAACATCCCAATGCCCTGGGCACACCCCAGACCAATTAACATAGAATTGCTGTGGAAACCAGGCAACAGTATTTTTTAAAACCCCTAAGTGATGCTGAAGTCAAGCCAAGGCTGAGAACAATAATCATTAGGATCTTATTTTCCATCATCATTCTCCCATAAGTGTTATTTTTATTTTTAAGGCAAAAACTGCAGCATAAGGAAATTCATGGGCGAGGGGTCAAATCAGAGCTGCAGCTGCTGGCCTGGTCCACAGCCAGGGCAGCACCAGATCTGAGCCGCATCTATGACCTACACCACAGCGCAGGATCCTTAACCCACTGAGTGAGGCCAGGGATCAAAACCACATCCTAATGGATACTAGTTGGGTTCTTAACCCATTGAGGCACAACAGGAATTCCCATAATTTTTATTTGATATTTAATTGTGCAAGACATCAAGGCATGAGGACAATTTCTTAGAATGGATGCCTGCTTTGTAGCTCCTCATAATCCAGAAGTTACCATTCATTTTACCCTTTATATCAATAATAAACAAATTCAATAAATATTGACTAGAGGCTGAATGCTATGCTAGGTGCTAAACATACAGTGGTAAACAGAGTAGAAATAACTTCTGATCTCTTAGAACTTGAGTCTGGCAGAATAGAACATAGAGGGGACCATGGTATTCGTTAGTTCATTTTCAAGACTTGTGAACCAAGATGCATATTTTAAAATCTTCTAGCTACTGTCTTGATGCTGACTGGAACCAACCACCACCACCACCACCACCACCGCCAAAACCCCTTCTGCCTAATACTTTAAATAAATGTGTACCTCCTGATGAAAATCTTGGAAAGTCATGATGTACCTTTATTCAAGGCAGTAACAATCATAAGACAAAGACTAATAAAAAGTGAATTCCTTGCAATTTGACTGTTTATAGGTCGATGTCTTTCAAAATATTATAAGCGGTCATTTGGTGATATTAAAATAGGCATTTCAGATGAAAAATACATTAAATTGATTCATTAAACAGAGATGCACAGAACATAATTAGCAAAAATATTAGAACATATAGTGAACATAAAGCTTTTCTTTTTTATTATAATGAAATTATTCTAATTGATTTTTTGAAAAGTTTTGATTATGTTTCCTGGTCAAATATCATTAGCATATAATAAAGGTATCATGTGGCATACATCTGTGTCAAAATTACTGTGGGCTTTGGGGTTCCCTCTCTGGGACTAATACATAGTTGAGCTAATTAGTCTTCTATTGTTCTTTTAACAGCAAGGCCAATGAGATATTCTTATTTAAAATGGCAATACAAGAATTCTTTTTTTCTCCAGTGGTCATATTTCATAGGAGGTATTTTTTTTTTTCAGTGTGATATTTTAAAATCAGGTATCTTTTAATATAGCTAATTTGTAGGTAATTGTAGAATTGTAGGATTGTACATGTACATGGTAAATTATGAATGCTAGAACATTAATGAACAAATTATAACAAGTTTCTCTTTCCTTTATTAAGCATTAAAACACTAAAAACATCCATAACAATTGTTATGGCTGATGCCCTTTTGACTGTTGCAATTTTAAAGATAACTTTAGTCAGCTGGAAAGTGTATGTTAAAAGGGAATAGCTCAAGTGAAACAAATTCTTCTTGCTTTTGTCTCCAGGTGAACTGCACTGTGAAAGGACAGAAAATACGGATGCATTGCCTGAGAGAATTGCAATATGAGATAAGGTATATCTGTCGAGTCACTGAAAACCTCTTTCTACTACCAGAAATATTAAAAAATGGGAAAAGTCTGTTAGTTTTTTTTTTTTTTTTAACAAGTGAAACAAGTCATTTGTTTTTTCTGCTTTTTTTTTTTTGCTTTTTTTTTTAAAGCTTCTTTGTAGGAATACACATTTTTCATGTGAGTTGTCCTGGTAGATGTCCTAAAAGCTGATGCTAGAAGGCAAATATTGCTGCATGAAGGAATGTCTGACTACTCAGGTGTGTGAGATGAAGTACAGCCAAAGCACATCGTTAAAGAAAAGAAAAATCCAAATTTGAGAAATGAAGTTCATTATTTTTATCTTGTCTACTAAAAGTCTCCATTACAGAACAAAAATGGTCTATTGTTTCACTTCTGTCATTGCTTCCTAATGAAGATACTCTAACATGATGTGGCCACCCTTCTTCCACCTTCTCCCCTTAGCTTGAATGATTACCACTCTATATTTTATAAATATAAAATTGACTACTTTCAATTTTTTAAGAAATGTTTTCATGCAATTGAGATATCAAAATCAAAATATCTGCACATAATGCCAGCTTTCAATTAAGGTCACAATTTACAGTCAGATTCTGAGAGGAAATGGACAGAATAATTTCTCCATATATTTTCTGTTTTCACACGATAGAACATACTATTATATTGCTTAGAAGACGTATCTTTGGTAAAAATTGCTGATATTGACAATGAAAAATGCAATAATCCAGGAACTTGGGGGTGTATATGTTACTTAATTTGATGAGCATTAAAATGGGAATTACTGGCTATTCTGGGAAAATGCATTTTGAATATTTTGAACTTTTAAAATTAAAACCAATTCGATAATGGGCTTCTCTATATTTGAGGTAGGTAAGGATGCTCTGGTTCTGGTGCTATAAATTTTTAATACTGATTTCCAACGCCTGACAGATAAATTTAGTGTTCCATTCTTAATTATCTTTCCTTTCATTGTTCATTTTCCTCTTCCCCTTAGCCATAATTTCTCTCTACTCTTTGTCCATCATTTATAGTCTCTCTCCTTTCTTCCTAACTACATAAGCATAAGCAAGGTTGAAAGTCTTTAGGGAAAAATTTACTTTTATTTTCATATTTTTCTACATGAGACATAAACTGTTCTAAGTTTGTCTGTTTTCTTCTTCAGCTGTACCCGCAGCATATGGAAGTTCCTGGGCCAGGAATCCAATCCAAGCCAGAACTCCGACCTACACCACAGCTGCAGCAACACCAGACCCTTAACCCGATACACCAGGCTGGGGATCTAACCCACACTGCCACAGAGACAATGCCTGAACCTTAACATGCTGTGCCACAGCAGCAACACCATGTATATGTTTTAAAAGGGAGTGCATATATCTAGGTTTATTTTGCTACACTGGAATACTGAACAAAGAAACGTATTGCTGCTGCGACCATAGGGTAAAAGCTGTTTTTTTTTTTTTTTTTTCTTTTACAACCACACCCATGGCATAAGGAAGTTCCTAAGCTACGGACTGAATAGGACCTGCAGCTGAGGCCTATGCCATAGCCATAGCAATGCTGGATCCGCTGGATCCCAGTTGCATCTGTGACCTGTGCCGCAGCTTGTGGCAATGGCAGGTACTTAACCCACTGAGAGAGGTCAGGAATCAAACCAATGTGCTCTTGTAGACTACACTGACTTCTTAATCCATTGAGCCACACTGGGAACTCTCATAGGGTAAAAATTAATTTGCAAAATTCACTTTCTACCAGTACTCAAAAAATAACTCAGAACCATTGTTCTATCTTAGTGGATCAGCATCACTGCCTTTTCATGTGTAAGGCTATATTCAATCATTAAAGAGAGAAAATTTCATAATTATTTTTCTTGATTGACCTTCCAAATGATAGTAACTTAATGCCATTATATATTAAATACTTTTAACATAGGAAATAGTTTAGTTTATCTAGTTCTCTGACTTCTAAATCATGATTGGTATGATCACAGGTGGTACGTTAACATGAAAGTTTCTCATTCTTTTTTATAAAGAAAGCAGCCAGAACCGCAAAGTAATTTTATAGTTTATCTTGATACTGCTTATTAGCTTTCGGTGTTTTAGCAAAATCAGCCAACTCCTTCAAAGAAAATATAAGCAGAAAATGTGACATGTCAAATGCTAGACATTCAAGCAGAGAATGAATTACTTTAACTTTGAACAAGGAATTAAACAATGTCAACTAATATATTGGAGTTCAACTTTTATTAAAAAATAAATCAGCTAGAGTAATTTTACAAATTGACATACTTATAATTATAAGGTATGTATTAAAGTAGATAGAAAGATAACACTTTATTTCCTCTCACACCTAACCATCAGCTACTAATATGAATTTTCTACTAGATGCCCACTAAAAGCGCTCACTTAAAAAACCTTAACCTGGTTGCCAAAAAGCCAGAACAACACCGAAAATTAAGTCTGAGGGGTGCCACAATAGCGAGAATCTACAAGAGTTTATTGCTAATTATAAGGCACAAAGTATCATATAATTCATATTCATAACCCCAAATTTCCTGGACCCTCCCTCTTCCTGGACCACAGTGATCCATCTGGGGTAGCCAACAAGTCACTAGCCACTTTGGTGCAACATGTCTGCACATGCCAGACTTTTGGTTTTGCTGTCCATTCCTGGATCTGAATGAAATACACACTTTAGGCCAAAGGGTCCGGCATTCTGAACAGCTGCTAAAGGATCCAGATGATGCAACCTGGAAGTGTGAGCCGGTTAATTCTCCCATGAGTAAACCTTGTCCAGTGGAAAGCAAGATACAGGAGCAAGTATGCAAATAAACCTCACCTTCTTCCTCTGCCTCATGAACTACTCTGAGGATGTTTGTCCCTATAGTTCTCCTGAGACCTTCAACATGCCCACAGAGGTACCTGCTGAGGAGCCACTGTTGTAAAGCAGGTGTCAGTGTGGGAATGTATGACTTTGCTCTACTTTGCATCCTTCATTACCTCATTTTTCTTATACCTCCCTCTGGCAGTCCTAAGTTCATGCAACTCAAATAATCCTTACCTTGGACTTTGCTTTATAGGGAATCTGAGATGAAACAAACCTATGGCTAGATTAAGAAAAACACAATTAGGCATTCTTAAACTGATACTCTTGACTTGCTTGGTATGCAGTGATTTTTTTTTTTTCCTTGAAGAGAACGTATGTCTACATCCAGATTCAAATATTCAAGAAGTGTATTAACTGGGTAGCTGAGCAAGCCTTCTGGCTTAATGGGGGTCAACCAGAATTAGCATCTACTCTGTCTATATATTTTATTGAAGAAGAGAGAAAGAGCAACTCCATGAAAACGCCTGGACTGGTGTGGAAGAGGGTAAGATGCTGTGGTGTCCTGACAGTAGCAGTTCAGTGGAATTATCACAAGTAAAACTGGACACATAGAAGTGGAAACATGAATAACTTTAATAGAAGAATGTGCTGGTGGGAAATTCTAAGTTTTCATGTATACTTTATGTTCAGAATTACAGACAAGGGACGTAGAAATATGAAAATATTTCCTCTTAGAAGACAACTAGTAGAAATCTTCTTGGAAACTAAAAAGTAGACCGGGAACTGAGGAAATAAATTTGCCCTGGAGATATAGCAGAGAGAACAATATTTGTCACAGAAGAAGAAAATGAGAAGATACAAAACAACCCATGTGACACAGAATTTGAAGATAGTATGCTACTTTGGGAGATGTCTTAAAAGAAAAAAAAAGAATCCCACTGTCAAGGGATTTAATTGAGGAATAAGGCAATGAAAATAGTATTTATAAGACTTAGAAGCAGAAGATATTTCCAAAAATTATCTAATAAATGACCAGAGGAAATTTTAGGAAAAAAATCATGGAAGAATCTGCAAACATTGCTAGGAGGCATGGTGTTTATGATATAGGAGCTGGGATTCATAAAAAGACAAATGAATGATATTAAAAGGCAACAGAGAAAGAGGAAAAGTCAACAAGTTGTGATAAGGAAGGCTTGCAAGGAAGTTAAAATGTAATAGTAACCCTGAGCAGAAGAGATATTGCAGAAAATTGAATCAGTGATGTAAAGGATATATTTTAACAGCTGTTCCAGACATCAAAGGAAAGGAAAAACACATAAAACAAGAGAAATAAAATGATGGTTATCTAAGACAAATACCAGAAAGCCAACATACTAAAAATTGTTACGTCTTAAGAAGAAACTTTATCAAAAGACATGATGCAGTAATTGATGATAAAACATGAGAACAAATCTCCAAGCTAAAAAGAAATTGTGATACAGATTGAAAGAGGGCATATTCTAGATAATGTTTTGAACATTAAGAATAAAAATGATTCAGAGTTCCTGTCATGGCGCAGCGGAAACAAATCCAACTAGGAACCATGAGGTTGCGGGTTTGATCCCTGGCCTCCCTCAGTGGGTTAAGGATCTAGCATTGCCATGAGCTGCGATGTAGGTTGCAGACATGGCTCAGATATGGCTGTGGTGTAGGCCAGCAGCTACAGCTCCAATTAGACCCCTAGCCTGGGAACCTCCATATGCCGCAGGTGTAGCCCTAAAAAGACTAAAAGGACAAAAAAAAAAAAAAAAGATTCAATCACTATTCAAGATGCAAAGGGATTACCTACAAAGAAAACAAATTAAATTCCTGAATATCGTGGAATAACTCCTAAGAAATTTTTAGTAAAGAAACAATCATAACTCAATGTTATTATAAATACTGAAGTTATAATTTGTTAGCAAATGCAAGAGAATGATATTCTTGGAATTCAAATGCACTGAAAAATGACATTGAATATGACATTGAATACATGAAATATTACATGAAGAATCATTCCAATCTACCAAGAGATGAATCAAAATGAAGAGCTTAAGTATTGTGTGGACATTATGTACCAATTATTAACTTTGTCTCTTAGTTCTAAGCCAAGCTTTCTTTAACTGGCTTTATAATTCCGAAACTGGAACTTTGCAAACTACATTGTTTCTTTGCCAGGCAGCAATACCAATAGAGGTGCTTGAGCGAGACTAGGAGGTCGGAGCAGAGAGGAGGGACTTGCTTCTTCCTATGTGCTTATTGTTCCTATAAGCCCCTCTCAGAAACCCCCTTCACCTCAGAAAGGGCAGCTGGTTCCAGTAGACTGTTTCTATCCACACTTCCAGGCCATCCTCATTATGTCATGGAGGGTTTGAATCTCATCTTTGGTGGGATCACTTCTCTGAGCAAATGGAACATTGGCAGCAGTCAAGAGTGCCATCTTCTCAGAGGTAAGGGTCCTAGTTCTGCAGGTTCAGAGGGTTTCAATATCTTTCTTTTGTACTTCTGGTTTACAATTGTTTGCTGTTTCCTGCTGTTACTAATTCACATTGCCTCAGTGTTCTTGTCTCTCTTTTTAGTCTTCTAGTGCCTGTGTAACAACTTTTCCTACATTACATTCTTTCAGTTAAAACAGCCAGTGTGAGTTCTGTGTTCCCAACTGGACTCTGATGAGTATAGTACCTGCTATCACATTAGAATGGCATTGGTTTAGAATATCCTTGATCTTGAAATTAGTGCTGAGCTCCTGCCAACTGGATATGGGTATACCATGGTGTTACGACTAATCAAATTATCATCACCTATCACTGGTAGTTAGAGAATGATTGCTGACAAAATCTTTTGGGAATCAACTGTCTGCTAAACTTGACTGTTAGGGAAATAATATGGCTAAAGGATAAAGGAGTTGGAGAGTTCCTTTTGACTACAATGGAGAACTTAAAGAAAGGAAACGACAATCTCGGAGCTTTAAATTCCCAACTCTAGCCAATATTTGAGAACCAGAAAGATGCTGTGATGGTCCCAAAAGAAGCTTTTTTCATTTTGGGGGGCTGCACCGCACACATGTGGAAGTTCTGGAGCTAGGGATTGAACTCATGTCACAGCAATGACCTGAGCCATAGCAGTGATAACACTGGATTCTTAACCCACTGAACCACCCAGGAACTCTGAAAAGTTTTTTTCCTTATAGCCTCAGGATCATCCTTTTTGAAAGTTAGACTCAAGATTTAACTGGGCATGTTGCATGATTACATTGTAAAACAAATTCAGACCTTCTAAGCTTTTAGTGCAAAAGTTTGGGCAATGATTGGCAATATATTAAACCCTGGTTTTTGGAATATCAAAGAAAGTTGAGGACTCACTGGTGGACTCAGAAGAAGTTGAGACTCTTGAACATTCCAAGGTTCTCTGGGTCTCCCTTTCCGGTAGAAGCTATCTGTCCTCCCCTTATCTTATCTGGGGATATTAGCCTTTTATTGCTTGAAGACCCAGAAATAAGTTCCTCTGGGGAAGTTGCTTTGCAAGGGAAATCCTGATTTTGTCAAGATCCATTCCAAACTTCTTTGTTTTTTCTAGATATATAACGAGAGTCATATCTTGGTTGGTATAATCCCAGGTGAAAAATGCAAAGGTTAACCTGGGAGAAAAGGATTAAACAATTGTGTGTGTATGTGCATGTATACATATATGTCTCAGCATATGCCTTGGGAATGCATGACATTGGATTCTAAGGGTCTTGCACAAAGTGGGAGGAAAGAATATAACACTGGATTGGATCAAATTTATTGATACATGTGCATTTACTGTCATTCTGAATTTAATGGGTTAGCATATACAGCTGAAAATGGGTTCAACGGCTTACTTATTTACATAACCAAGACTTGGACTCGGTACTGACTTACATTTAATAGATTGAGGTAAATTTCCCTGGCATATGTAAAGAAAGGTATCCTAATGCTTGGGGATAAAGGCATATCTGAGCAAATTTATCATGTGTGACTTGTCCACCCGTCTCCACCACATGCCCTAAAGAGGCACAGAGGATATTCCCTTCACTAAAGAATTAAGAAAACAAAAAAAAAAAAGGAGTTCCTGTTTGAGGCACAGTGGAACTGAATCTGACTAGGAACTATGAGGTTATAGGTTCAATCCCTGGCCTCGCTCAGTGGGTTAAGGATCTGGTGCTGCTGTGAGCTGTGGTGTAAGTTGCAGATGTGGCTCAGATCCCGGGTTGCTGCTGTGGTGTAAGCTGGCGGCTGCAGCTCCAGTTACACCCCTAGCCTGGGAACCTCCCTATACCATGGGTGTGGCCCTAAAAAGAAAAAAAAATAATTAAGAAAGAAAGATATTGGTGGGAGATATGTAAGATCCTTGAAAGTGTCTATGATTTTAAAGGGGGTGATGGGATCTCAGCATAATAGAGATCAAATGGCAGCACTTTACTGCTAGAAGGAAGTGGGGAGCATGAACTATAATTGACAGCAGGTATTAAATAGTAATCAAAGTGTTATCACCTTCAGGGATCTTTGGTGGAAGTCAAGTGATCATGGTATCCCTAAGATAGGTAGACACTTTATTAAAATATTATTTGCTTTCTATCTGGAGAAGAAAACACTTCAGACCTGGCAGTCAAAAATCTGACTGAAGTCACCACAAGAAGAGCCATAGCCTTCTACCCAGTTTCCAGAATCCCTAGATTGAAGAGTAGGCAGGGTCTCTGAGATACTCCAATACTTCTCAGAGACCAGTATTGATTCTCCCAACAGAGAGGATCCAGACAGGTGTATGTCATGAATCTTCCTTAACGCTTGCCCCAAATTGTACTAGAAGAGGGTCAGATGACATGTGGCACAGGCAGGGAGAATTATCTCACTGCCAAGGAACTCTGAACAAGAGCTTCTGCCAGTTTGTGGACCCAGGTAGTTGGGAAGGAGGAGAGGGAGATGACTAGGAGTGGAAAAGTACTGAGTCAGAGACAAGCAGTGGCTCAGCCAAGAACAAGGAGGCTTCCTAATTGTGGCCCCTGGGCTAGTAATGCAGATATACACGTGAGAATGTCCAGTCTGGGGGGCCTCCAACTGCCTCCAGGAAACTGATGTGCTGGCAGCATGCCAAGTCTGGTGTGGGGAAGGCATATTTCCCCATATGGCCTGTCAGACAGAACCTTTGGAATTGCCTATGATTTGGCCTAAAAGACCACATGTAAGATTTTGGCCTAGGAGACCAGTATTGATCCTCCCAACAGAGATGACCCAGACAGCCACTACAAGTTGATTGTATTTCCTTCTGTCTTGGCTGTCCTCATTAGAATACATGTTTATTTTGGATATGGATTTTCTTTCCCCTTGCCTACAAGGCTTCTTACAAGCCCCATTATCCATGGGCTTATGAATGCCTTATTCATTGCCTTGCCAACATTACTCCTGGACAAGGAACTCATAGCAAAATAAAGGTGGTAATGACTCATGTATATGGCATTCACTAGCATTATCATAAGCCTCATAATCCAAAAGTATCTGGTTAGATAGTACAACGGAATCATCTCCCAGTGATCAGGTTACGGCTCTGTAGGGGTGATAACAACATGACATGCTGGGAGATTGATCTTATGCAGTGTAGTATATACTCAGAAACAAAGACTGAGAGCATTGTTTCTCTCAAAGCCATACTATGTGACTCTAGGAATCCAGGGATGAAAGCAGAAGTGGGGCCTCTCATTATTAAAACTAACAACATACTTGCAGAATTTTTGCTTCCTTTCCTCCAATTCTGAGCTCTGCTGATCACAGATCTCATCTTCCAATGGAGAAATATATATATTTACCAAAGGACACAGCAACGACATTGACTGGAGGTTGGAAATAGTAGCAATTAGAGGTTGAAATGATTAGATTATATATAAATCTGGGTTTAAAACTAAAGGTAATACAATAATTATTCTTCAGTTAAAATCTCTATTATTAGAAATATGTAATACCTGGAGTTCCTGTTTTGGCTCAGCAGAAATGAACTTGACTAGTATCTGTGAGGATGAGGGTTTGACATCTGGCCTCGCTCAGTGGGTTAAGGATCTGGCATTGCTGCTCATTGCGGGGTAGGTCACAGAGCCACCTCGGATCTGGTGAAGCTGTGGCTGTGGTATTGGCTGGCAGCTGCAACTCCAATTTGACCCCTGTTCTGGGAATGTCCATGTGCCACAAGTGCAGCCCTTAAAAAAATACAAAATAAAAAAATGCAATACCTATGATCTTTAGCAGAAATACCAGTAGTATTGTCAGAACTTGAGTAGTATGTATGTACAGGGAATTATCAGGAAGGGAGCAAAATTTTCCTAATTAAAGAATACTGAAACATATTTTTGATGATGAAAATTAAATAAATAAGCTTTAAAATGCTCTTGAGAACTGATCTTTTAAAGGGATTAAAAACCACATTTTCTAAAGCATTGGAGAACATTTCTGAAAAAAGAATATAAAATATGTGTGTATATATATATACATATTATTTGGGAAATGGATTTACAAATTAAGACTATAAATGACTAACATAGTCAAGGTATATCCCTTTAAATTATAAATATGAGTTCAGCTGTGGCGCAGAAGTTTAGGGATTTGTTGTTGTCTCTGCGGTGGTGCAGATTCTTATATGGGGCCCAGTACAATGGATTAAGTTTCCAGCAATTTGATCCCTGGCCTGGGAACTTCCATATGCTTCAGGTGTGGCCATAACAAAATAAAATAAAATAAAATAAAATAGATTACAAATGAAATTGGACATGACTCCTCAAACATTCTAAGATTCAATTTTAAAAATTAAGTTCAGCTACATGCTGTTATTGAGACTTTCTAAAACAGACACACAGAAGTTCAAAGTTACGTAATAGTCAAATTATGTCAGGCTCATGTAATAAAACATAGAACATGTGTTGATATGACATTGAATGTATAATATGTGAAATGAGAAAAATAATATCTTATAAAGAGTATAATTAATAATTAAGATATGATTATCATGGACTACTGCATGTGAAAGAAAAAATATATATATACTATCGGTATATATTCTTGCAATGATATATATCCTACATTCATCTATGTAATATGAATGTTATATTAATATAATATCGCCTATTATAATATATATTTATTCCAGTTACTTTAGCTGTTTCAAACATGTATCTGCTGCTCATCTCAAGGGGACCGTGACTTTCTGTTTGAACTCTAGCTCCCTATGCTGGGAAGAGATCTGGAACAAACATGATTCCCCTTGTGAATCTCTCTTCTTTCAGAGACTGTGCCCTTGTGCTGCCTACTGTGCAATGCTTAAAAGAGGTGCTTCACGTGTTTTGTCCAGTTTCAAAGTTGTTTTCTTGGTGAACAAGTTCAGAACCAGTTCTTCTGCTCTAATTGAAGCAGATAATTATCACAAGTGATTTTTATTTTCTCCCTTTTCTTTCTTACTGACATTTTCTTATTGACCATATATATTTGTAATTATATGTTTTAAATTACCTCTGAAATGTTATTCAAATTAGAAGAAGGAAACAGAACATCCTATTAAATTTCACAGAAATTAAAAACCACATTTTCTGAGACAACATTGTAGCTTCATTGCGGTAAGTTTTTTCAACTTTCAACTTTGAATTTTGCTGAACAAACATAGAACTTGAAAGGCGATTAAAAAGAAAACTGGGGAAGTAGTAAGAAATATTTCAAATCCCCAGAACAAAAACCACCAATGTTTAACTAATAGTCTATAAAATTTATTTTTCTAATTCCTTGAATTAAGGACTATACATTTTAAGAATTTCTATATAATGTTAAATATTCTCTGAAATACTAATAGTCCTAATCATTTCTGAGTTGATATGCATCATTTATCGAGTACTCACTGTTTGTCAGGCACTGTGCTATACATACTATCAGTTTGTAATTTTATTAATCCTCATCACAACTACCAAAGGTAGGCAAAAGTATACCCATTTCATCCCCATAAGGAAACAATCTTAGAAAACAGTTAAGGAACCTACTAAAAGTCCTTTCCTTTGGTAAGGTAATTATGTCCTTCTGGAGAAGTATTAGAATTAATATCTTTATAGGCACTTGCTCATAAGGAGGCTAGTGGGAAGGTTATTTACAAGACTTCTCAACTTCCTCTCAAGATGGTCCTATCATTCAACAGATTTCAATATTCCAAATACTTATAATGGAAACTCCTTTACATTGATACTTAGCAAAAATACAAAAAGGCTAAAAGTGATTCTAAGATTTAGGCATAAAAGCAGTGAGTACATCCATTCTTCTATCACTTTAGCCTCAATATATTTCACAGGTGGCCTCAATTATTTTGTATAAGCTATGCAGGATGTGCCTATGCCCCAGGATGAAGAAAATGCTTTGGATTCTAAAACCACCTTAGAAACAGAACAGAAACACTAATCATTTAGTGTTAAATTTGTTGTCCAGACTGTATGGACAAATACCTTCACATGCACAAAGGTCAACAATTATTTGGACCAGGGGAAGCTGAAAAGCAGTTCCTGAGGTGGTTGTAGAGGAACTTGAGTGAATAAAACCATCACAGTCAGTGGGAAACCTCAAGTATCCAGTTCCCAGATGAGGATTTATTAAAATCCTTTCTGACTTTGGCTGGCAGAATGAAAAATGGATTATAGAAGATCATTGTAGGTATTTTTAGAGCCTGCATGAATTGGACATATTCTTATAATGACAACATGCTACTATGGCCGGCCACATGTTACTGGTGACCAAACTGAGAATTAAAGGGTATTACATGTATCCAGGTTTATATACTTTGTAAGAAATGGAGCTAAAAACAGGATCCAGGTAGAGTAATGTTCAAGCTTGAAGTACTCTTAACCACGACACTGCACTGCCTTGAAACTCATTAAATACAGGAATTGAAAGATTAAAAATTTAATTTCTTTTTGTCATTTCTTTATATGTCAACTGAGATAAATTCAAACAATGTTGGTTAGCCACTCCAGTGATAAGTTGTCAACTTTCAGTAAATGTTTTCTTAGGCAATTATTTGCTAATCCTTTTTTCCCCACTGGTCCCTTGCCCTTATTTCTAGCCTCATTTCTTACCACACTGTCCTACTTTGAGCCCTCTGAGGGCTTCCTGGAACCTATTCTCCAAAAAGCACAGACAGGGATCCTACTTAGTCTTGATTTATTTCTATTTTAAAGGTGTTTTAGGTTTGAAAACGTTCAATTATGTCATGAATGGGGAAGCCTCTCTTAGGACTAAAAGAAAAAAAAATACAGTGATTTTAATTTTTTTTACCCCTTAAAACAAGAAAAAAAGAATAAAATTATTTTTCAATTAAAGGCTCTATCTTGGCCTAAGGAGTTAAGACGTTCAATCTCTAAAGAATTTGGCTTCCCAGGAGTGAGAACGTCAAATTTAAGCTACAGAATTCACTTGAATTAAAGCAAATTAGAAAATGCATAATTTCACTGGGTTTATATAATTTTGTTTTGGCAGAAACAGTTATTATCACATGCTTTATTTGCACCACAGTTAAGTAATCATTCTCATTAAAGTAACTGGATAGACAACTTTTTTTGCATCATGATAGCAATTGTTTCAACTAAATTAATCTGAATTTGGAAACATTAGAGTTACTTGTCAAAGAGAAAACAAAAACATGGGGGAAGTATTATATAATTAACTAGGGCATTAATATTGATGTCATATTTTAAAAAAAAAAAGACAAAAGAGAGCTATATTTGGATATCAGAGTACATTTGTTGCTCTGCCTAGGTAGGTGGTCTTTGATCACTTTTTTCCCTCATTCAGCCATATCCTATGCACCTTTCCTAGGCTTTTCATGTCTCACTTGTTGTTCCCAAAAAGATCTTGGCAGAGGCAGGTAAAAATTAAGGCTCTTTAATTACTGGCTTCCCATTTCCCAAGTCATATGACTGGTAGGGTGACCAAATACTAAGTCATTCAAACTTGGATATCTTGTCTAGGACAATTCTAAATGGAGTGGGACTCTGGGATAATGGGCAAAACCAGGACAAATCAGGACTATTCTGGGCAAATCCTAGACAGAATTTTAGCTGCAATTTTTATTGTAAAATTGTGCATTGCATGGGACCTACCATGTACTATTAAAAGTCCCCCCCGACCCCGATCCCTACAGGATTTGGTTCCTTCAGTCTCAGTGACTAGATATCTGTCTTAGTTCTTTGCATCGCCACTGTGCCAACTTAAGCCGTTGAGTTTTTTCCTTGATTTTTCCTCTCAAACTTGGTCCAGTTACCCTTTATGTTCAGGGCTCAAATATTGATGAGAAGCTCAGCCTAAGAGACTGACATCTTGCCTTAAACAGTCTTCTGCTCTGACACTAGAACTTGATATTGAAGTACCAGCCCAGAAGCTGAGGCCTGTCCTCTCTGACTAATCACTTGCCTGCAGCTTGGAACATTGTCCATCCTGGTTTCTGTTACTATTGTACTGTAATTCTTACCCATCATTTTTGAGTAAGTTTATATCAAGTATTTCTCTCCCACCCCCCACCCCCACCATGCACACATTCTACCCTTGGCCTATGTAGCCTTGATGAGACCATCATCTGCTCAGAGAGTGATGAATTTTACTAATGATCTTCTATGTTCATAAGACTATGGTAGGCATAGCTTGGAATTTAGAGATAAGTATAGATTTACTCACAGTAAGATGAAACTTCCCTGACAACACTCAAGGTCAATTTTTTTGTTGTTGTTTTTCTGATGATTTCTAAATGTCTTAACTGGTTAAACAGCCTGGTTTAACTGCATGACCAGAAGGGCATAAGATACTTATTGGAAACATCTGCTTTGAGCTCGCCAAAAGACAAGGTTCCCCAAACAGAACTTTTTCAGTTCAGAAACAAAGCACTGTGCTCACTGGCATAAGGATCCTTGGGAACTAACATCTGGATGTCTTTCTTACCCCAGTGTTTGCCTGTACTCTCTCTTACAGAACAATATTTTTGTCTTTAAAGTAAAGCCTTACAAGAGTAATCTCTGCAGAGTCTGTGAATTATTTAAAACCTATGGATGGAAAATCTTCGCTACTTTAATCCTTAATAAACTTCCCATATGCAGATCTTAGTTTCAGAGTCTGTTTCCCAGGAAACCCTAACCTGTGAAAATAACAAAGTTTGGAAAGTGTAGTAATCCAATCAGCTCTGAAGTTTTCAACAGCAGGGAAGTGGAGATGGTTTGTCTAGAGTTTTCTAATCTCCTTTCATCTTCATTTTGTTATTGGTTGAATTGTGTCCCTGTCCCCAAAATTCATATGTTAAAGTTCTAACCCCCACAATATCAAAATGGGACTTTATTTGGAAATAGGGTTATTGCAAGTATAATTAGTGAAGATGAGGTTATACTGGAGTAGGGTGGACCCCTACTCCAGTATGACTGGTATGCTTATATAAATGGAAAATTTGGGTGCACACACACACACTAACACGCATACACACAGAATGTTATTATGATGATAAAAGTAGACATCAGGGATATGCAACAGAAGCCAAGGAAAACCAGACTGACAGCAAACCACCAAAAGCTAAAGAGAGGTATGGAACAGATTCATCCCTCTCAGAAGGCGCTAACCCTGCTACTACATTGATCTTGGACTTCTAGCCTTCAGAACTCTGAGAAAATACGTTTCTGCTGTTTAAGCCACCCAGTTCATGGTACTTTGTTACAGCATCCCTAATAACACAGTCTTTGCTTAAGATTCAAATCCCCATGAAGCTAATTCTGATTGGCTCATTAGTCACACAAACAGCAAAATAGCTATACTGTAAGCCGAGACAGCCAAGTGTCAGAAATTACTTTGAGATTTCAGGCCTATTGTTTAGGATTATGATGATTTCCTCACCTGGAAAATAGAACCCTGGAGTCGAAACAAGTCTTATAGATCACTCATTGTTTTGTATATTTGAGTTTGAGATAGTGATGGGACAACCTGCCATTCAGAGGATTAGAAATTTAGTTTTAGAAGAGGGCTGAAGTTAGAGAGAGGTGCATATGAGAATAATTTTTATAGGGGTAACTTTTGAAGAAATTGGATTACTAATCGTTAAGTGTGGGCTGGACTGGGAATGAGCCCAGCTATAATTTAGAATTGCATCATAGTAGCATTGTAATGGTTTTTGTGGGTAGTGGTAGAGGAGTTGGTGAGAAGCAACCAGTGCCAGCCAGTAGCTATAGTTCTCAGGCCATCAGGGAACAAAGCAATTTGCTCAAAAAAAGTTCAAGTGCCAAATCGCCAATTTTTGTTTCTTTCCTTTTCTTTTCTTTCTATCTTTTTTTTTTTTTTTCTTTTGAGGTCCTCACTCATGGTGTATGCAGTTTCCCAGACTTGAATTGGAGATGCAGCTGCCAGCCACAGCAATATGGGATCCAACCCAGGTCTGTGACCTACACCACAGCTCATGGTAATGCTGGATCTTTAACTCACTTAGTGAGGCCAGGGATCAAACCCTTATCCTCATGGATATTAATTGGGTTTGTTACTGCTGAGCCACAATGGGAACTCTGCCAAATCTTATAATGAGCATTAATGTAGGCTCCAAGAACTTGGAGCTAAGGCCAAAAGCATAATATGGAAAGAAAAATTCAATAGAAAACTCCGATTAAAATTAGTTAGTGCCAAGACAGTTCACTGAGGGAAAGAACAGTCTTTTCAACAACAAATGGTGCTGGAACAACTGGATTATCTACATGCAAAAAAATAAAGTTGGGTCCATATATTACACTGTATATAAACATTAACTCAAAATGGATCAAAGACCTAGATATAAAAGCTAAAACTGCTAAACTCTTAGAAGAAAACATAGGCATAAATTTTTGTCCTTGGATTAAGAAATGGTGTCTTAAATATTATAGTAAAAGGATAAGCAACAACAACAAAAATTGACAGACAAAAATTTAAAACATTTGTGGTTTAGTGGACGCCATAAAAAAGGTAAAGACAACCTACAGAATGAGAAAAATCTTTGTAAATCATAGATCTCCAAAGGAACTTCTATCTAGAATGTATAGGAGCCATTATATTTTAGTAACAAAAAGACATAATTAAAATATAAGCAAAGGAACTCAATAAAGATTTCTACAACAAAAAGATACCAATGGCTAATAGGCACATAAAAAGCTACTCACATAATTAGCCATCAGGAAAATGGAAATCAAAATCACAAGATACTATCACATGGATTAGAATGAATATAATGAAAAAGAAAAGTGGTAGTAAGTGTTGATAAGAATTGGAGAAGTTGGAACTCTTATATGCTGATTGGAAAAAAAAAATATAAGATGGGGCAGTCACTATGGACAACAGGCTAGGGTTACCCCAAAGGATTAAACATAGAGTTACCATACAACTCAACAGTCCTACTACTAGGTATATAACTGGGAGAAACAAAAACATATGTTAACATAAAAACTTATAGACATGTATTAATAGTAGCATCGGTCATAATAAAGCATTATTCATAGAACCAAAAGTGGAACATCCCAAACGTCCACTGAAGAATGGATACACAAAATGTGGTATATCCTTATAATCAATGCATTTGACAATAAAAATGAATCAAATACTGATTCTTGCTACAACCTTAAACATTCTGATAAATGAAAAAGTCATTCAGAAAGGACCACATATTCCACATATAAAATGTCAAAATAGGAAATCATATAAATGATAGAAAGTATATTAGTGGTTGCTTAGGTTTGGTTCCCTGTGGAGGTCGGGGGAGGCAAGGAAGTTGAGAAATTATGAGTAAGGAGTGAGAAATTTCTTTTGGAGGTGATGAAAATGTTAGAAAATTGCTTGTGCTGGTATGAAACTGTGCACAACTCTGTGTTATACTAAGAACCACTGAATAATACATTTTTGGAGACTTGTATGTTATGTGAATTATATCTCAATAAAATGTTAAAAAATTCTAGTCAAGGATGGAGTTGTAGTGAACATAGACACAGAGAGTAAGTTGCAGGAATGTGGTCAAATTTTATCTCCGTGAAACATCAGAATTAAATAGACCCCAAAGGCAGAGTATCACGTTGCTAATTGACAAGGAAGAAGAAAAGACCTCTTCATTAGCAAAGATATGCTACTGGCTTTTGTCCATTCAGGCTGCTATAACAAAAATGCCATAGACTGGGTGGCTAATAAACAACAGACATTTATGGGCAGATTTGGGGTTTGGTGAGGGCCCACTTTCCGCTCCACAGAGGACTGTCTTTTCCCCACATCCTCACGTGGTAGAAGGGGGAGAGAGCTCTTGAGGATCTTTTAGAAAGGCACTAATCCCTTTCAGGAAGACTCTATCCTTATGAGCTAATCACTTCCCAAAGGCTCCAAACTATAATACGATCACCTTGGGGATTAGGATTTCCACTTACAAATTTTCAGGAGATAACAAATACTAAGTCCATAACACTGCTTTAGTGAGGAGTCTCAATAAACATGAAAAATTTTTATCTTTTTAAATACATATCAGTCGTTCTATATTGTCTCATTTTTTTTTTTTCTTTAACAGCATTTTAGACAGATTCCGTAGCTTTTCTGCAAATTTTGGGTACTAGAACAGCCTATTTCTGGTGTTCAAGAATGAGTCCTTTATGTTTACAATTTAAGTCTCATATCCAATGCCAAGATATTCTCCTCTCCTCTCCTCTCCCTAGAACAGGCTGGAGCTGTCGTCTGGTTCTCAGGCATTTGTTCTTCCTCTTCCCCTCTGACCTGTTTCTGCCCCTCCGTACTTTCCCCCTACACTTCCTTCCTTCCACCTTGTAGTCAGAGCTTTGGGGTGGTGATGAAGTCAATGGAGTTGGAGCAAATTTGCCATGCTTCAGAGGGATTCCTAGGTGCATAAAGATCTTCATAAGCTTGCCCTTAGTACCCTTATGAGGATTTGACCCCTAGAAAGTTTGTGTCACTCCCTGCACATGTGACCTGGCTTTTATTTACCTTTGCTCTGGTATCTTCCCAAATACTGGTATTGGCTTCTTTGCCTAAAGGATCACAATTCCCCCTCCTGATGCTGAGCCTTCAACACTATTCCTTATGCTATTTTACTCAATTCCTTGGGAAAAATATTTAATTTAAGCAATCTCCACTCTACTCTCAATCCTCTAAATTACACACAAGCTGTTAGTTGTTACAGGTTGTTAACTCTAGCAATTTATTCTAATGGTTGTTACATAAAAAGTATTGCACTTGCTGAGTTGACTTTTTTCTTCCTGGTTTGTCTTAATTTGAGAGGTGTAGAAATGAAATTGTCAATGACATGAGCAGATACTGTCACTCTACTCCCATCCTCTTCCTTGCTCCTTCTTAGTCTGTTTTCTCCTGTTTTTCATTGCTTTCTTCAAAATATCAGATTCTGTCTAAAAGTCTATTCAAATCCAATAAACTCACTGGCAGGTGGAAACTGTGTGTGAGTGTGTGTTTTCTCATTAATTGCTTCTTTTAATAGAGTTCAACCACTTTATCCTGGTAGTGGCATGTTTAATACAAGGGCATGCCAATTACTAAATAATTTACTTCCAGCTCTTCCAAACACTGCAATGTTCTCTGGTGACTTGGGCAACAGTGGTGATTATATTTGTAAACTTGCCTTCTTTGCCAAAACTGGAAGTGACTTTTTTTGACACCACTAAAAATGACACTGGCAATACAGAGTCCTTGGGGTAGCCCACATGTGTGGGGTTTTTTTTAAAAAAAGAAAACAAATGTCACAGTACTGTGGAAACAATCACAGTGCTGGCACTTAAAATCATACTTCAACAAGCCAAGGTAAAAATAACTTGGGACAACAGATCTGACTTTGATTATGACTACTATGAGAAACGGTGAGATTGAAACCATATATTTTTAAGTTCTCCCACCTAATTCTCCTATACTAATTTCATTGGGTATAGCTACTCAATTTATGAACTGCTCAGGCATGAAAATCTCTTTCCTCTCTTCATGCCCTCTTTTAGTAGACAATTTTGGATGCACAATTGGTGCTTCTCCAGATGCCAGCCAACACGGATTTTTGGATGACTTTCAGAGCTCCAGAGGAAAAGTGGGAACCCACAAATGGGAAGGGACAACTCAATACCATTTGACTTGAGATTCTGAAGTAAGACTCTCACTTAACTGCCAGCCAAGGAAGGCCATATGCTAGAAGAGATACACAAATGAAAAAGAAAAAAATTTTACTTATTTGCATTCTGGATACCTGTGGGCAAAATCACTTTATTTAACCATTCTCAAATTTACCAGACTATGATATACATAACTGGAATGAGAAATTGAACGCTGTTTTTATAATTAAGTATGCTCTTTATCAAAGTTAAACAAGGAGAATGCCAACCCAGCTGAATTTATACCTCAGCATAAGATAAGTCCTTGTAATTGGGTTGCACCCTAAACTATTGACGATGTTTTCCAACTAACTGCCCTTCTAACTGCATGAAAATAATATGCCTGCAGGTACTCACTCTGGGGAAGTAAGGTTGAGAGTGTGGGCATGGTTACAGTAAGTTTTATTTTCTCCCTTAAGGGAACATATGAACACAATCACCCACCACCACAAATTACACAGTAGATTTCCAACATTTAGAGAAATTGCTGGGCTCAGTGCATCTGGTATACAATGGATAAACCTCACCCGGCAAAATTACCCTCATGATCAGGTTAGTATCAATAAGTCCTTTTAGTTTTCTAGACTGGAAATCATCTTTCTATATCTTTGGGACAGAAGAAAGCCTACTACCTCACATGATCTCCAGCCCTGGCTCATCATAGTTAAATTTCCCAATAGATTTCTAACTCATCTATTTCCATTTTCTTCTCTCTCAATCATTCCTTCTCATCCTGTATATCTATATCAGGTAGACTAGCTTTCTTGAGCTCCACTCACCCTAACACTCCCATGCTTATGAGTCAAATATGGCTCTTTATTGTCCATCAAATTGAGTCCAGTCACCTTAGCTTGCTACTTTATCTTCCAATAGCCTCTCCATCCATCAGCCCCACTCTCCTCTCCCATATCTTTAGCCTATTCCACATATTTCAAGGTCCTTCCCACTTCCTCTTGATCCCCCTCATCAGCACCCAGAGTGAATCTCCATCCACTGTGTTCCCTTCCCCAGTGTTTCTCAATCATGGCAAACCAGAATTTCTGTTGCCTTGAGAGATTCTGATATGCCTTTCTTTCCCTTACCCCATTAAGAACTATAGTTTTTGTTTATCCTACTAGCTTGGGATTTGTAAAGGTTTACTTTCCTTGATTTGCATTAGAAGGCCAAAATCATTGATTTAGAATTCTTTTTAAATATAAAAGTGTTGTAATATTGAACATGCATTTTTTTTTCCCAAATAGCACCCTTCCTTTCCACTTCAAAAGAATCTGATATTCTTCCCTCTTTGAAAATCACAGTTAAATCCTATACTCCTTGCATATCAGCATAATCTCAATCTTCCCTAAATGTCATCTTTATTCTCCTTTCTTTGAACTCCTATGGCACTTATAAGTGACACACACTTATTACTTATTTCTTGTGTGTTATTTTTAATTCATTAATGAAATGAGTAAAATTCTTAAGAACAGTGACCACATCACATTTTTAACATTTCTTTCTCGCCCAATGCCAGGTATGTAATAAATGCTGAAGTTCTTATTATCAATTGATTCTGCTTGATAATTGGAAACTTCTACCATAAAAATGTGTCTGAATTACAGCTGTTCACTGGTATTTGTAAAAACCAACACACTGATAATCCATGTATTTATAGAAGGAAAATTACAGTCTCCAAGCTCTGGGCAAACTTTGTACACATGCAAAAATACTCAGAAAAAATAACATTAGGGACAATGAACTGTATGTTTCTAAGTTGAATGAGGTTTTCAAGGTAATCACTACCATATATTTAGTGACAAATCTCAATGCTTAACAGTTTCTGGGAATCTGTGGATGGGACTCATTAAACTGTTGCTTACAATCTATTCCCAACTTGTTTTTCCTACACTAATTTATCCCTTCACAAATTATCCCTTGTTCAGAAAAAAAAAAATGTGTATGAGAAATACTTTCCACTCATCTTGCCAAACCTGTTAAGAAACATTCCATTTGTTCTTCCAAAGCTAATGTTTACCTTTTCTAATAGACATGACTTTCATCTGAAGTCTGATATTTTAGAAGTTTTCATTTACCACTTTAGAAGTAATATTTTGCCTGTGTTATATAGGTATTCACCACCATTACTTTTCACTGAATTCTGTATCAAATATGATTATGAAACAAATCATTGGAATATACTGATAAGAAATAAATTATTTTCAAACTATTTTAGCATGCACCTAGAGTACCCTGCATTTTTATAGGTATGTGGAAAATTCTACACTGTTGGAAGAATGCTTTTTTTTTTTTTTGGAGAAAACAAGCTTTGCTTTCTAACTAAAGTTTAATAATATACTCAGAAATTATATTCTATTAGTTTTTAAGTACTCAAGAAAGAACAAATGCCTTCTGGAATTTTATTTACCCAAATGTGTTTTGAAATATATTACTCAATCGAGGTTTTTTTAGGAAAATAAACATGTTATTTCATTTCTTAATAATTCAAGCCCACTTACAACACTCACTTGTTCTTTCATAGAATACCAGTCTTGACCTCATATATGTGTAATAAATGACCTTCCAAGATAATGAATGTTTTTAAGCTTTTTTTTTGGGGGGGGGGGATTTATGTTGTTGGCTCACCAACTATTCCCAGGAAAAATGAGGTAGAATACTTCCAAATATGCCCTTCTCACCTTCCTCCTCACACCTTTCCTTCCTGCCAAATTCTTGTTTTCACAGTTGTATTTTGTTACTGATGCTCACTCTGTGTGGTCCCTTTTCAATAAAGAAATAGAGAACACCCTGATTGCTTTTCTCTCTTGCTGTAATTCGAGACTCTTGGTAATTTGGAGAGCCAGTGATTTGCTCTCTGCATCCCTCTTCCTGTCTTTCTCTCCTGGATCTAAGCTTGTGAGATGGATGGGATGGACACTAAACACAAGGTACTCATGACTAGGCGATGGAGCAGATGCTTATCCCAGTGCTTTTCTCTAGGTGCATCTACACTTGCAGTCCATGCATTATGGCTGAATTGTCAGATTAGTTAGTGAAACAATTTGTTCTTTCTAATGAATTAAGTGGCTGGTTAGTTAAGATGAAAACCACAGTCCTAAACTGATAGGATAAAATGGTGATTTGTGTAAGGATATCCTAATTATTTACAAAAAAATGTAGAGCAGTGTCATGCTTAGTATGCATTCTAGAAAATACAAAGGTAATGTGATCTGGCTCTGCCACTGCACAGAGAGCATGTTAAGTGGACAATGTTCTTGTTTTTAATTTATCATTCTGATATACTGTATATGTAGAGCTTTAAATGGAATACTTCTAAAATATTACTGTGTTGAATGAGATGCAGATTTGGAAAAAATAAAATTTTAAAGAAGTAGGTACAGTGGAAATTTAAAAAAAATAGAAAATATGAGTCTAGCTTAAAATTATGTCACAAATCCCTTTAGAATATAGCAGAGAACAATATAGTCTCACATCCTACAGTGCCCTTTGTTCTGCAATCCTAGAGCACTTAACAATGAATACAGTTAAAATTAGCATCAAGCAATCAATTTCCTAAAGGAATTGTTGTAGACAAATGAAAGCAAAACAAATCAGTTTAAAGTTTAGACTGAAGAAATTAACCATGGGGCTTTCTTTAATTTCACAATGTCTTCCAAGTCAGAGGCCATGTGACTACAGATTTCTGAGTTGGAATTTGGCTGCTAAGAACAACAACCACAATATAACTGATCTTCACATAATGCATTACATACTGGCACCAGAAGTTTAACTTCAACTTCAATCCTTGCAATGATCCTGTGAGGTAACGTATTAGTTTCTTTGTGCTGCTCTAACAAATTGCCACAAACTTGGAGGCATACAAAATAGAAATCTACTATCTAGTAATGCTGTAGTCTAGCAACCTCAAATTCAGTGAAGAGGCTCTACCTCTGAGGGTTCTTAGAGGTAATCTATTCTCTGGCTTTTCCAGCTTCTTGTGGCTGTTGGCATTTTTTGTCTTGTGGCTGTATCATTCCAATCTCTGTCTGCATGGTTACATTGCCTCCCCTACTGTCTGTCTCCTCTGTGTCTCTTATAAGTGTACTTGTCATTAGATTTGTGCTCATTTGGATATTCCAGGATGACCACCTCATCTCAAGATCTTTAACGCAATGACATCTGCAAAGACCCTTTTCCAAATTAAAGTAACATTTGCAGGATCCAGGGACTAGGATATGGACATAGTCCTTGGAGGCCACCATTCAACTCACTACAGATAGAACATATTACTATATTCATACAAATGAAGAACATGAGGCACAATAGCTAACATCTATTGGACAACATGGTGGGCATGATTCTATTTTATGTACACTGTACTGTGTCTTTAATGTTCATAAACATCCCATGAGGTAGGTATAATTATTATTATTGGCATTCCACAGATAGGACAACTAGGGCTGAAAGAATGTGCATAATTGATCACAGCTTATAAACAGTAAAGCCAGGATTCAAGTGCAGGAATACATGATTCCAGAGCCTACACACTAAAACACTGAGTAACCTCATTCCTCCAAATTCTATGATGTACCTTAGGAGGATCAAGTGGAGTGGGAATACCACACGGTATTGAGATAAATCCTTAGACTTCAGATTGCTACTATGCTGCTTACTTGTAAGCACAATGCAATGACCTTTTAGAATGAGTTTCTTTATGCATAAAGTAGAATTGTTAATTATAATAATTTACCTATTTCACAACTTACCCCCCCAGCCCCATGGGTGCTGAATACTTTTATCAATGTTATTGAGGAATAATTAAGTACAATAGATGTCACCTATTTAAATTGAACACATTATTCAATTCCATATACTTTGAAAGTTGTATGTATGTGAAAGCACTACCACAGTTAAGACACAAAAGATGTCCATCACTCCACAAAGATGATTCCTCACCCTTTGAAGTCTATCCCTTTTTCTTTCCGTGTCTCCAGGCAACCACTAATTTGCTTTTGCTTCTCATTAAAATTTAATCATATAATACCTACTCTGTGTCTGACATCTTTCATTTAGTATAATGTGTTCAAGGCTCACCCATGTTTTTGCATTCATCAAAAATCCATGCCCCTTTATTGCTGAGTAGTATTCCATTGTATGGATACAACACATTTTGTTTATCCATTCACCTACTGATGGATGTTTGGGGTATTTCCAGTTGTTGGCTAATGTGACTAAAGCAGCTAGCTATAAATATTTGTTTACAAAGTGTTTGTGACAACATAGGTTTTCACTTCTCTTAGGTAAATATCTAGGAGTGGAATGTCTGGGTCGTATGATAGGTAGAAGTGTATGTGTTTAGTAACTGTCAAGCAGTTTCTCTAATCAGTTGCCTCAACATACATTCTGATGTAATTTGTTAAACTTGGTGCTACTGGTAATCAAGACTATTTAAGAAGATATTAAAGTAGTTCAGGTAGAAGGTATAAGGACTGAACTAATGTGGTGGTTTTTAAGGATGGAAGATTTGTCTTTAAGAACTACCTTCCTTGGAGGAAAATATGTACAAAATCTGGTGATTTTTATTAAATGTATGCAGGGAGGAAGGAGTCAAGAACAACTCCCAGTTTGCTAGTAAAGTCAGGGGTCTCAATTTGAGCTTATGCATATTTGGTTTCAAAACAAGTCCATGATTGTTTTGTGGATGAGTAACTTGCTAGAAGTCTATGTGTGGGAGAGTCACAGGACTTCTTACAAGTTAGAGAGTCATCAGAGAAGTGGATTGCCATCAGACTCACAGACTTGATTCACTAACAAAGACTTAGTTGTTAGAGGAATACGGCTTATTTTCTGTCCCTCAGATTTATCTTTGGCCCCTTTTCCTTCAGATTATTTTATAAATTCTAGCAGAAAATATCATTTAAGTAAAAATGGCAAAATCTTTAAAGCATCAAGAGCCATTGTCATTGGGCCTCCTTTGCTTTGTCTCATCTGATTTTTGTTTCTTGGTTTCCCCTTTCCTACCATCTTTTGAATTAATAGACTTTGGGGATTCAAGTTTAATTCCTCTTCTGTCTTTTAGCTATCTCTCCATGCATTTTTAAATGGTTCCTCTGGGGATTACATTATGCATCGTTAACTTATCAGAGTCTATTTAGAATTAATATTCTACCACTTCTCATAAATTATAGGAAACTTAGAATAGCACAGTCCCATTTACTTTCTGCCCTTTGTGCTGCTAGTGTTTTATATATCCACATATGACCCAACATCACAACATAAGTTATATTTCCTTTAAATAGTCATATGATGTTTAAATTGAGAGAAGAAAAGTAGATAAGATATTTTATGCCATTTCTGGTCTTCATTACTTCATGAAGATTAGAACTTCACCCTTTTGCCTAAAGAACTTTAACATTTCTCATAGTACAGATCTGCTGGTTCCAAATTCTCTCCATTATCTCAAAGTTATCTCAAAATGTCTTCATTTACATTTCATTTTTGAGGGATATTCTCACTGGAAATAAAATTTTACGTTAATAGAGTTTTATATGCCTTTTATTGCTTTAAAGATCATCCAACTGCTTTCTGGCCTCCAATTTTTTTTTCTGATTAGAAAAGAGATATCATCTGTATTACTAGCTCTATGCATAATGTGTTTATTTTCTCTAGATGCTTTCAAAAATTTTCCTTTTTCTTTAGATTTCAGTGGTTTGGCTATAGATACACAGTGTGATTTTCTTAGTATTTATCCTGAATGGGTCTGCTGAACTGCTTGAATCTATAAATTAATGGATTTCATCAAATTTGATAATTTTTGGTCATTATTTCTTCAAATAGTTTTTCCCTGCTCCAGTCTATCTCTTCTTCTGGGACTCCAATAACATGTATAATAAACTGCTTAATTTTATCCCACAATTCACTAATTCACTTATTAATTTTTCTTCAGTGTTTTTCTCTGTGTTTTCAGACTGCATAATTTCTATTGATCTTTCAGTTTAATGATTTTTCATCTGCCATCACTAATTTGATTAGTCAATTCAGCATATTTTTTAATTTCAATTATGGTAGTTTTTCAATTCTAAAATTTCAATTTCATTATGGGTTCTATTTTATAGTTCCCATTTCTCTGCTGAGATTTCCCATCAGTTCGTTTATTATAGTTATAATTTTGTTTAAGTCCTGAACATATTTATATTAGTTGTTTGCCTGGCAATGCCAAATTTGGGTCATCTTTGGTTCTATTTCCATTCAGTACTCTTTTTCTCAAGTTTAAATCACTCTTTCCTATTTCTTTATAGGTCTATAAGTTTTTGATTGTGTACATTCATCAATATATAGAATTTATACATTATACATATTTTATATATACCACAATATAAAACCACATTATATAACATGTATATAACATGTTAGAGAAATAACTGGCACTTTTATATTCCTTTGAAATGTGTTTATTTTGTCCTAGCTGGAAGTTAATTTGGCTGGAGTCAAACTTTGTATTCTATCTCTGCTTCAGTAAAAGCAGCTGAAATTTTGCTCAGTTCTCTCAGTTCTAGGTGTTACTTTCCATTATGTCTCCTGGAGTCTCTTCAACAAATGTATAGTTTAGAGATCAGGCAAACTATTTATCTAGCTCTATCTATCTATCTATCTATCTATCTACCTATCTATCTATCTATCTTTCCTTCCTTCCTTCCTTCTTCCTTCTTTCCATCCATCCATCCATCCATCCATGTTATTTCGTGAATTACTTTCTCTAAGGCTCCATCTTTCTGGGACTTCCCTCTTTCAACTTCCCAGCTGCTCTATCAATCCCAAACTCTACATTGTACAACTTCAAATAAATAAAACTGAGACTTACCAAAGTTTGATGGTACCACCCACCAAAAGAGTGTATTGGTGATACTCTCATGCAAAAAAAACATGAACTAGTAAATTTTATCTAGTGCAGGTAAGTTAAATCTTATCTTTCAAGGACTGATACCCTCTAGCTTTTACCTAACTTTGGTTATGGTCCAAAGTCTTCAAATGGATTTTTTTCTGTTCAATATTTTGACTGAAATTTATATTGTTATCTGTGAAAGGATTTGTCCAACTAACCTACTATACCATTAGAAAAAGCTGGGTTATCCATCTAATACCATTTATAATATAAAAGAAAGATACTTGCTACCCATTTGCCCTAGCACCTCATGAAATTTTCATGAGTTTACAGTACTATTTATGCTGCTGCATCAGAAGCACAAGCAATGCCATCTCCATTTCACACCTATTAGAAACTTGCAGAAAATACTTTAGGAAAAACAAGTTATCTTTTCACTTGAATATTATTTTGGCATTATTGGTTTTTGGTGTCATCTGTCAACTTTCTTAGATAATAAGCCTCTTTCTTTCACCCTTTTCTGCTTTAGCAATCATTAAAGCAGGTGACTCCTAATAAGGCCTTAATAAAAGCACTTTTATTAATCTACTGTAATAGAAATATGGATTAAACACTAGGAACCCAGGAGACGTAACTCTCCCTGGAGAAGCTAGGGGGTTTTTTTTGAGATGACACTGAGTCTCAGAGAAAGAATAGAAGATTGATAGACATTGTGGTAGGGCTTTATCCCCTAGGTAAAGGTGAACCAACAAAATCTAAAACTTAGATAGTGACAAGTTTAGCTTAAATTGTAGGAAGTTAGATCTGGCAACAGTGTATAAGATAGACCAGAGATAGAGGGAAGCTCATGAAAAGTAAGAGATTATTCCAGTAATTGAAGACTTGATGATTAAGGTAATGATCAAATTAAGAAAAAGTAATGGTGATATTTGAGAATAATTTCTCAGTGACTTTCAATTAGAATCTGTTGACCAGTCATATATGGATTGCAAAGAACAGATTGAGATTGAATTAAGGGCTTCAATTTGGAGGATTAGAGACTGATGATTCATTCATTCATTCAACAAACATTGACTACTGTAGTCCAGACACCACTGTCCAAGGTCCTGGGGGTATAACAGACAAAAAAATACTGCCTCCCTGAAGCAAAGTTGTTTGATATGAACAATGATATGGAAAAAAAAATTTTTAATATGTCAGATAATGTTAGGGATATTGAAAAAATACAGGAAGGGAGGGGATAGAGAATGCTGTGCTGGTGGATTATATTTTTAAATAGGTGGCCTGGGATGATCTTACTCAGAAAAGACCGAAAAAAAGAAGAAGATGAGGAGTCAGCCATGTAGATATCTGGGAGGAGAGCATATCAGGCAGAACAAAACAGCAAGTATAAAGACCTTGAGATGTGTTCAGTTATTCTAATAAAGAAAGGAGTCTTAGGAAGGGATCTCTGTGTGAATAAATATGTGCGTACAATAATAAGAAATGATCGGCTTCTCTTTTAGACAAGCTAGGCTTGAGGTACCTAAAGGAATACTATTCATAGAACTACCATATGACCCAGAAATCCCACTTTTGGGCATATATTCAGACATAACTTGCCTTAAAGAAGACACATGCACCCGCATGTTCATTGCAGTACTATTCACAATTGCCAAGACATGGGAACAACCCAAATGTGCATCAACAGATGATTGGATTAGGAAGATGTGGTATATATACTCAATGGCATACTACTCAGTCATAAAAAAGAACAAAATAAGGCCATTTGTAGCAAAGTGGATGGAACCAGAGACTCTCATACTGAGTGAAGTAAGTCAGAAATAGAAAGACAAATACCATATGATATCACTTATATCTGGAATCTATTTTACGGGACAAATGAACATTTCTACAGAAAAGAAAATCATGGACTTGGAGAATAGACTTGTGGTTGCCAAGGGGGAGGGGGATGGAGTGGGATGGACAGGGTGCTTGGAGTTAATAGATGGAGACTATTGCCTTTGGAATGGATTAGCAATGAGATCCTGCTGTGTAGCACTTGGAAATATGTATGGCCAATTATAATGGAACATGATAATGTGAAAAAAAAGAATGTATACATGTATGTGTAGCTGGGTCACCATGTTGTATAGTAGAAAATTGACAGAACACTGTAAATCAGCTATAATGGACAAAAAAATAACCGTTATATAAAAAAAAAGAAGAAAGAAAGGTTTGGACGTTAGAGTTAGTCCTGAGGTTAGCACACTCCATGGACTTCATAAAATAAAAACACATGGTCATAGAAGTATAATGTAAGCTCATATATGCCTAATCCTTACACACTGAAATCATGGGCTCAGATGTGGGTTATGCTCATCATCAATATGTCATGAATCCTACATCATTAGTGTAGTTGACACTAGGAGCTACTCTGACTTCACCTATGGCAGAGAAACCAGGCCTAATACCCAGAACATGTGGTTCAGGAGATCATTGGAACTCCAGAAGATACACTCTAGAGCTACACAGCCTAATGCTCTCCCAGAACTGGAAGTGAGACACTACTTTTTTCACTACCATTTTGACATCTACGGAAGCAGGAACTTTCTAAGAACAGGAACAAAAAAATCCTCCTCAATATATTACTTCATTCTTGACAGTTATAATTACCTGACCATGCCTAATAAACATTCAGAGCCAACAAAACCAAGTGAAAAATGAAACACCATGAAGTTTATGCACTTTTACCCTTCTTTTCTGCCATTCATTGATTGGAGACTTGGCTACAGAGAAATTCTTGGTGAGTTCCTGTATACACGCATGTTTCAAGAAGAACTATACTTGGGGCAGCTCAATAATTGCTTCAGAATCTCATTAAATTTATATATATGTATGTGTGTATCTGTCTGTCTATCTATCTATATGAATATTTTTAAATATTTGAATTTATTTGCTGTAGGAGGAGGGTAGGGATGGGTTAGAGAAATGAGTGGACAACTTTGGAGCACCCAAAAAGGGGTGGGAGAAATATATTCAGGGATGAGCAAAGGATTTCCAAACCAACCCTGGATAACGGGCAAAGCCGAAATCTAAGCAGGGAAGCTGAGACTCACATTGCCCAGAAAGAAGACTCACATTGCCCAGAAAGGAGTCAGAGAGACTAGAGGTGCAACAAAGGCAAGTGTAAAACTGGGGCACAGAGTCAAGAGTTTGGATCCTGGGAGAGGAAACTGAGCATCAAGGTCAAAACCAATGAGGAGTTGTTGGGATTGGATCCCCAACAACAAGGTAGATGTCAGCTCACTTACAATTTTTTATTAGGGAGCATGGCACTTATACAGGTAATCAAGGATTTGTTAGTAAATGTGAGCTGTTAATTTGTAAGAGTCAGGGGATAGTTACGATCTTTTGTATAGATTATTCTTTTCAGTTATTTTTGGTTTCTTGGAACCATTTGCTCTAGGTTTTTCCTTTATCCGGAATGTTTTTAGTATCTTCTCATCCTATGAATGACTGCAATTCCTACTTACCATTCAGATCTCATCTAAAATGTCACTTCAACCAAGAAGCTAGACTATACAATCTAAAGAAGCCATCTAGGAAAGATAAATATCATATCACTAATATGTGGAATCTAATAAAAATGATGCAAAAGAACTTATGTACAAAACAGAAATAGATTCAAAGATGTCAAAACCAAACTTATGGTTACAAAAGGGAAATACTAGGGGAAGGGATATATTTGGAGGATGGGATTCACATATAGATACTACTATATATAAAACATTTAAGTTACAAGGACCTACTGTACAGCACAGTGAATTCTACTCAGTACTGAGTAATAATCTATGTGGGAAAAGAATCTAAAAAGGAATGGATACATGTGTAACTGTAACTGATTCATGTTTCTGTATACCTGAAACTAACAATATTGTAAGTCAGTAAAATTAAAATAAAAAAACCTCCAAAAAATAACCAAACAAATCATCTAGGAACTCCTCTGTAACATCTCTTTATGAGACTTACCACCACTAGCTGCCTTTTCCTTCTTCTCTGCATCCCTCCTTCATTGCCCACCTTTGCCCACTTCCTCGCAATAGACCACCAGTTCCGTGAGAGTGTGGACCTTGGCTGACTCATTTACTACAGTAGCTTCAGCAGAGAGAAGAGTATGTGATTCTTAATATCCCTCAATAAATGTTTTAATGAAAATACAAATGAATGGACTATTGCTAAACTAATGAGTGTTTCTTAAATTTGCTTAAGTCCTTTGCATACTATATAAAGGAGTTACCAAAGAATCCTGCTGCCCTCTCCTAGGAGAATGGACCAATACTAATCTTTGGACAAACTGTCCATTGTCCCTGAAAGATTTCTACATGTTATACCACAAGAAATAAGTTGTGTTAGTTGCTCACTTCTCAGTAGTAAAAGGATGCGTGAAAGACCACTCTTAACTCTTCTTATTTAATCTAACACCATTCTCAGTATCATAGGCCTCTAATCTATGACAGAAGAAATCAAATGGCAAATTGATGGTCTTATAAAAGCATCTCCTTCATCCTGAATCTGATATTTAGGTGGTTGATATGAAGAATACTGAAGAGAGGCAGGTTAGGATCCTCACAGGCAGAGGAGATTTCATTTCATTTCTAATAAAAATGATTAAAATCTTAAAAAAAGGATTACATATCCCTGACCATTTACTTTATTTATTTATTTATTCATTTATTTATTTCATGTTTATGGCTGCCCCTGTGGGTATGGAAGTTCCCAGACTGGGGGTTGAATTGGAGATGCAGCTGAGGTCTACACCACAGCCATGGCAACACCAGATCTGAGCTGTACCTGCAAACTATGCTGCAGCTTGCAGCAACACAGGATCCTTAACCCACTGAGTGAGGCCAGGGATCGAACCCACATCCTCACAGAGACTACCGTCCTTAACCTGCTGAACCACAAAAATTCTTCCCTGACCACTTAGAGAATCTAACCCTAAAGTCAAAATTCGTAGTAAAGTCTCACAGCCTCTGCTTTACCTTTTTCACAAATTCTCCACCCTAACCCTAAGTCTACTAGAATCACCTGGGAGCACTTTTGTATATTTCAGATGCCAGGCCAGGCTCATAGACTGAACTGATCTGGGTGGGGCCAAGGCATTTACACAGTCTTAAATTCTGGACACAGCTAATTTTAGAAATGATAATTATTGTTTATAATAGGGAGAGATTGATAATTATATGAATATCCTTAAAATGTTGTTATCACATCAGATTTAATGACAAGAAAACTACTGAAAACATAGTATAGTGTGAAAAGCTTAGGTTTACATTAAAGAACAAACAACAAATGGTGCATTTAAGATAGATATGTTATTTTTAAAATTTCCATAGGATGTTCTTTATTTTTCACTCAAAAATAAAGTTAGCAGAAATTGACTTCTCTGTGTCTCCAAATTGGTTTACTTTGTGGTGTGTTTGTGAACCATGATACGAGAGAGAGAAAGTTTTCAGCACCAGTACCATTGTCTAGGATTCCTCCTAGGATGTAGATGCTAAATTCGGAGGTGGCTCACCTTGGCCAGCCTCCTAACGGCACAGAGATCTAGGAAACCAGAACTGCTAACTGGAAGGGAAGTGGACAATGGGTGTATGTCACAATCATCTTTTATTTTATTTTATTTTTTTGCTTGTTTGTTTTTTGTTTTGCTTTTAGAGCTGCACCCAAGGGGTTGAATCTGAGTGGCCGCTGTCAGCCTACCTCACAGACACATCAATGCAGGATCCAAGCCACATCTGCAACCTAAACCACAGCTCACAGCAACACTGGATACTTAACCTACTAAGCAAGGCCAGGGATTGAACCCCACATTCTCAAGGACACTAGTCAGGTTTGTTACCATTAAGCCACAACAGGAACTCCACCATTATCTTCAACTCTAGGGTACAACAATTTTTTTTTAATCTTTTATTATAGTTGATTTAGAATGTTCTGTCAATTTCTGCTGTACAGCAAAGTTACTCAACCATACACATGTATTTTTAAGATCTAAAACCAAAATGCTACCAAAAATGGAATGGATCAGAATCCAGCAACTCAGGCAGCTTAAGTGAAAGAAGAACAAGGTATAGCTAAATTTGCCAAATAAAACTGACAAGATTTTTTCTTTCCATTCTTAAGAGGGCCCAAGGAAAGAGAAGCCCCCAGACTGCTGTCGTCTTCTCTTGGGCCTGGGCCTGACTCCACAGGACAGGAGGAGTTCCTCCTTTGCCAGTTAAGGCCTGTCACCACTTGTGTTTTTAGACTGAACTCAGAGAAAAACAAAACATCATACCTAGAAATTTAATGATGACTCTCCTAAGCAAGCCAAGTCCAGTAGGGCCAAGTCTGAACACCAAGGGAGGGAACCCATAAACACAGGACAAACTCTGTCAACTGAGTCCTGGAGACCTGTAGTGATGAGGTCCTGGGTACTGGGCTTTGCTCCCTCAAGGAAGAGCACACACAGACCCTATGCCTGGCCCAGCCTAGATTTCTAATGTCCTACAAAATTTAGGAATCCAGAAAAAATGAATCTAAACATATCTAAAGAGCACAGAGCCAATGAGGATGAATTTTAATCATTTCCATTAGCATTTGGCCAGGACTCAGAATTTTAGTGTCATAGTCCTAACTGATGGAAAGCTAGTATATACAAAGACTGAGGCAGGAAGACAAAAGTTTAAACCTTTCATTGAAAGACAAAGACACTTTAAACAGTCAAAGTCCTCAATGCTAGGCAGTGGCGTGGTGTATGTGGGGAGAATTTAGACCTTAGGAGAACTAGGAATATGTTTGAAATAACCAACACAAGACTTCTCACATCTGAATTTTCCTTGGAGGACATCTATTTAGTAGTAAACAAGGCATTTCTTTTCTATTCTATTCCATTCCATTCCATTCCATTCCATTCCATTCCATTCCATTCCATTCCATTCCATTCCATTCCACTCCACTCCACTCCACTCCACTCCATCCCATTTCATTCTAGTCCATTCTATTCTAAATTTGGTCAAAGCTTACAATGGCTGAAGCTGAAGCTTCAAATTAATTTTTCCAAGAAGCAATTTCACTGGTAGAATAGCTGTCCTTTAAGAAAAGAACCATAACACATTAACATTAACCTTCTAAATTAAAGTTAAAAAAAGAGAAAAAGTGGCTGAAACACCAACGTCATAAAAAAAAGATAGCAAACAAAAAAGAGCAACTTTGTTCTAGTTGCGATTGGGTAATAAAAGTAAACTGAAAGGAAAGGAAAATAATATTATATGGTAAGTGGCATTTTTTTTTTTGAAGTAATCATATACTAAGGTGTAAAACTGTGTATGTTTTGGCGATGTCTGCCGATACCCAGATACTCAGTTGGTTATGGGCAAACAGACCTAACAATAAAGATGTCATCCTTTTTCCTCATCAAATTAAAGAGGGTTGTAAAGGTAAATGCTCTTTTTAAATGTCCACGGCCAGTGTGTCTCCTCTACAGTCAAGCTGGATCACTGGATAGAACGTGCTGGTAAACATCATGCTACATTGTGTATTTAAAGGGATATCACTTTTTTTTTTTCACTTGTCTGGAAGATGGTAATCAGCAGACAAGTGCTCTCCTGGTGCTTATAGGAGGGAACAAAATAGGAGATCAAATACTTCCCATCCTCCACATATAACTGTCTGCAAATATGTGGGTTTGTCAGAATTTCAGAAAATAGTGAATATTTCCCAGCTGATGAAGCACTACTTCTTTGACTCTGATGTCTGCATCTTATCGTGGTGTGCAAATTATTTAGCAACTGCCACATTATTTATAGGTATGAATTGCACAAATTAACCTCATAAATAATTCATATGGGGGGCTGTGAATTAACAGTGTATCACAGTAAAATAAAAATCTATTTTTGCAAAAGCAGATATTGATTGCTATTGTGAGTTAGATTCAATTTTTTCCCCAAATAATACTTTTAGAACACTGCATGTGGCCTTTTAAGGTTTAAAATCAAGATTCTGAAGAGTGAGGATAAGAATACAAGTATCCAGAAAATCTACTGGAATGTCTGAAATGATAGACTAGAGGCAGGAAAATGGGAATTTCTGGTGAAATTGTCCAGATAACTGAACCACTTTCCAATTCATTCTGAGTGCATAGACAGACCCACTCATAATCAGTAGAACTTTTTAATGCAGACAAATAAAAATGTCATTTTTTCCGAGTGAGAGTTCTGAAACAAACAGACTCATTAGGAAAAATACTTTGATAGGGAAGATAGTAGGTCATGTCCTAACAGAGTGGCAGTTTGTCAAACTACTTCATCCCTCAAACAATAAGCATCTGACTCAGTTAACCCACAATTCATTTTTAATACTTGAGACAGAAGGAAGAATCTCACATCCCCACAGTAAGACATAAGAATGTCACTGTGGACCCGAGAGAAAGACAGTCGCAAGTTTGTTTGCTAGTAGACTCCTAGGGAGCTGAACACAAAAATCCAATAAATAATTAGCTCTCCTGTGACAGGCTTCTGAATTACTGTGATACATTAATTGGACAAAATTAGCATGAATTAAGGCAAATAAGTATAACATGTAATTTATTACTTACTAAGCATGGTGCTGCAGTGGAAGCTTCGGATTTCCCTTAAGATTGCTTTAACAGCTATAATGCATTCCTTAATTTACTCTGTGGAAAATCAATTTTTTCAGAGTTCATTAAGCACCAATATGTTACAATGCAACTCTCTAGAGCATAGAGCCTCAATACATTATGCAAATCCATGCCAGTATGCCACCAATATGTAAATAGCAGTAATATTGTCAGCTTCTTATTGATAAGTCCAATCAGAATGAGAAAACTTAGAACTTCTTGAGCCTGTTGAGTTTATGTGTGTTGGAGTTATTACATGCTGTCCTTTGTTGACTTTCATGCCAATGTTTCTTTGCAAGGAGTATCAAAGCAGGGCAGCAGTGTCATTTCTTCATAATGCCATATCTTAATATCACCTCTTAAGCTGATCCTCTGTTGATGGACACTCGGGTAGTTTCTATGATGTCTTGGCTATTGTAAACAGTGCTGCTATGAACACTGTGGTACATGTATGTATGTGGTACATTTTTTGACTTAGAGTTTTTGTTTTTTTCTGGATATACGCCTAGGAGTGAGATTGCTGAATCATATGGTATCTCTATTTTAGAATTTTAAGATACCTACATACTGTTTTCCATTGAGGCTGCACCAATATATACTCTTACCAACAATGTACAAGGGTTCCCATTTCTCCACACTTTCTCTAGCATTTATTATTTGTAGGCTTTTTGATGATGGTCATTCTGACCTGTTTGAGATGGTGCTTTGTTATGGTTTTGCTTTTTGTTTCTTTGATGATTAGCAATGTTGAGGATTTTTCATGTGTCTGTTGGTCATATGTATATCTTCTTCAGAAAAATGTCTTTTTTTTTATTGAAAAACCACACAAATACATAGTAAATCTTTATTAAGTATGAAAATCTAGGAATTGTCTGTGACTGACCCTTTGGTTTTCTGTAATGAACTTACATTGTATTGTAAGACCTAAAAATTCTTTAAAAATTCCTTAAACAAAAAGGAATTCTATAAGAACATATATAATTTTTTCCTACTCAATTTATCTCTACTTCCTTCCCTGCTCACTCATTCCCAGCCACACCGTCCTTGCAGATTCATTGTACACACCACTCAAGCACACGCACCAAGGCCTTTGCACTTACTATTTTTTTGGCCTAGAGTTTCCACTCTTCAGAGAGACTCTCATCAACTACCTTGCCACTTCCAAGTCACCTCAATCAAATATCATGTCAAGTGGGCCCACCCTTCTCCTATATATAAAATTGCATGCACCGCCCACCCATTGCAACCTTATCTCTTTAACCTGCTCTGTTTTTTTTCTTCTAACAAAATATAATTTTTTCCATAATATAACATTATCATACTACATAATTTACTTTTTATTACCTTTGTTTGTTGTCTGTTCATGTTTATAAGAATGTAAACTCCATGAAGGCAAGGATATTTGTTTGATTTTCTGATGTGTCCCAAATATCTAGAATAGCATGTGGTACATCATAAATTTTTTTTTTTTTTTGTCTTTCTGCCATTTCTTGGGCCACTACCGCAGCATATGGAGGTTCCCAGGCTAGGGGTTGAATTGAAGCCATAGCCTCTGGCCTATGCCAGAGCCACAGCAACGCGGGATCCGAGCAGCGTCTGCAACCTACACCACAGCTCACGGCAACACCGGATCCTTAACCGACTGAGCAAGGCCAGGGATCAAACGGGCAACCTCATGGTTCATAGTCGGATTCGTTATCCACTGAGCCACGACGGGAACTCCCATAGTAAATTTTTAATAAATATTTTTTTTCTGAGTGATTAAGTACATTTTTAGTCAAATATGTTGACTGTTTTTTTTTGGTTGTGTGTGTGTATATATGTGTGTGTGTGTACACACACTCAGGGAGAAAGAATATTTAATTAGTCCCAAATCTATAAAATGAAAGCAATAATACTTGCCTTACTGGAGTTATGAATATCAACTTAAATAAGCTACACAAAGTATTTAACATAAAATGTGTTAAATAATAAGCATTCAATAAATGTTATTTCATTTATTTATCATCTGGTTGCCTATTGTGGGAAGTAAGCGCTTTTGTATTCATTTAAGTTGTCTTATTTCTTCAATAACATAAATATTTACTTCATTTGTCTTTGTTCTTTTTTCATATGCTCTTTACCTTCATAACACAACAGTTTATAATTACATATTTATTAAAATATGAATATGCTTAATGTCCATTTTCATAATGCCTATAATTTTAGTGAAGGTGCCCATGTAATTTGGTCATCTTTTATACTTAGAACCTGGCAGTGTACTTGGCACATAGGACATAATGTCTTTGAAATGAGAGAAACACTAAAAATCTAAAAATAAATTAGAATATATAAGCAGTTAACTCCTTAACATTAGTCTTGGCAATAATATTTTGGGTTTGACACCAAAGCAAAGGGAATAAAAGCAAAAATTAATAGGGAGACTACCTATCAGAATAGAAAATATTTACAAACCATATATCTGATAATTAGTTAATATCTAAAATATGAAAAAATACACTCATATAATGTGATAGAAAAGAGAAAAGCCATTTTTAAAAAATGGATACAGGATCTGAACAGACATTTTTCCAAAGAAGACATATAGATGGTCAATAGGCGTGTGAAAAGTGCTCAGTATCACTAAAATATAAATAAAAACCACAGTGAGAGACCACATCTGTTAGAACAGCCATTATCAGAAAGACAAGAAATAAAAAATGCTGTCAAAGTTGTGGATAAAATGGAATGTACATAGTACCCTATTGGTGGGAATATAAATTGGTTCAGTCACTATTGGAAACAGTATGGAGGTCTCTCAAAAAACTAAAAATGGAACTACCATATCATCCATCAACTATGCTTTTGAGTATTTAGCCAAAGAAAACAAACAACTCCCCCCAACACTACCTGAAAAATATATGCACCCCTCATGTTTATTGGAGCATTATTTACAATAGCCAAGATCTGGAAATGACAAAAGCATTTATCGATGGATGAACAGACAAAGAAAATATGATCTCTATAGCTTTATCTATATAATGAAATATTATTCAGCCCTTAAAAAGAATAACGTATTATTATTTGCAACATCATGAACAGACCTTGAGGGCATTATGTGAAGCGAAATAAATCAAAGAGAGACAAATACTGTATGATTTGATTTACATCTAAAATTGAAAAAACAAAAAACAAAACCAAGCTCAGGGATATAGAAAACCACCAAGAGATAGGGTTGGGCAAAATGGACAAAAGGGGTCAAAAGTTACAAACTTCCAGGTATAGGATAAAAAAGTAATGGAGATATAATATACAGCATGGTGACTAGAGTTAATAATACATATTGCATATTTGAAAGTTGCTATAAGAGTAGATCTTAAATGTTATCACAAAGAAAAAATTTTTTGTAATTACATATAGTGACAGATGTTAACTAGACTTACTGTGGTGATCAATTTGCCATACATATAAATATGAAATAATTTTGTTGTACACTTGAAACTAATGTAATATTATATGTACCTCAGTAAATAAAAAAGAATAAAACAAAAAGTGAAGTAAAAATTAAAAAATCTAAAATTTTAAGAAAATTACTTAAAGATACTTCAAAGATTATAAAATATTTTCATGCTATAAGATTGTAGCCAATACTTTCCCCACATTTATTATTATTTTTTTAATGAAATAGCTACTCCCCTGAAAGTTAGTGTGGACTTTATTGTTTTGGGCCAACCTGCTTTCAGCCAATTAGCCTGAATAAAAAGATTAAAATTCTGTATAGTTGATTGGATTAGCAGCAATATTTTCTACACTTAAAAAAAAATGATTGTAAAGTATACTGATAGTGATTATCTGCTTAATTGGACACAAATAGGTCATCATGATAATCACCAAAAATGATCAGTATTTTGAGGGAAAAAAATCCTGATACTTTCCTTATCTTACGCGATTAAATAACTTTTTGACCAGTTAAACAAGTGCTGGATGAGTCAGTGAATGGGAGGTAAGGTGGTCTATCCTTTAACTGATGGAAAAATTGGGGTGAGGACTTCAAAACTTTTGCATTTCTCAGATAGAGTTCATTAGCATATGCTATAATTTTACCTAAAATGAGGTGAGTTTGGGGGCAAGTGAAATTTTGATTACTGAATACTTACATGGTTTATATTTTATTAATTTTAAAAGGGAAAATGAAATCATGTGAAGAGTAAAACTGATGAAAATAAGAAGTTAACACATAACAAATTTTGAAAAATGGCAAAAAATCCCCAAAACTATTAGACTTAGTAAAAGAAAAAAACTGTTCGGCAAAACAAAAACCTTTATTGAAATAAGAAGTTAAAAACTACTGAAGTAATATGTATGTAATTATATGTATACACTGCAATTGCCTTGAAGAAATCACTCGCATATTATCTCAATAAATAATAGACATCATGTATTCATCATTAAGTGCTTAGTAGCTAAGACAGAATATACAAGGGTTTGGGTCAGGAAGCTGGCTGGAGAACTATTCTTTGAAGAGTGTTAAAACATTATTACAGCATCAAAATAGCTATGGAAACACAACAAGATGGTTAAAATGATACCTCCATATTTCCTCTCAGAGAGAATATTCTATGACTCAGAAAGAAATATTTGCTACAGACTGGAGGGTAGAATAAAACATGGTAGATTCTCTTGGGCAGTGGATGTACATTTCTTGAGACTTTGGCTTTACTGAATGAGATGTTCATCCATTGAACCAAACTGACTCACCTGGACTAAGAAGAGGTATTGAGCTCCATCTCAATCTAACCATTCAGATTGATGGTCCCTTTCCCTTTGCTCTCATGAAATTCCCAGTCTCTACTCTCAATATGGGTGAAGAAATATTTTAAAAGTATCATTTTAAAAAGATACTTTAGTTAATAGTGACTTACTCTAGCATCCCACTGTTCTGTCCCCACAACATGTCAACACTGTTAAACTGATGTTTTCTGGTATAGTTACCATAACCCTGGAATGACTGAGGCATTTTTCACATCATCTCAGAAGAAACCAGGTGTTAAAGAGGCTGAGGGAAATTACATTTGCTTGTGAAAGATTTGATTCTATGACTTCATGACTTTATATGGACAAAGATTATGTGGAAATACCCTGACACCTCTAGAATGTTTTAACCACAGCTAGTTAAATTTTGGCAATAAGAGCTTATAAATATTTATTTTACAATGTAGGCTTTGTGAATGTGTTTGGTAAACAAATAGGATGATAAGTGTAACAAAGCATGACTCAAAAAGTATTTATAGGACAGACTGTTAGGATATATTGGATCAGATCTCTGATTTATAAGGAGTAGCTAGAAGTGAATTTACATGATAAAATACAGCATTTACTGCCTGTAGAGTATATAAAATACTAACCCAATCTGTACTGGAGAAGTTTATGTGACTTTTATTACAGGTACTTTGTTGTTTCTGTGTACTTGACAGTTATTTTTTAGGGTCCTTAAAAATTCATCTTAAAAATTAATACTCTCAGATCAGATTAAAATCTAAGTAAGGTAAATAAGCACATATTGCGAAAGATTACATTGTGAATGAGAATGTTTTTATAAGAGGGTAATAGCTATGAAATCTTTTTATGATTTGTCATCTAAGTAGAGCTATTAGAATGAAAGCTTTTAAAGATGCCTACTTTCTCACTTTCTGAGCAATTTTTCCTTCTTCTTATGTAACTATGTGTTCTGAAGTGCTTTGAATAATAGAATCTCTTGGTTTGAGATTAATAACCACATCTGTTATTTGTTTACTTTTGTGTTTAATAATAATAATAATAATGTTATAATTTATATAATACTTTTAATGCTGTGCTTTCACATCTATTATGACATCCTATGCTTACAAAATTCATACACATAAATCACTTCTTAGAATCATTTTATAGAGGCTTTTAAAATATAAACATTGAGTCAAATGTCTGGATTCAAATCCAGTCTTTGCTTTCCACCTACACTGAAGACGTATTAGAATACCTCACATTTATTGAGCACTTACAACTGCTAGCTGTTGTGCTTTGCATAGTGCATTCAGTTTAATTCTCACAATGACTCCTGGCATGGGTACCTTTACCATTTCTCTCCTAAGTTAGGAAATTAAGATTTAAAGAGATTAAGTAATTTGTCCAAGGTCACATAGCTTGTAAATGACAAAACTAGTCATGGAACCCTGGCCTGCCTGATCTCAAACCAAGATTTTAATTACAACACTGGGCTGCATCCTTTTAAATCATAGTGACTAGGGATGTGGTTCCCAGAGAATCACACTTCGTTGCCAGTGAAACTTCCTACCTGAAATCTAAATTGTGGACTTCAAGGGAGCCACGTGAGGAACTTTATATGTAGTTTCTTTCTTAGAACCATCACTTCCCTTGGGAAGAAGTCTTAAAATAGAATTTTGTCACTCTTTCTATTCCAATATTACCCAAGCAAGTGGAAAGCCCCCAAAAGGACATTTTCAATTCCTCTGTCTCAACAGTACTGATTTTTGACACCCCCCCCCAACCCCACAGTCAAAAATTATATTTGTTTCTAAATGAGATGTCAGATTCGGAAGAATTTGCCCAAAGTGTGATAAAAGAGGAGTCCTAGAGTAAGCTCAATAGGGGCGCCCAAGGAAGCATAGTGTGAGGAAGACGTTCAAAGGTGGTGGGTAGAAAGCCATGAAGAAAGAGCTGCCTGTCAAGTCTGAATAGAAAATCAGAAAAGTATTAAGACTGGAGGAAAGCTATGGGAAAAGTGAATGGATGGGCAGTTTCGATCTAAGGAGATAGTAGTAAACTTGGCAAGGAATGAAGGTCAGCAGAGAGTAATTAACATGACCAGATCCTACAATGTCTTAGGAACTTTAAGTGTGTCTTGTATGATACATTTAATAACTTGGTTAGACAGGAATAAGTATCTCCACTTTATATAGAAGGAATGGGCTCAGAGAGGGGAAGTCGTTCTGGCTAGTAAGAAGTATTATACTTAGTCCAATGACTGAAGGACCCTACAACTCATTCCTTTTCCACTGCTCTGAACATAAGAGAGAAATTACATAGTACCTGTAAATAATGGGCATATGACTGCTTAAAGAAACATGCAAGGCTGAACATTAATGTAGTTAAATCAGTGGTTCCAAATGTCCATGGCTTTAAAATTTTGAGAAACTGGGAGTTCCTGTTGTGGCTCAGTGGTTAATGAATCCAACTAGGAACCATGAGGTTGTAGGTTTGATTCCTGGCCTTGCTCAGTTGGTTAAGGATCTGGCATTGCCGTGAGCTGTGGTGTAGGTCACAGACGCGGCTCGGATCCTGCATTGCTGTGGCTGTGGCACAGGCGGGTGGCTACAGCTCCGATTCGACCCCTAACCTGGGAATCTCCATATGCTGCGGCAGCGGCCTGGGAAATGGCAAAAAGACCAAAAAATAAATAAATAAATAAATAATAAAATTTGAGAAACTATTTTAAATAATTCTTCCTATCAATAATCACATTCCTGAGAGGTTTTTCTGTTCTTTGATTGCCATACATTATAAACCCAACTTGTATGTACATCTAGACAGAGCCATAATTAAAAACTCCATAGTTATGCTAGAATCATTCTTTACTTCATCCCTCACATTCAGTTGGAAGCCAAGTTACATGAGCTTACTTCAAAATGGGTCTTGAAATATTCTGCTCTTTCCATTCCTATATATAATACTCTGGGAAATGTCATTTTCATCTCTCATCTAGACTGTCAGATGCCTGCTAACAGGTTGCTGAGCACTGGTATTACTCCATCCAATCTCTCCTCCTAACTGCCACTCTACTCATTAATAATTACTCATGACTCCCTCTTATTTAAAGAAAAATTACAAACACTAGAGCATAGCAAATAAGGGTTTTCACAATCCAGCCCTAATCTATTTTCCTGGCCTCATGCTTGCTACTTTGCTCCTAAATAGTAATGTTTCTGTCCATCTGGATTTTTGCACTGTCAAAAGCTTTGAAATTCCAAGACTTTAACCTAATTTACCTCTAAGAGTTTCATGAATTTTGTCAAAAGACAAGAGATTCATGGGTCAAAGGAAAAGGACTATATTACTCACAACAAGAACAGTAGTCAGAATATCCATGTTTTTTGTTTTGTTTTATTTTCTGTATCTTGCATTGGTTCCCCAAGCCCCGATTACCACCTAGTGACTCACAGGAGCAGGTGACACCTGCCTATACATTGGTTGCATTTATAGGGAGCGACACTGCCACCCCAAAATATCTCTTTGGTGTGTAGGTTATTTTAAGCTAAATCAAGGCCTGAAAGAATCAGGAAGAAACCTTGACATTCCCCCAAGTGCCTGAAGAATTTAGAGGGCTTATTATAGGAATGAAGATATTACCAGAGAAATCTGCAATGAATATGGACGAGGTGAGGTGGGTTAACTCAGAGATGAAAGTCCACACTGTGTCCCATTGTCTCTGCCTAGCCCAGCAAACCTTTGTTTATCAAACATTTGCTTTTCTATCTCCGTGTGAACTGCCTTCCTCCCCTTTGAAGTCACAACACCCTCTTTTGTCTTCAGCTGAAGATGGTATTTAAGGGGAGGGTTTCAGTCAGAAAAGGGAGATAAAAATTTCATCCTCCATGACACATTACAGGAAGGAAATCCTACACTTGGGAAAAAGTATTTTATAATGGACAGCAGGCCAGGCAGCTTTTGCTCTGGAGGGAGACATGCATCTTTATTAAAGTTATGCCTGCTTTTAGATCTGGAGAGAGACACCATCTCTATTTCATTTTCCTGCAAGGTTAAGGAGAGGAGTGATCAAATCATGGTAGTAGCAGTCTGGCAACGAACAGTAGAGCCAGCAGTCAGTGAAACGTAAGATTTTTACAACAGCTGGGGAGATCTGTACCAGCGTGATTTTGTTCATGAGGAAACTTCCAGGGTGTCTGACAAACCACCGATCTTAATGTCTCTGCCTCTCCACTATGATTTTCTTTCCTTCTCCTCTTCTCATCCCTGCCCAAATGCCAGGGTTGTTACTCTCCCTCCACCCCCAAAGATCAGTGTGCCCATACTGTAAACTGTAATGCCAGATTTTTTTCCAATCATATCCTATTTGCATTCAGACCTTTCATCTGGAAACATCAAGCATTAGAGGAATAAGTGCATTTTTATAAGACTTACAGAGACAAGTTATACCACTTGCTTTGATCCACGTGGGTCATTGAGGAGGTCTTGGCAAGCAGTATTCTTCAACAAGTATTCATGATCCTTATAATCTAGAATCACCTATGCCCAGTAAGAGAATCCAGGTGACTGAAACATAATTAAGTTTGAGGCCCTTTTAACAAGGCAGATGCCCAGAGATTATAGCAACTAGCTGCTTTGGCTTAATGTTAGAGGAAAGAAAGCTGCATCATGTCTAGGAATGTTCAGGGCACAAGGCCAGATTTTCAAAATAAATCCATATGAATCCTTCGCTTTTTTGACCTGCTTATTATTCATGAAGCAGATGAGAATAAAAGATCCCTTTCTGAGACAAAAAGCTTCAGTGACCAAACCAACTTGCTAACATTGTTGACAAGGAGGAGGTAAGGGATGTAGGGTCAGAAACTATTTTGACTTGACATTTGGGCGAGTCTTTCCAAAGCTCAGGAATATCAGATCCTATGGACACATGGAAGGCCTATCAACTAGCAGGACTAAAAGCCCACTGTTGGGTAGTTTTCCAATAAAATGCAAAGCACTGCAGAATGTAAGAGTCCAAAATGACACGGATAATTTCAAGGATCATAATGATAGATCCAGAGTCAAGTGCTCAGACAAGCGCATTAACACTATACCTAAAAAAAAATGTCAGCAATAGTGAGGCACCACCAATAGCCAACAAGAGGGAAATCGAAGTTATGGTGGAATTCGTTATGCAGGAGTAGGTGGGGAGAAATGCCTCTTGAAATGTGTCCTTTCTCACTGCAACATAATTGTGAACTTTGGGCAGGAGACACAGGCTGCTATGCTGTGGAAGCACCTCCATCTGAACATATCGTCTTTTCCTTTCTGCTGAGTCTGTGACTGTGGATGTTTCCATTCCCATTAAGGTGATGGACCCATTGCTGTCATGGTAATCTAAGGCATTCAAGCTCTACCAGCAGCTTGATCCTAGCTGGTCTCATCAGAGAACTGGCACTCATGCAGTTTTCTCAGCACCAGCCATCTACCTGGGTGATCCAGAGAGTTTGACTAAAAGCCACAATTTGTTTCCACAGTTCACAGCCTCAAAGAGGGGGTATCTTTTATCTGTTAGTCAGTGGTTTTCCAAATAGCAGACTAAATGTTGGCAACAGCCCAAGAATCAGTAAATATATAACAAGATTCATCAAGGGGGGCAGAGTAAGAAATAACAGTTTTGCATCTTGCCCACTGAGCAGAATGACCACATCTATTTTGGTTCTGTAATGGCTGGTGGTGAGTTGAATAAACACAGCCTCTAGATGGATAGATCAAGATTCCGGCTAGTCAAACTATCAGAGAAGCCAGTTTAGACATTTTAAATGGTGATCTCTATGAATCGAGAGCCCCACTGAGTCAGCTTCTTTGATTCAGACGGCAGAGTTGGGAATACATGTCCCCCAAAGGGAAGGAAAGGTGCCACTGTTTCATACAAAGTTGATGTGCTGTGGCCAGAATGGCCTATTCTTGGCTATACCATTCCTATTTGACAGAGAAGGCCTGTTGAATCTTTCTCGTCTTGTTAGTCAATGAACCTAATATGACCTACCCCCAAAAGTTAGGATCACACCAGAGAGTTACAAGGCCTCCTCAAGTCAGGTGTTTGGTTTCAAGAGGAATGCAGAAGAAAATAAAATCCGATTTTTTAAATAAGATGTACCTACTAGACATGTGAGGGAGATTTCCATGGTTCACTGGGGGCTCTCGTTGGCCATATCAACAGTCACAGAGCCTTAAAGCTCAAAGAGGTCATGAGAACTGTGGGACTCCAAAAACAACAGCATTTCTCTACATGTAGCGCTTCCTAATCAAAAGACTCCCCATGGGCCTTTTGGCATGGAGAAGCACAATCTTATAAGATCAATCCCTATTATATGTTCAGATGTAGAAACAACAAAACATTGAATTGGTGCAAATGGCCCCACTCACAATGTCATACTTCCCTTTACATCTGTGGAAACTGCTCAGATCTCATTGGCTTACAAGTCATGCAGGAAAGGGAGACCCATGGAATATTTCTGTCTACCATTTACTGTTTTCCAAAAACGCCTTCTACCTTTATGCTCTGTGCTATTGTTCATGCAATTCCCTCTGCCTGATATGTCCTTCTCATCTCTCTCTAGCTAGTTTTGTCTCTTTTAGAGCCGAGCTCAGGTACAGTCTCCTTTGTGAAGGCTTTGCTAACCACAGCCAATGAGCCGCACGTACTGTTTTCCCTTTTGTGTTCCCCTGGCCCGTTTCTGTTATGGTCAGAGGCCCATTGTGCTATGATGATTTGCTTGCTGTCTCTCCCTACCCAGCTAACCTGTGAGTTTTCAGGACAGGGGCCACATTTAGCATATCCTCGGTGTCTGGTACTGGGTTTTTCTCACTGAGCAACCTCTAAGAGGTGGGATGAACACTGAAAAGTCAGTCAGCTCCTCCTGGAGCAGCACCTAATTTACTACTTTCTACTATACTTTGACATAAAACAAAAATAGGTCTTGATTCTGTCCTGTTATCAAAATGAAATATATTTCCTTATCAAAGCTGAGTACAATAAAATGACAATACTAGGAGGACAAAGTTAAGGTTTATAGATCAGATTGTTGATGTGATACTGAAAAATAACAGAATTCAAGTCCGTTCACCTGAAATCAAACCAGTTACAAACCTCATTTGGCAAGGATTATGTCCTAGAGACAAATTAATAGTAACAGTGCTATCTAAGCATTCATTGAGCATTTACAAATAATAAGCGGAATATATTTGTGATTAACTGAGAGGAATCTAGGGCCAGACTGAGTTTGTTTCCTGACTCTATTACCTACTAGCTATGATCAAGTTATCTAACTTTTCTGTCTCAGTTTTTCCCTCTGTCCTGTGACTGGTAATGACAGCCATCCCAGAAGATTGTTTTGAAGAAGTTAAGTAGGTTAGTACATGTAAAAAGTTTAGAATAGTGCCTAGTAACAATATGTGATCCCCAAAGCCACGAAGCAAGTGACTGTGTCAGTATGGGGACCCAGGACAAACGGGTACTATTTATGTGGCATTTGTATTAATGGGTACTAATAACATTTGTATAGCATTTTATGGTTTTGTTTATTTTTACTTTTTAAAAATTTTATTATAGTATAGTACAATGTTGTGCTGCATTTTATCTTTTTAATGTATATTATTTTATTGATCCTAAAAGACAACTGTGAGGTAGATAATACACATAGCATTGTTTTATCTTGTTTAACAATGAGAAAACAGGGTCTCAAAAATAGTGACCTATAGGAGTTCCCTTCCTGGCGCAGCAGGTAACAAACTTGATTAGGATCCATGAGGATCACTCAGTGAGTTAAGGATCCAGCATTGCCATGAGCTGTAGTGTAGTTCACAGATGTGGCTTTGATCCTGTGGCCATGGCTTAGGCTGGGAACTCCAATTTGACCTTCTACCCTCAGCCTGGGAACTTCTATATGCCGCATGCGTGGCCCTAAAAAGCAAAAAAAAAAAAAGATAGAGACCTATGCATTGCCACAGAGCTTGTCATTAACAGAGTCAATGTTTTTAATTCTGGTTTTGGGTTCCATTGTCTAGACCCACTGTATGTAACCATATTATCTCTATGTATTCAGTCTCCACCAGAATGAGATTCAGTGAGCTTGCTCACTGGAGGTCTGTCAGCACCAAACAATTTCTGAGGCTTTAACCAGAAAGGAATAATCAACAACTACCTCAGTGGGCAGAATGTTTTAACTACATCTTACAGCTCAATGTAAAATATTAAACACATTACACATAATTGTGGTGAAATGTGTCAGTGTTGAATTTCGGTGGCACCAAATTCTTTTGGAAACAGGAGGTTTGTAAATAATAAATGTAAAAATGAATTTTTTTATCAGCATTATCTTCCCTGAGGGTGTATAATGTTTTACTCGTTTTGGTTGGTGTCTGTGTCAGTCCACCTCTAACCTCCTCTGGTCTGTGTTTTGTCAGCTTCTCCTGATGTTCCCCACGCAGCCCACACTGAAGGTTTAACTGAGCTGCTGCTTCTTTGGGGAATAGCTCAGTCTGTGTTCTTTGAATGTCTCAGAGGCTTCTGGACTTCCTTCAGCAATAATTCAATGTTTATTTGTTGTTCCTATTATTACTAGGGTTTCCTGTCCAACTGGAAAAGCCTGTTCACCCATACTCCTATTTAGCCATTTCTAATGGCTTTTTTTAAGACCTTATATATTTTCCCCCTGCTTTTTTCAAACAGGACCTCATAATAGATACTTCTCTTTCATGCTTATAACTGCTTTGGCTCTATCCTGGCCAAATACTCACTTGGTATGTGCACAAGCTCCCCTGGCTCACAGCACCCACGTTTACTGATTCTACAGCATGGGAGGCACGCTCACCCACATATCCCTCCAGAAATTCTCAATTTTGAACTGGAAAGAACCATTGTTGATCAGAACCACCATAAAGTCAGCTTCCCTCAGGTAACAGCAAAACTGTACCTGCTGAATGCTTCCTTTTCCTTTTCATCAGTACACTTTGGCTAAAATAAAATGACTATCCATCCCAAGTATGTGGTAATACACCCAATTTCTATGTTTAAATGCTTGCCATATAATTTTGTGGTTTAAAAATATATATGAATTTAAATGAATTTATTTTAAAAATTTATGGCATAAATGAAATATCTGTTGGTCATTGTCATGCATATGCAGTATGTTTTTATTCTGCCATAGCTATATATTTGTGAAATATAGCCAGGGTCACTTTAGTCTTAAAGTCAGGGAAAGGATAACATGAATGACCTGTCTACAGTTCTTGTCAAAGCTTCTCCACTTTACTGAAGGAAGTGGGAGGGGGAAAAATACATAACTAGAAAAGGGAGCCTGGAATGTTTGCATCTTCTCAAAGATTACAGTTATTATGAACAACAAGGCAGGTTTATTTTATCTGGACTACATGTACTCCTTTTTTTTCCATTTAAGCTTATCTTCAAAGGATTGTTTCAATAGTTGTGAAAGTTCAAACTCTCACACCTTAAACAAATAAAGCACTGAAATGACTGATTGGTACACAATGGTTTTATGGAAAACTAATCTAACCAAAAATTGGCACCAAATGCGAAAAGTTCCATCATCTTGAGCCCTGCACACAGAGGGTCTGGGAGGGGAAGGTCAGGAAAAGGTGGAACTCTGACAGCCACAGATGCAGAAATGATCTCTGTGTGATCTCCACAAGGCGTGGCAAAGATCTGCTCTACTAGTTTCTTCAAACATCCTCCTGAGCTCATCCAGCCCGGTGAGGGCCTAGCATTCTACTAATCCCCATTGTTATAACTGAACCCTGAATCTACTATTGAGTCAGCTTTTTATTTACTTTCTTTTTCTTTTTTTCCATCCCTATCATTTCAAAGGTCAAGTTTACTCCCCACTAGAATGTAGGGACTGTTGAGGCAATAATGTTACACTTGACAACATCCTTTGATACAATAACCCTTTGACTAACATTTTCAAATGACACAGAATTTATAAAAAGAAAAAGTTAAAAATATACTTCTTTGTAGGTAGGATGGGGTGCCACCTAGTGTCCCCTATCATGTCTTCCTGTCCAGCAATAGCCCATAAGCCTAGATACAAAGGTTTTTCATTTATCATATTGGCAGAGCTATTGACTGAGAAATAGGGCAACATTCCCCAGGAAATTCATTGATTGTGTAACTGATCAATGGGGGCTATTGTCTATGACTCTCCCTTTTTGCTACATCACACTTGATGGCTTGTACCCCAGGACTGATTCTCTGTGCTGAAAACTAGCTTCCCTGCCCCTGAAAACTTATGGAGCTTTAAACATTTCAAATGGCTGTTTACATTTAAAAGTAGTGATTTTCCAAATGAAAATTCTAAATTTGCATCTTTTCCTGAAAGTCTGGCACCACAGAGCCTCTGAGTTCCAGTTGCCACAAAGGATGGAGCTGAATAATATGTCCTTTTAGATGGGACATTCACTTATTCTTTCAAGTGAGGACAACATTTTAAACATTCTGCATATCTGTTTAAATGTCCTTCCTAGCCACTGTAGACATTTGAGTTGGACACAACTGAAGGACCATATTTCAAGTCATTAACCACGTTTTTAACTAAAAAAGTGAGAAATAATATATATAAAATGTGCATATTTTTGTGCACACCTCACTGAATTTTTACAAACTAAATAAATCCATGTAATAAGCATCAAGGTTAGAAAACCAGAACGTTATAAGCACCCATAATTACTTACGTGCCCCTTCCACTGACTACTCATCCCCCAAGAACACTATCCTGACATCCAACCAGCTCTGGTTCTGACCATATTTCTACAATTGTACTATGTGTTATATCATTTCATTTGATCCTTACAACAACATTGGGCAGGAGACAAGGCTGGGTAGATAATCACATGAAGAATACTACTTTGTTTATTCTGTGCTATCTTTGCTTGCCTTCATCATGACATTCCATATTTTTGGCAGTATATTTTGTGAATAACCTGAATAAAATCCACTTGCAAATCCTCCTATCTTACTGAAATAACTCAACTTGAGACATTACAGAGCAGATAATAAAACCCGACCCACTGAAAGTGCCTGTTATTTCAAGCAGTGGGAGATTCCACTTCTCTTTCCCCTCAAGCTTTTTTCACGTTGCTTGTTTGGAGGGCTCCTGGGTGCTGCTCTGATTAGAAGTGAGGAATACACTTGTTAGAACATTTGCTGCAGCTGTAGGCTTGGCTCTCAAAGTTCATATATTACTGGGATATTGCCATGCCTCTGAAAATGCATAAAGCATTATTGTTATGCTTAGCGTGAGCCTTGTAATACTTCCATTTGGGGAATTTATTTTGATGGAAATGGCTCATTAGACCAGAAAATGCCTATTTTGTTTTCATTTCATTAAAAAAAATCTGTGCATGTTTGCATAGCAGGTAGAGTTAAAAACCCAGTATAGCAAGACTTAAGCTGTTTTCTTCCCTTTCAAAAACAATAACTGAAAGGAGAATTTATATATAATATGCCATAATTTACTTGAATATAATGAATGCATACAATTTTGCATCCTCAAGTATTAATTATAGAGGAATTTATAGTAATTTATAATGCATTAGAAGATTATTTTTTTAAGAGACCTTGGCCAAAGGCAACGGTAACTCTAGCTCTCATTTATAATAATGGAATGACTGCACTGAAACTTGATTTTTTATTCTAATCGTATAATTGAAAAATAACATTTAACATACCCCAAACATGATGAACTCATTAAAAAGCTTTTTATTTGTTATTTTACAATATTTAAAATAATTACTATGTTTTATACAAAATTTTAGTCATTATTTTCCTTAGTTCTTTATAGACTTACAAATAGTGGAGTTGTTTCTTCAATTATGTTACTGTATATGTCCAAATACACTGGAAATATATTGAGTTATAGTGCTCTGTTTCAGTTTAAGAAACTTGGTCTAATTCTAAACTTACGTGGTACTGTATCTCTAGAATTAATAGGCAGTTTCTCCTCTATGTAAAAGAAGATGAAAGTCATCAAGTTGGTAGACTGGGTTGGTATAAGAAAGCTGAATTAGTTGTTGAAGAGGAGCAGGTAGATTTTGTGGTCTTCTTTTGAGGGGTTTCACTGTATTTATTCCTACTCTACTGCCAACCCTAACCCTGATCCTAATTTTGTTCTGAGAAGTGGATGTAGCTCTTCCATTCTGATCATACTCTTTACTTTTATAAACTGCAGTGTGGCTGAAGGCAGACATTCAGACACGATGTGGCTAAAGGATAACAAAATGGAAATAAATTTAGAGAAGCAGATAAATTAGACTATTCGGCTTATGGGGCAGAACTTAATTCCAGCTTGTATTTTGCCACCAGGATACCACAGCTCTTTCCTGGTCCCCACCTGCTGTCCTTATTGAACAGAGGCCATATCTGACCACTGCCCTTTGGAAGCACCTTCAGAAGCATCTGGAAGTCTCAAAGTCAACTGGAAGATCTAGAGGCAGAAACAGAGTTGTCTTTTTTCTTTCACATCTCTTATCTAAAGACAAGAAATAACTCTTTTGTGAGTGAGTGACTGACAGGTCTCAGGAAAGACTTCATCTTCCCATAAAAGCAGGCCCTAGGCTTACAGCCTTCACAACAGAACCATTTAATAATATCGTCCATCCTCTCCACAATCTCACACAAGGTGCACATATGCAGAAAAAGATGCTTATTTTGAATTTTTAACCTATATAGGAAAACCCTTCATTTTGATTCCACAGCAAAGTAGCCTTGTGGTCCTTGCTCTCATCTGACAGAGAAGGCACAGATTTAGCCTTAGTAAGGGGGAAAAAACTTTATTGGCCTCCATAAAAGGCTGATAGGTTAAAAATCATGACAAAATATGATTTTGTACAGCTATGCAATATAATCAGCTCTGTTCCCTCAGACCATGGGAGTTGATTCTTTGTACCAAATTTCTCTCTTCTCTGAGGTCCTACCCTCTAGTGAAGGTGCTTTCTTCACTCTCTGCCCCATGGAAAATGTGAGTCTTGCCGTGACCAGGTTTCTACCAGCCTTGTAAGAGAGGGGGTAGCTCTGCTTCCTAAGATAGAGGTAGTATGTATTAATCAGGTCTCTTTTGATTGCAATTTGTGGACACCCAATTCGACCAGATTAAGAGAGAGAAAATCCATTGGTTTATGTAGCTGAGAAACATGTGAGGTATTTCACACTTTCAAAGAATATTCAATAGGGGCTGGAACCCAAGACCCAGTGCTATCTGGTCTAACCTGCTATTAGTCTCTCATTTCTACAGCTTTCTGCTTGGTTGCTTTCTACATATAGACTCTGTCATTTCCCCTGCTGAAAAAGTTTGTTTGCCTCAGTATCCACTTACTTATTCTAGACAGGACTACTGTTTTTGATTATATTATGGGCTCATATCTTGGAACGATCTCTCTTAGAGGTTAACCCCAAAGATATGGAGTAGGGGCTGGGACCAGATGAGGGACAGAATGAGAAATATGACTGACTGGTAAAAAGAAAAAAAAATCTTGAATAGTTTATAGAGTATGTGTGCATCCTGTTCCATCTGCCTCTGGCAATGAGGGTTTAGACATGTTTCTTCCTAAGTTTGCCCAAATGTAAACATATACACCATCAATATATTCCTCCTAATAACATGGCAACATGGCTTTGGAGGCATTCCTTCTGAAATGGTATCTCTGGTTTCATTTTACTAAAAGTTCATTTGTCTCATTGTTGGACTTAGTCATTTTAAAGGATCCCCACATTAGCTAAAAATGCCTGTCTCTGCAAAGTTGTATGGATGGTATCTTTCATTGTAAGCTTCTCTCCTGGTGGTGGTGGTACATATATATTTCTGTTTTACATATTGTAGTTGCAAATGGGCAACTAGTGACTATACTTTTTTGTGAAAATAGAGGAAACTTGGTACAAAGATGTGTGTCTTTCAGAGGAGTTGACAGAATATTTGCATAGAGAATAAGGTGAAATGTCTTTTCAGAAAGCAAAACAAATCTTCACTAGAATGGAAACTGAATATTTCTTAAGATTAATCCCCACTTCAATATTTTCCTAATATTTTAACCACAGAAATTAATTGCTTAAACTAGCTAACTTGGCAACATAATAGCAAAACACACAAATGAAAATGAACAGTGTATTGGCTATTTATATTGGGGAGAAATGGAGAGAATAACATTTTGACTGTCTTAGTAGGTGCTATACATAATAACATGATTCATTTGATGGTAGAAGTTGGTACTGAGTAAAGTGGTGACTGAAATATAGAAAGTAACCATTTTATGACTCAGTTTACCTATTTGGCACAATTTATGCTATTTCGTCAGTTAATCTGGGGAAAAGGGATCTCCAAGTAGTCTACATTATTATATTGAAGTCAAGCCTTAAGGCAAAGAGGAAAGAATTTTCTTCTCAAAACTTGTTGCTGATAACCAAAGGAATCAGATATATTTCTTGCTTCTTTTGGGATAGAAAGCTGCCTTATTATACATTATCTATTTATTAAATCTCAAGTCTTCTTGGGGCCATCGATGATTCTTTGTATGAATAAATGTCCACTAATTTCAAACATGACTTTAAAAAGGTAACAGAGTGGGATCAAATGGTGGAGGAATAAGGCATGACACAAAATTTCTCCCACAAACACATCCAAAAAAAAAAAAAAAAAAACACAACTATATGTAGAATGACTGGAACAGAACAACTACTGCGTGGTGGCAAAAGACCTTAAAGCTCCAAAAAGGGCAATAAACCCACATGAAACTGGGTAGAACAAAAGGAAAAAAAAGAGAGAGAGAGAAGAGGGAAAAAAATAAAAATACAGGACCAGCACTTGTGATTAGGACCTGTGAAAGAGGAAGGAATTCCGCAACTTAGTAAGCCACCTAACTGACTAGGAGATCAGCTGGCACACAGGGGATCCTCAAAGCCTCAGAGAAAAGCATAGCAGCCAGATGGAGGAGGGCAAAGCAGAGAGAGAGCTGTGCAGACCATAGGTACCACCACCCAGGACACCACAGCCTGAGATACCCAGGTGGGGGTTTGGTACTGAGACTCAGGCTTTAAAGGAAATTTCCTAGGAGAGGACTAGAGTTGTCAGTGTGTAGACAACCTGAAGGGCTAGGGAGCTGTGCACTATGGGCTGGGGAGCAGAGTGCAATACCAGGGGGAGTGTGGGAGGACCCTGGGCCTGCAGGAGAAGCAAGATGCCACTTTGGGGAGGGGAAAAAGAATGAGGGGCAGGACTGCCTTAGGAATATCTTTCCCTATGCAGGGGAGACTCTCAGGTGGCAGGGAACCTCTTGTGTGGGGTATAGGCAGTGGGGGCAAAGCACTGCAGCCATCTCAGTCTCCAGAGGTGGGTATGACCTGCCACCATAGCAGTCCATGATCAGGCACCACCTGCAGTCCCAGTAATCTCAGAAGAGGGTACTGCAACCAAGTGCCACCTATTGCCCTCACTCCCCTGGAAAGGCACAAGCTGCTGCCACTGCCAAGGGCTCTGGGTGCCACCTCATCTTCCCTGAGGATCACTGTTACTCCCTGGGGCCCTGCATCCAGAAGCAGCCTACATCATTGCCCCACAGGTTTTCACCACCATCAAGGGCCTAGAAACCAGGCCCTGCTCACTGCCTCCATCTCCCTGGTAGTATGCACAGGCAGTACACTGGCATACCCCCTATCAGGGGGATAACAGCCTGCACACACTGAGGAAAGAGAAAGCAAGCATCCAAACCAAAAGCAGCTCCTAACCTCCACCCACAAAAGTAAACTCTCACAAGCTACTGAGGGCACAGTTCCATATAAATAGCCCTCCTCCAAGACTGCAGTAGATGGCTGTTTTTCCTAAACTCAGAATAAGAAAAATATAAACAAAATGAAAAAGCTCAGGAACGATTCCCAGTTAAAAGAACAGGAGAATTTCCCTTGAGGAGCAAACAGTGAAAAAGACCTCTGTAGTCTAAAAGATACCAAGTTCAAAAAAGAGACAGTGAAAATACTGAAGGAATTAAGAGCAGGTATGAACAGTAATGAAGATTACTTTAGAAAGAAACTAGAAACAAAGGAGCCAAGAAAAATTAGAAAATTCATTTGCAGAGATACGAGCTGAGTTAAAATCATTAAAGAGCAGAATAAATAATGCAGGGGAACAATAAGTTATTTGGAAGATAGAATAATGGAAATCACCCAATCAGGACAACAGACAGAAAACCAAATGAGAAAACACAAAAGCAATATGACATCCACGGGATAATACAAAGTATTCCAAATCTAAAGGAAACAGATATCAAGATAGAGGAAGCACAGAGGGCCTCAAACAAGTTGAACGCAAGCAGATCCACACCAAGACATATTATAATAAAAATGGCAAAAGTTAATGATAAGGAGAGGAACTAAAGGCAGCAAAAGGAAAACAAAAAGTTACCTATAAGGGAACCTCCATAAGGCTATCAGCTGATTTCTCTATAGAAATACTACAGGCCAGAAGAGATTGGCAAGATACATTCAAAGTTCTAAAAGGAAAAAAAAATTGCAACCTAGTATACTCTACCCAGCAAGATTATCATTAAAAATAGGAGAAATAAAGAATTTCTCCAAAAAAACAAAAACTAAAAGAATAGAGCAATAGTAAACCCATTCTAAAAGAAATACCTAAAGTTCTCCCCAAATGGAAAAGAAGTAAGAATATATAAAATAGATGGAATTACAACTGGAAAATAATCACTTAAATAAGCCAGTACACAGATCTAAAAAGAAAAAAAAAAAACTATTTGTAAAAGCAATGATAGACATGAGGAAGAGCAAAAGGATAAACATGAAGATATAAAAAAGGACATTGAAATCATAAAATGTGGGGAAGGAAAGTAAGAAAATCTAGACTCTCCTTTTTTTTTTTTTTTTTTTTTTTTTAATAATGTGTTTGAGCTTATATGACTATCAAGCTAAAGCAAGCACATATAGGAAGAGGTTAACATACTTGAAAAACAGGGCAACTACAAATCAAAACCAAGCAATACATTCACAAAAACTAAATGAAGAGGACACAAGCATAAAATAAAAGGAAATCATCCAACAACAACAACAACAAAATGAACAAAGGAGAAACATAGAATCGATGGGAAAACAAGTTTTAAAATGGCAATAAATATATACTTATCAGTAATTTCCTTAAGTGTCAATGGACTGAATGCTCCAGTCAAAAGACATAGCATGACAGACTGGATAAAAAAACAAAAGCCTACAATATGCTGCCTACAAGATACTCACCTTAGGGCAAAGGACACATGTAAATTGAAAGTGAAGGGATAGAAAAAGATATTCCATGTGAATGGAAATGACAGAAAACTGGGAGTTGCAATACTCATATCAGACAAAATAGTCTTTAAAACAAAGGCCATAAGTGAAGACAAAGAAGAACACAATTTAATGATAAAAAGATTAATTCAAGAAGAGATTATTATATGTGTGTGTGTGTGTGTACTCTAATAATAGGAGCACCCAAACAGATACAACAAATACTAACAGACGTAAAAGGAGAAAATGATGGGGATACAATAATATTAGGAGATTTTAACACCCCACATCATACCAATGGACAGATCCTCTAGAGAGAAAATCAATTAGGGAAGAGAGATCTTAAATGAACACAATAGAACAGTTAGACTTAATTGGTATTTTCAAGGCATTACATCCAAAAAAGCCAGAATATACATTCTTTTCAAATGCACATGGAACATTCTCTAGGATTGACCACCTACTGGGAAACAAAACTAACTTCAACAAATTTAAGTGTATAGAAATTATTTCAAGCATCTTCTCTGACCACAATGGTATGAAACTAGAAATCAACCACAGGAAAAGAAATGAGAAAAAACTGACTACATGTGTACTAAACAACATACCTTAACGTAATAAAAGCCATTTATGACAAACCCATAGCCAATATAGCCAATATAATACCCAATGGAGAAAATCTGAAAACCTTCCCACTAAAATCTGAAAACCTTCCCACTAAAATCTGACCAATCTCACCAATTTATTCAACAGAGTATTAGAAATCCTAGCCACAGAAATCAGACAAACAAAGAAACAAAATGTATCCAAATTGAAAGAGAAGAGGTAAAATTGTCACTCTATGCAGATTACATGATAATATATATAGAAAACACTAAGGACTCCACACAAACCACACAAAAACTTCTCAAAATGATCAGCGAATTTAGCAAAGTTGCAGGATACAAGATTAATATTCAGAAATTGGTTGTATTTATGTGTACTAACAATGAAATATTAGAGGAGGAATATAAAAAAAATACCTTTTAAAATCATACCCCTAAGAATAAATCTGACCAAGGAGGTGAAGGACTTATATGCTAAACTGTAAAACATTAATCAAAGAAATTAAAGAAGGCTTCAAAAAAGTGGAAAGGTATCCTATTCTTCAAGACTGGAAGAATTAATATCATTAAAAAGGCCATACTGGAGTTCCCATTGTGGCACAGTGGTTAACGAATCCAGCTAGGAACCATGAGGTTGTGGGTTTGATCCCTGACTTTGTTCAGTGGGTTAGGATCCAGTGTTGCTGTGAGCTATGGTGTAGGTCGCAGATGCGGCTCAGATCTGGTATTGCTGTGGCTGTGGTGTAGGCCGGTGGCTACAGCTCCAGTTAGACCCCTAGTCTGGGAACCTCCATATGCCATAGGAGCGGCCCTAGAAATGGAAAAAAGACCAAAAAAAAAAAAAAAAAAAGCCATACTACCCAAAGCAATCTACAGGTTTAATGCAATCCCCATCAAAGTGCCCATGACATTTTTTTACAGAACAAGAACAATCCAAAAATGTATGCGGAACCATAAAAGACCCAAATTTACCAAAGCAATCCTGATGGGAAAAAAAACAAAAAACAAAGGAGCAAGCAGAAGGCATAACTCTCCCATACTTCAGACAATACTACAAAGTTACAGTAATCAAGACAGTGTGGTAATGGTACAAAAACAGACATACGGACCAATGGAATAGAACAGATAGCCCAGAAATAAACCCAGACACCTATGGTCAATTATTCTTCAACAAAGGAGGAAAGAATATAAAATGGGAAAAAGTGTCAACAGTGGTGCTGGGAAAACTGGACAGCTATATGTAAATCAATGAAACTAGACTACACCATCACATCATACACAAAAATAAATTCAAAAATCACTTAAACACTTAAACATAAGACATTATCAAACTCCTAGAAGAGAACACGAAAAATAATCTGATATAAAGTGTACAAATGTTTTCTTAGGTCAGTCTCCTAACCTAAGGCAATAGAAATAAAAACAAAAATAAACCAATGGGACCTAATCAAACTGACAAGCTTTTGCACAACAAAGGAAACCATAAAAAAAAAAAAAAAGACAACCTATGGAATGGGAGAAAATAGTTGCAAATGATGGAACTGACAAGAGCTTAATCTCCAAAATATACAAACTCATACAACTCAACAGCAAAACAAACAAACAAACAACCCAACTGAAAAATGGGCAGAAGACTTAAACAGGCATTTCTCTAAAGAAGACATAGGGATGACCAACAGGCACATGAAAAAAATTCTCAACATCACTAATTATTAAAGAAATGCAAATCAAAAGTACAATGAAGTACAACCTCACACTGGTCAGGATGGCTATCATTAATAAAACTACAAATAACAAATTCTGGAGAGGGTGTGGAGAAAAGGGAACACTCTTGCACTATTGGTGGGAATGTAAATTGGTACAACTGCTATGGAAAACAGTAGGGGGGTACCTCAGAAAACCAAAGATGAACTACCATATGATCCAGAAATCCCACTCTTGGGGGCATATATCTGGACAAATTTTCATTCAAAAAGACACCTGCACTGCTATGTTCATTTCAGCACTATTCACAATAGCCAAGAACATGTAAACAGCCTAAATATCCATCAATGGATGAAAGGATTAAGATGTGGTGCATATACACAATGGAATACTACTCAGCCATAAAAGAGTAAAATAAGGTCATCTGCAGCAACATAGATGCAACTAGAGATTTCATACTAAGTGAAGTAACTCAGAAAGAGAAATACATACCATATGATATCACTTATATATGGAATATAAAATATGGCACAGATGAACCTCTCTACAAAACAGAAAGAGACTCATACACATGGAGAGCAGACTTGTGATTGCCAAGAGGGAGGAGGAGGAAGTGGGATGGGCTGGGAGTTTGGGGTTTATAGATGTAAACTATTACATTTAAAATGGATAAGTAATGAGGTTCTGCTATACAGCACTGGGAACTATATCAAATCTCTTGTATACATATATATGCGTAACTGGGTCACTTTGCTATACAGTGGAATTTGCCAGAACATTATAAATCAATTATAATGAAAAAAATTATAAAAAATAAAGGTAACAGACAATTTACATAAAATAATCACAGAAAGAAATCAGATTGTTATGATCATTATACAACTACAGATGTGATAAATTCATTTGAGTAATTTAAAAAAAAAATAATTACAGAAAGCCAATGAGCTAATGACTCTTGTGCTAAATGCCAATTTGCCAAATCACCAATTGGCCTAAAGTGAATTTGCTAAAAGTCAAATTATTGAATGACGTGCTCTCCAAGTTATTGAGGATTAAAAGCAATTTTTAGTTCCACACTCTTCCATTTCTGCTACTATACTTTGACCTTTGTCCTGGGTAGGTCTTTGCCTCTGGTGGGAGAACAACTACAAATTTTGTGAAAGCCTGAGGGTCTGTATCTTCCATTTTAGAGAAGAGGAAACTGAGGTTTACAGAGGTTAATTAACTTGCTGATTTAAGTGAATTAAGTTTCCATCTATTTTATGTGCACAGGGTTCTCTGAGTCCAAAAAACATCCAGTGCTGTTAACTATTGTGTTATGCTGATTATTTTTTCATCTGTGGAGGGTTTCATACTGTGACCATACCTGAGAAGAATTAGTTAGAGTAAAATAATGTCTTAGTAACCAGACATTTTCAAGAGAACAAAAAATAAAGTGCTAATTTATTATTTAATGCTTTCTGAGAGAATGGCATATCTGGATTGATTAAATATTCTATTTAAAATAATTATATGTATTCCACATTGATAGAGATATATAAGCATAGTAACATAAAAAATACATAATCCTCCATCTATATGGGAAAGAAAGACCTTTATTATTTAGTGTACGTTGATTCAAAAGATACTGCTGAGTTTGGAGTCACTGTTCTGATGAAGGGGAGGCTGAATTCAGAGGATTTCTAATGAATATTTAGAATACTGGGGTGTGGGGGAACAGAGTGATATATTCATTTGATAAACCGAATCACCTGTTATTAGTAACAAAATTGTTACTAATATAATTTTGGGAAAAACTCCTGGCAGTCGGAGTAAGTAGGGTAATCTTCAGAAGAGTAGGTCATTAACAAAGTGTTATCTTTAACAGGCAAAGGTGGCAGATGTCCCTGCCCACAGAGTCAGACTCTGAGATATGCACAGTTCAATGATCTGAGGTTAGCAGCTAAACCAAGGCTAAGGTGGTACACATGTAATGAGCTGACATCACTTAGCCCAGGCAAACTCATGTCATTTTGTCCCAGGACCTACAGTAGGAAAGAAGCAAGTCTCCTGTTCACAGGCTCAGATGTCATGCCTTTTCTTTGCAAAGGCAGACATTTTCTGGCTAAGTTTATTGACTCTTTTGGAAAAAGAGAATTTAAAAACTCTCTTCTAGAATTTAGGTGGGAAATAGGACTTCTTCACTATATACTGCACTGTATATGTTGTGTTCTGTATACTTCTGAATGAATTAAAAAATGGAGCTCCATCAGGGAATGCGGGTGTGTCTGCTTTGCCCAGGGGAATCTGGGCTGGATCCAGCTTCCCCTATTGCTTAGGCTGAGCATCTCTGTGTGGTGCACAAAGTGATTGACCATATGTTTTCCTCCCTTACACAAAAATTGTAACCAAGAACCACATTAATTAAAACCTAGTTTCCAAAAGACCATTCCTCAAATCAATTCCAACTACTCATCAAATATTTTATAATACCATTCAGTTCTAATTAATTTCTAATTGCTAGTTGTTTATTCTTTTTTGTTTCTTGTTCAAAGTAAAACATATATTTTAAAGTAAGATTTTTTTTTGATATAAAATGTGGCCCATTCTCAAAATAACTATAAAATAATACTGCCATATATATATATATATATATAACAGTACAGAAAAGGACCAACAAGAAAGGAAAGCAGTGAGTATTTAACTAAAGAAGCTGACTTAGAAAGTTGCTACAACTCTACACTCCATGACTTCTTAATCACTTTCTATCTCTTGGTTTTTTTTTCTTTGGGTTGTTCTCAGTTATTGCCTCAGGAAAAACCTCATCTCTCTTATTCTTATTCTTTCTTTTGCTGGTTGAGAATCCCATATGATCCCGGTCAAGTCAAGCAAGTACAAGAATAGAGCTAATGAAATATCTTCATTAAATAAAATGAAAGTTTTGCCTTTTATAGTGAAATTAGACAATACAAAGAAGCAATGGTATCAACCTTAAAATATCTTGAATCCTCTTCAGAACCTGTAATAACATTTTCTACTTTCCCCTATAATTAAAAATTTAATTTACTTAAGCACCAATGTTCAAGGGAAATTTCTTATTAAATTTTATTGTACCTTTTATTTTCCAAATGTATATCAACTTATGCCTCACTTTGTATGAATGAACTTTAATACTGCTTCAGACTTCTTTTCTTTTTCTTTTTTTGTCTTTTTTAGGGCCTCACCCAAGGCATATGGAGGTTCCCAGGCTAGGAGTCTAATAGGAGCTGTAGCTGCCAGCCAATGCCACAGCCACAGCAACGCAGGATCCAAGCTGTGTCTGCGACCTACACCACAGCACATGACAATGCCAGATCCTTAACCCACTGAGCAAGGCCAGAGATTGAACCCGCCACAACCTAGTCGGATTTGTTTCCACTGCACCACGACGGGAACTCCCAGCTTTCTTTCTTAAACAATCTTTTTGTAATAAGTAACATAAATAAAGTATGGGACAGAATAATAAAAGCAGCTTTATTTATACATTACTGATTGATTTATAGAAAGTTTCACTGAATTGTAGTCAGCATCATGTGTACTTCAGAATTATGTCGTACTTGTTTAAATGCTTTCTTTCTCTGTGCTCCCTTATGCTTTTTTGTATTTAATTTTCCTATTGCATTTTGAAATTCTCAAGAGCAGAACCTCTTTCTACTTGCTTGGTTTACAATATAGATGGTGTTGGCTTAACTTTATACAAGTTTAATAAATTTTAATAAATTTTGTTATATCATTAGCCATCAGATGTGAAAAGCTTTTCTCCAACAGAAACATTTTTAATAAAGTGATGTGACTCGTATTGGAGATTTATTTGGGATGAGTAACAATTTTAACTAATTTTATTCAAAAAAATTCAGTGTTAAATTTTGGGAGGAAGTTGGGAAAAAGCTTCAGTCCAACTCTTAGCATCCTCTCCCTGATTCAGATCATGTCCAGGCTTTGTTTTCCCACAGCATAACTGAGAAGAGTGGGACCCAGGAAATCCTGGTCTGTATAGGGAAGACTCTTCTCATGAAGTAGAATGTGCTCTATGAACTGATAGAGCTTCCTTTTATGCATAGAGCTATGAAGTATGTATATTATTCAGTATAATGGCTATATTTTTTTCAGATTGAATGTGGATTTAACTTCAGTATGATTTATAATATTTAAGTTCTGAATTTCTGAAGGCACTTGATCACTCCCATAAATTTCACCTTTTCTCTTTCTACACAGTGTTTTGTGTCCTTATGCATTTTCAGGTAGAGAAACAATATGTGACTTTAGATCTTGTATTGTGTCCCTTTTTCTTAACACTGTGTTAAGATCTATACATGTTTGCTCTTTGTTTTTCTAGTTCACTGCTTCTAATCAAGGCAAAATTTTTCCAGTATGCATTCACCCTATTTTACTTATCTGCTCTATTAATGATAAGCATCTTATTTGATTCCAATTCTGCCACCACCACAAATGTAACATGTTTTTCTAAATGTCCCCTTAAGCAGTTGTGTGGTAGATCCTCCAGGGAAAGACCCCCAGAGAGAGACTGCTGGGCCACTGGTTATACCACTCATTTTTTCACTAAGTACTGCCAGATTGCTCTTCAGAATGACTGCACCAGTTTTATTTCCACATTTTGGTTAACTCTTGGTATTACTCAGCTTTCTAATTTTTACAAATCTAATAAATCTGAAGTGGCACTTCCATTTGCATTTTTCCTAGTAATTAGTAAGGTTGAGCCTTGGTAAATACTTGTTAGTTATTAATGCTCCCATCTGTGAATTCCTCTTTCTGTCTTTTGCTCATTTTTTTCTATCAGGTTTCCTGTCTTTTTCTTGCACTTTTGTAAAAGTTTCTTTGGAGTGGAGATATTCATCCCTAATTAACTTTTGTTCTTAAAAGGTCTTCAACCTTATTGGTCTGTCAACCATAAGTCTATGGTATCTGATGAAGAGAAATCCCACATTTTAGTAATTACCTTGCAAAAAGGTAGCATTTTGTTCCTTGACTTTTTTTTTCATTCCAAAGTCACAGAGATTTTCCCCTACAATTTCTCTTATTCTCTTTACATTTTCTCCAGTATTTTTTCATGTGAAAACATTATTTTATTGAACTTGAAGAGATGCTACAACCTTTTCAAAGAGCCAGTGGTTTGAGCACCTCCATGATGGCATAAATCAATTCTGCCTTTGGGCAAAAAGCTCATCTCAGAGGGAACCAGTTTTTCATATTTAACTTGAATTTAGATTTAAAAAAACTGAAATGTAAGAGGGATTTAAAAATACATATCTATTCTTTCCTTACACAGAAAGGAACATATTATGAAAAAGGTTCATATTTCTTGATCTGATTTTGTGTCAGGAACCAGGAGAGAGAAGATGATCTTTAGTGCTACCAAACAGGTAGCCTCGGAGAGCAGTGTTTAAGTTACAATGTTTGTGTTTGTGGATCATAGGAATCCCGTGATGCAGCATCAGTTTAAGGGGATTCCCTGTTGTGTGAATAGCATTATTGTTTTCAAACATTTTCCGTTCTTTCTTAGCCCCTTTTCATTTTGTGCCTTTCAAACAGTAACACAACTAAAGATTTCAGAGTTGTTTCAGCATTAAAGTTGAGGCTTCACAGAAACTTTGAGGATACATTTTTGCTCTACATTTAGATTTTTTTGTGCGTTTGTTGTCTCCTTCAGTTCTTAACCTAATTTATACATTGAGCCCTATTTGCCTCCACTTATTATTTTTTTATTGCCTGAAATTTGTGTCAAAAAACTCAGAGGATATGGCCCCAGAGGAAACAACCTATTTCCCAATTTTAGATATTAATTCATTACTAAATTTCTTGGATTTGTGTTTATTTATTTTATTTTTAGGATCCTACTGCTCACATGGGAAGTGAGGTCTAGAAAGAACATTTACTGGGAGTATTAGCCTATGCCCTGAAGAGAATGGACACATATATGGAAAACTTTCACAGCCCACCTGACCTTTGTCTTCTGGGGGCGTTGGATTCTTTCAGGCACCAGTCATTCCTGGTGCAGCCAGAGTCCAGGGAGCAGAGCCAAGAAGAGGAAGAGGGGTAACTGATCCAGTACCCTCCCAAGCCAGCTGTGCAATTGTGCCTTATCGTCCAGCTGTGAGAAAGCAGCTCTGTGGCAGCTGCTTGGCATTGAGTGCTGTGTCCAGACTGGCTAGAGCAGGTGGCCTCTTTGCTTGTCTACTCTTTGATTTTTCTTTCCCTTTTGTAAGCACAGATGTGTGCTCAGATGTGAGACAGCTGTTCAAAGGACATCTCAGAATGAAAAGCAACTTTTATTCAGTCATTAGGATCAATTCATCAGATGTCATTAATCAAGTAAATATTTATAGTATTATTCAAAAAAATTCCTCTGTTACTAACCTGGGTATTTTCTCCATAAGGTTAATGTTAACAAGACTTAAAAATTTAATGTCTTATAACTCTTATGTTTAAATGTATATTTTTAATAATCTTTTTCCTGCCAGTGCTGCTCCTGTACTAATTTGTATTATTTAAGGGGGATAAAAGGCCCATTCTCTTCATAAATATTTCACCAGCTTGTTATGAAACCTGAAATTCCTTCCAGAGGTGCTCGTTTAGTTAAGGTATTCTTAACAAAATTCACATGCATGGATTTTCTCACAACTTAGTCATCACAGCTCTGGAATGGAAGAGTACCAGGCTGTGAGATAAGCATGTAGGAGGCCTGGGTTAAGTCAGATTCTTGCCTTTGAGAGGCTTATAGTCTGGAGAGGAGGGCACATATATTGATGATAAAATAACAAGAGAAGGGTCTTGGTAGGGTCTATCTCCCTGTAGATCATTGCATTTATTTGTGTAAATCATAGCAGCTGTGTAAATCACCACATTTATAGGAGTTCAGAAAAATCTCCCACAGCTGCTGGTCCTCAGAGAAGGGTTTTTGAATGACTAACCCTGATGGAAGGTGGTGGTGGGGTGTGGATAGAGAGAAGAGGATATTCCAGACAAGGAATCTAAAAAAGTGGTACAAAAGTTAATAATGTGCCCTGGAAATAGAGGATGAACCAGGGTCACTGGAAGGGATGAGCTCATGTAAGAGGTTCCCAACAGTAAAGGGATGCTGTTGAAGACAAAAGCCTGTGTAGTGAGGTCAAATAAGTGGGAATTTATCATCATCTATTTTATTTTTTAAATTGTTGCACCCATAGCATATGAAAGTTCCCAGGCCAGGGTTTGAATCAGAGCCACAGCTGTGACATACACCAAAGCCAAGTGGTGATACTAGTCACCTAACCCTTTAACCTGCTGCACCACTCAGGATCGAACCCACACCTCCTCAGTGACCTGAGCTACTACAGTCAGATTTTTTTTTTTTTTTTTTTGCTTTTTAGGCTGCACCTGTGGCATACAGAAGTTCCCAGGCTAGGGATCAAATCAGGGTTGCGGCTGCTGACCTATACCACAGACAAAGCAACGCCAGATCCATGACCTACACCACAGCTCACCAGAAAAGCAGGATCCTTAACCCCTGAATGGGGCCAGAGAACAAATCCACATCGTCATGAATACTAGTGGGGTTCCTTACTGCTGAGTCATGACAGGAACTCCCTGCAATCAGATTCTTAACCCATTGAGCCACAGCAGGAATTACTCACCATCTATTTTGGATCTAACCTACGAAAAATCTGAATTTTTAAAAAATACACATAAATTCAGATTTCATCTGCAATTTATTTTTTCATTATATCATGTACAAATGTGCTCATTCTAGGACTCTGCTGAAAACAGTGAAGTCTTTGTCATTTTGGGGTCACGTATTATTTGATAAAATTTTCACAATTTGATTTGTATGTAAACAATCATTTAATGTGTAAAGCTAAGATTCTAATTATATTTTAATATTATTTATTTTAATATTAACTCTTTGCAGGCTGCATATTTTAGGGCATGTGTTTCTAAGGGAGATGTGTTTATAAAGGGGGCGGTTCAAGCTAGAATGCTTTCTGTTCTGTGTGAGGCCATTCTAATTTCAAAATATTCAACTGACCAAGACAGTCTAAAGCTTGCCTGAACTTTTGCCATGTTTTTTCCTGATTATGGCTCCTAACTTCTGTTTTCTTAGAACATTTACTTTAAAAAATTGCATCTGTAAATTCTTTTTTCTGCCCCTTTGAGATGTAAATCTTCTCCAAATATAATAATGCCATAATCTTGAATCAAGTCTTGCCATTTTTCACAAATGTCCCATATAATTTTTCTTTTATAGTATTCACTTTTGAGAGCATTAATAAAAAGATGGAGAAAAACATCTGTAAGTACAACAAGAGATACAAATCCTGGTTCTTTTAATTTAATTTCACATTCCAAAAAGATTTTATCCAAGGTATTTGCTACTTGTATGCAGGAAAAAAAGTATCATTCTCAAAGATCATATACAATACTCCAGAGCTGACAAATTTGTTTAGATATCTGCTTAAAAGGATTCTGAAATAGTGCATCACTTTGTTCATGCACCTCTTTACCCTGTGCAGCACAGACTGTTTTCATGGTGATGTTTTCTTTAGTATAAGATCAGACAGCACTGTTTTCCTTGCCGATAATGCCTTGAGTTATTTTATGACATGGTTTCATTTGTCTCCATAAAAGCAGGAGAATATTGAGAAGGCTGGAATATAAGAAGAGGCCGTTCAGCCCACCAGGCTCTTTTCCTTTTAATGCACCCTGGAGAACATTTAATTGCTTCTTGAATGACCCCCAAGGTCTTCCTAGAATGAGCTTGTTGTCTTCTTTGCGGAGGAGACCATCCCCATTTCATTCGAACTCATTGTGACTTAATTATAGGATACATATAATAAATTGGAGGCAATCAGTAATCCTTAATCAAACAGGGTGAATTTGTTTCACATGCAAGACACAATGGGCCCTTGTGAAATAGATGGCACACTTTCATTTACTGAACGATACCCAGATTAATTAACTCACCTGATAGCTGTGGTTCCAATTTCCCAACTGCAACTGAAGTCTATCTTATGCTTGCCCTTCTTTCTTCTCTTTCTTGTTATCATTCCATGAAACTGTTCTTAAATAGACTTTCAGAGAGTATCATTTCTCTCCACAGATACTATCTTTTTGTATATAAAACATATGTTCATCTATGAATGACACGTGTGTATATATTACACATACATACACACAAACACGTGCATGCAAATACACATTTGCTGGAGAAGACACTAGAATTTATTTTGATATGGCATGTCTTTCGTTACAGCTCTATTACTATTATCTGAGTTCAGTGGATCTACCTCCAGAATTTTACAGTAATTTACACAAGCTTCCGGTAGTGCCTAATCACTCTCTAGAGTAGAGATTCTAGTTGTTTGGTTTCTGCTGGCTGTTTTCCCTGAAAATTACTGTAAAAGATTTAATTGATTTATATTTCATTTATCTTGCAAAAACTTGAGGTTTTTTATTAAATTTAAGTGTCTGTTTAGTGCCTCTCATTGTGTATCCTGATTACTTTTGGTGACTCAGTGTAACATTTAATAACTATTAGTTTTCTTTTGGAGAGTTCTTAACCAGGAAACAAGAGTTCTTACAGCTACATACATAATTAACTTGAAGCTTGTCTGTCTCCTGAGAGACATCAAATATGTAAATGAGGAACTTAAGCCTTAGCAAGACATGGTAAGGAAATCACTAAAAGTTTTATCACATGAAAGCTAAAATCTGCAGTTAAAAATATATCAATAGGCTTTGAAGAACTAATATATGCTTCTTGCTTAGGATTTGTGAAAATTATGGGCTTTAAATTCTTTTTCAAAGCTGTAGGAAACAGTCAGATCTATTAACAAAAAACCAAAGCAATTAATAAGGAAACAAGGGCAGGAACCACATTTAAACACTTCACAATGCCTGTCATATTATTGGAGCTCAATGTTTAATAAACTTTTACCAAATTTTTTTCTTCTATTTTAGAAAAACCTCATTTGCTATATCTAACACTTTTCAATCTTTTAATGATAATGCTTTTTAGAGCAAAGCAATACATTATACCTTTGGTCTGTTCTTGGTACTGAAAAAGACTTTTAAAAAAGGAAGAGACTTTCATGTTTGATGTTCAAAACTGATTAACTAATTCTCTTCATTTTTCTATTCATACCCATACTATATAATGTCTCAATAAAAATATGGAGGCAAAGAGCTTTTAAATTTCTGTTTACACTTAATATGAAGAGGAAACATTCTATCATTACAAAAATTTTGGTGACCTTGATATTGTATTTTTTGTTATCATTGGTGGATTACATTTTCTTGAGACACGGTGAAACAAGTAAATCGAAGGAATGAAATTGAGAAACTATTTGGAAATTCACAAGAGAATTATTTTCTTGAAAACTGAATATTTTTTTTTTATTTGAAAAGGCAAATCATTTGAAGCTTTTTAAGAAAATTGGCTGTCAGTGGGTCATGCACTTTCAGTGGCATGCTCTTCTAATTCTTTATTCAAGTCTGCAGATAAGTGTGTAGATTCTACACTGGGTAGTCCAGAGCCATAGGAATGACTTCTAACCTGGTACAGACCATAACTCACACCTGGCTGGATGCTCCTGTGGTTGGTGCAGTGCCAGGTGTCCCTCTAGAACAGGTATCTGCTTACGTTCACACAGGCCACTGCTGTGGTGGCTTTTCTCTCTGCAAATGTGGGCCTCATCACCAGCCTTGACCTGGTCTAGAACCAGGATTAGTATGGAATGTGCATGATTTCCTCAAGGAAATTGTCTGACTCTTAAGAAAACACATTAAAAGAGCACCTGGTCAGGAATAAAGGGCATTTGTGTGTTTGATCAATTCTCTTCAGCTGGAATTTAGTGACTGCCCTCCCCACCCTTGTCAGCTGTGGTGCATCTGATCAAAGATAAATGCCTGAGCGAGGAAAAGCAGCAATGCGAAAAGGCCAAAATCCTGTTTTCTTTAAGATGTGAATGCTGGATTCAGTTCCTTTTTGCCCATCAAGCTAGTATGCTGCAATGCAGGTATGTGTTTCCTTACATCCATAATACTTCTCTGTTTTCCAAGGGATGAGATATTACCAGGATTCTAGTCATAGCATCAATACAACTGTTTTTTTTTTTTTTTTTTTTTTGGCCACACCGACAGAATATGAAAGTTCTTAGGCCAGGGATTGAACCCAAACCATTGCAGTTAACGCCCAATCTTTAACCCTCTATGCCACAGGAGTACTCCTTTTTAATATTTTTTAAATCAATACAATTTTTAATGGCAATTCAGTTTTTGTTTTTATTTCTATTTTTCTTTAAGCTTGTTTCAAGGGTCTCATAAGTATGATGTTCTCAAGAACTCTGAGTGGCCCCAGGCACTGCCATACATGCTGTAAAGCACCATAGGGGATCTGACATGTTTCTCAGCTCATCGGGAACTTGACAGCCTCATGGGAGAAAGTTCAAATGATGCATATTCATCAGCTGGTGTGGCATGGATTTGGTTCCCTCTTGACTTCCAACCCCTCCTCAACATTTTTTTAGATCTCAAATTTTAACAAAAATGAGTTCCTCCATTGCAATTGTACTTGCTAGTTTATACAGCTTTGTCATATTCCTAATCTCACTTGATCCTTTTGCAGCACTACTCTCTCACTGGCTACTCACTCTTCTTTTGCCTCATGAGCAGAAGTCAATTTCTAAACCCATAGGAATGCATCTCCTAAAAGTAAGATGAACCAGGTTCATTCTAAAAACAACAAAAAACACACTGCTTTTGTGGAAAAAGGAGGACTGGTTCTGTTCTGGAGCATCAGTTGTATGACTGCTGTATTTTGACTGCAAGGGTTGATCTAAGAAAGTTTTGATCATCCATTTATAAGTCGATTTGTAAAGAACTGGACCATTTATCCTTTAATTCTTACTTCTTTGGATTTCCCTTTTCAGGGTCATTCTAGAAAATGCATGATGGAGTGGCTGACTCCCTCTGGAGGAGAACTAATCAAATGAATAAAATAAAGACTTGCCGGGGCTCCTGTTTAATTCATTCCTTAAAACGTTCCTTTTAATCATATTAATGATTTTAAATTTTTATTACAAATATTTCTAATTAAAACTAAACAAGGGATCATTTTAAGATAGAAAAAGAAGTTTATGGTTCAACATTTGGCCTTTTAAAAAGGTAATTTAATTGTTTTGCTTTAAAGTACAGGAAAGATTTCAAAGCTTTGAATTATTAGAATACTTGGCTTTTCAGAATATAGTAAGGGAATTATTTTGGTTAAATTACTGGGACCATCCTTAATAATTCATAACAGCCACATAATTCATGATTTAAGGATTGCCTTAATTAGAGAAGATTTTAGCTCATCTTACTTTTTTTTACTATGAGCACATACCACTGAGTCAGTTTTCTCTTTGATACTATTGACGTCATAATCAGCTTTTCATGTGTCAGATATGTAATTCTTATTTGGATTTAGATTTATGATGTTTACAAAAAACACAATGCATGCATACAAAGTATTTTTTTTAAAAGGTAATTTTTTTTCTGAAAACTGCAGAATGCATCAATTCTAGAATTTGGGGGGGAGGGGCGGGACTTGGCAATTTTAGTTTTATTTGACTATCCAAAAAATAATGTTCTTTGCAACTATTTTCTTTGGTTAAAGAGACACAGAGAATCATAGATTTGGGAAGAATATATTTTAGTGTATTTCCAGGAAAGTTTTAATTTGTAGCTCTTTAGTGAATTGTTTATAATTGCTAGACATAAGGATCATTAGACAATAAGCATTACTAACTGCATCTTTAAGAGAAATTATAGCTATCTTTGGTGTCTTTCCTTCTATTTCTTGCTCAAGATAATCATTTGCAAAGGTATTTGTATTTTGATAAATGGACAAATGAAACATATTTTACAACTCCTTTTAACATGATCAAGTCATTTGTGAAAAAAGGTGACAGTGGCTAGTCACATGGTTTACATGATTTTATGATGGAGAAAAAGGGCTGCATATTTCAAATTTAAAATAGATTGCAAACATTTAAATGCACCTGAACATATTTTGGGAAACATTTATTTATTGCTGTATAACCAAATTAACTAACAGGGAATACTCTTGTTTCAGGATTCTAGAAGTTGAATAAGGCAAAGAAGAATTTAGTAATCAAGTATTGGACACATTGTTTTTGCTACAAAGAGCCGAAGACAATACTTCAATGGATATAATCCCGTTTCTTGGGGTTGGGTTTGCATGGATAGCTTCTATATAAACTCATTGTTGCATACTAGTCAAGCAGTATTTTTAATGCACTGTGATTTTGACTTGTTCAATAATTTTGGTTTTAGAGCTTGTTTTGTGTGCAAACATACTATCTTTGACTTAGGTTTTTCTGACATCATGCCCACTATACCATAGGGGGAAAAAGTGTAATTGTAGTTTTGTCCTTTAGAGCACAGGACAAATAAATGTCAAAATCAAATGGTGGTGTGCCCCTGGGGAAAACACTCTTCGGTGATGAAATATTCTTCCTCACTTCCAACTGCCATTCCCCTGAACACCCAGGTGAAGCTGCCTCAGGACCTAATCAAAAGCTGCTCATTTGCATACAATAAAAATGCTGCCACAAGGTTTTAAAATGTTACAAGAAACATATCTTGTATGCATAACGTACATAACATCTCTAAAATGGTAAATCAGGAAGATGCGTATACATCTTGTCTGAATCTACAGTTTATAAACACCCAGAATAGACTGACTGGACTGAATCTGATATGAGCATCTGCTTATGTTGTTGATATGTTAATTGTCAATGTAATTCTCTGCCTAAGAAAGATCCTTGGAAGTGGTTCACTGCCATTTCCTATATTCCTTGAAAATGCTGTGATATTGGTAAAATGTCAGACTCCTTCCTGAGGATGATAACAAGCAACTTTGCAAAGCAATCATTAAGGTGACTTTAAAAACCAGCTACAAGAACAGTTTTCCTTGGAATTATTTTTACTTACATTATAATACTACTTTTGTTTTTCAGAAAGAACAATTAACATAGTAAATGTGAGATTTTCTCACCAAACTTATCTCTACCCCAAACTATTTTAATGGATGTATTTTTAAGTCATATAAATTATTTTTGAAGTAAACTCTTTGAACTTCAGGACCCTGGTTAATTTGGTAATTTCTACAAATTTATTGGGTGGTTTAATAATCAAACATTTTTCAATATTCTTTTTGAATCTATGGAGTGAAACTGAAGCTTTTTACATTACAGTTAACATCAAATTCACGAAGTATTAAATTTCCATTCCCTAATCCTGACTTTATACACAGACTTTTGCAAAATGTCTACTAGAAATTGTAGAAGCTACCTAGACATTTGAAATGCTCTGTTCTATTATTTTTAACATTATGAAGAAGCTAAACCCCCTTTCTATGAAACTGAAATACTCAACTGGTAAAGGAATATACTTAAATTCTGAGATAATCTCATTATTCAGTATTTTAAAGGGATGCTAATTATCATTACATTTGGCATGGGGCACAGTAAATATTGCTTGATTTTATGCAGCCACAATAAATATAATTGTTTTTAAGGACACAATAAATTACAGAGAATGATTCGCTGTTCGAAGGCCATATGGTCAGAAGGAAGAAGGCTGAAACATGAGGAGGTGAGGTTAGCCAGAAATTTCCTGTCTAGGTTAGAGTTAGAGAAGTTACTCAGGGTTATTTTGAAATTTCTTATATTGGAATTTTTGAACGTACAATCACTTCTTTGCCAATGACACCCTATCTGGAGGGAGAAGAACAGACTAATATTTAACAGTGTGTCAGGGGACTTTCAAGCAACAAATTTCATGTTACAGGAACTCAGTGCTCTGCAGCTCAAATTATATCTTCGGTAAAGTAACAATTATGTGGAGGAAGATGTTGTGTGAAAGCAAAAATAAAAATTACAACAACGAGAAGAAAGATCTGTCTCTGTTGCTCACCCAAGAGCAAGTTTTTAAGGACTGTTGGACTATTTTCACTGAATGCCATCATCATTAGCTCACTCTTCTTCAGTCAAAAGAAACAGAATGCATATATCTGGCAAATGAAGCCACTGTCTTTGACTGTCAGGCAGAAAGAAAACAGAGAAAGGAGTGGAATATGCTAGCAAAGACTTATGCTCAGGGACCTGATGGTCCAGAGACCAGAGTCTCTATTTGGCGGAGATTATGTCTGATTCATCTTTTTCTCCCAGAGCCTGCAAGAGGCCTGTCCTATAGTAGTCTCTTTCTCAACACTTCTGAGTAAATGAATAAGTATCAACTGGTCAGGGTTCCTGATCTTTCTGAGGCTGAGGACTCCTTTTCAAGAAGTGTTTTAATTTACTAAACTCCAGAAAGAACTTGGTGTACGCACGGATTTAAAAATTTCTGATGATGATTCTAGAGCCATCCAGTCTCCTGGATGGAAAATTCTCTCAGGGGGAGTCAAAAATCAAATGGTTTTTATATGGTTGTCCTGTCCCTTGGTCCTGCAATATTGTCAGGTATTGCACTGCTGATTTAGAGAGGAAGGGACATTCACAAAGGACTGACCACTTATTTCTCCTTTCTCCAAACGAGATGATGGAGTATAGCTGCTTGACACTCCTGGCTTCCTACTAGGCTGTGATTATCTCGGGTCTTGATGGCCTCCCTCCTCCCTGAGGCTACAAGCAGGCGGTCTCTTGTTCTGTGCATCTCTGACATGAAGAAAAAGTTTCAAATTCATGAAAGTTCTATTACATAGAGACCAAAAGTTAGACAGATTCATTTATTTTAAGCCCTTTCTAATAAATTTGAATTCACGTTTGTGCTTTTCTCCCTGCTTCATTACCATTCTCAATCCTTCGGTCTTCCCCTCTCTCTTGCTCATTCCATTTCTACTGTTTTTCTGGGTTGAAGTAATTTCTTCATATGATTAATCTGCTTCAAAAATTATTTTAGACTTACATTGGCTAAGAGAATTCCATGAAAAATCTAGTGAGATGTATACAACTTATTCTGCTGAAATATTACCTTTACATAATACAAACATTTTTGAGTATATTCTTTTGAAACTGGGTTTGACATATCTGAGATGCCTAAATTTGAAAGCCACTACCTGGCTTTGATTCTTTTCATAATGCTTGCAGAGTTTTTACCCTGGTTTAGGCTTTTATTTTTATTCTATGGCTTTATTATTTATTTTCTTCCTCTAGTTTCTTGGTAGGATTGTCTCAAAATCCATGAAGAAAAATTTCTTGGATATTATCAAGGGTTTCAGTTTTGTTCTATATATGAAATATTCTATCCTTTTTAGAATAACTTAAAATTCTTGACAACTTTACAATCTATGATTTTATAGTCATTCCTGAGTATATTTTCTCCCAGACATTTTTCTCCATGTGGGGGAAAAAGGGCAATAATAAATGATGAGAAAGCTTAACTGAAAACATGCAAGGTTTCATTTTTGGTGTCTGAAGCTTACACTATTTTCTGAATTAACATTTTTGACCAAATGCATGTTTTGATTATTTCATCAGTTGATAAATCAAGTATTAGCTCTTTAAAATGCCTTCCTTTACCTAATCTACACCTTTAAATGTCATGTTCTTTTCTGAGAGATAAAATAGCTGTATCCCATAGTATTTATGCTGAATTAGCCAGGAATTAGTTAACAGTGCTCAGTATATAGGTATTTTTCCAACCAAAGGTGCCTTTTACTACACAGAAAAATCTTATTATTTCTTTTTCCCTATACCAACCCAATTCTGGTATTCAGAATACAGAATAATTTGTGGCACTTTATATTTCTAGTTCAGTAATTATTTAAGAGTTGGACATGAATTTTCTTTATTTGGTGAGATCATGGCAATAGGCACTTCTGGACTTTTGACAACTACTTTCTCTTGGCTTACCACTTGGTGGCTGGGACTGATGCCACTTAACTATTGCTTTGGGGGAGAAACTGTAAGTTGAGAATGTTAGTTGAAGTTTGCCATGTGCACTGACAATACAGGAAGAGGACCTTTTAATTCTTTCACTGCATAATTGTTGAGTACATGCTAGGGCTAAGCATTATTAGATCATGGAGATCTGGGGCTTAAAAAAGGTATGACACCCTTCGTAAGGAAAACAAGCCTAATGGGGATACGGATGTGGAAACAGGCAATTACAATTACATGGAAGCTTTCAACAAAGAGATATCCAAAATTTGATAGGAAAATTTAAAAAAGGAATCTTATGACCTATTTCATCTACTCACCAGCTAAAAAATTAAAGATGAAGAAATAATTGCCTGCTATTTCAGGCCTCTTTCCAGAATGTGTAGGTGGCAGGAAGTGCCTGTTGGCTCAATTACAGTGTCCCTCAAATTGAAAGTTGAGTTTACTCTTCTGCCAAGGACTAAGCATCAAAAGCATTCCCAAGTCACATACGTGACTTTTGGGGCTAAAGTTGTCTTGTGACGCATACTGGGGGAAAACACTTACAAGTCACATCTCTGATAAAAAAATACTTCTTTCTATCCACAATGTATATATATAAAACTCTTCAAACTCAGTAAGGAAACAAACTTCCATTACAAAATGGGCAACAGGTTGGAACAGATATTTCATCAAAGATGATATACAGACAGCAAACAAGCAGATGAAAAAATGGTCAACATAGTCATTAGGGAAATGCAAATTAAAACCACACTGGCGGTCCACTATAAATTCTATTAGACTATCTAAAATTAAAAATCTGACCATACCAAGTATTGGTGAGGAGGTAGAAGAACTGAAACTCTCACATAGTTTTGGGGAGAAGGGAAAATATTTCAACCACTTTGGAAAATAGTCAAGCAATGTCTTAAATAGTTAGACATGTATGTACCATATAGTCCAGCTATTTCATGTTTAGGCAATTTCAGAAGGAAAATGAGAGAATACGTCCATATAAGAACTTAAATGTAAATGAACATAGTTGCCCCAAACTGGAAACAACTGAAATATCTGACAACAGTCAATGGATAATGTTGTACATCCATAAAATGGAATACTACACAGCAGCAAAAAGAATACTTTGCTGATATATGCTACAAGATGAATTAATCTTAAAATTAGTACACACAGGAACAAATGCCAGACAGAAAAAGAACACATAGTATATAGCATTTATATTAAATTTATGCAAAATTCTTAAAAATGCCAACTAACATCTAGTGACAGAAATCAGATGTTTGTGCAAATCATTTTATTTATGGTAACTAAGAGGCATGTTTTGGAAACATTTGGCTAATTTGACCCCTGAGGAAAGGGTGGGAGAGAGGAAGTAAGAGGCCCAGGGAAACTTTAGGAGGTGATGAGCACATTCATCATCTTGATTGTGACACTAATTTTGGCAAACTACACTTACGCCAAAATTCATGAATATGCCCTTTAAGTATATGCAGTGTAGTCTATGTCAATTATAACTCAGTAAATCTATTTTTTAAAAAGGCATTTGGAGCATTGCTGCTATATTGATTACTAATGTTTGAAAATCAGACATAAACAAAAAGGATTTTGTAGGAAAAAAAATAGATGCAGTTTACCCTTCAGTCCTCTGTTTTCAGTTTAATTTGTCAATGGCCTCAAATCCTTGGTGACACTGATTTGTCCGAATTATTGAAATGCAAGAAGGTAAATCAGAGATTAATATATTTCTTAAGGGGAGCCTCTATGGTCTTTAGCTGCCTGGGAAATCCATTTTTATGGAAGGTTTCATTGCACTCAATACAACAGAGATTAGAAGCCTTAGCTACCTTTTATTTAAAACATGTTTGCTTAAATTACAACAAGTTATTTTACAGCTAGACATATGAATGCCATGTGCTAAGTAAATTGTACATTATGTAGAAAGTGTTTAAAAATACCCTGAAGTTGTAGAAATATGAGATGCATATAGAGAATGATAATTTAAGCAGTTTCAGTCATATCACTGATGTTAAACCGAGCTTTCTGTAGTTCATGCAGCAGAAGAGACATATGTCTTGAATGTGTTTTAAATATATGCCAAAGCTAACCCTTTTAAGGGCATCATTGAATTGATAATTTCAAACAGTTTGTCAAACTTAGATATGTTCCAGAGAGGGAAGGAAAATCTTGAATGCATCATTTAGTATATTTTATAATGTCATTTTTGAGGATTCATGTTTACTTTGACTGCCTGTCCCACTGTACCCAAAATATGAATAAATAAAGATGAACACTTGGTTTTCACGTCCTTTTCCTGCACAGCATTGACTGTTAAAGCTAATATAGTTGGATACAAGTCATATCCTCCAGTCATCACTTTGTTAATTTGATAATTGCTAAATACTGATCTTAATGAAGTTAACGTGCCTATTATCTGTAACCATAAAACGTTCCTGATATAAAACAGTTCCACTGGAAATCAAAGAAAAATGATGTGGTCACACATATTAACATGTGAGGTGGTGAACAAATTTAGTTGAATTCCATGACACTGTCAGTGCTGTACAGAAAATTCTAATTTTGTATAAAAGGTCTTGATTTCCAAGCTTTTTACTTGAACAAGAAGATTTAATTTATCTGTTATTTTATGAAGCATTTTTATGTGTAGAGAAAGTGCTACTTGTTTGCACATGCTGGTTATGTGGCATTCTTACATGATTTCATGCTTTGCTGATGGAAAATTAGACCCTTGTGTATCATAAAAGAATAGAAGATAGCTATAGAATCAGGATGCAATTGCCTCAGGACATTCTGTTGACAGCTAGAAATATATACAGACAAAGCAATGTCACTGGATGCTAATGTGAACTATACCACTGATGAGTACTGTAAATCCCTCTAAAAGGAGAAGCCCTAACCCTTTTATTGAACTGGGGCTTTTCCCTTAAACTTTGACTATGGAGATAATTTCTACACTTTTGTACAATGAAACCATAATGAATATTTTATAATTACATTATGCCCGTGAATTCATAAATATGATCCCAGAGGCTGATCTATCCAGATAAAGCCACCTATAGATATAATTCATTTCTGTTATTTATGTATTAGACTAATAATATGGTGTCTCTCATGCATACTGAAGATGAATCATTCATTTCTTGGATTAGTTTGTACCATGCAAGACTTTACATAATAATTTCCTTGTCTGTTAGAAGTTTTCAATTTTCTCTAATGTGAAATTGAATGAGAGGTATGCTGTAATTTAACAATAATATGTACAAGTAATAATATCTCTAATACTGCCTTGTAAGAAACTCCAGTAAGAGATGTCAAAACAGCCCTAGAAGCTAGTGTCTCTGTTGGTCTTTTTATAACCTTCCAAGTCAACTTTAATAACCATCACAAATACTCTATAGAACAAACCTCAGTGCAGAGGTGTGAAGCTGAGGACAGTGAGACTAAATTCTAAAAGGATTTCCTTGTTTCATTCCCATGTGAAACTATTTACCTTACATTTCAGAAAGCATCTTGTTGCCTATCAACACAGTGGGGATAAATTGATCTTGACTGCTTCAGCACTAGTTCCAGAGGCCTGCTACAATTTGTAACTTGTAGCTGAAATATTGGAAGTAAGAAAAAATGTACGGTAGTCAAATCTAGAGGTCTTCATTGGTGATGTTAACATTCTTGGTGGTTTTGGCACCCAGAGCAATTTTCCATTACAATGCAGCTATAATATGAGCGGAAACATTTTCTTTAACCAAACAACCGTGTAGGCAGGCTGTGTGTAGTGTTCCTTGAAATGAGTCTGGAAAAACAAAACAAAGCCCTTCCTTGTTTCTTCTAATTGTCACACTCTGAAATGAACTGTAAGTGAAACCCGGTAAGTGGAGATGTCAGGACTATTTGGTTTTCCTACAGCAACTGCTTCTTGGTAGTCAGTATCAAAGAGCTATATTCTGCCAGATTTAAGAATTGACTGAAAAGAATACAGAACAGACCTTGAAAATCATGGCAATTATTCTGAGCAAAAAGACTCTGGCCTAGAAATCTTGATGGCAGTAGATGGTTTTGGAATTTTTGTTTGGGGCATGAGTAAAAGGGATGAGCTAGGAGCAGCCCTTCACAAGAACATTTCTTTGTTGCCCTCCTAGGCTGACCTCACTTTGTAAGACCGCCATAGACAACTGCAGGATCACAAGTTGAGCATAATGAACAATGAACCACAAAACCTCCCAGGAAGGAAGATCAAAGGCCCCAGGGAGCATTATTTCCCATTTTAAATCAAATGATGTACTAAAATAGAGTAGGGACTAAATGTATAAAACATTCTCAGTGTGACACAGTGGAGTGCTTAAAAGTAAATAAAATTCACACGGCTTGTTTCTATTTCAAATAAATTGCTTTCCCTAGATCAATTCAACAAATAATCTCTCCAGTTCTAAAGTGGGAAAACAATTTTACTAGAAGTCTTGAAAATGACTTTGTATACAGCTAAGCTGGAAGGAACCAGGCTCATTAACAGTCAGGTAGAATGATTTTACCTCTAAAAGTATCTCCACACAAAGGGGACATATTTGCAAACAAAAATGAAAGCAAGTTGATGCTGAAGAGTTAGCACATTATCCTTTGAATTCATCTGTACTCTTGTTTTTAACTGATGAGCTGGCTAAGCAGGCCCAGGTGACGAAGACTAAACTTCTCAAGTTTTCCCTAAGCTGAGTCTCTTTTTGATGACTGACTCCACCACCTTGGGGGATCTCTCACCTCACAGCAGTGTTATCACACTTATTAATTTCAACTGGAATCCTGCTCTACTTGAACTCTCCAGCTCTTACCCCAATTTTTTATATTGTTCCCTTTGAATTTTCTTAAAAAAAGAGTGTATTACTATGTCAACCTTCTTTAAAAAAAAAAATTCCCATTACCTCTGGGCAAAAGTAAAATCACCTCCTCTAAAGGTCAAGGCCCTCTGCCATCAAGCATTAAGTTCCCATTACAAAATCTCTTCTCCTCTTGCTACTGCTTTGCCTGCTGGAGCTCAAAGCATTTTTCTTACTTTCCAACTTTTGATTTAAGCCATCATCTCTTTAAACTGCTCTATATTTCTCTTCCTAAACAAACAGTACTCATTTATTCATTCAACAAAGAGTAATGGACCCACAGTGTGTCAGGTCCTGGGTGAGGCAGAGAGGGTACAGTAGTGAACAAGACCAACACAGCCCCTGCTCTCAAGGAACCCTATCTGAGTGAGTAATTTGAAGGGACAGCAGACATACTGTTGCTATTAAAAAAAGAGACTGTGACAAATGTTGTACGAGAAATAAAACAAACTCATGTATGGTGACTGGTAGGATTACTTGGATTGGGTGACCAGGGAGAAACTCACTGAAGAAGTGGCATTTGAATGGAGAAGTGATTGCAAGAAGAGCCAGCCATGCAGAGTCTGGGAGCAGAGTTTTTCAGGAAATGCCAAACACAAATGTCCTAAAACAGAGAGAAATCCGGAATGTGCAAGGAAAGAAGAGAAAGCAGCGAAACCCAGTAAGAGTTAGCTGAACTTCAGAGAACTCTCAGTTTTCTGTGTCAAGTGTCTGGAATTTACCCTGAACTCTTGAAACATTCTGGCATGTTACCAATTAACTCTTATTTTGCCTTCTGTCTTTTTATTTGCATGTGTCATTGCCTTGATTAGACTTTGAATTACCATATGATAAAAAATAAAGTCACCCTATGAATGACTATGAAGCCTTTCAGGATTTTCCAGAGTGTTATACTCCAGTGTATGTTTTTAAATACAGTAAAGATATCTAATCTCCCCAAAGCTATATACATATTTAACATTGTTCTTAGCAAAATCCAAGAAAGACTTTTTGTAATTATAGAAAAAAATATTCTAATATTTATAAAACAAAGGAACTAGAATAGCTAAAATAGGAAGAGGAGGTTGGGAGGATTCCATTTACCCATTTTTAAGACATAGATCTACAGTACTCAACACTACATGGTATTGGTGGAAGGATAGGCACGCAGATCAATGGGACAGAATAAAAGTTTAAGAAACAGGCTCACACATGTTTGGTCCAGTGATTTTTGACAGAAGCACAAAACCAAGTCAATGAAGGAAGGTCAGTCTTTCAACAAGGTATGATGGAGAAACTGGACATCCTCAGAAAAAAGTAAAATGAACCTAGATCCAACCTTCACACTTTTTGCAAAAATTAACTGAAAATATATCACAGACTTAAATGTAAAATATAAAATTATAAAACCTTTGGAAAAAAATGGGAGAAAAACTGTACTCTCTAGGGCTGGGCAAAGAGTTCCTGGACTTGACACCAAAAGCACAATCCATAAATTACAAATTGATAAATTAGATTTCATTAACATTTACAGCTTTTGGTCTGTGAAAGACTCTCAAGAGAATGAATAAGCTACAGACCAAGAGAATATTTGCAAACCACTTATCCAATTAAGGATAACATTTATAATATATAAAGAACACCCTAAACTCAACAGTAAAAAACAACCATCCAATTAGAATGAACAAAAGGCACTGACATATATTTTACCAAAGCAGGTATATAGATGGGAAATAAGCACATGAGAAGATATTCGACTTCATTAGCCATTAAGGAAATTCAAATTAACATTACAATAAGATATCATCACATACCTCTCAGAATGGATAAAACACAAAATAGTAATAACACAAAATACTGACAAGAAATGTAGAGAAGCTTAATCAATCATACATGTCTAGCTGGAAAGTAAAACGGCACATCCACTTTGAAAACATGTTGGCCACTTCTTAAGAAATAAGAATGCTACAACCATATGACCCAATACCATAAAATACTCTTCTAGGCATTAATCCCAGAAAAACAAACACTTATGTTCACAAAAAACTCTATGTTTATAAAAGTTTTATTTGAAATAGCCTCAAACTAAAATCAAGCCAGCTATCATTTAAGGGTTAATAGTTAAAAAACAAACAAACACAAAAACTCCTATAGTACCATGGAGTCCTACTCAGCAGTAAAAAGGAACAAACTATTCATACGTGCAACCACTTGGATAAATCTTGAAAGAATTATATGAGTGATAAAAGGATTATATTTATATAAAGCATATATGTTATTCTACTTTTATAAATTTGAAATGATGCATTTCTAGAAATAGAGAATAAATGGTTACCATGAGTTAAGAAGGGTATGGGTTGGGATTGGAAGTGTTTGTATTTATAAAAGGGCAATGTGAGATATCCTTGTGTTGGAGGTACTGCTCTGTATCTTGACTGTATCAATGTCAATATCCTCACTGTAATATTGTTATATTTTCTTCTATATCCATTTTTCTTTCTACCAATATGACTTTTTTTTTTTTCCATTCAGAGGTGCATATGTCTTCTTTCTTATTCCTGTTTTTTTTTTTTTTTTCTCAGTTTGTTTCTCATTTTACAGTACATCCTCTGCCTAAACAAGTGCATTTGTGACCTCAAGTATTACTGGTCAGAGCCTGAGTGAGAAACAATAAGTATACTCAAAAGACTGTAACCAGACAGAGTTAAATAAAGAGACTATTTAGAGAGCTTCATGAAAACTTAAAGGAACCAATGAAGGATAGTGAAACACTGAAGGACAGTTTGCAATCAGAAAATAATACAATCCTTAAGCCTGCAGGGGCAAAGAAAGGGAATGATGATACTGAGGCCTAGAGAGAGCTCTAGCCATGCATTGTGTTGATGGATGAATTATACATCTATCTACACATAAAACACTTATAACAAATTGAAGAGGTTAAATTCAACCGTTCACTGAGTGGCTAAACTGTCCTCCTTATGCCAAAGAATTGAAGATATATATTCTACCAAGGTCTTACTTGGTGCTGCCCTTTGTTGTTGGGGGATTCCAGGATCAGGAATGCCAGATCAGCCTTTGTGAGGAAAAGACTTTGTTGTTGGTGTGATACCCAGGTCCTATCACTACTGCCATGGACAGCATAGAGCCCATTGATCAAGCTTCTGGGAGGACGTGAAAAGAGTTGACTTATAGGTAAATGATGGGTCTTGATTATTAAGAGTCCCCTCTACTGTGGATGTCCTCTGCTGAATATTTTATCAGTCAAAATTCTTCACTATGTTCATTATGCAAGGTGTATTCACATGAATCTGCCCCAGATATATGTTGTCAATCTTCCAATCAAGGCAGACCATGGTAGACATTCATATCCAACTTTATATTTCATGTACTATTTTTCTGGGCACACTTAACCTTAATATTAAGTTTTCAGCCTATCACTTTTCTCCTTTGTAAAGTGCCATATTTTTATGTTATTCTTTTTGACCATTAAAATACTAAAAGAAGAAAGTGCTTTCATGCAAAGAATTGAGTTCAAGCATTTACCTAAATGAGTTCTGTTTGATTAATTTCATGTATAACTTACCTATATGATGTTCCTATACTTTTTACATTTCATTCAATATAGAGAATGGCCAAGGACATTTCAGAGGTCCCAGAGTAATGAGAGGTTCATATTTTTAATAAAGATATCTAAATGATATAAAACATCAAATACATAAATGCCGTATTTTTTTTAGGAATAAAGGTAGAAGATGAAGAAAGAAAATATGTGAATTATATATTATTGGTATGTTCATAATGTTTTTAATCAGTTTATACCAAGGAAGTCATGGCAGGTTTGCAATGTGACCTCAATATTAAGCTAATTATGACTTAGAAGGCAAAGGAATGCAGACCTCCATGATTTCATACTACACATGTGATAGTGCTATTGTAGACTCTTGCTGTTTTATTCCTTCAGAATTATCTTGTGCAGAACTCAGAAACAAAATTTTGGTTTGCGAACTATTTAGTGAAAAGTCCAATTTTGTCCACAAGCATAGATATAAATCTTTGCTCACCCAGACTTGCCAAGTATTGTTGAATTATGTATTGGACCTAAAAATCTTTTAATATTACATCATTATACATCAATAACCCTAACCTTAGGTTTAATATCTTAAAAATAATGATTACTTCACAATCCTCTATTACTGATTTATCATTCAACAGTCAATTATTTTCTTTTACACTTACACTGAGTCTTACATAATTAGGAATTGAAAACTGAGCTAAAAAACTCAAAATCCATTATATACAATGAATTTTTTTATTAGACATTAGACATAGATATGTTTATGAGACTACCTAAATTCACAGAATAAAATTAAAACATTTTTCTTACATTAAATCTATCAGATACCAAAATAGAAAACACTCTTAGAAACAAATTAGAGATATTGTCACTAGCAAACCTCAATATGCTCAGTTCTTCCTTATTAGTGGTTTTGTATCTTTGGATTCAACCAACTGAAAATTGTGTGGTACTGTATTATTTACTTTTGAAAAAAAAAAATGTATGAGTGGACCTGAGCTGTTCAAACCAATGTTTTTCAAGGCCAACTATAAAATAAAAATGAAAAATTTGCAATACTGCAAGATTTACCAGAGTATGACACAGAGGCAAAAAAGGAGCAAATGCTGGGGAAAATGGTAGACTTGCTCAATAGACTTGCTTGATATAGGGTTGCCATAAAGTAGCAATTTATAAAAAACAAAACATCTGTAAAGTGCAATAAAGTGAAGCACAATGAGATAACGTATACCTATATTACTACCTTCAGTTCTATCAATGTTTTATATATATAGTTATTTTAAAGTTGGATGCATATATTTTTATAATTGTTATATCTTCCTATTGAGTTGACACTGTTATTGTTACATAACATCCTTTGTCTCTGGCGGATAATCTAGAAAATATTTGATAAATTCCTAGTCTACCAAGATTAAATCCTGAAGAAAAAGTCTGAATAGATCTATGTATGCCAAAGAGAATGAACCAAAAATAAAAACCTCCTGACCAAAAAAAAAAAAAAAAAAAAAAAAAGAAAAAAGAAATTCCAGGAACAGACATCTTCATTTGTGAATTTTACCAAACATTTAAGGATGAAAGAACACCAATATTTATCAACCCTTACAAAAAATAAGAGAAGGAAACATTTAGTTTATTTTATGAGGTCAGCATAAATCTAAAAACAAAGCCAAAGACACCAGAAAAAGAGGAAGCTAGAGGCTAAGATCTTTGAAGAATAAAGATGCAAAAAGCCTCAACAAAATCCTGACAATCCAAATTTAATACCACTGTAAAAGGATTATACAGAACAACAAGTTGGATTTATCTGGGATGCAAATATATGGCTCAACATATGAAAATCAATTAATGTGATATATCAGAATGAAGAATAAAAAAAATATGATCATCTCAAGAGATGCAGAAGAAACATTTGACAACATTCAGCATTTTTTCATTGTAAAAGCTCTCAGCAAACTAGGAATATAAGAAAATTTCTCGGGAGTTCCCGTCATGGCTCAGTGGTTAATGAATCCAAATAGGAACCATGAGGTTGCAGGTTCAATCCCTGGCTTCGCTCAGTGGGTTAAAGATCAGGCATTGAAATGAGCTGTGGTGTAGGTCACAGACGTGGCTCAGATCCCAAACTGCTGTGGCTCTGGCCTAAGCCGGTGGCTACAGCTCTGATTAGACCCTAGCCTGGGAACCTCCATATGCCGCAGGTGCAGCCCTAGAAAAAGAAAATTTCTCAACCTGATGAATGCTATCTGTAAAAGTCCACAATAAGTATATTTAATGGTTAGAAACTGAAAACGTTTCCTGTAAGCTCAAGAACAAAGGGAGGATGCTCACTCCTGCTACTTCTATTCAATGTACTAGTAGAAGTCCTAGCCAGAGAAAATAGGTAAAATAAAATAAAAATAAATAAACAAACAAATAAATAAAATTATCTAAATTGGAAAGGAAGAAATAAAATCATTCCTGTTTGCAGATCACATAATCTTACACCCAAATACTCTGGAAACTTCATAAAAGATTTTTGGAACTAATACATGACTTCAGTAAAGTTTTAGGATAAAAACTAACATATAAAATAAATTGTGTTTCTATACTAATAATGAACTATCTGAAAAGAAAATTAGGATTACAAATTTACAATAGCATCAAAAAGAATAAAGTACTTTTAAAGCAAACTAAGGAGATGAAATATTTGCACACTGAAAACTACAAAATGTTGATGAAAGAAATTAAAGAAGAGAAAAACAAATGTAAAGGTATATCATGTTCATTAATTAGAAGACTTAACACTGTTTAAATATCCATACCAGCCAAAGTGATCTACAGATTCAATACAATCCCTATCCAAATCTTATTGGCATTTTTTTTAAAGAATTATAACAAATAATACCAAAGTTAATATGGAACCATTAAAGACCCCAAATACCAAAACGATTTTGATAAAGAACAAAGCTGGAGGCATCACACTTTCTAATTTCAAACTGTATTACAGAGAGACAGAAATTACAACGGTATGGTACTGGCATAAAGACCCACATATAAACCAACTGAACAGAAGAAATAGCCTAGAAATCAACCCATAAATATGTGGTCAACTGATCTTTCAGAAGTTGTTAAGAATACACAATTAGGAAAGTATAATCTCTTCAACAATTAGTGTTGGGAAAGCAGTATGACCATCTGCAAAAGAATGAAAGTGGACCCTTATACTATACACAAAAATCAACTCAAAAAGTAAAAAAGACTTAAACACAAAATTGTGAATGTAAAATTCCTAGAAAAAAATACAGGTAAAAAGCTTCACAATACTGGTCTTGGGACTGATTTCTTAGATATGGCACAGGCAAGAAAAGCAAAATAGACAAATTGGACTCCATAAACGTAAAAATCTTCTGTGCAGCAAAGTTAAAAATCAACAGAATTGAAAAACATCATAGAGAAGGGGAGAAAATATTTGAAAACTATATAACAGATAAGGAATTAAAAGCCAAATATATAAGGACCTCCTATAATTTCCTACCATATTCAGCAACATGGACATATTTTTCTACAATCCTCCCACATGTGATGGTATGGATGAACCTTGAGGATATTATGCTAAGTTAAATCAACCAGTAACCAAAGGACACATACTGCAAGAGTTTACTTATATTAGGTATCTCAAACAGTCAAACTCAGAATCAGAGTGTGGTGGTTGCCAGGGCTGAGGGGAAGAGAAAATGGGAGTTGCTAATCAACAGGCATAAAGTCTCAATTATACATGAATAATAACTTCTTGAGATCTGCTATACAACATTGCCCTGTTTATATTTATACTCTTACTATGTCTGGTGCTCTTCATTCTTTCATATAAATTCAAGATACTAATTTCCATTTGGTATTATTTTTTCTGCTTGAAGAAATTTTTAAAATATTTTTATAATAATATTTTGTAGTAATATTTTTTGATGGTGATAAAAATCTCTTGCCTTTGCCTGAAAAGGTCTTCATTTCAGCTTTACTTTTGAAATATTTTTGATGGGAATAAAATTCTAGATTGACAGCTTTATTGCCATTTTACAGATGTTATACCATTGCATTATGTATTGAATAGTTTCTGCCCAGAAATCTGCTATAATTCTTATCTGGGTTCCATTGTATGTATGTACATTTCATATGGTTAATTTACGTATCTTCTTTTTATTTTGTTTTAGAAGAACTTTGTGGTGATCCCTGATATAATTTTCTTTGTCCTTAATTCTGGATGGGGTTCATTGAGCTTCTTGGATCTGTATGTTTATTATTTTAATCAAATTTGAAAAAATTCAGCTGTTATTCCTACTAATATTTATTCTCAGAGTTTCCACTGTGGCTCAGTGTGTTAAGAACCTGACTAGTATCCATGAGGATGCAGGTTCGATCCACAGCCTTGCTCAGCAGTTTAAGGATCCTGCATTGCCACAAGCTGTGGCATAGGTCACAGATGTGCCTAGGATCTGGGGGTGCTGTGGCTATGGTGGGCAGCTGCAGCCCAAATTTCTGATTTGACCCCTACCCTGGTAACTTCCATATGCCAGAGGTGCAGCCCTTAAAAATTTTTTTTTCTTTATCCCCTCCACTTTGTGGGACTCCCAGTCCCCATATGTTACACTACTTGGTGTTCTCTCAGGGATCACTATTTTTTACACATTTTTTTTCAGCCTATTTTCTCCATTTGATTTATTTTATAGTTTTTCTTGCTATACTTTCAAGTTCATCAGTCATTACTTCTGTGAGGTCTATTCTGCTCTTAACAGCATCTTGCAGATTTTTCATTTCAGATATTTTATTTTTCATTCTAGAACTTCTGTTTCTTTTTTATTCTTCTTATTTCTCTCTTGTTTGCTTTAATCTTTGAGTATACTGAGTATATTTATCACAGCTCTTTTAATGTGTCTTTAATTTAGTCCCCTCAGTGTTTCTTGTATTTGTTTCTAATAATAAAATTTACTCTAAATTTGGGAAATATTTTCTGCTTCTTTGCATGTGAAATAAATTTTAATTATGTGCTGGATATTGTAAATTTTATGTTGAAGGGTGCTAGATTTTATTGTGTTTCTTCAAAGAGTGAAGTATTTGTTCTAGCTGGATAGTAACATGCTTGGGGATTAATCTGATTCTTTAATCTTGTTTTAAAGCCTTCTGAAGATAGTTCTACAGTAATCTTTTCTCTATAGTTAGTTTATATTCTTCTTGAACCTCTGTTTAATGCCCCATATATACACTCTGGTGGATTAGAATACAAATTATTCCTTTGTATGAACTGTAGGACTTATTTGGCTTAGATCTCCAGTAATTGTTCTTCCCTCAGATTTTGTTCTTTTATTTAGCCTTTTAAAATTTCTCCCAGTGTGTGTACAGATCATTATATAGGCAAAGACTAAAGGGACCTATTTTCCTACTCCTGTAACACTTTACCTCCATAAGTTTATTCTCTATGATACTCAGTTCCACCATTTCTAGTTGCCTTATTTTTTCCTGAAATACAGTCTCTGATTTCTTAATTCAGAAGGACCACTGGACTTTGGTTGAGTTTCCCTGCCATGTAATGGAATTTGAAAATTGCCTCTAGGCAGAAAGCTATAATGATCTCAGAGCTCATTTCCTCTATACGCTTTTCCTGGAATTTAAGCCCTACACTGCTTGCTTAGTGTCTGAGATAGTTGTTTCCCATATTTTTCAGTGCTCTAGTTTTTTTTTTTTTTTAATCAGAAGAAGATATGTCAAAATTCTGTTACTTCTAAAGGCTGAAAGCAAAAGTCCAGAAGTACATTTTTATAGTTATTGTTATATCGTATCAAATTTATTTCCAAAGGGGCAAACCAATTTATATTACCACTACAATGACTACTTCCTCTACTATAACAGCTTCACTGAATTTTCATTAGTGGACTTCTATTTTAATATCATACTGTTACAGGAAAATATGCATAAATGCAGTTTCTTTACGACATACTTCATGAGTAAGCACAGAGTATATGATACTTGGAATTAGCATCAAAGTTCATGTGGTTCTGTCTATAAAAATTCTAGCTATGTTTGTCTTCATCTCTGGGAAAAACTGTAGAATCAAAGTCAGCTTTGGAATTTTGAGGCATTTTATTAAGGTGAATCAACACAGAATGAGAACAAACATTGTTACAGATTTGCAGAATATGGTATTTGCTCAGGTAATAGAATCATATGGTTTACTTCATGTTCTATATTATTATTATTAAAATGTATTTGGCCTATGTTTTCCTCTAAGAGTTTTATAGTATATGGTCTTATCCATTTTGGATTAAAGACCAGGTCTTTAATTCATTTTGAGTTTATTTTTGTGTATGGTGTTAGGGAGTGTTCTAATTTCATTCTTTTACATGTGGATGTCCAGTTTTCACAGCACCACTTATTGAGCAGGCTGTCTTTTCTCAATTGTATATTCTTGCCTCCTTTGTCATAAATTAGTTGGCTGTAGGTGTGTGGGTTTAATTCTGTGCTTTATATCCTGTTCCACTGATCAATATTTTTGTCTTTGTGCTAGTACCATATGGTTTTGATGACTGTTGTTTTGTATTAGAGTATGAAGTCAGGGACCAAACACTCTCTGACATAAACGACAGCAACATCTTCCCAAATCCACCTCTTAAGAGTTATGACAATAAAAAAAAAAATAAACAAATGGGACTTAATGAAACTGAAAAGTTTCTGTACGGCAAAGGAAACCCTAAACAAAACAAAAAGATAACACACAGAATGGGAGAAAATATTTGCAAATGAATTGACTGACAAGGGATTAATCTCCAAAATTTATAAACACCTCCTACCAAAATTTATAAATGCCTCAATACCAAAAAAACAAACAACCCTATCAAAAAATGGGCAGAAGATCTAAACAGACAATTCTCCAAAGAAGACATACAGATGGCCAAAAAACACATGAAAAGATGTACAACCTCACTCATTATTAGAGAAATGCAAATCAAAACCACGATGAGTTACCACCTTATGCCAGCCAGAGAGGCCATCATCAAAAAGTCTACAAACAATAAGTGCTGGAGAGGGTGTGGAGAAAAAGAACCTTATTACACTGTTGGTGATATTGTAAACTGGTAAGCACTGTGGAAAACAGTATGGAGATTCCTCAGAAATCTAAAAATAGAACTATCATTTGATCCAGCAATCCCCCTCCTGGGCATCTACCCAGAGAAAACCATGACTCGAAAAGACACATGTACTCCAGTGTTCATTGCTGCACTATTTTCAATATCCAAGACATGGAAACAATTTAAATGTCCATCGACAGCAGAGTGGGTCAAGAAGATGTGGTACATATACACAATCGAATATTACTCAGCCATTAAAAGGAATGAAATAACGGCATTTTTAGCAACATGGATGGACCTATAAATTATCATGCTAAGTGAAGTCAGTCAGACAAGGAGATGCCAACATCAAATGCTATCATTGACATGTGGAATCTGAAAAAAGGACACAATGAACTTCTTGGCAGAACAGATACTGACTCACAGACTTTGAAAAAACTTATGGTTTCCAAAGAAGACAGTTTGAGGGATGGGGGAATGTGCTGAGGTTGTGGGATGGAAATCCTATAAAATTGGATTGTGATGATCATTGTACAACTATAAATGTTATAAATTCATTGAGTAATAAAAAAAGAAAAAACAAACAAAAATAAAATATATTAAAATCATTTATATTGCTATGGCTCTTGATTCATTAAAAATAAATTCTACAGTTTTAAAAATAAATCAGACATTATGGAAAATGGAAAAGAGGAAAATAAGGAAAAAGTATTGCCCTTAATATCCATAATTTTATTAACAATTACATTAGAGATTACTGCCAAAATTTAGCATATTATTTTTAATATATTTCTTGTACAGATGCAACTAGACTTCAAAAATAATTTTATATTTGGCTTTTTTACTTAATAAATAATATAGTTTAAATGTTTTAATAATTACACTCTAGAATCATAGTATATTGTATATAAATATACTATTGTTGGGTCATTAATACTTTATGGCATTTTCAAATGATTTTGAATATAGTGCTTTTATTATTATTATCTTTGTGAATCAAAACTTTGTTTTAAAAAATTGTTATTGGAGTATAATTGACTTACAAAGTAGTATTAGGCCAGGTGAACAGCAAAATAAATCAGCTATACATATATATATACATATATTCCTTTTCAGATTCTTTCCCCAAATAGGTTATTACACAGTACTGAGTAGATTTCCCTATGCTATACAGTAGGTCCTTGTTACCTCTCTATTTTATATATAGTAGTGTGTATATGTCAACTGCAACCTCCTAATTTATCCCTCTCCCCCCATGTTTCTCCTTTGGTAACTGTAGGTTTGGTTTCAAAATCTTTGAGCCTGTTTCTTTTATACCTTCTTTCATATCATTTTTATTACATTCTGCATATTAGTAATATCATTTGATATTTAAAGACCTAAACCTAGGACCAAATACTGAAAGAGTCCTAGAGGAAAACATAAGCAGAACACTCTCTGACATAACCACAGCAATATCTTTTCAAATCCACATCCTAGAGTAATAAAATAAAAACAAAAATAAACAAATGGGACCTAATTAAACTTAAGAGCTTTTGCACAGCAAAGAAAACTGTAAACAAAATGAAAAGAGAACCAACGGAATGGCAGAAAATCTTTGCAAATGAAGCATCTGACAAGGGATTAATCTCCAACATATACAAACATCTCAAACAGCTTTATACCAAAAACCAACCCAATTAAAAAATGGTCAGAAGATCTGAACAGTCATTTATCCAAAGAACATAGACAGATAGCCAAAATGCACACGAAAAGATGTTCAGGAGTTACTGCTGTGACCAAGTGGGTTAAGAATCTAACTGCAGTGGCTTGGGTTGCTGCAGAAGTGATATTTGAGCCCTGGACTACTGGCTCAGTGGGTTAAAGGATCTGGTGTTGCTGCAGCTGTGGTTTAGTTCGCAGCTATGGCTCAGATTCAATCCCTGGTCCAGGAATTTCCATATGCGCTGGGTGCAGTCATTAAAAAAAAAAAAAAAAAAAAAAAGAAAAGAAAAGAAAAAGAAAAATGAAAGAAAAGATGTTCAACAGCACTAATTGTTAGAGAAATCAATCAATACAATGCAGTATTACTTCACATCAGTCAGATGACAATCACAAAAAGTCTACAAAAAATAAATGCTGGAGAGGATATGGAGAAAAGGGAATCCTCCTATACTGTTTGTAGGACTGTACATTGGTCCAATCACTATAGAGAACAGTATGGAGTTTCCTTTAAAAAAATAAACATGGAACTATCATATGATCCAGCAATCCAACTCTTGGGCATATATCTGGAGAAAACCAAAATTCAAAGATAGACATGAAACAACATCCATTCATGATCAAAACTCTTACCCAAGTGGGTATAGATGGAACATACCTTAACATAATAAAAGCCATTTATGACAAACCTACAGCAAATATAATATACAATGGAGAAAAGCTGAAAGCCTTCCCACTAAAATCTGGAACAAGACAAGGATGCCACTCTCACCACTGTTATTCAATGTAGTACTGGAAGTCCTAGCCACAGCAATCACACAAACAAAATAAATAAAAGGCATACAAATAAGAAAAGAAGAGGTAAAACTGTCACTGTATTCAGATGACATGATACTATATATAGAAAACCCCAAGGACTCAACCCTAAAACTACTTGAACTGGTCAACAAATTCAGCAAAGTAGCAGGATATAAGATTAACATTCAGAAATCAGTCGCTTTTCTGTATACTAACAATGAACTATTGGGAAAGGAATACAAAAATACCTTTTAAAATTGCACCCCAAAAAATCAAATACCTGGGTATAGACCTGATCAAGGAGGTGAAAGACATATGCTGAGAACTATAAATCAAGGAAATTAAAGAAGATGTAAAGAAATGGAAAGATATTCCATACCCCTGGGTTGGAAAAATTAACATTGTAAAAATGCCCATACTACCCAAAGCAACCTACAGATTCAATGCAATTCCTGTCAAAAAAAATTACCCGTGACATTTTTCGCAGAACTAGAATGAAAAATCCAAAAATTTATATGGAACCACAAATAACTGCCAAAGCAATTCTGAAGAACAAAAACCAAGCAGGAAGCATAACTCTCCCAGACTTCACGCAATATTACAAAGCCACAATTATCAAGATAGTGTGGTACTGGTACCAAAGCAAGACAGACAGACCAGTGGAACAGAATAAAGAACCCAGAAATAAACCCAGACACCTATGGTCCATTAATCTTTGACAAAGGAGGCAAGAACATAAAATGGGAAAAAGACAGTCTTTTCAGCAAGAATTGCTAGGAAACCTGGACAGCTACATGGAAGTCATTGAAACTAGAACACACCCTCACACCATGCACAAAAATAAACTCAAAATGGCTGAAAGACCTAAATATAAGACAAGACACCATCAAACTCCTGGAAGAGAACATAGGCAAAACATTCTCTGATATCAACCTTTGAATATTTTCTCAGGTAAGTCTCCCAAAGCAATAGAAATAAGAGCAACAATAAACCAATGGGACCTAATCAAACTCACAAGCTTTTTCACAGCAAAGGAAAACAAAAAGAAAACAAAAAGACACCTTACAGAATGGGAGAAAATAGTTTCAAATGATGCAACTGACAAGGGCTTAATCTAAAATATACAGGCAACTTATACAACTCAACAGCAAAAAAGCCAAAAACCCAACGGAAAAATGGGCAAAAGACCTAAATAGACATTTCTCCAAGGAAGATATACAGATGACCAATAAGCACATGAAAAAATGCTCAACATCCCTGATTATTAGAAAAATGCAAATCAAAACTATCACAAGATACCACCTCACACCAGTCAGAATGGCCATCATTAATAAGTCCACAAATAACAAGTGCTGAAGGGGTTGTGGAGAAAAGGGAATCCTCCTGCACTGTTGGTGGGAATGTAAGCTGGTACAACCAGTAGGTATGGAAATACCTTAGAAATCTATACATAGAACTACCATATGACCCAGTAATCCCACTCTTGGGCATATACCTGGACAAAACTTTCCTCAACAAAGACACATGCACCCTCATGTTCACTGCAGCATTATTCACAATCGCCAAGACATGGAAACAACCCAAATATCAATCGACAGATGATTGGATTAGGAAGAAGTGGTATATATACACAATGGGATACTACTAAGCCATAAAAAAGAACAAGATAATGCCATTTGCAGCAACATGGATGGAACCAGAGATTCTCATACTGAGTGAAGTAAGTCAGAAAGAGAAAGACAAATATCATATGATATTACTTATATCTGGAATCTAATATATGGCACAAATGAATCTTTCCACAGAAAAGAAATCATGGACTTGGAGAAAAGACTTGTGGTTGCCTGGTGGTGGGGAGGGAGTGGGGTGGATTGGGAGCTTGGAGTTAATAGATGGAGACTATTGCCTTTGAAATGGATTAGCAATGAGATCCTGCTGTGTAGCACTGTAAACTATGTCTAGTCACTTATGATGGAGCAACATAATGTGAGAAAAAAGAATGTATACATGTATGTGTAACTGGGTCACCATGCTGTGCAGTAGAAAAAAAAATTGTGTTGTGGAATAACAATTAAAAAATAAAAAAAATAGATATTAAAAAAGAAAAAATAGACATGCAGCACAATGTTCCTTGCAGCACAATTTCCAATAGACAAGACATAGAAGCAACCTAAATGTCCATCAACAGAGGATTGGATAAAGAAGATGTGCTATATATATACAATGAGATATTACTCATTGATAAAAAAGAAATAAATAATGCCATTTGCAACAACATAGAAATTATACTAAGTAAGGTAAGTTAGAGAAAAACATTATTTGTAATTTCAAATCACTACCACAGGAGGCGTAATTAAATGCTTACAGGTATAAACCTTCTAAAAGACATTCAATACACAATGCAAATTTCTTTCTCAAAATGATAAAAAATATGCATATACTTTTACAAATCATATTGGTTCATTCTCTGCATTCAAATTAGCTCCTGTTGTTACCATTTTTAAATAAATCCATGTTGAAATTGCATTTCATACCTGACCCTGATAAGTTTACACTATCAGTGTATATATTGGGATCCTGGATCCCTAGGAATTAGAGATTGTTTAGGCCCAAGTCAACAATTTGAAATGCTTGGGCATTTTCCATTCTCTAATGCAACTGATGCAGGCCCATTTCAATCTAATTTTTCAAGGGGCTCTCAGTATGTAAACTGACTTAAGCCTGTAATACAGGTGAAGGGCTCTGGCACTTTATTAACTTGTCTAGCCTCTGTGTTTCCAGACCTCAATTTGTTATGCTTGTACAGACTAGTAGCTTCTTGGTGGGCTGCTGCTCCATTTCAGTCTTAGGGACTTGATGATCAATTAGCCAAAACTAAAGATATTTGCAGTTCAGTTCATACAATCTGATTCTATGCAGACCTCGTTTCCTATTATGTTGATATATGGAACATGAAGCCTGTTAAGATCTTTCCTGTTGCCCCAAAGTTACCTTATGTCTCAAAAGATTAAGTGGGAGGTATGTGGAAATTGTTTACAGCTGGAGTAAAAGGCTCAATGTGCTTCAATTTCTAATATTAGAGGAATATTCAAGAATTTCTAATTTTAGAGGAGAAATATCCACTGCAGTGCAAAATATGCCAAGACAGTGTTTGTAGAGTAACAGGTTCCCAGAGAAAAGGTAGAGCAATCCTTCCCAGAACTACTGTGAGGCAGGTTAGAGAGAGAGAAAGGGTTGTGGCTTCAGGGAAAGAAAGTGATTGTGTTAGATTTTGGCTCTCTTCTTTGTTTCTTTCCTTGTGAATAGGTGGAGGATCTCCAATTCAGACATGTAACAATAGAGATGCTCATGAAGTTGGGAGATACTTCCAGAAAGGGTAGCAAAGGCAGCTTTTGACTTGGTGTGAGAAGCTAGGAATATGGAGAAGTGTTCTATGCCAAATTATGATTTAAAAACAAAAAAAAACCACTGTGGTTTTGAAAACTTAGCAATAGAGAGGATGGAAGGAAGACCCTAAATCTAGGACCATTTAGCTACAAGTAGAGATGGTGTTCTAGAAGCCTTGGGTATTCTCTGTAAAACTATCAATGGAGGGATATTTTAAAACCCAAGAAAGGAAATATAATATAATCTAAATGGGAAATATGTGTGTTCTGCTTTCAGGGTCTCAGGGAAGAAGTAATAGACCCTGCAAAGTTTCACTAATACCTTGAAGTCAAGTAAAATGGAGGATTGCCCATGAATGCACACTGTCTGTGCCAAGACAACCACTGTGGACAGAGTATTTGCGTAAGAAGTAGATCGCAAAGAGTGATTACTAACTGACCATTTATCTCCATTATTTCATTGAGAATCAAAAAGGACCAATACAGAGATCAGTATGTGCCATGTCCTTCTTGGGAATAGTGAGGAGTGACCTTGGTAAGGATGCTGTCCTTGAGCAACATAAATGTCCTTTGACAGAGGATTGGCTAAAGAAGATGTGGTGCTTAATATACATAATGGAATATTAGCCATAAAAAGGAGTGAAATAATGGCATTTTCAGCAATATGGAATGACAGAAATTATCATGCTAAGCGAATTTAGAGAGTGAGACACAGAGGTCATATCCTATCACTTATATGTGGAATCTAAAAAAAAAAAATACAATGAACTTTGCAGAACAGAAACTGGCTCAGACTGAAAACCTGTCCAGTGAGACAGGTTGGTGGTGTTGAGGGATGGACTGTGGGTTTGGGATGGAAATGCTGTAAAATTAGGTTGTGATGATGGTTGTATAACTACAAATATAATAAAATTCATTAGTTAAAAAAAAAGGTCATCCTTGCCTTCAACATGCATCTAAATTTTTTTTTGTGGAAATAGAACTGAACAGGTGATGATGAATATCTTCTGTTTAGACATGAGCTCCTTTCAAAATCTATAGAGCCTTTACAATTGATATCTAATAGGACAGTGCCCATTCCAAGTTATTCCAACTGCATGGTTGTGCTCTCAAACCTCAAATTTACTTGAGATTTCACTATGAGACTATAATTACTTTAGATCACTGTTCTGAACCAAGTATTTCTTTTTTTCAAGTAGATCACCTTTTATAATCATTGACTCATAAAAATGAAAACAGTTAGCACTTCATGTGCCAAATTAGATAAATCAGTAATGAATAGAATGGTAACAGATATCAAAGTTTGACTGCTTTCATTTTCAATGATTTATGCTCTTACCTATTTCCTTCTCTTATTAGCAACATGCCTTGTGTTTATCAAACTACTTACTATATGAAGATTCAGTCTTTGAGAATGGAGCCAACTGCCTGCTATTAACTGTCCCATGAACATTAATACTATTCTATAAAAAAGTGAGTGGATAAGCAATGAGATCCTGCTGTATAGCACAGGGAATCGTATCTAATCACTTGTGATGGAACATGATGGAGGATAATGGGGAAAAAAGAATGTATATAGATGTGTAACTGGGTCACTTTGCTGTACCACAGAAATTGGCAGAACATTGCTAATCAACTATAATAATAACATTTGTAAAAAAGTCATCTTCAAAAGGGCAGGTTTGAGAAGCACTGTATAGCCCATCTACTTTAACACTTTTATATCACAGAGGAGGAAACTGAAGCTTTATAGAAGAGGTGAAGAGATTTGCCTATGATAATTTTTTATAAATGCTCTTATTTTTTAATGTGTTTATCCTTAGAATTAGGAGGCCAGCTTTGGGGCAAACGGAATCAGTCACATAATTTAGCTTTTCTATACTTGCCTTGACTTTACATACAGTGGGAATAATGATATCTGCTTATTATCTTTCACACAGGAATTTTATGAAATGTTTCAAATAAATGTATGCAAAAATATAATGCCGTAATACAATTATTATTTGGATTAGAGATGAGGATTATAACTGAGGTTATAATCTGTCTTTAGATGGCAGGATAAAGCAAAAGGGACTAGTGTTAAGTAATGGAAGACATATAAGTCAAAAATTTGTACATTTGCGAGATCACAATAGGGCCTTTAGGCTAAAATTTGAATGACACCCATGGGACTTGGTGTCTAATCTAGCACCCCAAATTGAGTTGTCACCTGAATTTGGGTAGGGGACTACATAGGGGAAAATCAGCAATTATGAACACTTTACTGCCCAGCACTTGGCCTGTCAGCTACTTTAGTTTGCATTTTGCTAAGTCATGTCTGTAACCCTTCTCTGAGGCTATCATTTTGTAAAGAATAACTTTTGAAACAAATTGCTTCTTCCAACCGTTGTTCCTAGATATTAGAGTTTTTCTGATCTTAGCACATCTTTTTTTTTTTTTTTTTCTTCCTTACAATTGAATCATTTGAACACACAACCACCAAATGGATTCTGTCTTAAAGTGGTGACTTGTGATTGGCCTTGGCAGCTGTACATTTTAAAGGGACAGATTAACACCTATAACCTATCAGACTTAGCTGAAACCACTATTAATGTCGTAAACTGCCAACTTTGTCTTCTTTAAGCAAAGAAAGAAAGAAAGAAACCAGTTTTTCTCCCCAACAAAGACTTTTTACAAAAGCAGTAGGGTAAGGGCATGAAGTGTGCCTATCGTGCTATAATCACACCCCAGGGGGAATGAGAGGTGCGCCACTGCACCTCTTGATTTGTAATGACCCAGGGGTGTGATTATCTTATGATAACCGCACTCTCTGTCATGCCTTATTGCTTATATATTCCACATGTCATAATGAATCCTGAAGCACTTTCTAGGTCTCATAGCAAAGGCAATGACTTTGAAGTAGAGGAAGTAGCCAGCTTTCCTAGGTACATATAGATTAATACTGTATACATTAGGGGGAATTATGAATGACTACTTTAAAGTGCCAACTGGGCCACAGATATTGGGGAACTTTGTGCTTTATGCCTTAAAAAATCTTATTTTGGCTACCTTTTAGAAAAGTTTTTATCCCCCTGCAATTTTGATGACTATTAAATTATTCTGTTTCTACAAGGAACATTATCCTCCTCTAAAACCACCAGGGAAATAACATCTATGACATAATTATCTTGTAGTTACTTCATAGGATATTTTACTATGAAAATTAGAGAATGATTAGCTTTCCAATATGAAAATGAGTTTCATTTGATTTTAAGTGTCCATTATTCAAGAATTACAACCATTTTTGCTACAGATTTCTAGATCTTCAGGTGTAACATTTAAGGGAGGGACATTGAGGAAAGATTTTAATTTATTCCAAATGATTAAGGGTCTTTTTTTTTTTTCTCTCTCTAGATGTTAGAGTTGCTACATTAGCTCTAGTCATTGTGTAGATTTTATCTTATTTGGAGATAATTTAGCTTTGAGATTCTTCATTGCAACTGTTAATATATTCAAATTAAAATGAGTAGGGTTAATAGTAGACCTATAGGGAAGAAGAGATATCAAGAGCAAGAGATTTCTGAATTTAGCAGGAGGATTTAATATAATAAGACAACAAGGTAATAAACCAAGCAATTATTTTTGATGCAACTTGCATGATTATCATACCACAGAGTGAATCTGCACCTCAGGGAGAGGTTTCCAAGTAATTTTGTAACCTTTGAAATGTACAGAGCAGTCAACATTCAAGTCCCACGGTCTTTTGCAGAAGAAAATCTGCAACACTCTTTTTATCCTGTCATTGTAACCTAGGTGATGAAGATGGTGGCCTTTCACTGTGACCGCTGATGAGGTGATTCGATGTCTGTGTCAGCTTCAGGATCAACCATGTTAACCTTAGGTCACTTCAAGGAAAACTCTGTGTCGAAAGTGACGATTATTTAGCCGCCTACTGCATAAGCAGAGATTCTTCTGATTACCATAAAGGTCAAATATGCACATTTTGACTGGTGGTAATGAGTAGTTTTAAAGATGTTTTAGCCTTTTCTTAATCTTGCAGTGTCACTAGGCTTCTATTGTTATGCACCAAAGAATGTGCCTCTAATTGTACCATTTGCCCTATTGTAGCTTGTACATAGAGCCAGTAGTGTGATGTTACTTGTGATAACCGCCTACCGCATGTCCTAATAATTATTAGCCTTCAATAAATTGTATAATAAGGTAACTCAAGTCTGCAGAAACCAAAGCTTCTTAAAAAGTTGAAAGCAATATTTAAAATGTTCGTGTATCAAATTCTAAAAATAATGGAGAACAAAATAGAATATAAAAATACTTTTTGAGGTGTGAAAACCTCTTAAAAATTAGGAAGCGTCCTAAAAGACTCCAAACACTAGAAATTGTGTGTATTTCATATATGTTTGTGTATATTTTTAGGTTATTTAAAACTTCATGTTTAAAAAATAGGCTTTTATAATTTGATTCATCCAAAAATTAATATTTGTGGCAAATTACCTTATGAACAAATGAAATCAACTGAACTTGCAAATGAAAATTAATTTTCTAGAGGAGAAATGATAATGGCATTTAATATTTATAAGAAATGTGCAGTATCATTCCATATTTAACAGAGCCAAGCAATTAGTTCTTTGAGTATCTTCAAAGAAACCAGTTTTAAAGTTGACAAGTTCAAGTAGTCCAAAATATCATTATACACAGAAGAAATGGAATAGATATGTAAAATACTACTTAAAATATAAATCTTAACCAAAATCTGATGCTTCTCAGTAAATTGAATAGGAATAAAATAATTCCAATTTTTTTCTTTGTATTTCAATGACTTCTTGGATTTTAATAAGGGCACTAACTAACCTTTTTGATATTCTCTATTTTAATAGCTGTCAAACTTTTCAAAATCTAGTATAGGTGAGTAAATACAATAGAAAAACTGAAAAACTCCAGCTACTAGAAAGCAGCTGGAGAAAATATAAATTAGAACGTGTGACCAATTAGGCATCAAACTTAAAAATGTAGGTTAATGCTTCAAATTTCTATCATCTTTAGATCTATTTAAGTTTTTAAAGATGATGAAAATATGTGAATATTATAAGAAAAGTAGATTCCATGTAAGCATGAAGGTAAAATGTGGATTTAAATTTAGCTGCCTGTGAATTTTCAGTCTTATTTCCCTAAATTATGGTAATACGTTATGCTGAAGCTAGTGGAAGAGTGACTCTCAAGTAAAACTGTAAAATTTAAATTATGGTACCATTTGAAAGAGAAATTAGCATTTTCTTTATTTATAATGATCATAAATAAAGCTTATCATGTGCTTTTTTTTCAATAGGCATTGTTAATTTAATTCTCACATAATTCCTGCTATGTCTACGACATTAACTTATGTGATTTGATCTGAATTTATATGTATTTATCTGAGTTTATGTTATACGAAAAATCTAGTCGAAAATGAATATATTTGTTTTTCATATCACTGAAACACCTATGACCAAATTTACATTTATGCGTAGGACAGGCCTATAAATCTTTTTTGGATTTATAAATGTTCCAGTCACATTTGAAATCCAATTTCCCACTTACTGGTAAAAGGTAGGAACTTAATTTGAAAATATATTAATTTGTTTTGTAATATTTCTAAAATTTTGGACAAAGAAAATCTCAAAATTTGAAGATGTAATGCACTTTGGTTATTAACTAGGCGTTTTTCCTTTTTTAGTGTTTTGTTTGGAAATGACACAGTATAAGCAGGCTTACTAAATTTAGGCCTTTCTTAAATTGCCTATTGTGCATTTCAAATTAATAGTTTAAGATAGTCTACTGGTGCTCTGCTTAGGATGTGGGTAAAGTTGGTTCTTTTTTCTTTTACACTATTTTAATTCTAAAGCTAGTTATCTAGAATCCTTTCCCTAAACTTACACCTATAAATATTTGATGTCACTATGTGTGTGTGTGTGTGTGTGTGTATGTGTAAGGCTAATGGACAAACACACTAGTACAGGTTTTCAAAGAGAAAGTGAAGTTTTAACTAGTTTTCATACATTCACTGATAGGTAGATTGCTTCACTTAAGCTTTTTTTGCACTTTGTTATCCATTGAAATCTATGTTTTTGTCTGTACATGGTTAAATTTTAATGTACAGAAAGTGCAGCTATCCCAGTGTTATGCCAGAGTCAGCTTGTTCCAGCCCAGAAGAATCAGTAGCTAAATCATCAGGAATTTTACAAGCCAGTTGCTAAGTAAACCATTATTAATGATTTAAATTATACAAATTCATAAATTAAATTAAAAACAAAAGTAATAAATACTCAAAAGTGATCACACCCTAATTACTTCACTACCTTGTACTATTATACATGTTCTTGAGGTTATATCTATACTATGAAAATACTTTATACACATCTCTTTCTGCTCTTTCAGTGACTTTATGTTGTAATTTGAAATCGGCCATGGAGGACATACTTACTCCTTGGAAATTGGTAAACACTACAAATAGAGGGCTTTGCTATTGTTTTATGGATTGTCTGAGTGTAAGAAGGTAATAGAGAAATGTTAATAATGCAGATTAAATTTAAGAGGTGTTATATCTTTAGCTGTTACACTGAAATAGTAAAAAAAAAAAAAAAAAACCAAAAGGTGAGGAAATATTATTCTAGTATTTGAAAACTATCATCCAATTCAGCAAAGTAATCAATTCACATCACTGACGACTCAATGAAGTTCTGAATTAGTGCATACATCTCCATGAATATTTGTTTATTGTTTCGCTTTTTTCTTATTTATAAATTAAGTGAAATTAACAACCAACATTCAAGTTGGAACTACATCCATTTGACAATTATGACCATGAATTGGCTATGGATTACAACTATTTGGCACAAAGGATAAAAAGAATTGTGAGAAAATCAATTTGCTATATAGAAGTTACAAAAAAATGATATTATTTATCAGTAAAATGTAGAATGAATTTATGTAACACACAGCACATTTATCCTCCTGAGAGCTACTGTGTAAGAGAAACACAGAGAAATCCTAACTTAGCAAGAGTTTATTCTATTTTTTAGGATTTCCAATTATCAGAAAGTTCTTTATATTAAGAAAATCCCTGGAGCAGGAAGAATAAGCCTCCCTGACTTCAGACTATACTACATAGCTAGAGTCATCAAAACAGTACGGTACTAGCACAAAAAAAAAAAAAAAAAAACAGAAATATAGATCAGTTAACAAAATAGAAAGCCAGGAAATAAACTGACACACCTCTGGTCATTTAATCTACAGCAAAGGAGGAAAGAATATACAATGCAGAAGACAGTCTCTTCAATAGGTGGTGCTAGGAAAATGGACAGCCCCATGCAAAAGAATGAAATGAGAACACTTTCTAACACCAGACACAAAAATAAATTCAAAGTGGATTAAAGACCTAAATTTAAGTTTGGATACTATAAAACTCATGGATGAAAACATAGACGAAAGACTCTCTGACATAAACCACAGCAATATATTTTCAGATCCACCTACTAGAGTAATGAAAATAGAAATAAAAATTTAAAAAGGGACCTAATTGAACTTAAAAGTTTTTGCACAGCAAAGGGAACCATAAACAAAATGAAAAGACAATCCAGAGAATGGGAGAAAATATTTGCAAATAAAGCAACTGAAAGGGAACAATTCCAAAATATGCCAACAACCCATGCAGCTCAAAATCAAAAAGAAAAAGAAAAAAAGAAAGAAAGAGAAAGAAAGAAAAGGAAAAAAATCCAAAAATGGGCAGGAGATCAAAATAGACATTTTAGACATTTCTCCAATGAAGGTATAGGGATGGCCAAAAAATACATGAAATGATCTTCAACATCATTAATTATTAGAGAAATGCAAATCAAAACTAATATGAGGTACCACCTTATACCAGCCAGAACAAACATTAAATGCTGGAGAGGGTACAGAGAAAAATAAACCCTTTTATACTATTGGTGGGAATGTAAATTGGTACAACACTATGGAAAACAGTATAGACATTCCTCAAAAAACTAAAAATAGAACTCCTTGTGATCCAGTAATCCCACTCCTGGGCATCTATCTGGGGAAAACCATAATTCAAAAAGATACATGCACCCCAATGTTCACTGCCACACTATTTACACTAGCCAAGATATGGAAGAAACCTAATGTGCAATGGAATATTATTCAACCATAAAAAAGAATGAAATAATGCCATTGGCAGCAAAATAGATGAACCTAAAAATTGTCATACCAAGTGAAGTTAGACAGTGAAAAACAAACATATGATATTTCTTGTAGGTGGGATCTAAAAAAAAAGGATACAAATGAACTTTTTTGCAGAACAGAAACAGGCTCACAGACTTTGAAAACAAACTTATGGTTACCAGAGAGGACAAGTGGTGGGGAGAGATGTCCAGGGGGATTAAGATTGGCATATGCACACTGTGGTAAATAGAATGACTGGCCAGTGGGTTCCTGCTGCATAGCACAGGGAACTCTACCCAATTTTCTGTGATAATCTTTAGGGAAAAGAATATGAAAAAGATTGGATGGGTTTATGTATAACTGAATCACTTTATTGCACAGCAGAAATTATAACAATATTGTAAATCACCTATACTTCAACAAAACTTTAAAAAATGAAAAAAACAAAAAATCCTGCTTGATTAAACTGCTATCCATTGGGAGTTACTTTAAGTAAATCATTTTTAAATGGCAGCCCTTCAAATCTTTGCCCTGATGTTCCCACATCTCTTTTTCCACTGGAAAAAAGAACCCCAATTTCTCTACCATGTACTAATGAATTTGTTTCTAAGCTATTACAAGCTAAATAAGCCCTCCTCAATGTATTTCCATTAGTCAACAGTATGATTAAAATTTAAAATATTAAACATATTTTTTAATATGAGTGAAAATTTATCTCTTTCTCTAGGGCGCCGTGAGAGCTAACAGCTGCCCCTTGAATTGCAGAACAGAACAACTTTTCCAGAGACTCCTCAAGTCACACATAAACAAAATGATGGATATTACATGTCCAGTTTATATTTTCTAAGTTCACCCACTGACGTCACTTCACCTGCCTGGGAATTTTAATTAGAGATCCTTCAGCAGGAGAGGAAGTTCATGAATAGTAACAAGAGTTTCTCCTAAAATATAGGTGTGGGTTGTTGAAATGGAATCATATTTTTACATACCTCTTGAATTCTAACTTTTTCACTCACACATAAATCAAAGAAATCTCCTATTATTTATCAGTATGCACCTAAATCATTCTTTGTAATAGATTCGGGTTATTTCATGGCAAGGATGTACCATGGTTTATTCAGCTACTTACTTTACTTTCTTTGTGATTGCTTTGCCTTATACAATTTTAATTTTTATGTGGTTAACATATCTATCTTTTATATATCCTGATATTCCATTTTAATCAAAAAGACCTATCCAGATAGATAGATAGATTCTTCTAGAATTTCTGAGGTTTTATTTATTTTTACACTTCAGGCTTTATCTAGAATGGAATGAATTATAAGCAATAAACTACATTACCACTATAAACATTATTTTATTAAACTCCTTTGTACATGAGTCTTTAAGGTGTTGGTTTTGTTACTTTTGTGGGATATATTTCCTGGCGTGAGACTACTGAGTTGAAGGACATTCACAACTGTAATAAATATTGCTAGGCTTTCACATGCATTGAAATAGTTCACATTTTCACCAGTAATGTGTGACAAGATGTGTTTGCTTGAATACCACTGGCACTAAATATTCCCATTTTTTGTACTTTCCAGTCAAACAAGTGTAATGTGATAGCCTCCATTTAAGTGCTGTCTTGCACATAGGTCTCTGATAAAAATTCACTTTATATTGGAAGGGCCGTTCCAGTCTAATACATCTATAACAGCCAACCTCCCCAGTGATCACACTCTTTATCCTGATCTTTAAATTTTGTACCACTTATCTCTGGGTTACATGCTTTTATTTGGATACTGTCTCCTTTGCACTTATCTAAAATATAAGCTTCATGTAAATGACTTTGTACTTTTTTACTTGATGTTGAATTCCTTAGCACCTAGAATTCAATAAACAGTTAATTTGTATTGGCCCGTATATATCTTGAGCATTTTTTCATGGTCAGTTGGTCATTTGGATTTGTTCTTTTTTGCAAGGTTTTTTCATATCACTTGTGATTACATATTTGTAATCATTTTATTGATTTCAAAGCGTTTTTGGTATATTCTAGGCATTATCTTACCCATGTAAGATAGATACTATCTTACCCATGTTCCTGTACTATTTATTATAGACAGTATAAATATTCTCTCATTTTTTTTACTTTATGATCACCTTGCCTTTTATAATTTTAATTTTTCTGCAGAAAATATGCCTATCATTTCTTTTATATATTCTGTATATCCTATCTTAATGACAATAATTTATCCAAATATGCATTTTTCAAGTTTTATTTATTTTTACATTTAAGGCTATGTTTTATTTAAATTGAGATTGAGCTCGGCTTTGTTTTCTTCCAGGTGGATATCTACTTTTATGAGCAACATTTTAAAGTTTATCATTATTCCCCACTCAATGGGATTATCATGTTTATTATATATTAAATTCCTTATCCACTTGAATCTCTCTCCCGACTCTCTATTCACTTCAATTAGTATTTGTCACTTTTCTATTTAGATTACAATACCTTTATAGGTTACTTTTGTAACTAAAACAAAAAAAAGCATCTCTACTTTTTAAAGTATTTTTGATTATTCTCATGAATTTACTACTTTATAGGAATTTTTATCTCATTACAAAACAGTGCTGTTGGGTATTCAATTGCATTTAGCTTATTAATTTGAAGGATAATGTATATTTATGTTACAGTACATCTTTCAGTCAATGTGTATTAGTTACCTATTGCTGTGTATGTATACCAGTTACCTATTGCTGTCATCCTAAAAAGTATCAGCTTAAAATAAAAATCCATCAATTATTATTTCTTAAATATTTGTGGCTTAGGAATACAAGAATGACATGACTAGAAGAAGGTTCTGGCTTAGGGGTCTTTCATTAAGTTGCAAAAGGTGATAGTTGGGGCTATAGTCACTCAAAACTTTCTTTACTTATGTGTCTGATGCCTGGGCTGGGAAGGAGTATCAATGGCACATTTTAAGATGGGATAGTTGTTTTAGTAGCCATCACTGGGAATCAGGATCTCCCACAACATGGTATATCTTTTCCTTTATTCTATCCCTTTTTACGAGCTTGAGAATTTTACAGTTTCAGTTTTATGGGTCTTACACACTTCATGTTAAATTTATTCTCAAATATTTTATAATTGTCCTATTAAAAATGGAATATTTTCCTTTTTTATTTCTATCTTCTTTTGCTAGTATAAAAAAGTTACTAGTATTTAAATATTTGTCTTAATCCAGCCACTTACCATACTTCCTCAAAATTCAAGTAGTTTTTAAGAGAATATTTGGGTAGTCTTATTCAGCAAAATTATTAGCTGAAAGAGATAATTTTCCAAAATGATACTGATTATTTTTTCTCCTATATTCTAGACATGAGACTCTCTGAGGAAATGTTGGGTAATAATGGATGGCAAGTATTCTATTCTTGTTTTTTATTTGTTTTTATTTTATCAGGTAGATTAATGCTTGCTATTGCTTCTGCTAAATAACCTTCTTTACATTTAATATCTATTTTTATTGTATTTTATTACCTCAAAACATTGGCATTATCTGTATTTTACAAGTTAGATGGAACTGTGAAGCATCTGGTCTTAGTGCCTTTTTTTTTTTTTTTTTTTGATTTTTAGTCACTAATTCAATCTCTTCTGTGGTATATATTCTTATTTTCTGCTCTTCCTATATTCAATTTCTTTATTTATATTTTGCTAAAGAAACATCAACTTCTAGATTTTTCACTTTATTTCTAGATTTATATTTCACATTTGTTTATCCACTGGGTTATTTATTTTTCTGGATTTCAGGCTGAGAGGGTTAAGTTAATCATATTTTTTTTGGTTTCTTAAACTGTGTAGCTCATGGCTCTCTACAGTGTCTCTAATATTAGCAATGCATTAATTCATGGTGTTCTTGTTATCTATGCAGATGGTCCTCTCAAGGCCCTGTCTGCATGTCTCTTCATATAAGGCACAAATCCCATTCATGAGGGCTCCACCCTTAAGATCTAAATCACCTCTCAAAAGCCCTACCTCCTTTTGCTTCAGTGTATGAATTTTGGGGGTGCATAAACATTCACTTAAGGGCACCTGGAGAGAGAGTGAAAATAAGCATAAGCCAATAAAAGAGAGTTCTCATGATCCATAAAGAGAGCCCTGACTGTCCAGAACATCTCCAACAATCTGTTTAGACCCACGAGATTAGCAACTCCCTTCCTGTCAGGAGAAACAGCAAGGGAATCAGAGAAAATAAGGGGTAGGGGTTCAGAAGAGCCACTCTCTTTTATAAGCATTTTCACATTCTATAATTCATTGCAGTTATTTATGTAATTCTTGTTTTTCTTACCAAATTACACATATTTTTAGAATGCCCCATTCTTTTTGAAATTATTATCTTCCATTTAGTATGTGTCTTACTTATTGACTGAATTCATTACGAGTTAATACATCTTACTAGATTATACTCATTTTTCTGAGCTTTCAAATTAGTTTTGAGCTGTTTTATCATTCAAGAGCTTGCTAGTCAATGAAATAACAGATATGTGGGTGAATCCCCATTGGGGTTCAGCAGGTTAAGAACTGACTAGTCTCCATGAGGATGCAGATTCGACTCCTGGCCTCTCTCAGTGGGTTAAGGATCCAGCGTTGCCACAAGCTGTGGTGTAAGTCACAGGTGTGGCTCAGATATGGTGTTGCTGTGGCTGTGGTGTAGACTGGCAACTGCAGCCCCAATTCAATCCCTAGCTTGGGAACTTCCATATGTCACAGGTGCAACCTTAAAAAGAAAGAAAGAAAAAAAAAAGGATATGTGGAGTGTCTTACATGGTGTCTGGTCCGTGGTAAGGGCTGAAAAATGGTAGCTATCAATAATAGTAAGAGTATTTCTGTGTTATTTGTACACTTGATAAATATACATGAAAAACAATCTGGAGTTTACCATTAGCAATTCTCTCCAAATTTACAAAATGATTAGTACATTTTGGATATGATAATTCAAAAAACCGAGTTTAAGGGAGTTCCCATTGTGGTACATCAGAAACAAATCCTCATGGATATGGGGATGCAGGTTCAATCCCTGGCCTCACTCAGTGGGTTAAGGATCTAGTATTGCCATGAACTGTGGCATAGGTCGCAGATGCAACTCAAATCTGGTGTTGCTGTGGCTGTGGTGTAGGATGGTAGCTCTAGCTCTGATTCGACCTCTAGCCTGGGAACTACCATGTGCTGCAGGCACGGCTCTAAAAGAGCAAAATAAATAAATAAATTAATTAATTAAATTTAAAGAAAACCCCCTGAGTTTAACTGAATGTTCAAATACCCAGTCCACATAATCTGCCTTTTAAAAGTAAAGTATATTGGGAGACATGATGATATATTTCATAAACCAAGATACACTATGATTATCTCATTCCCCTAATTTATTTTGAAATATATATGAAATCTATTTTATAACGTACACTGAAATGCTATGGAGAATTGAAGTCAAGATCACTAGTTTGTATAATATATGTAATATTTCAAAAACAATTCTCTACTTCCTTATTAGCAAGCTAGTATTTCCTTCTACACCCAGTACACTATTAAAGCTAAACTGATATTAGAGCCGGGAAGAAGTAGGTTATTACTGAGTAAAATTCTCACCAGAGAAAAGAGAAAAGAAAATCCTGTTTCTTAAAGCAGAGGTCAGGGACAACTACACTTTAAAGACTGAGGGCAGGAGAAGAGGGAAACAAGTGGCAAGATGATTTTGTTGACCTCCCTTTTCTGGCATGAAATCCTAGAAAGCTGAAGCTTGCCTAAGATGAGAGCAAAGGGTCTTCTACTTTCTGTTGGGAGTTGTCAGGGGTCTCCCTTGCAGTTGGAGGGTTGGATGGGTAGGTATATCAAATAGGATGTGGTAGAGTAGCATCCCTGGGAAGTGAAAGAACGAGAATGTGCTTCTCTTGCCTTCCTGTGGTAAGAAAGGACCTACAAGTTTCCGTGCACCCTATGAGGAAGTTAAATCTGGCTGACCAGGGAGATTGTTAGAAGAGGTGGCAGTAAATTGCTGTCAAAGTAACCCTCTAGCCAAGCACCATGGGACAGCCCTCCTGGGCAAGAATTGGCCCCATGTTGGGGACTTACGGTCAGCGGATGGTTGGTGTAGGTTGAATGAGCAATAAGAACCACCAGCTCCTGATGAAACTGAGAGAGAAAAGATGACCAGGCTACAAACCTTCCACTGCCCTGCTGCCTAAGGGGCTGAGTTGCCTTTCAAACCTCTACATCACATCTCCCTTACATCACAGAATAGCAAGCTCCAGAGCCAGATGTTATGATCCAGAGGGGCCTGTTTTCTATGTTATGAGAGAACTATATATGGTCAAAGCTACAGGTTGAATTCTTATCATGACAAATCACAGCTGATAGAATTTAGTAAATCCTCTTAAGATATTACTATGGCTTGCTGGTATGTTTGTTGCCTTGCTAAAAATTCTCATTTTGAATGTCAAAAGTGAAATACTATTTTCATACAAATCTTAATATCCCACTAAGGCAATGGATGCTTTAGACCAAAAAGGGTAAGCATTTACTTGTTTCACAATATCATGCTATATTTATTTTTGAAACTACTTAGAATATCGCAAACATACTATAGCTGTGCATATTATTTATCATACACAGAAGCAAAAATGGTTAGAGCTAAAAGAGGTATTATAAATTATTTAGTCCAACTTCAAGACAAAGAAGCTCAGATCCAAAGAGATTTAGGTAACCTGCCTGGGGCCACACATCAAGTGTAGAATAAGCCAGGAGAGAACCCATTCTCGATTCTCATTCTTGTGCCTCCTCTCCTACCTCTTATCTTCACAAATTCAATGATTCCTTATCCTTGAGCATTTATCCATCCATCTGTAAGTATTGCAAGATACAATGCTTCATTGATTCTTCCTTCTGCAGATTCAATTTCCTGCTTATATTCTAGCTCTAAAAGGCGCTTTCTCAAAGAATGACTGCTGGGCAAATTATATGATGATCCTAGTAATTTAGAAACATCATGCCAATATTAGACTTCTTAATTCTATTTTTTAAAATTGCGGTTATCTAGAGAATTCCCCATTCTGGTCAAGAAACCATGGTAATGGTTTTGATTTTTTTAAAGAGACTTAAATGTTTCTTTTAAAAGGAAGACCTAGAAAAATTTTCCACTATTATTAATTCTCAGAAAATAATTTAATTGAACCTTACCGAAGCTAATTAAAAGGATAATTTCTCATTTTGCTTTGTGGTCCCATGGACTTAATTCAACCAAAGAAGTATTTTATTATTTTTTATTTTTTGGAAGTTATGTGTTCAAAGCCAGCATCAGGGGAAGAAGATTTCGAGAAATGCCCTCATTTTTCTGCTATTTTATGACAAAACCATCTTATACTAGTTTGCTTTTCTGAATAATTGTATCCTTTCTCTTGCATACTTTAATGATTTCATTTTTGGATGCTACTGAATATCTTTACTCTTTTTTTTTTTTTTAATGGCTTCACCCATGGCATATTGAAGTTCCTAGGCCAGAGACTAAAGCCAAGTCACAGCTACAATCTAAGCTACAGCTGGATCTTTAAACTCCCTGCATTGGGTTTAAATGCAGGGATCTAATCTGTTCCTCTGCAGTGATCCGAGCTGCTGCAGTCAGATTCTTAACCCGCTGTGCCACAGCAGGAACTCCTGCATATATTTATCCTTAATTAAAAGAAAATCTTGGTTTGTACATGTAATAATAATCCAGTATAATTCAGCACATATTTATTTACTTTTATTTGACATATGACAGCCCTTTATATGTGTCAGGCTCTACTGCAAATGATTCAAAAAGATTAATTCAGGTACATACTACTGTATTACAGATCTTTCCACTTTACACATGAAGAAACCAGGGCACAGAGAGTGTAAACCAATAGTAACATTCAGGTATTTATTCCACAGGTTTAAGTCTAAACACTGATTTTCTTGGAGGCAAGCCTTAAGTTGGTGCAACAGATATCAAAATGAATGAAGTAGTTTTGTGCCCCAAAGAAATAGGCTAAACAACATACTCTTGGTAGAAAGAGATATATAAAAACAGTACTGTTTACTATGATGGAGTACAAAAAGAATTTCAGAGGAAGTCACACAAGTTGCGCCTTGAGAATGAGGAGATTTTTATCTAAGTACAATGTTATTTAGGTAAAGGTTAAAAAGAAGAGGGAGAACAAATCCCAGCCAGTGGAAAAATACAAGATATATTCCTAGAAACATTCATGCAGTGTGGCTATCCATTGAAAAGAAATGGTGAAAAAAGAACATGAAGAATTAGAATAGGACCACATTAAAAATGACATTCTATGTGAGAGTCAAAATTCTAAAATTATCCTGGGGTGGGATTGGTTATCTAAGTTTCTTTCTTTCTTTCCTTCTTTCTTTCTTTCTTTCTTTCTTTCTTTCTTTCTTTTTTGCATGAGAATGATATGATTACTTCTGAGTTTTAATACAAGAATCTAGTAGTTATGTGGACAATGTGAGGAAAGACTGACAGTCTGGCTACTAATTAAGCAGGTACTGCATTAGTCCAGGCAGAAGACCATGCCTAAGCAAGAGTAATGATGAGAAGAAAATGGAGAAAAATGGGAGTTCCCGTTGTGGCTCAGTGGTAATGAACCTGACTAGTATTCATGAGGCTATGGGTTTGATCCCCGGCCTCGCTCAGTAGATTAAGGATCTGGCACTGCTGTGAGCTGTGGTGTAGCTTGCAGATGCCACTCAGATCTGGCATTGCTATGGCTGTGGCATAGGCTGGCAGTTGCAGCTCTGATTTGACTCCCAGCCTGGGAAACTCCATAGGCTCCATAGCAAAAGAATAAAATATAAATAAAATGGAGGAAATGATAAGAAATACGGGAGGATGAACAGGCCTGCAGAACAGGAGAATTAGTTCACTTTTGGATATAGTGTGTTAAAGGAAAATATGCCCCAAATCTGATTGTAAGTACTGATGAAAAAGAGATCAGGGCTTGTACTGCAGTTTTTGGAATCATCATGATTTATGGCAGTAGGAGCTGTGAGAGTAGAGAAACAGGGGTGGACTGAATACGAAGTCAATAAATTATGGTAAAAGATAAAATCTAGCAGAAGAAAAGGTAGTAAAATAAGGACGGTCATGGGAGAAGAGCATATGAAATGAGTGAGAGGAAATGTTTTAAAGAAGGAAGTGATTGTCTTAAATTCAACAGAGAAAGCAGGATGAAAACCATGAAATTTGGCAGTTAGGAGGTCAATTAGTGTTAAATTTCTTTTTGGCTTTAATTATTTAGTCTTGATGTGGTTTGCTGAATAATGGCCCCCAAGGACTTCCATGTTCTAATCTCTGGCACCTGTGAATGCTACCTTATATGGCAAAGGGATTTTTGCAGATATGATTGAGTTAAAGATCTTGAGATGGGCAGAGTAACCTGGTGGTTGCTCAGATGAGCCCAATGATGTGATCACAAGTGTCCTTGTAAGAGGGAGACAGAGGGAGCTACCACTACAGAAGCAAGCAATGTGAGGACTGAAGCAAAATGCCATGTTGCTGGCTTTGAAGATGTGGGGAGGGGCCATGAGCCAAGAAAAGCTTTGAATCATGACCTTGTGTTTTCGTCTTCAAAGCTGGCCGTATAGAATCTTCAAATTTCTGTCTCTTTGCTTCTGTTACTGTGTCTCCCTCTGAGTGGCTCTCACTCCTCCAGTGTCCCCCTTCGAAGGGCACTTGTGATTACTTTGGGCTCACTAGGATAATCCAGGATAATCTTTCCATCTCAAGATTCTTAGTTTAATCACAGCTGCAAAATCCCTTTTGCCATAGGAAGGAACATTCACAGGTGCCAGGGATTAGGTCATCGACATATCTGGGGGCCATTATTCAGTCTGTCACAACAACCAATTCCCAAATTACTGCATGTTAGTCAACACAAAAAGGGTGAGTTAAACATACTGAAGATAAATCCATCCTGCAAAGTGAGTTTGTAACCTTTTAAAATTTTTCTTAGTTTCGATAGAATTTATTTTTATTTTTTGTGGTATGTTCCACATAACAATGGGTTTTAAGTCGAAGGACTCTGTGCAGCCAAATGATAAATTTAGATAGGGAAGTTTGTTTTAACATAATTCTGTGAGCCAAGTATTATGTGGGAGATACTCTTGAAAATTTTGTTTTGTCTTGTTCTTTCTTTTGGTTAAGGACTTTTCAAATGCATTTTAATGAGATGTATTCAGAATCATCTGAATATGGTTTCTAAGATATTTGACTACAATATGATTTGTGGTTCTCACCTAACACAGCTGTCAAATAAGTATTAGTGATTTTCATCTGGAGAAATATTCTGATTCACCAAAATATATCACATTGGCAAATCTCCTAAACTATTTATAAAAGCAACATAACATGTGAGGCATTTTACCTCAACTGACCTTTTAATGTTTTGTCAGGTCTCTTTGTTCTTAGAATGATATAAGATTTCTCACGACAAAAATCACTATGGAGGACAAGGCAGAAGTTACCCCAATGAATGCATGTGTTGCTTGTGTCTTAGAAGCAAGTTTTCTCTGGAACAGAAGAAAAACCTTTTGTTCTCTAGTTAATTACCTCATTATGTTGTAGGTACATAATTCTTTTGGCAGAAACCAAGCTATTTGAAGGGAAATCACAAAATATTGTAGATTGCATATCCAAACCATGCAAAAAATGAAAGATTTTGACTTCACATAATAAAGGATGTGTGTTAATGTGAAAGAATTCAACCACTGCTTCAGTAATGTTTTAATGTCCACCCACATAAAAATCCTCTTTTGTTTGTCAACAAAAAGAGGAAATATTTCATTGTGGCATGTCCATCTGTTACCTGAACAATCAGTGAAGTCCCGCAGTTAATCACGGCCTTTTCTAATGGGATCTAAAGTTAGAACTATACTCACTTTTGTTGAATACAGATATAAAACATTTGCTCACCAAATCCAACTCATTCTCTTAATCTTGTTTTTTGTTTCCAATGTGGGCTACTTCAGCACTCATGGATAATCAATTTCCTACTAAATTGGATTTCCAGAAAGGCCTATCTTCTAAATGGGTCCCCAACTTTGAACGGCAAATATCAAGGATGGAAGAAAGGATTCAAAAGCAAAATCTACTTGATTGGAAAATATTCAAGGGGCATTCACACTGTGGGGCAGTGAGACTGGTGACATCTCTGTAGTGCCAGGACAAAGGTTCCTGACATGGCACAGTGGTTTAAAAGGATCCAGTGTTGCTGCAGTAGCAGCTTAGGTTGCAAATGTGGCTTGGATCTTGTTCCTTGTCCTAAGAGCTCCATATGTGGTACGATGGGCAAAAATGAAAAAAAAAGAAAATATTCAAGGAAATAGGCATCTCCCATATATTTAAACTGACTCCACTACCATGTATAAAATTGTGGGAGGGAAAAATTCCTTGAAACTACTTTGATAGTGAGATTATCTTGGCTTTCTCCTTTTTGGTGCCTGTAGTTATCTCTTTTGAGGAGGGTGATTCAAAGCCATTCTAAGAGCCTCACATTCCTTAGCAGAATCTCTAAAGCAAGGCCAGATACTTCAGAGCTGAGCGATTTGCTCACAGAAGATTACAAAAAAATATTGGGAGCCTCCTAAGGTGACAATTTCAATTTCAGATGACTGGCTATTTTGTTCTTTAGAAGAGGTTACATTTCCATCTCTCAGAATAGCCAAGAATGTTGGGAATGCTATAAAACCAGGCTTCTGTTCTGGAATATTCTGAAAAGACGCATTTTTTAAACAAAGAAAACAGTTTTTGTGGGTGTCAGTAAGACTTCCCAGAGGGGGAAATAAAGTGTTAAACAAAAACTTCCATAACTTGAATATACCTGGAACTTCTGATTAGGATCATAACTTCCATTAAGAAGAAACACAAGGGAGTAAGCACATAAGCTTGCACGTATAGACATAGATATGGGGTATGTGTTTGTTGGTAAAAACATGTGGTACTTAATGGAAGGTGATTATTGTTAGGATGTATCTGAAAGTGCACCAAACTGCAAGGGGAAGTGATTGAATTGACCACTGGAAATAATATATGAACATTTTTAAATTTTTGCTGACGATATTCATTTCTAATCCAACCCTAAAAAGGAGGCACCCTCTGCTGGATTATGTAAGACATAACTGTAACCCAAAAAGTGAAGGAAAGTAAGAGAGTCTAGCTATAATCAGAGAGATAAATTATATGTAGCCACATCTATCATGGTATTTACTGCCTGACCTGAATCTAAGATAAACATTTTGGAGACTGAAAATACAGCACTTATTTTCTGCATTTTAGTATGAAGATGTAACGTTGGTGAATAGGATGTGTATGAAGGCCTGAGAAGTTTCGGGAAGCCGGTCCTTGAAGGTTAAGACAGCAAATGAAATACACAGCCTAATATATATTGCAATGATCAGAATACTTCAGACACCAATTATACTCAATGATTAAAAATATAATAAAGTTCAAAGCAGTCTTACAAATTCTTCTATATATGGTGATAAAATGCTAAGTACTTCCTGATTATAATACTCTAAAAGTATTAAGTGAATGCCAAATTGTATTACAAGATAATATTTATTCACTCAATAAACAATTCTTAAGAAATTACTGCTCTGGAGTGCCCATTGTGGCATAGCAGAAACGAATCTGACTAGGAACCATGAGGACCCAAATTCGATCCCTGGCCTCGCTCAGTGGATTAAGGATCTGGTGTTGCCATGAGTGGTGGTGTAGGTCGCAGGTACGTTTCAGATCTGGTGTTGCTGTGGCTCTGGTGTAGGCTGGCAGCAACAGCTCTGATTAGACCCCTAGCCTGGGAACCTCCATATGCCATGAGTGCAGCCCTAAAAGGACAAAAGAAAAAAGACATTAAAAAAAAAAAATACTGCTCTAAGAATTTTTCTATGTAATCACTCACTAGGAATTTATTCATCTGATGTTTTTCCAGTTTACTTATTTGTTAATTAGACTTTACTTTTGATATGTAGTATCTGGAAGTGTTAAGACACCTTGTTTCTTTACTGAATAAATGAATACCTCAAAGACACAGAAACACAAGCATTCCAGTTAGTCCGGAAATGAGCAGGCTGTTCTGTCTTTGCAGCTTCAAATTTAGGCAGAATGTGATTTGTCTCTTCTAGTCAGATTATTCTCTGTATCTATCCACAGAGAATCAACTCTCTACTGACAAGTTTCAATTTATTAAATATTTTTGATGCTAGGAATATTCTGAAATTTTATCGTAGTTAGAACAGCAAGGACTTTTGAAAAAAAAAAAGCAAAACAAAACTTTTCTAGCTTGAAGTCTTGTATAGCATTTTTGAGGAATATTGATCAATGTTTTTGTAATAAAGATGAAATAATCATGTATCTTTATAAGATTACAACTCCTGATACATTTATCAACAATTAAGTTTTCAAAGTCTGATACAGAGTGGGTAGCAAAATAGAATACAGATCTCCCTCATTTCTCCGGGATTTTATTGTAGAAGATTAGAAGTTTCGGAAAGCAACGATGATGTCTTAAATTTTTTCTAATCCCTAGGTCCTAGTTTAGGAGCTAGAACACCGAAAGTACTAAATAAACATTTAATCATCTTAATTGAAATTTAGAATCTAAAGTTAATTTATCTATCCAAAGTATATAGGATAATTTTCTCCTTTCTCCTAAAACTTATTAGAATGCTGAGATTGTTCTAGAATCTTGCTGCACTGATTATCTCATTCATATTCTCTCTCTCTTTTTCTCCCTCCTTCCTTTCCTCCCCCTCTTTCTCTCCCTCTTTTATCTCATTCTTGCACATTTTCTTCACCATTGGTTCCTCCATCAGTATGTGGCTGTTCCTAAATCACTTTCATGAAGCAACAACTCCTAGCAGAGGGGCAATCAAAAGGAGAAAATAAAAAAAAAAAAATCTGTCAATGAAATAATGAGTTTCATGCTACTGAATTAAGAGTCATTAAGTTTATGTAATTAAGGAAGAACTAAGTCCAGATTTGAAATAATAGTTTAACCTGACAGAAAGGTAAAATTGACAAGTATGCAGCTATTCTCCAACAGCAATCTAGTCATATTATTCCCCAAGTTAAAACTTCATTAGTTTCCCATCACTATAAGGTTAAATTCACACAACTGCCTGGCTTAAAAGGCACTCGTGACATGGTGCTGGGTTGGGTAACAGAATTATTGCAGGCACGGAGACAGACTAAAATGGTAGTCTGCTTTTTGTCAGCCCTATTACTATACCGGCTTCATTTCCTTCATCTGTAAAGTTGGATTAATATTATAAACACTTGAGGACCATTGTGAGGAGGAGAAATAATGCAGAGTGCTTAGAAATTAAGAATCTTAGGAAGCTCTCAATGTTAACTATTATTATCATTACTTATGCACTATAATCTCTTCCATTACTTGGTGGTTACTTCAAGCTTTGGCAATCTTAGTTCATGGCTCTGAGCCAATAAGTGTATTTTTCTTTCTTTTTTTTTTTTTTTTTTTTTTTTGTCGTCTTTTTTTTAGGGCCACACCCACGGCATACGGAGGTTCCCAGGCTAGGGGTCTAATTGGAGCTGTAGTTGCCTACATATGCCACAACCACAGAAACGCCAGATCCGAGTCGCGTCTGCAAACTACACCACAGGTCAGGGCAATGCCGGATCCTTAACCCACTGAGCAATGCCAGAGATCAAAACTGCAACCTCACGGTTCCTAGTCGGATTCATTTATGCTATGCCATGATGGGAATTCCCAATAAGCATATTTTTCTTTATTTATCCTATGACTTGTCATGATGTGGAAAACTCCTAATCATCCTTCAATATCCCACTAAAGAGTAAACTTCATAATGCTTTTTTTTTGAGGGGGGGTGCTCTCCTAAGCAGAGCTGCTACTGCTTTCTTTGTGCCAATATTATTCTTCACACATGATTTCATTATAGCTTTTGTCATGCTGTATTGCAATTATTTTACTTGATCCTTATCATGCAATAGATACTAACAATTTTAGGTTGAATAAACAAAGAAATAGAACTTTGGTTAATCAATATTGATTTTTTTTTCCTTTTTATGGCTGCACCTGTGGCACATGGAAGCTCCTGGGCTAGTGGTCGAATCAGAGCTGCAGCTGTCAGCCTACGCCACAGCCATGGCAATGCTAGGTCCTTAACCAACTGAGCGAGGCCAGGGTTTGAACCCTTATCCTCACAGAGACTATGTTGGTTTCTTAACCTGCTGAGACACAATGGGAACTCCTCAATATTGATTATGTATTAGTACATTACATATATTATTAATACTAAGTGCTGTAAACAATACAAAGAAAAGTAAGAAAAGCTCTCAAAGGGAAACAAACAAGAAAAGCAAGAAAGAAAAGAAAGAAATGAGCAATTCAAGTGAGTGGAGTATGTATATTAAATACGTCAGTGTGTAAAGACAGTGAGAACTACATACATCTAAGGATACTGTCTCATCAACAAGGTATTGTTGAGGTGGAGTTGTAGAGACATGTTAAGTTTTAGCTGTAAGAGGGTTTCAGAATAACAATATGATTTCTAGTCTTGGTAACTGGAACAAATGAAAAAATCTTCAAAAGAGAAAAGATTAATAATAAAAACTAATAAATTCTGTTTAGAATAAAAACTAAATCATGTAATCGCTACAACAATCCTATGGGGTAGATTCTAACATCACAATGTCACATATGCAGAAATGAATGTCCCAAAAGATTTATAGCAGTTGCCAAGAAAGTAGATCTTAAATGTTGTAACTACAAAAAAAGGTAGTTACATGCTATGATGGTGGTAATCCTATCTCAATATGTAAGCTATATAAAATATATCTTATTTCAAGTCTATCAAATTAACATGTGTACTTTAAAGTTATGTAATATTGTTGTATATCAATTTTATCTCAATAAAGCTGGGGAAAAATGATGATGGGAATTGCTTCTAAAGACAATCAACTAGTGAGAGATACTCAGGACCTAAGCCAAGGCCGCCTGCCTCCAGAGGTCACTCCTCTAGCAGAGGAGATGACCCTAGCCTGGCAGGCTGGCGCTAGAAAACCTGATGATGTCTACACATGTAGAAAAAAAATGAGACCTACCACTCCCAAGGCAAGTTGGAAGGCCTATGACTCCGGCTGCAGTGAAGATAGTTTCCTCTTTCTGGGTTGCTCTCATGTTCATTAACAAGCTGTCAACTTTATAGAAATGTGGGTGGGAGTTTGATGTACTGTCACAAGAGTAGCACCCGACCTGGGCCCTGAATCACACTGAGACACCTCTGAGCCTCATGCACAACTAGGTTTATGTTCAAAGGATTGGGGTATAGAAATGATATCTAAGTGGTATATCATTTGTTAAAAAAAATAAGGAAAGAAAATGTGGATTGTATGTAGATGAACCTGGTATTAGTTTAGATTTTGAATTTTTAGCTATAATACATAGTATTTTGCTACTTAATTAATAGAACTCATATGTAACTATGCAAGATGCATTGCAGAGCTAGAAGTGACCTTTTATAGACATGGGGAAGCATTTTCCGGATTTAAAAAGTACTCTTTTTTTTTTTTTTTAAATCTAGGAACTTAATGTGTTACAGTGCAAAGGACACGAGAGGAGTAACCGGGAAATTCTAGCTTCTGGAGTGTCGTCTTGATTGTGCCACTAATTAGCTAGGTAACTTTTGACAAGTTACCAGCCCAGAACTGTGGAATGTTGCAGCTTGGAGGTACATAGACTTTATCCTGTTCACCTTTCTTACTCAACCGATCAAGAAACTGGGGCCCAGAAACGTTACATAACTTGACAAAAAGGCTACATTTTTGGCCCATAGAATTCTCAATAGGTGATTTCTTTTTTGAATAAATGAGTAATAAATAAATAATCCGTAAGACTCTTATAATTTCTAAATTCTGTGATCCTTGGAGGCTTTAAGTTTTAAAAAAGAGAATTTTCCCGTCTATATTAGAAATATAAAAATGTGGGTTTTTATGAAAACCCACATTTTCATATGACTGTGTAGATGTACTTAATAATTTCTAAAAATTGACAGTCTGCCTTAAGTGATTAGGCAGATAGTCTTTAATTCATCTTGCCTGGGGTAATTCCCACTGACTTCAAGCCTTAAATGAGGTATGGAGGAAAATGAGAAATGAGCCCATAGAGTTGTAATATTAAAGAATCACAGAGATTGTAACCATAGAGGATTTTGACTAACTCACATTAATTATCCAATTTGTGAAAGAAATAAAAGAATTATGGAGAGCTAAATTTCTGAAAAATGAAAACCTCCAGTACCTTCTAATGAAGTCATATCTTTCTATTTACATCTCCTTACAATTTGTATAATTTCTGAGGTGCTTTTTGTTTCTCTGAGTGTTGATCTGAGTTTTATTGTATCAGCTCTCTCAGAAAGCTTGCTTATTCCTTGAAGGGGAGTTTTACTACAAGCGGAAACTGTCCAATATTGAGATGGAAATTGGATTTGGGGGGCAAAACAAGACAAAAGTAAGAAACTAAATGAAGGCTCTCTACATACTGGAGTACTGAGGAATGCCCACTCCCCAACACACACACACACACGGGCTGCAAGGATAAAGGATAAAGGAGGGATTGGACAAGGTTTACTGTTTGTCTAATATGTTCCAGGCACTGTGGAAAAGATCTTATAAACTTCCTTGAGGTCTCACAAGTTTTGACAAGATCGGATTGTAATCAAGCCCATGTGATCCATGGGCTGCCTTCAAGGACTCTTCTCTCCCAGGCATCTACTTGCTATTGGCTCTTTCTGAAATTTAGGGAGAAATCCAGTCTAGCTTTTGTCACTGTTTCAAAGACTTCCACCATGCTAATTTTACTTCACTTAAATGATGTTGGGAACTTTGTCCCTTCCTAATTTAAAAACATTATTAACCAATGCTCTCATTCTGATCATTGTTTTTCTTAACTTTGATACTTTTTGCTTTTCTGAAACAAAGCTTTGAATTCCTTCAATGCTGAAGGACTAAATTTGAACCCAAGGGTAATATGTTAATGTAAAAATTTTATAGAATGATTTAAGTGGCCAAAACAAAATGAAAAAAGAGTAAGGAGACTTTAGAATTCTGATCCTAATTCACCTGCTTGTTCTCAAATTCTTGACCAGTTGATAATGAGTCATTTCAGGCATTGCAAAATTTGAGTTCCTTAAAAAAGATTTTTTGTACAAGTTCATGAAAGTTGAAAAAGAAATACTAAGAAAAATTAAAACATTTTATGAAACAATTTAAAATAAATGAAAAACACTCAATTATACAAGTATACATGTGTGTGAATACACATATGTGTATACCCTCAAAATCAATTATACTCCAGTATATAAAAGATGGGGAGAGAGAAATCCAAAAAACTTGGTGGAAGTAGAAAATTTGTTTGTTTAGTAGAAAATCACTCTTATAGGACTTGGGTAGGAGAGATCAATTTCTGCCCTTCTGGCATCACAAGTCCACATGGCTTGGGGAGAAAATTCAGGTGTAGTATGGGTTGGTTTCTATGTTTTGAGTGTCTGAAACATTGTAGTACGTGTGGTAGGTTGTTAGTTTACTAATGAAACATAACTCTGAAGGTTGTCAATTTTTAATTTCCAGATAACAATATGGCTCCTAAGTGAGATCACTTAGGTGATCACAGGAGATCTTCTAAAGATGACTAACTTCCAAATAAAGGATGGTAAGAACCACAGAAATGGGACAATGTAGAGAGGGGAGTCATAAGGATGGCGAGATCCAGGAAGGAAGGCCGGTAAAAAAAAGCAGTCATACCTGGTGGAGATACATTAGACACCCTGCAATCTAGTAATTTTGCAGACACATGGGCCAAGGGTTGGGGATTGGGTAAGGATGCAGCACACTATTTCCAGACCCTTCTGTGGGTATGACTGCTAACGTGGATCAGACTTGGCTTTCAATGTTTCAGGGGCCTGTCCCACAAAACAAAAAGGGGTCAAGATTTATTGCTATTGCTAATGTCAATTAGAGGTAGAACAGGAATAGGTAGGGCCAATGGAAACACTCATGTTTCCATTTCTCCAAAAAGAAGTAGTGATATTTTATAAAGTAAATATCCTGGCCATCGTCTCCTGGCTGTTGTATGTTGCACCAGTCTGTGTCCATCCTAGCTAACATTCATTTCTTAGATTTAAAGTCCAAGAACTCTCTGGTGGGAGAACAAGGCAGTTATCCTAACCCTGACAATTCCCAGTGCATTATGTTCCAAAACTTAAAAAATATACATGTATTTTAAAACTGTAAGAATTAGATGGCTTTAAGTGACATTAGTAAGTTCAAATCTTAGTTTGACTGTAATTCTTTAGTACCCTGGTACATTTTAATTATGATAGGCTGTGTGGTCAGAGAGACCTGAATTCAAGTTTTACTTCTACTAATATTTTGCTCTGTGAGCCTCAGTTTCTTCAAAATTAAAATGGGAGATAATTATACTTACATTGCTGGCTTGTTGTGAAAATAAAGATAAATGTAGGTAAAGTATCTGGTTAATTGTAGGTGGCAAATTATTAACTAGATCCTGTTTCTATAGGCATAATTTGGTTGAGTGCTAAACCTTTTCTTGGAGAAGAGTTGTAATTATTAGCTGCTAAGATTGACTAGTAGTTCTTCCCAAGGAGGGGAGACATCTGTGGCTCTTAAAGTGTCCTGTGTGTGAATCAAGTTTCCTACAGGGACATAAAGTAGAGCCCCTGGGAACCACTTTGGATTTAGCCGCTTCCTTCAGTGGGTTATGGCACCATCTCTGTGTGATCCACCCAGGTTGGAATATGTCATTCCAAAGTGCCTTAAACTTTGTTCAAGTTTGCTTATCTTTGCAAGAAGAAATTTCTATGACATTCCTTTGCAAGTTTCCTTCTCTGCCACATATTTTCACATGAAAACAGACAGCAGATCCCGACAATTATATCTATTAGAACTCACTGGTTAAAGCATTTACACAGACCTTTGGTAATTACCTTGGCTACATGTTTTTAATGGGCTTTGAAGACTAATTCAAGGAGAGCTGGACCTTTTCCTACCACTAGGAAAGACTTCATGGTGCTAGTCTCACCTCCCCTCACTCAGGGCCTCAAAACATGAAACATAAAATACAAAGTTTCTATTGTCCATAGGATATGAGAGGTACAAAATATCAGGAAATGCACTAATGTCTAATTACCATCCCTCTAACGCCCATCTCGCCCGTTCTTTTGGTGGGTCAGTTAAATTTTCAGCTGTCCAGTATCTACAAACTACTTACTTAGGACTCCATGGGAACCCCAGAACGTAGAATACATATGGAAATATTTCATATCTAGAGAATATTTCATTTAACACACATGCCTGGAGATTCGCTCTGTTAAAGACTCTTTTGGGGATAAAAAGGAAAGTAGGATATAACCTCTGCCACAAAGAATTTTTCATTTAATGAAAGAAAGCCACACACACAATAAACTATACTAAGCAGAATTTAGTGAGTATTATAAAAGATAGAAACAGTGTTGTGATAGGTAGAAAGGAATTATAATCCAAGAAATGGGGAGATTGCTCACAGAAAGAGATCACATTTAATTTCAACCAGGGATGAAATGAATAATTTCAACAGGGGTTATAAATGCTCGGTGTGGAAGATATAGCCAGGGTGTAAAGGGCCAGAACACAGAGCTTCACTAGGCAGGGTGGAGTGATCCATGCAGAATGAAAGCTCAAGGACAACTGAAGCTCCAACTGCAAAATTTGAAAAAAGTCTTATGTTTAGGCTGGGGAAGACTAGAAGGTGAGAGGGAGGTGTGCCGATGTAGAGATGATGTCTTTGCATTTTGAACACGTTCAGTTTGAGATGTTAGCAAAATCTTCAGTTTTCTTTGTCTGAGATAGTTGGAATTTTTGGCCTGGGGGGAAAGAAAGAAACTGAAAACCATAAAAGGAGTGATTTCAACTATTGTCACAAATGCAGCAGTTACATTCATCAGTCTTAAGGTTGTGGTTGAAACTGTGGAAGTGGATGAACTGAGCTAAAGAGAAGTGATGACTCAAGACAAGACAAAGGAGAGGAGAGATCCTTGGGGGGGGTTCCTACCTTCAGGGCACAAACACAGGAAGTGGGGTCCCTGAGAGACACAGAAAAAGGAACATTAGAGAAAAAGGAAGAGAACCAGAAACGTGTGTTGCCAGGGACTCAGAGGACTGAGAAAAATCTTCAAAGAAACAGGTGGTGAATTCTATACAAAGACTGAGGATGATAAGGAGAACAAAACAAAACAAAACAAAACTCCAGTTACGGAGTTGCTGAAGGTCATTGTGCTCTTTTACAAAGGTGTCAGTAGAGCTGAGAGATGAAAATAAGACTTTGTGGTCAAGCATTGTGTTGGAAAAAAAAGGGCATGGCAGCAGATTTGGGGAGGAAGGCTGATGATGGATTTTCAAGGATGTTAGTTCTAAAGCATCCCCTGATGAGAGCTATACACTGTTAAGTGTGCTGCTATCTAAATATTGTTTGGCGCAGGCTCTAGGGATTTTGTGTCAGGTTCCCAAGAGATGATTTGAGCTAAAAGAACTTGATTATTTTGGGAAGGGCAGAACTAAGAAGGCTATAATCATCATCCCCACCTTACTGGCACAGGTGAAGTTAGTACCATGCAGGACGGGATTGCCAGGATAAAAGCAGAAACTACCATTTGAAATAAACAAGTGTATAGCAGAAAAAAATAAAGACCCATGGGTCTCACTGTGTTTTCCCACATTTACCCTAAGCCTGCTAGAGAGAATAAGAGCAAACCTGTGGGTTTTGGGGACCCAGGAATACAAATGTATGGAAACTGTGAATTTAAATCTTTTAAGATTGGTTCCTAGACCCTTGATCAAGAAAGGATCAATCCTTCCTTGATTGATCAGTCAATTAAGATCAATATGGCTTTTGACTAAAATGGTCTTAATGTTCTTCTCAGTGTAACCAAACTTTAGACAGTTGTTTTATTTATTTATTTTTTTCCTGACTGTATGCCCCCGACCTCCCTTTTTCTCAGAGCATGTACTTTAGAAAACCTATTTACAAAAATAGACACAGGAGCTCCTGCTGTGGTATAATGGGATTGTGGCATCTTGGGAGTGCTAGGATATGGATTCAATCCCTGGCTTGGCACAGTGGGTTAAGGATCTGGTGTTGCTGGAGCTTTGGCTTAGGTTGGGAATGTGGCTTGGATCTGATTCCTGAAACTGAGAAATTAAAAAAAAAAAAGAAAAAAAACCAAATGTACAGATTTCAAAGCCAATTTTATGGCTACCATAGGTGAAACTGCTAGGGGGAAGGAAGAATAGGGAGGGTGGGAAAGACGTATACACACTGCTGTATAAAATAGATGATTAACGAGAACCTACTGTATAGCACAGGAAAATCTGATCAGTATGTATGACTGACTCACTTTGCTGTACACCTAAAAGTAATACAACATTGTAAATCAAGTGTGCTCCAATAAAATTAAATTTTAAAAAAAGAAATCTTAGAATTGCAAATACTTCCTCTGCCTCCTGGAGATATAAACATTTCTTAGCCTCTCACCAGTTTTACAACCCAGATATGCCTTTCTCAGGGACCATCCCATTTGAAAGCAATCACCAAGAAAGATAGGGCCCCTATATCTAGTCTCTGTGGGAGGGTAGGAACCTAAATTCATAAGTGTCAATTAGCTGATACTGATGGCTTGGTCACATGGGCCAACTCCCCCCAGTGTCCTCCAGTACTTTTCCACTAAGTCACCTCAATGCTTAAAAATCCTCCCACCTCTTGTCCCAGTGAAGTCGAGTTCAATGTCTCTCTCTTATTGCAGTAGTCTCAACTCCTATTCCAATAACCTTGAATAGTCTTTCCTCGCCTGCTTAATTTTGTCTTGTGCCATTTTTCTCTGATACTGTTAGGAGGCACATTTGCTTATCATCAGAACTTTGATTCTTAATCTTTTCTTTCTTCTGTACATGCCCACTCTCTTCCTAGTATGGCTAAATTTGGAGAGGCATGGATGCTGTACTTTTCTGCTAGGTGGATGCACTAGTCTTTTAACTTGGAAACATGGCTTAGGAGAATGGAAACTGATCAATATAACCCAAACAGCCAAAGAGGAGTATTTCGGCCCTTTCTGTGAAGTGTGGTACTGACAATGCACAATAACAGCTTAAAGTGTTTTTTTTTTTTTTTAATCAAAGAAATGTCTAGCAGTAATTTCTGATATAAAGGAGTTTGTCATGCCTATTTTGGTGTTCAAGATGCTTCAGAGAAGTAGAATCTGGTTGTGTGTGATGGAATCTGAGCTCTAGGACACCCACCTGGTTTAGACTCAGCTACCTCTCATATGTGCTAGAGGACAAGGCTGCATTTTAAAAAGAGTTATGAAATATTTATTGAGGAAAAAAATACAGCACATGTGAAGAAGCTGCTTTTCCAAACAAAATAACTTGGTTATTTTATTTTTATCCCTGAATTGCCTAAAGGCACCAGTGAACATCATGGGCTAATGGTTGAAAATGAAGCTGTATTTGAGTCATATGAGGCCAGAAATTAAAAAAAAATAAGCAAAAATATACTTTCTTGTGTGGGTGAAATGCTGTCATTTAAAAATAGACAAGACGACTTTGCAAAATTTATTTTCAATAAATGCAGTTGCTAGGCTTTGTGCTAACTTTTGGATAACTCCAATTTTTACTATTGATACATCATTGAAAGAAAAAAAGTGCTTATACTGGAAATGCTGACATTATCACAATATCATTTTCTTTACATGTCATATGATTCTGATCTGACATCTTATATCTTGAAAGTAAGTAAACACACATTACAAGCAAACTACTCATCCCAAACCCAACTGAGTTTGGATGTTGAATCGAAAAAAGACCATCCCTCTTTCCCACTCGAACTTTACAGTGTGGTATTATCATTTTATAAGGTCCCTGGTTTTCTAGTGGCAAACTACTACAGAAAACATTTTTATTGGGCATTATGGTACTGCCTCCTGTAACAAAAAATAACCCCATGCTTTTATTTTTACTGAAGGGTATGGTGTCAATATAAAACAGGTTCAGATGACACAGAGGAGAGAACTGAGTAAGAAATAAGAATGAAGCCCAACAGCACTTCCCTCCTGCATCAGATCATTAAGGCATCAAGGGAATCAGTTGAATGTGTTCCCTGAAGTATTATATATGAGAACAACAGAATCTTCACAAGAGTTTATAAAGCAAATTTCACACTGAATTCTTTTATCATTTGAAGGGGAAGGTGTAACTTGAACGTTTAAAAAAAAAATCTACAAAGCTGTGTTTGGGTTAAGGAAATAAAAAGACACTCTGAAAATCTTCTCCCACCACATAACTGAGCCCACACTCCTTCTATTAAATGTGCCAGTGTGGCTTTATGACTGTTCACTCAAAAATGTCACCTAGAATTTCAGCTCCCGCAATGGAGACCTACGAGGTGAGTGCCAATGGCCAGAGGAGTCAAAGAGAGGACCTTGGAAGCCACTGTCTCTACAATTTAAAAAAACTCTTCTTCTTACCAGAGAATAAAATTTGGAAACTCATTTGTAAAGGTACCAGGGAGGGCCAGAGTGTAAAAGAGGAATGATGCTTTACAAAACACCCCCAAGACGGCCTGAGTTTTTCATGGTAATGAAGAAGTGTCAGTGGAAGTTGATGGAGCTTGAGCGCCTGGGTATGGATGGGGGCGGCGGGGTGGGGAGAAAAGCTGGCTGACTGAAGCTTTACATCTGAAATGTCATTTGAAAATCACTTGTGTACTCCAAGCCCAAGCCCCAGACTCTTCCCCTGCTATTAAGAATGGTCTGCAAACGGGTCAGTCAGTCGGCTGTAAAACATTGTTTTGACACCAGCAATTTAAAGTCGTTGATGGCTTGAAGTTTGCAGCATTTCCCTCTGCTCTGGTGCGGTGTGAACAGGATGTTTATCTGTTATTTATGTAACAGCCTGACGAAAAAAAATTGAGCCTGTGCTTCCCTCCTATTTGTCTTCTGCATTAACCTCATTTTTGGGTCAGGCTGAAAATGCTATCAGTGCTGATCGCTGCACGTTATCAGTGTTATTGTTTAATGTGCCATCAACCACAAGTGTCCGTGGTGGGCTCATCATGATCACTGCCACAGGCCTCCCAGGAATCATGGGTCTGGGGCTATTTCTGAAAAAATTCATTTACTATGGTGACATTGCAAAAACGAAAGATTAAACTTCTGAAAAGAACAGAAGTCATCCACAATGGGCCCTCTTGGCACCATCAGTCAACGCCTGTTGGAGCGGCAAATCAGGAGAGCAAAACACAGAGATACAGCCTTTTAATGTGGTTCCCCAGCTCCCACGGACCACCTGAACCTCCCCCCACTTACTAAACCACTATTTTTGAACACTATTTTCACAATCTTGAGTGTGATTTTCATCAACACACATAAGAAGCAGAGTTCAATGGAGAAAATACGTGCAATGCAAAGCATCTTTTAAGTGGAAATTCCAAGTTCATTCTGAATGTAAAAGAAACATTTGTTACTGGGCTTCACCAAGGGCTGAGGGCTGTCTTGCCCTATTCAACTTCCATACAGTCTGTACCCTTACTGAATGCAGAGAGTTACCTCTAAATGTTGTTTGGAAAGTGCAATGGGGAAGTGGACTACTTCGTAACCTCCCTCCACACGACTTCACACAGAATTTTTTATCCTAAGGAAATGGAGAGCTAGAAATCCAGAATATCCACATCCATTCATTTGTTTATGGCTGTACCCATGGCATGTGCAAGTTTCCTGGCCAGGGATCAAATCTGTGCCACAGTAGTGGCCCAAGCTGCTGCAGTGACAACACCCAACCCTTAACCTGCTGAGTTACAAGAGAAGTCCCAGAATATTTGCATTTAGTTTAGGGATTTCTGAAAATGACAAAATTAAGATGCTGGATGTTTCAGCATGGTCTGTACATGTGCTATGACAGATAATCCCTTTTCCCAAAAGATGACACTTAAAGCTAAAAATCAGTGATCATATCAGCATTAAGAACTGAGTTAGAGATGCCAAAAAATACGCAATGCAGATTATACATTAAGAAGTATGCAAGTCTCATCTTGTATGAATGTCATCAAGCCATAGAATGCTTTGTAAATCTTAAGAATTAGTAAGTTCAAAAGCTTGCTAAACTACTACGCCTTTTTTTTTAGGGAAAGAAAAATGTTGGCTATTTATATTTTTATCTTAATAAGAGAATAAAATTGTTTCTCAAGTATTTCTAAAGGTATTTATCTTTCCAAGTGCATTCTAATTGTTATACATAAATACTTCTGCTTGGAGAAAGCTTCAGAGTTGTAATAGAAAGCGAAATAAATGGCTCATGTGGAAAGAACTTTGCAGCAGGCTGCAACTTGATTGTTCACACTTCAAAGCAATCCTAAGAAAAACTGTAAATAAGGACTAGGCATAAAACTCTGCCGACACCTGGGAATACTCAGCCCACTGCACAACAGAACAGAGTCTGAATTCTGGCAAACAGCCAGCCTCTGAGGATAAATCTGGAAAGGCTTAATGTGCACTGAAGAACTGAGATACTCAGAAACTGTGTGGGTGTACTTAGCTTTGTGCCACTCAGAGAAATCACTTGACTTCCCTGAATATAAAATAGATCTGGTCATCATGTGTTATGCCAAATTCTAGGACTGCTGGCACACCCATAATAAAGTCCAGCGTTTCGAGGAAGGACGCACCTTTCTTAAGAGACACTTGTCCCTGTCTCTCCTTTTTAATGCTCACTTGGACTTCTGAGACTCTCTGAAGCAGTTCTCAAACATTTGAACGAAATGAAGACACACTCGAGAAGGTAATTGGATGAGGACTGCTAAATCTGAGTCACACACTAACAAAGGCTCTGACTAAGTTATCTATAGTCGAATCCTCACAGCTATCCACAACAAAATGTTGCCTTTCTCTCCACAAGAGAACCAACTGCCATAATACCTATATCTAAAAAACTAAGCACACGTTCTTTGCATTGCTCACCTGAAAATACTCTCAGTTGTTTATGTCATGGACTCTCCAGATTAAGGTTCTTTGGAACAGAAGCCACTGTCATAAAGATAGGCAACAGATCACTTGTGTATTTTAAAGCAGGAAATGCACAGGCATTGCACAGATTTTTTTTTTCCCCATCATAGTCTGGTAATTAAAAAAAAAATACAAAACACCTTTCATCTTCAAAGGGATCTGAAAAAAGTAATTATTCAATGCAATAGCAAATGTTAGATTTCTATTATGTTAGCTCAATTTTCCAGTTTCTCTTTTCCTTCCTGCAGCATACATTTCCCTGTTGCTGGCGTCACCAGAAAAATAACAGCTTCACATTTATCCCTAAGCTAAATCCCATCAAATAATTGACAAAAATCTTAGCTAACGTGAAAAGCAACTTACATAAAACCTGGTTTGCTATTTGGGGACATACTCTGCTCTCAGTAAATGAATGTACATTTTTTTCTCCTTTTATTAGCATCAGGAAGAGAATATTCTTCAAACATGAAACTTTCTTATAAAGCTAAATATCTTTTGTGTTACTATGAGTCATACCTGAACAAGTCTTTTATTCCTTTGTGATTTTATCAAAGTTCAGATATTTTGAGAAGATGTTGGAATTTTCCAAATAGGGTTCACATATGACATTCTCCAGCTCTGCATTTTTAAAGATATTAGGACTAAACCAGAGCCTGACATACTCTCTGCTTGTGTTTCATATCCAATCAGTCAACTTCTTAAGATGGCAATGACTTCAATGTTGCAAATGAACATATTCCAATGTGCTTAAGGCCAAAAAGATACAGGAAGTGAAATAAAAATAAATTGCCTGAATATGGCTTCTGTTGTCATTGTTGCTAGACTCTTAGTAGAATCTACGTTGGTGAATTAATTTGGGGTGCACAATATCACAAAGCTGATATTCACCATGTGTTGCCACTATGGCTATCTGTGTTGTTAAAACACTGAAAAACTTCTATGGGGTTGGCGGGGGAGCAGCTGCTGCAGGCTCTCCTAAGTGGTTCTCTGTTCACTCCCACTAATCTGTGATCTGGTCCCACCCAGGACCACCAAGCCTCATTCACGACTCCAGCAACTGCTAATGCCTAATATCTGTACATCAGGGGCCTTTGGGGCTCTGCTCCTGAACTAAGTCCAGCATCTCTTCTGGTTGATTGTTGCTCATCCCACAAACATATTTTCAAACTCACCCCTGCTTATGTGTGCAGAAGCAAAGGGGTTAGAGTGTTGGATTCACGATACTGCCATTTAGTAACTGGTTGACCTTGGGTGAATTGTTTAACTCTTCTGTGTCTCCACACCATCCTCCAGAAAATGGGGATAACAATAAAACTTAGCTCACAGGGATTTTGTGCACTTTAGCCAAGATACAAAGATAATGCAAGTGAAGTGCCTTTCAGTGCATGTTCAGTATGGTTGTCATCTTTGCTCCTCAGAGAAGAATGGAACCCAAATTTCTTGATTATGAGTTTGGAATTTTTCCACTAGATAATACCTGTCTGGTTCAAATGCTTGTAGTAATATAATAAGGTATAAGACTAAAGCAACCATTTGAATGAGAAATGAAGCCCATTTTCAATTATCATTGATTTAAAAAGACAATTCACTCAGGACTATTACATGCTGATTTTCATTATTTATAATGATGCTATGTAAATAGAAAGACTAGAGTTATAACTTGCATATTTTGAACCAAGTAAAATTTGGATTTGCCTGCAGGGCAAAGTCAGAGAGTACCTCCTGCCATCTAGCCCTGATCTTTCAGAAGGATGATTTCAACACTGATACTTGGGAAAAGCACTGCCTTACCTGATCCTCTATTGTCCAGGTGAAAGCAGGGAGTAGCAATTTGTGAAGGGACCACACAAGGGTGTGGTTGTCAAGGGAGCATGGTCTTTGCTTTAGTCTCTTGATGGATGCTTGATCCCTGAGGACTGAAGCAATGCGCCCTGGTCCTCTTCAGTCAAACCAACAGGTTCATTTAAAAACTAGCTGCAGTTTTTAGCATAATTGCCAAACCCTGTCACTTCTGATACGTGTTTGGTAGGAGAGGTGTTGTTAAGAGGTAGGGATAAGAAGAGACAGATGAAAGGGAGATGCCAGCTAATGCAATTAAATGGCCTTTCTTCTTGCTGTGGATTAAGTATCATGTTCTTTTTGCCCCCAGTTTCTGTGAGAGGACATGGCAAGAATTAGCCATGGGAGCAACTGATTATTCTATTGACACCTACTACACTGCCAGATGTTCCAGGCTGAATGCACCCCCTCATTACTGGACTGTGCATCATAAAAATAATTTAAATTGGACGGCATAAAAATACGGTGGATGTGTAAGCATGGCTCAAAATCAATTATAGAAGGAGCCACCCATGTACATTTTGTCAGTGAAGAAAGAACAGAGGGGCCAAATTGCTATTAGTCATTGCAGGAACCTAAAAATGCATTCTCCTTCCAAAAATGATTCTTTGATGAATGCATAAATGCTTCATCAGAGATAATGTCGTTCAATCTTGTCATGACCACAAGTGGCTATATGGTAAAGTGAGTTTTTAATTAAAGAGGAGAGAAAAGTAAATGGTATGTGGACAATGACTGGAATTCTCAGTTAATCTTTTCTTCCCTCTGATTCATGAAGATTTCCTACATAGCCATAGCTGCGATGGGCTTTAAATGAGCAACTGTGTGGTAGAAACTATCTACTTCTATTTCTTGGGGACCACAAAACGTCTTCAGAGTCAGGTCTGAATTAAACCTTTCAATGACCAAAGCAGCAGCAACTGTTATGGATGCTTCTGTTCTCACTTTCCCATATGCAAGAAAAAAAAAAAAAAGTTAAACTGTTAAATATGTGTGAGAAAATCGGGAAAAGTTCCAAATTCCCCCATATTGACTTGTCATGCTCTTTCTAGAAGTCACATAATAAAGCATTTCTTTGTTTAAATTGCTATGCCTTGCCTTATCTGGAGCCCTGAAAACGTGCTTAGTCTATGTGGTATTAAGGCTTTTCATTTGAGGATAGGAAATTATTTTTTTAATTCATTTTGTTCACTGTCCCTGTCCTACTCCAACTTAGCTTTCAATTCTGATTCACAACACTCACATGAAGCAGGTTCATGTACAGGTGGTCACCTCTAACTTTTTTTCTATAATTTATGTCTTGCGCCATTTCCAAACCAGTCATTACTTAGTAGCTAAAATGATTGACACTCTTCATGACACTTTCCTGCCTAAAATTCCTAAAAGGAGTCCCAATGGTACGATGATGATAATGAAGAAGTTGACAGCAAATACTTAGAGTATTTGGTAATTTTTAGGTTCTATTATAAGTGCTTTATATATATTAACGGATTTGATCCAGAGAACAATTTTTTTTCACAGATCTGAAAATTGCGGCCTCAGGAGTTAGGTAACACTGCTAAGGCCAAAATGGTGGTCAGGATTTAGTTTCAAAGCATAGGTAGAATAACAACTAAATTTCTTACTTTTAAATGGAAGAGAATGGAAATAATAAGACTTCTCAACAGCATCTTTGGAAACTAGAAAGCCATGGAACAATAGCTTCAAAATTTTACATGAAAATTACTTTCAATCTATAATTCTATATCCAGAATAACTATCATTTAAATGAGATACTTGAGATACATGCAAATCTCAGAACAAAAAGGCATTTTTCATGATCCTTTTCTCAGGAACATACTAGAGAATGTTTTCCACAAAAGGAAGGAATAATCCAATTAAGTGATGGATATCACATCCCAGAAACAGGACAACCAATACTGGAGAGAAGTGGAGGGAGCTTCTAAGATGACAGTAAAAGATGTTTAAGGGTGACAGCTATGATGCAGTTCTTGAGAACAGTTTAAATAGGGCTAGAAGGTTGGGGACTTCAGGAAAACTGACAAATGATATGAAAAAAATTTGACCAAGCAGAACATTGTATTGAGAGGTATTTTGCAGCACTGTTGGAGCTCTAAAGGAGATTCATGAACTGCTGAGCAAATTTTAATATTTAAATATTAAAAAATTATATATATATACACATCTGAATTATATATGTATACCATATATATATATATATATATATCTGAATCACTTTGCTGTACACCTGAAAGAGTGTAAATCAACTACACTCCAACAAAAAAGAAAATAATGAAGTACCAGAATTAATTTCTATGTACAGACAGCATAATTTTAAAATTACATTTAAAAATAAAAAGTAAAAGGAGTTACTGTCGTGGCTCAGCAGAAATGAATCTGCCTAGTAACCATGAGGATGCATGTTCAATCACTGGCCTCGCTCAGTGGGTTAAGGATCCAGTGTTGCCGTCAGCTGTGGTGTAGGTTGCAGACTCGGCATGGATCTGGCATTGCTATGGCTGTGATGTAGGCCAGCAGCTACAGCTCTGATTTGACCCCTAGCCATGGAAACTTCATATGCCATGGGTGCAGCCCTTAAAAGACAAAACAAAAAAAACAAAAAAAAACCACTATTGTTCACTCAAGACCTGTGTAAGTTCTCATTGTTAATGAGGGAGACTGCAGCTGTTAGTGTTGCAATAGCTCCTGGGCTAGGCAAGATGTAGATCAGACAGTGCAAACACCCTTATGCTTAAAAAAAAAAAAAAAAAAAAAAAAAAAAAAGCCCTATGGACATTTCTCCAAAGAAGACATATAGATGGCCAACAGGCACAAGAAAAGATGCTCCACATGCAAATTAGAGAAATTCAAATCCAAACCACAATGAAGTATCATCTCATACCAGTCAGAATGGTCAAAATCTAAAAGTCTATGAATAAATGCTAGAGAGGGTATGGAGAAAAAGTAACCCTTCTACACTCTTGTTGGGAATGTAAATTGGCACAACCACTATGGAAAACAGTATGTAGGAGTTCCTGTCATTACTCAGAGGTAAATGAACCTGACTAATGTCCATGAGGACATAGATTAGGTAGGTACCTGGCCACGCTCAGTGGGTTAGTGTTTCAAAGTTGCCATGAGCTGTGGTATAGGTCACAGAGGCAGCTCACATCACTCATTACTGTGGCTCTGGTGTAGGCTGGCAGCTGCAGCTCTGATTGGACCCCTAGCCTGGGAACCCCCGCATGCCACAGGTGTGGCCCTAAAAGACCAAAAAAAAAAAAAAAAAGAAAGAAAGAAAAGAAAAGAAAATAGTATGGAGGTACCTCAGCAAACTAAATATAAAACTACCATATGATCCAGCAATTCCACTCCTAGTCATATATCAGGACAAAACTTTGATTCAAAAAATATATGTACCCCTATGTTCATTGCAGCACTATTCGCAATTGTCAAGACAAGGAAATAACTTAAATGTCCATGAGAGATGAATGGATTAAGAACATGTGGTATTTATACAAAATGGAATACTACTCAGCTATAAAAAAGAACAAAATAATGCCATTTGCAGCAACATGGATGGAACTAGAGATAGTCCATACTAAGTGAAGTAAGTCAAAAAGAGAAAGATAGATACCATATGATATCACTTATGTGTGCAATCTAATATATGGCAAAAATGAACCTATCTACAGAAAAGAAACAAACTCATGGACATGGAGAACAGATTTGTGGTTGACAAGGGGGAGGGGGAAGGAGTGGATGGACTGGTGTTGGTGTTAGTAGATGTAAACTATTACATTTAGAATAGATAAACAATTAGGTCCTACTGTATGGTACAGGGAACTATATCCAATCACTTGTGATGGAACACGATGTAAGACAAGATGAGAAAAATAATGTGTATATGTATAACTGTGTCACTTTACCATACAGAAGAAATTGACAGAACATTGTAAATCAACTATAATTTAAAAACAAGATAGGAGTTCCCATTGTGGCACAGCAGAAACAAATGCGACTAGGAACCATGAGGTTGTGGGTTCAATCCTGGGCCTCACTCAGGGGGTTAAGGATCGGGTGTTGCTGTGAGCTGTGGTGTAGGTCGCAGACGTGGCTTCGATCCTGCATTGCTGTGGCTCTGGCCTAGGCCGGCAACTACCACTCCGAACAGACCCCTAGCCTGGGAATCTCCATATGCTACAGATTCGGCCCTAAAAAGACAAAATGAATAAATAAATAAGTAAATAAATAAATGCAAATTAAAACTACAGTGAGGTACTACCTCACACTGGTCAGCATGGCCATCATTTAAAAGTATACATATATCATATGCTGGAGAGGGTGTTGGGAAAAGGGAACACTCTTATGCTGTTGGTGGGAACATAAACTGGGGCAGCCATGATGGAAGAGAGTATGGAGGTTCCTCAAAAAACTGAAAATAGAGTTACCATATGATCCAGTATTCCCAATTCTGGGCACATTTCCAGGGAAAACTCTATTTCTAAAATATATATGCACCTCAAAATGTTTACAACAACAATATTTATAATAGCCAAGACACAGAAACAACCTAAATGTCCACTGACAGGTGATATATATATCCAGTGAAATATTACTCAGCCATAAAGAAAAATGAAATAATGTCATTTGCAGCAACATCAACAGACCTAGAGATTATCATATTAAATGAAGTCAGAAAAAGACAAATACTATATGATATCACTTTTAAGTGGAATCTAAAATAACACACAAACTGATTTATAAAACAGAAAAAGACCCACAGACATAGAAAACAAACTTATGGTTACCAAAGGGGGAAGGGGGGATAAATTAGGAGTTTGGGATTAGCAGATACAAGCTATTATATATAAAATAAACAACAAGGTCTTACTTGTTAAGCACAAGGAACTATATTCATTATCATGTTAATAAACAATAATGGAAAAGAATATGAAAAAAGAATGGGAGTTCCCATTGTGGTGCAGAAGAAATGAATCTAACTAGGAATCATCAGGTTGCAGGTTTGATTCCTGGCCTCACTCAGTGGGTTAAGGATCTGGCATTGTTTTGCGCTGTGGTGTAGGTCACAGACACAGCTCAGATCTGGCATTGCTGTGGCTGTGGTATAGGCTGGAAGCCGTACCTCCAATTCGACCCCTAGCCTGGGAACCAACATATGCCACAGGTGCCACCCTAAAAAGCAAAAAAAAAAAAAAAGAAGAATGTGTATATAGGTATAACTGAATCACTTTGCCGTGTACCAGAAAATAGCACAACACTATACATCAACTATACTTCAATAAAAAAATCCCCCCCCCCACAAAAAAACAATCATTTACTCCAGGAAAACAAAAAATTAAGTAGCAAAAAAAAAAAAAAAAAAAAAACAAACATGATCAAAGTACCTGATTCACTACTGAAGAATACATTCATGCTTATGATAGTAAAATCACTGAGCAGGGATTTAACAAATAAGTGTGATTTAGCAAAACTGGGACAATAACAGAGTGAAGATCTTCATTCATCCTAATAGTCAATGGACAATGTCTAAAATTTAGTAATCACAAATAACTAATGCTGGAGAGGGTGTGGAGAAAAGGGTACCCTCCTGCACTGTTTGTGGGAATGAAAATTGGTACAACCACTGTGCAAAACAGTATGGAGGTACCTTAGAAAACTATATATAGAACTGCCATATGACTCAGCAATCCCACTCTTGGGCATATATCCAGACAAAACTTTCCTTGAAACAGACACATGCACCTGTGTGTTCACTGCAGCACTATTCATAATAGCCAAGACCCGGAAACAACCCAAATATCCATCAATAGATGAATGGATTAAGAAGATGTGGTAAATATACACAATGGAATACTACTCAGCCATAACAAAGAACAAAACAATGTCATTTGCAGCAACGTGGATGCAACTAGAGACTCTCATACTAAGTAACTCAGAAAGAGAAAGGCAAATACCTCATGATATCACCTACATCTGGAATTTGATATACAGCACAAACGAACCTTTCCAAAGAACGGAAAATCATGGCAATGGAGAACAGACTTGTGGTAGCCAAGGGAGAGAGGGAAGGAGTGGGATGGACTGGAATTTAGAGTTAAAATATGCAAACTATTGCCTTTGGAATGGATAAGCAATGAGATCCTGCTGTACAGCACTTGGAACCATATCTAGTCACTTATATGGAGCATGATAATGTAAGAAAAAAGAATGTTTATGTGTATGTATGACTGGGTCACCTTGCTGTATATAGAAAATTGACAGAACACTATAAACAGGTATAATGGAAAAAACTAAAAATCATTAATAGAAAAAATAAATAAAATTTAGTAATCAGAAAGTGTCATTATGCATATGTTACTTAGAAATAGATAAGCACCATAAGAAACAAAATTGTTAAATATGGTTGACTGGCAAATCAGATACGGGAAACCAAGAGATTGCTATTCTTAGTTTAAGTCTCATAGGCCGGTTGGATTTTTTAATCAATGTGCATGCATTACTTTGACAAAAATATTGAATGTCTTTTTTTAAACTTTCAGATTAAGTGTGGTATAGTTCAAATCAACCTTTTTAAATATAAATTCACTGATATTCAAAACTAATAAAAATGATAATTATCATTGAAGTGTTTATTCTGTGTCAAGTTCTATGACAAGGACTTTCATACATTACTTAATTTAAAAGTATATCCCAATCCTATGGAAGTTACTCTTGTTCCCAATTTTATGAACCAAAAAACCAGGCCCAGAGAGATGGAGGGACTTGCCAGTGTTACACAGAATCTATAAAGCCCAAATTTGGGCTCGAGTCTGACTTCAAAATCCTTGTCTCTTGCCCTAATTAACTTACAGACCACAATAACATCTAAGTAACTTTCATTTAGAATATGAAATTTGGGAAAAATATAGATAACTTTCCCTTAAAATATTCTGACTAAGCACTCAAGCTCCCATCTTATAAAATTCCGAAATACCATTCTATATTCTCTCTCAGGCTAAAATTCCTCTCCATAAATGTCAATCATTCCCAAATCCCGACAAGAGAGTCCTCTTTCCAGAGTTCAGAAACTAATACTATATCTCAAATTTGCATTTTACAAAATCCCTGCATTTTTTGGCACATTTTGTCTAAGATCTCTAGGGTGAAATTTTAAAAAAGAATTTTTTTTTTTTTTGTCTTTTTAGGGCCACACCTGTGGCATATGGAGGTTCCCAGGCTAGGGATCTAATTGGACCTGTTGCTGCCAGCCTATGCCAGAGCCACAGCAATGCCAGATCCAAGCCGCATCTGTGACCTACACCACAGCTCACCGCAATGCCGGATCCTTAACCCACCGAGTGAGGCCAGGGATCAAACTTGCAACCTCATGGTTGCTAGTCAGATTCATTTCCACTGCACCATGACTGGAACTCCCAAAAGAAAAAAAAATATTTTTATCTTTAAAAATAAAAAAAAAAATCTAAGTGAGTACTCCTCTACTCATCTATATTTTAGCAAGATTTACATTGATTCATTGCATTATTACTATATTTTGAATGGAAGCTCTGCAAAAGCATGGATTTCATTTTTCTTGCTACTATAACTCCAGTGGCTAGACTACATTAAGACTGTATATATTTTATTACACATTTATTTATTTATTCATTTTTGTCTTTTGTCTTTTTTAGAGCCTCACCCATGGCATAGGAGGTTCCCAGGCTAGGGGTCTAATCAGAGCTGTTGCTGCCGGCTTACACCACAGCCACAGCAAAGCGGGATCTGAGCTGCATCAGGGACCTACACCACAGCTCACAGCAACGCCGGATCCTTAACCCACTGAGCAAGGCCAGGAATCAAACCCACAACCTCATGGTTCCTAGTCGGATTTGTTAACCACTGTGCCACGGCGGGAACTCCATACACTTTTCTTATTTTTTCCCTAGAATGGAAGCTCTGCAAAAGCATGGATTTCATTTTTCTTGCTACTATAACTCCAGTGGCTAGACTACATTAAGACTGTATAATTTTTAGAGATGTATTTAAAACACTTGCTTTTAAATTTTTTAAAATAAATTTTTAATTTTAGAACAATTTGAGATTTCAAATTACTTTGAGGATGGCACAAAGTTTCCATATAACCACACCTACTTTCCCCTGTTATTAATATTTTTCATTTACATAACTTTGTCACTATTAATTAACTAATACTGATAGATTACTATTAACTATAGTTATCTTTTCTGTCCCAGTGTTTCAATGAAGATTGCATTTAATCATCTGATCTCCTTACACTATTTTTCGGTTGTGACTATTTCTTAGAATTTTCTTGTTTTTGATGACTTTGACAGTTTTAAAAACTACTACATCAGGCATCTTGTATAATGTCCCTTGGTTGGATTTTGTCTGATATTTTTCTCATGATTAGATTCATGTTTTCGGGGGCGGGGGGAAGGGAGAGTGGAGGGGTTTGGACAAAGACCACAGAGGTAAAATGCTATTCTCATGACATCCTATCAAGGGTACAGGCTATCAATTCACTGTTGATGTTGACCTTGATTACATAGCTGAAGTAGTGTTGGTCAGATTTTGTTACTCTTCTATTCTCCTTTTCTATATTATCTTCAGAAGTCACTATTTTGTAGCTCACGTTTAAGGAATGGGGAGTTCTGCTCTACTGCTTTCAGGGTAGAATATCTACATAAATTTTTTGGAATTCTTTTGGATAGGACATTTTTCCATTCTTATTTTTTAGTTTGCCCATTTGTTCATTCATTCATTTGTTCATTCAATCATTAACTTTTACCTATATGGACTCATTAATATTTATTTTATACTTTGGATTATAATCCAATACAACTTTATTTTTCAAATTGTTTGAGTTTTGGCTACTGGGAGCTCCTCTATCCCTTTGACATCATTATACTTTTCTTTATCCCTTCCTACCTTCTTTCTCCCTCCCTTTCTCCTTCATCTCTCCCTATTACTTTCTTACTTTTTGGCACTCCAGTCATTAACATATTTTAAATTTCTTCCCTCAGTTATAGAAGCAGCCATTTCTTCCATAATCTCTAGTTTCTTTTATAAGAGAATGGTAGCAGAACCAACATCTGAGTGCTAGGTGTGCTCCTTGATACTGGGATGTCCTTACTTACAGGCCCTCTCAGCTGACAGAGCAAGGAGACTCATGTTTACTACATACAAATTCACATATATAGATAGATAGATACAGATATGAATATTTTTATATGCAACTATCTGTATGTAATATGTATGTATATATATATATATATATATATATATATATAAAGCTAAAGATGAGTTCATACTGATATCTGCAACTCTAATCCATTACCTCATGGATCATTTTAGCCTCTTCTCTTTGCATATCTGTAACTTTACACACCAGTAATGAGAAATGTGACTCCAGCATCGGTCATTCATTTACTTATTTAAATCTGGTATAAAAACATAGTGGTTTCAAAATTGTTAAACCACATCTTCACATGTAACAATAATATCAGCTAGACCATAATTCTTAGATATGGCTCTTTTTGCTTTTAGTCTTACAGTCTCCACTCATTTCCAGCACTAATTAGGTCAGTACCTTACTTCCTCTTTAGGGAAGTTATTATATATATATAGCTTTTTAGGACTGCACCTGTGGCAAATGGAGGTTCCTACGCTAGTGGTCCAGTAGGAGCTACAGCTGCCAGCCTACGCCACAGCCACAGCAATGAGGGATCAGAGCCGCATCTGTGACCTACAGCACAGCTCACGACAATCCTGGATCCTTAACTCACTAAGTGAGGCCCGGGATGGAACCTGCAACCTCATGGTTACTAGTTGGATTACTTTGTGCTGCACCATGACAGGAACTCCTATATTTTCAATACATTTAGATTTTTGGTCACAGTTTGCCTTCCATCCTGAGCAATCTTTAACCTCATAAATGATTTTTTAAAAAATTTTCAAGAAGTTTACTTGGTGTGATAAAGTTCTGAGTCTTAATAAATGCTTAATATCTTGTGTTCACCATTACAGTATTATGAAGAATAGTTTTGCCACACTAAGACATCTCGTATGCTTCATTTATTCAACATGTTTCCAAATTTTTGAACCCCTGTCATTAACTGATCTATTTACTACCTCAATAGTTTTGTCTTTTCCAGATGTCATACAATTGGAATCATATACTATGTAGTTGGCTTTGATTTTTAGTTTGGTTCCTTTTACTTAACAATTTTTATATATTTTCATAGCTTGATAGCTCAATTATTTGTATCATTAAATAGCATTCCATTGCACAGGTGTATCAGAGTTGGTCTATCCAGTCACTTATTGAAGAATATTTTGCTTGCTTCTAGTTTTGAACAATTATGCATAAAACTACAATAAATATTTGTATATGAGATTTATGTGGACACAATTTTTAAATTAACTGGTAACTACCTAGGAGCATGACTGCTGGATCCTATGGTAAGACATATTTAGCTTTTTAAGAAACTTCAAAACAGTCTTCCAAAGTGGCTGTTATTTTGTATTCCTGCCAGTAAGAAATGAGAATTCTCATTTCTAGATCCTCACAAGCAACTGATTTTTATCAGTTTTTTTTTTTTTGCCATTGTAATAAGTAGTGGAATCTCATTATTTCAATTTGAAATTCTCTGTTGACAAATAATGTTAATAATTTTGTGTAGGATTATTTGCCACCTATATATTTTCTTTGGTGATGTCTCTTCAGATATTTTGTGCATATTTAATTGAATGTTTTGCTTACTTATTGTGTTCTTTGTATATTTTGAACACAAATCTTTTATCGTATCTATGTTGTGCAAGTATTTTCTCCCAACCTATGACTTACATTTTATTCTCCTGACAATATCTTTCACAGAGAAGTTTTAAATTTTAAGGCCAACGTACCAATTTTTTCTTTTGTAAATTGTGCCACTGGTGTAGCATTTAAAACATCACTAAACTCGAGGTCATGTATATTATCTTATATTCTTTTTCAAGAGGTATCATAGTTTTGACTTTTACATTTATACATCTTAAGTTAATTTTTGTGAAAGTGTAAGATCTGTGTCTCACTATTTTTGTTTGTTTACACATTGATGTTCAATTTTTACAGCACCGTTTATTGAAGAGCCTGTTCTTTCTCCACGGAATTTCTTTTGCTTCTTTGTCAAGATTGTTTGACTCTATTTGTGTAGGCCTAAACAAAGAGACACAAAATTCTATTTGTGTCTAATGTTAATGCCATCTTATCTTGATTACTGCAGCTTTATAGTAAGTTTGGAAGTCAGGGAGCATGAGTTCTCCAACTTAGTTCTTAAGTATTTTGTTAGTTATTCAAGGACTTTGTATTTTCATGTAAACTTTAAAATCAGTTTTTTTTTTTTCATACCAATGAAATAATTTACTGAGATTTTGATTTGGATTGTATTGAATCCATAGATCAAAATGGGAAGAACGGATATGTTGATGTTGAGCGTTCTGACACATAAACACATCTCCATTTATTCAGATAATCTTTGATTTATTTTTTCCATCACTGCTTTGTAGTTTTTTGATTATATGGCCAGTATTGGTTTTACTAGATTTACACATGAATATTTCATTCTTGTTGTGCTACTGCAGAGGATAATTTTTTAAATTCCAAATTCCAATTGTTTGCTGCTGGTATTTTTGTACTGAACTTTGTATTCTGAGACCTGTTAAACTCAATTATTAGCTCTAGTTTTTTTTGTTGTTGTTGATATTGGTGTTTCCACCATAGACAATCCTATCATTTATGATTGCACAGTCTTATTTCTTCCTTCCCAATCTATTGTTTTCTTATCTTATTGATCTAGTTAGGACTTTCACTACAATGTTGATTAGTACTGGTGGGCAAGGAAAGGACATAATCGCCATGTTCCTGATCTTAAAAGGAACTTGTCTAGTTGGTTTCCATTAAATATGTTGTTTGCTGCAGGTTGTTTGTAAATTTTCTTTATCAAATTGAGGATGTTCCCCTGTATTCCTTCCTAGCTGAGATTTTTATCCTAAATGATGCCTTTCTCAATGTTTTTTCTGTGTTCATACTATTTTTCTTCTTTAGTATATTGCTCTGGTAGGTACATGATTTATTTTCTAATGTAGCATATCTGGAATAAATTCCCCTTAGCCATGGAATTTTTTAAAATTGTATTTTGTTTTTGAAGGACTATGCTTAAGGTAATTCAAAAGGGAATAAATTAGTTGCTGAGCATAAGAGGGAGGGCTATGTCAGAGAGTCTCTGCTGAGATGGGAGAGATGACACATATCAAGCTCTAGCTTCTGACACAGCTCTCACAGAGTTGGCAGGTTACCATGAGATGCTATGAGTTCCCACCTGCTTTCTTTAGAAATTTGAACCCTGGATAACTGTCAAATTATACAACAAGTAATGATTCAATGAAACTTAATTTTTTACTTAGTATATACAGTAATACTTTCTAAAAACTGTTGGCAGGGTGAAAGGAGAGAATGTTCAAGAAAAGCATATAGTGGGGATTTATATACAGTTTTTGCCCAAAAATTATATAGATAAAATAAATCCAGTAATGGTTACAGTAGAGAAAGTATAGTATGAATATACATTTTGTAGGAAGGAAGAGTAGTCAAGAAATAAGGTAAACTGGAGCTCCCATTCGACATTGGCTCAGTGGGTTAAAAATCCAACATAGTGTCCGTGAGGATGTGGTGCGGGCTTGACTCCTGACCTCACACAGTGAGTTGAAGTTCTGGCGTTGCTGTACTATGCAGCCTAGGTTCAGATGCACTTTGGTCACAGATGCTGTGGCTGTGGTGTAGACCACAGCTGTAGCTCCAATTCAACCCTTAGCCCAGGAACTTCCATATGCAGCAGGTAAACACACACACACAGCCAAGAAAAAAAAAAAAGAAAGAGAGGAAGGAAGGAAGAAAGAAATAAGGTAAGATGACCTTACTTTTAGGTGTTAACATTTAGGTCTTTAACCAAGACTTAAATATAAGACCAGAAGCCATAAAACTCCTAGAAGAAAACAAAGACAGAACACTCTTTGACATAAATCATAGCAATATTTTTTGGAGCTATTTCCTAAAACAAAGAAAACAAAAGGAAACACAAACAAATGGAATATAATTAAACATAAAAGCTTTTTCACAGTGAGGGAAACCATTGACAAAACCAAAAGCCTACTGAGTGGGAAAACATTTTCAAATGATATGACTGACAAGGAGTTAATATCAAAAATATATAAACAACTCATACAACTCAGTATCAAAGACACAAACAATTCAGTCAAGAAATGGGCAGATGACCTGAATAGACTTTTTTTTTTAAAAAAGAGATATACAGATGGCTAATAGGAACATGAAAAAAGGTTCAACATTGAATTGTTAGGAAAATGCAAAGCAAAACAATGAGATATCACTTTACACCCATCAGAAAGGCTATCATCAAAAAGATCACAGATAACAAATGTTGGCAAAGATGTGGAGAAAAGGGAATGCTTGTACCCTGTTGGTGGAAACCTAAATTGATGTAGTCATTATGGAAAACAGTAGGGAGGCTCATCGAAAAACTAAAAACAGAACTACCATGTGATCTAGCAATCCCAATCCTGGGTATATACTCAAAGAAAATAAAAACACTAATTCTAAAAGATATATGCTTCCAGTATTCATAATACTATTATTTAAAATAGCCAAGATATGGAAACAACCTGAGTGTCCACCAACAGATAAAGGTATAAGGAAGGTGTGGTGTATATATATATATATATATAATTCTACTCAGCCATAAAAAAGAATGAAAAAATTTGCCATTTGCAACAACATGGATGGATCTGGAGGATATTATGCTTAGAGAAACAAATCAGAGACAGACAAACACTGATGTTATCACTTATATGTAGAATCTAAAAAATACAAAAAATGAATGTAACAAAACAAAAACAGATTCACAGGTACAGAAAACCAACCAGAATTTACCAGTTCGTATAGGGAAGGGGGAGGGGGAGGATGAGGTAGGAGATTAAGCAGAACTGCCGTGTATAAAATAAAACAGCTACAAGGATACATTGTACAGCACAGGGAATATAGCCAATGGTTTAAAATAACTTTAAATGGAGTATAATCTATAAAATTTTGAATCAGTGCATTGTACACCTGAAACTTATATAATATTGTACGCCAACTATACTTCAGTTTTAAAAAAGGAAAGAAGGTAAGATGTGATCAAGTCAGGCAGTGACCGGGTTTTTGGCCAGGCAGATACGGACATCCCCTCTCACACTCGCACTCAGGCATGTTTATGGCCAGACATGCCTGTAGATAGGAGAGAATATGAATTAATATCAACTGCCCTGATTATATGCAAGTGTCTACAGACAAATGGAAGATTCACCAACCAGTCTCCCTGACAGGAAAAATTTAGCCCTAAGTTCTAAAGAACATACAGCTTATGCACCAGTTATTCTTGTGACTTTTGTATAGCTCTGCCCAGATAGAATATAGCTGTAGGTAGACTCAACCACAATTTGGTGATATAGGGTGAATAGCAAATGACCTAGGCTATACGTATGTACATGTAGAGGGAGCATATCTGCAGAAATAGCACTTTTATGGCTAACTGGTGGTTACACACATAAACATACAATATTCATAGTAGGTCACCCTGTGTAAAAATGGTGTGATATAAAAAATAAAGGTGGTGCATTCTACTGCATAGCTCACATTAAAAGTTTACCAGGTTCGCACATACTAAAAGCCAAATTTTTGTGTAAAATATGAAAAAATATGGCTCACATAAGCTTCCTCTATTTTGATATTATGCCCTTAGACTTAGACATAATGTCAAACTATCAATGACTTTATACCTTAGGAATTATTTTATAGTTATTGACCTCAGAATCAAGGTGTTTCTTAAACTATACTGAATGCATTTTATATATTAAATATTGTTAACACAGAGACCTGAAAATTAAACATGGTTTAATGACTATTTTAAGCCCATTGTTGAGAACTACTACTCAGAAATAAAAAATTCCTTACAAAATATTACTGTTTGTTGACAACACACATGGTCACCCAAGAGCTCTGATGGAGATTTACAATGAGATTGATGTTGTTTTCATACCTGCTAGCACAACATCCATTCTGTAGCCCATGGACCAAAGAGTAATTTCAGTTTGCAAATCTTACTATTTAAGAAATGCATATTGTTAAGCTATAGCTGCCATAGATAATGATTCTGGATAGATGAATCTGTGCAAAATCAATTAAAATCCTTCTAGAAAGAATTCATTATTCTAGATGGCATTAGGAAAATTCATGATTCATGGGAAGAGGTCAAAATATCAAAATTAACAGGAGTTTGGAAGAAGTTGACTCCAGTTCTCATGGATGACTTTGAGGAGTTCAAGATTTCCCTGGAAGAAGTAAATGAAGATGTTGTAGAAATAGCAAGAGAACTAGAATTAGAATAGAGTTTAGCGATTTGACTGAATTACTGTAATTTCATCATAAAACTTGAAGAGATGAGTTGCTTCTTATGAATGAGCAAAGAAGGTGGTTTCTTTAGATGGAATCAATTTCTGGTGAAGATTCTGGGAAGATTGTTGAAATTACAACAAATTATTTAGAATATTATATAAATTTAGTTGATAAAGCAGTGGCAGGTTTTGAGAGAAGTGATTCTAATTCTGAGAGATTTTCTTCCATGGGTAAAATGCTATCAAACAGCTTTGCATTCTACAGAGATATTGTTTGTAAGGATTAATCAATGTAGCAAACTTTATTGTTGTCTTATTTTAAGAAACTGCAACAGCCACCTCAACTTGATCAATCAGCAGCCATCAACAATGACAGCAGTATTACTTATTACTTCCTTTGCTTAGGCTGCTAGAACCCTAAGTCATTCTGGTACCTTCTCACTCTGTCCCTGCAGAGTGATCCAGTGTTGGATCCAGTATTATCCAGTGTTGGAAAAATATCCCAATATTAGATTATTAATCATACAAGTTCATTTTAATAAATGTAAGTTGCTTTTATTTTTTATTAAACTAAAGGTAAAATGAACTAAGGAGAACATTTTAATGACCTTATTAAGATTTCAATTATTTTTTTTTTCACTATAGATTTTCAGAAATTGATGGACCATTGAGACTGCCTAGTCCAGTCCTTTCATTGGCCAAGGAAGAAGCTAGGAGAAGTGAGTGACTTATGTGAGGTCACAAAGCTAATTAGTTGTAGAACCTAAATTAAAACCCAGGTCCTCTGGGCACAAATCAGTGAATCTAGGGCTGAGGTGAACGAGGGGCAGTATTAAGAATATCTCCAGTTTGATGTCTCATTCTTTTTTTTTTTACTTTTTCAATTAAAAGTTTTAGGTAAAATTTATTTACAATAAATTATACCATCAATACCCAATTCAATGAGTTTAGACAAATGTATGTCCTTAGATTCAGGACCGTTGAATCTCCAAAAGAAATCCCTTGTGCACCATTGAAGTGAATTCTTGTGCATCACTCCAGAGTGCAGACAATCACAGATAATTTTTTTTCATTATAGATGATATGTATTCATTATCAAATTTCATATAAATATCTTTATCCAGAATAGATATTTTGTGTTTAGATTCATTAGTTCAGTATATTTTTCAGATTAATGCATGTTTTTGGTAGAGTAGAATTTCATTGAAAGAATATCCATTATATGTTTATACATTCGTCTCTCAGAACTTGAAGTTTCACCACCCTTTTGTTTGAATAAGCTTTTTATAAACATGGGTGTGTACAAGTTTTTGTGTGGAAATATGTTTTTATTTCTCTAGCATAGCTAAATTGGAGTGGAATTGATGAGCCATATTTTTAATTTATGCTCAATTTTATAAGACAGCTGAACAATTCTCTTAAGTACCATCTTACATTCTTTCTCTTTTCTTTTTTTTTTTTTTTTTTTTTTGGCTGAAACTGTGGAATGCAAAAGCTCCCAGGCCAGGGATCGAACCTGTGCTGCGATAATGACAATGCCAGATTCTTTAACTTGCTGTGACATCAGCTGAATTCCTCATCTTAAATTCTTGTTAGTGATGGAGGAGAGCTCCCAATACAACATATCCTTATCAACTCCAATTACTGCCAGACATTTTAATTTTAGCTTTTCAATATTTATGAATTTTTTGTTTTTCAAAATTGTTTTGGATATTATATACCTTTTGTATTTCTATATAAACTTAAAATTTTGACTTTTTATTTTCAATTTGTGAGGTGTTTTTTTTTTTTTTTTTTTTTTTTGGTCTTTTTGCTATTTCTTGGGCCGCTCCAGCGGCATATGGAGGTTCCCAGGCCAGGGGTCTAATCGGAGCTTTAGCTGCCAGCCTACGCCAGAGCCACAGCAATGCGGGATCCGAGCCTACACCACAGTTCACGGCAACTGTGAGGATTTTTTTAATTGGGGCATAATTGACATACATTATATTAGTTTCAGATGTACAGTGTGACTCAGTATTTCTATACATTGCAAAATGATCACAATAATTCTAGTCAAAACTCATCATTATATACAGTGACAGAATTTTTTTTAACTATATCCACCATGTTACACACTACATCCTCATGACTTATTCATTTTATAACAGGAAGCGTGTGTAAACTTTCATATAAACTTTAGAATTGGATTGCCAATGTACTGGAAAAGCCTCTTGGTATTTTTATGGAGGTGCATGAAATCTATGGATGATTTGGGGGAGAACTGACTTGCACATATTTTTAAAAACTTATTCTTAGGAATGAATTTTAGTTTTTATGCTTTTATTTTCATTCTCTAAATGTTCATGGCTTGAATGTACAAATGCAATTGATTTATGTACACTGAACTATTGATTTTTTGTATATTATGCATATTGTCTTGTCACCTTGCTAAATTCCCTTATTAGTTCTGATAGCTTTTATGTAGATTTTTTTACATGTATGATCTTGTGTTCTATAAATAAAGACTATTTTATTATTTCTTTCAACCTATTTTTTCTTTATTTTCCTTATTTCCCTGGCTATGTCATGCAATACATTATTGAATGGAAGTGCTGGGAGTAACCATTCTTACCTTGTTCAAATGCTTAAAGAAAAAGTATTTATCACCATTAATTCTAATCTAGCTGCAGTCTTTGTTTTTCAGCTGTCTTTCAAATTTTAAGAATGTTTATTTATTCCTGGTTTGCTAAGAGTTTTATTATAAATGGGTGTAGCATTTTGTCATTTTTTTTTTATCTTGTGAGATTCTAAGAATTCCTTTATTTTTTTCATTATGGAGAGTAATATTGTTCAACTTTTGAATACTAAGCCTATCAGATTCCTGGGTTTCCATTTGGTCCTTATGTATTTTTTATAGCTTGCATATATGATTTTTTTGATAATTTGTTTGAGTACTTATGTGTCTATGTTCATGAATTTTATTGCTCTGTGATTGTCTTTGTCATTTCTTTGTATCATTTTGATATCAGAATAACACTAGCCTCAAACAATTAGGAAGTCTTTCTTCTATTTCTGTTTTCTGAAATAGTTTATAAAAGATTTTTATTCGTTATTACTTTTAAAGAATAAAATTCACCAGTGAACACACATGGTGCCAGAACTTACATTATGGAAGGCTTTTAATTACAATTTCAACTTCTTTAATAGCTGTAAGGCAATTTCATTTTTCTGAAGTATTATATTTTCATTTCAGTTTTGTTATTTTGTGACTTTCAAGGGATTTGTGCATTCCTTACAAGTAAGTCGTTGGCAATAATCCCTTTTTCTTTAAATGTCTGAAGACGCTGTAATTATGCTTGATATTGCTAATTTGTATATGGTTATTTCTTTTTATATTAATCATTCCCACAAGATGTTATCAATATTATTAATTATTTTAAGAAACAAGCTTTGGGGAGTTCCCGTCGTGGCGCAGTGGTTAACAAATCTGACTAGGAACCATGAGGTTGCGGGGTCGATCCCTGGCCTTGCTTAGTGGGTTAACGATCGGGCATTGCTGTGACCTGTGGTGTAGGTCTCAGACACGGCTCGGATCCTGTGTTGCTGTGGCTCTGACGCAGGCCAGCAGCTGCAGCTCCAATTCGATCCCTAGCCTGGGAACCTCTATATGCCGTGGGAGCAGCCCAAGAAACGGCAAAAAGACAAAAAAAAAGAAAAAAAAGAAACAAGCTTTGGATTTTATTATTTCTTTTCTGATTTTTTGACTATTTTTTCTTTCATTGACCTCTGCTCTTATCTTTATTATTTTCACCTTACTCATTTGGTTTTTAATTTGTACTTTTTCCCTTGGTTTCCCATAGTGGAAGCTAAGAGTTTGAGATTTCATCTAACGTAAGTATTTAAAGCTATAAATTATATATATAATATATATATGTATGTACTGCCTCAACTGAATCCCACAAATATTTTAATGTCTCATTTTCATTTAATTTCAAATGTTTTCTAAATGACTTTATGATTCCTCCTTTGACCCATGTGCTATTTTTTAAATTTTTTTACTGTTATTTCCCCAATATAATTTTTTTTTCTGCTATACAGCATGGTGACCCAGTTACACATACATGTATACATTCTTTTTTCTCCCATTATCGTGCTCCATCGTAAGTGACTAGACACAGTGCTCAGTGCTACAGAGCAGGAGCTCATTGCTAATCCACTCCAAAAGCAATACTTTGTATCCACTAACCCCAAGCTCCCAATCCATCCCACTTCCTCCCCCTCCCCCTCGGCAATCACAAGTCTATTCTCCAAGTCCATAATTTTCTTTGCTGTGGAAATGTTCATTTGTGCTATATATTAGATTCCAGATATAAGTGATATCATATGGTATTTGTCTTTCTCTTTCTGATTTACTTCACTCAGTATGAGAGTCTCTAGTCCCATCCATGTTGCTGAAAATGGCCTTATTTTGTTCTTTTTGATGGCTGAGTAGTATTTCATTGTGTATATATACCACACCTTCCTAATCCAATTGTCTGTCAATGGACATCTGGATTGTTTCCATGTCTTGGCTTTTGTGAATATTTAGAAGCATATTGTTTATATTTCAAAGTTTTAAAACATTTTCTAGATATCTTTCATTATTGGTTTCTAATTTAATTCTACTCTTATCCAAGAATCTATTTGTCATCTTACAAAACCATCAGTATTTTGTCTATCTCGGTGAATGAATGATATACACTTGAAAAGGATGTGCATTTTTCCATTGTTCAGTGGATTTTTACTATAAATGTCAATTAGCCCAATTTGATTGCTAGTGTTCTTCAAATTTGCTAGATTCTTATTGATTTTTCCATTTGCTGTCTTATTTACTCAATCAACAAGTAGCATTGAAAATGCCACTCGAATTTTGAATTTGTGTCAGCTTTCAGTCTGGTCATTTTTGACTTATAGATTGTAAAGCTTGATTGTGAGGTACATGCTTATTTTGCATTAAAATATCTTCTTGGTGAACTGACACTTTAGTCATGTGCAAGATCTTTTTATTTCTGAAAATATTCCTTGCCCTGAAGTCAAAATTGTCTAATATCAATATAGCCACTCTAGTATTTTTATACAGTATTTACATGATATATCTTTTTTATCCTTTTACTTTTAAATTACTTATGTTTTTATATTTAATTCTTATTTTTGTATAAAACATATTGTTGAGTCTTTATCTGGTAAGGCAATTACTTCTCTTTGATGAGAGTAATATATATGTACAGTTAATCTAATTTATTTTTTATTGGAATTTAATTTACCCACTTGGTTATTAGTTTTCTATTTGTCTCTCCTGTTTTCTTTCACCTACTCTCTGTTCCATTCATTTTTTCTGTTTTCCTTTAGATTGAGTATATTACAATATTTATTTTATCTCAGTTGGCTTATTGGTTTTATTTATTTTTTGTCATTGTTGAAGTTGCTCTAGAATATTAACATTTGTCTTTAATTGATCACAGTCTGCTTCTAAGTAATATTGCCCTAAGACTCTTATGTAGCAATATACCTTTTCATTTACTCTACTTCTGTCATTTATACTTTTATTACTGTATTTTTATATTTCCATATGAATTATGACTTCCAAATGCTTTGTCAGTTTTTTTGAAATTGTGGATTATTTTATAAATAAACAAAAATGATAAAATGTGTTTTCAATTTATTTACATAAACTTTTTTTTTTCAAAAAAATACATTTGAGTTTCTGTTTGGTAGAATTTTTCCTTAGCCTTAAGAATTTCCTTTTAATATGTCTTATAGCACAGTTTTTCTGGTGATGTTTTCTTCATTTTGTTTGTGCCAAAATGTCTTTATTTCAATTTCATTTTTGATGAAAATTTTACTGCATAAAAAACTTCAGATTCACAAGATTTTTTGGTTGCTGTTTTTCAGAACTTTAAAGACATAATCACATTGTCCTTCATTTTGCACTGCTTCTGATGAGAAGCCAGCTCTTACTCTTGCCTTTGTTGCTCTGCAAGTATTATGTTTTTTTATTCTGTTTTAAAAAATTATTTTGTCCTTATCATTGGTTTTCAGCAACATGATTAAGGTATACCTTCTTATGGTTTTCTTTATGTCTTTCCATTTTGGGAATCAGTTGGCTTTGAGGGTCTCTCAAGTTTTAATTTTCATCAAATTTGAAAATTGCCTGACTTTTGTTTGTTGTTTCAGAAATATAATAGACCTTATTTTTTTTGAGAAGTTTAGGTTCACAGAAAAATTGAGGGGGAAAATACAGCGATTTTCCATTTATACCCTGTGCCAACTCATGCATAATTTCTCCCATTATCATCTCCCGACAGAGTAATACATTTGTTACAATTGATGAGCCTACATGACAAATCATTATTACTCAAAGTCCATGGTTTACATCAGATTCATTCTTAGTGCTGTACATTCTTTGGGTATGGATAAACACATAATGATATATATCTACCCTTCTAGTATCATACATACTAGGTTTACTGCTGTAAAAATCCTCTGTATACAACCTACTCATCCATCCTTCCCCTCAAACACTGGCAGCCATTGATCTTTTTACTATCTCCATAGTGTTACCACTTCTAGACTGTCACATAGTTGGAATCATATAGAAGGTAGACTTTTCAAAGGAACCCTCAAAAACTGTTGATGAGAATGTAAATTGGTACAACCACTAGAGAAAACATTACGGAGGTTTCTTAGAAAATTAAATACAAAATTAACACACGATTCAGCAATCCTACTACTAAGCATCTATCTGGAGAAAACCCTAATTTGTAAATATACATTCAATGTTCAATGCAGCACTATTCACGATAGCCAAGATATAGAAATCACCTAAATGTCCAACTATGGATGAATGGATTAAGAAGATGTACATATACACAATGGAGTACTACTCAGGCATAAAAAGGAAAAGTAATGTCATTTGTAGCATCATAGATGCAACTAGATATTCTCAAACTAAGTGAAGTCAGAATGAGAAAGAAACATACTATATGATATCACTTATATGTGGAATATAAATAAAATATTGCACAAATGGACATATTTATAGAACAGAAACAGACTCACAGACATGGAGAAGAGACTTGTGGTTGCCAAGAGAGAGGGGGAAGGGAATGGGATGGACTGGGAGTTTGGGGTTAGTAGGTGCCAACTATTACATTTAGAATGGATAAGCAATGAGGTCCTACTGTATAGCACAGGAAACTATGTCCAATCTCTTGTGATAGAAAATGATGGAATATAATATGAGATAAAGATTGTATATATATATGTATTGCTGGGTCGCTTTGCTGTACAACAGAAAATGACACAATATTGTAAACCAATTATACTTTAATAAACAAAAAAGAAGGTAGCCTTTTCAGATTGTCATCTCATAATTAGTAATATGCTAATTAAGAATACTTCATGTCTTTTCATGGCTTTATAGCTCATTTTTTGGGCATTGAATAATATTCCATGGTCTGGATGTTCCACAGTTTATCCATCACCTACTGAAGGACATCTTGATTGTTTTCAAGGTTTGACAATTAAGAATAAAGCTATTATAGCTATCTATGTGCAGAGTTTTGTGTGGACATAATTTTCAACACCTTTAGATAAATACCAATGTGCAGGATTGAAGGATCAAAAGGTATGGATGTGTTTAGTTTCTAAGAAACTAACAAATGTCTTCCAAACCAATGGAACAGAATAGAGAATGCAGAAAAAAACCCAGACATCTATTGTCAATTAATCTTTGAAAAAAGGAGGAAAAAACATAAAATGGGGAAAAGATAGTCTTTTCAGCAATAATTGCTAGGAAACCTGGACAACTGCATGCAATTCAATGAAAGTAGAACACACCCTCACAACATGCGTGAAAATAAACTCAAAATGGCTGAAAGACTTAAATATAACAAAAGACACCATCAAACTCCTGGAAGAGAACACAGGCAAAACATTCCCCGACATCAACCTTACAAATGTTTGCTAAGCTCAGTCTCCCAAAGCAATAGAAATAAAGGCAAAATAAACCAATGAGACCTAATCAAACTCACAAGCTTTTTCACAGCAACGGAATAAATAAAACAAAAAGACAACTTACAGAATGGGAGAAAATAGTTTCAAATGATGCAACTGACAAGGGCTTAATCTCTAAAATATGCAAGCAACTTATAAAACTCAACCACAAAAAACCCAACAACACAATGGAAAAATGGGCGAAAGACCTGAATAGAAAATTCTCCAAGGACAATATACAGATAGCCAACAAGCACATGAAAAAATGCTCAATATCCCTGATTATTAGAAAAATTCAAGTCAAAACTACCATGAGATACTACCTCACACCAGTCAGAATGACCGTCATTAATAAGTCCACAAACAACAAATGCTGGAGGGGGTGTGGAGAAAAGGGGACCCTCCTGCACTGTTGGTGGGAACTTAAGCTGGTACAACCACTATGGAGAACACTATGGAGGTACCTTAGAAAACTATACATCAAACTACCATATGATCCAGCAATCCCATTCTTGGGCATATATCCAGATAAAACTTTCCTTAAAAAAGACACATGTACCCGCATGGTCATTGCAGCACTATTCACAATAGCCAAGACATGGAAACAACCCAAATGTCCATCGACAGATGATTGGACTAGGAAGATGTGGTATATATACCCAATGGAATACTACTCAGCCATAAAAAAGAATAAGGCCATTTGCAGCAACATGGATGGAACTAGAGATTCCCATACTGAGTGAGGTAAGTCAGAAAGCAAAAGAAAAAAAAAAACATATAATATCACTTATATCTGGAGTCTAATACACAGCACAAATGAAACTTTTAACAGAAAAAATCATGGAAAATTATGGACTTGGAGAATAGACTTGTGATTGCCAAGGGGGAGGGGGAGGGAGTGTGATGGATTGGGAGCTTGGGGTTAGTGGATGCAAAGTATTGCTTTTGGAGTGGATTAGCAATGAGATCCTGCTGTTAAGCACTGAGAACTATGTCTAGTCACTTATGACGGAGCATGATAATGGGAGAAAAAATAATGTATATATGTATGTGTAATGGGATCACTATGTTGTACAGTAGGAGAAAAATTGTATTGGGGAAATAACAATAATAAAAAATAATTTAAAAACAATTTTACCATTTGCATTTCCACCAGAAATGAGAGCTCCCATTGTTCCACACGGTTGCCAGCATATGTGTTGTCAATGTTACACACATTCCAATAAGTGTGCATTAGTATGTCATTTTAATTTATATTTCTTGATGACGTATAATGTGGAGCATCTTCTTGTGTGATTGTCTTCTGCATATCTTATCTGTAAGGTTCCTGTCAGGTCTTTCCCTCATTTTTAATCAGATTGTTTGCCTTCTTACTATTGAGTTTTATGAGGGAGATATATATATATTTTGGATAACCGTTCTTTATGAGCTGTGTCTTTTGCAAATATTTTCTCCCAGTCAGTGGCTTGTGTTCTCGTTCTCTTTCATTTGTTATTCACAGAGCATAAATTTTTGATTTTAATGAAGTCCTGTTTATCAAGTATTTCTTTCATGGAACATGCCTTTGGTCCTGTATCTAAAAGTCATCGCTAAACACAAGTTTCCTCTTGTGTTATTTTTTGAGTTTTATAGTTTTGAATTTGACATTTTTAGGTATGTGATCCATTCTAGTTAATTTTTGTCAAGGCTGTAAATTCTATCTCTAGATTCTTTTATTTTTTTATTTTTTTATTTTTTTGTCATGTGGGTGTTGGTTTAGAATAATTTGTTGAAAAAGCTGTCTTTGCACTGCGTTTTTTCCTTGTTCTCCAATCAAGTAGACTTGGATTAGCATGCATTGTGGATGCTGTTTCGAGTATCTTAATTTTGTTGACTTCCTCTCAAGAGCTGCATATCATTTTGGTATGAAGTCAAGTTACTTGTAGATCAGCTTGGTCATTTCTTTTTTCTTTTTCGTCTTTTTAGGGCTGCACCTGTGGCACAGGGAGGTTCCCAGGCTAGGGGTCTAGTCGGAGCTGTTGCCTCCAGCCTACACCACAGCCACAGCAACGCCAGATCCAAGCCACATCTGCGACCTACACCACAGCTCATGGCAACGCCGGATCCTTAACCTACTGAGCAATGCCAGGGGTCGAACTTGTAACCTCATGGCTCCTAGTTGGATTTGTTTCTGCTATGCCATGACAGGAATCCATCTTGGTTATTTCTTGTGTTGAAGCTTCATAAAATGAGTCTAGAATAAGATTTCCTCTATGGTTTGTTTACTACTAAATCATTCCTTAATGGGAATTTTATTAAATGCCATGAGTATTTAAGAATTCTTCATATTGCTGGCTAAGAACTTGAATAGCTCCCAGTCCTATGTTTCCTAGGCATTGTTTGGTTTTTAGCTCATAACCAGCTGTTCCCCACTTGACTGGTCCTGTGTACCCTCTGGACAAATAAGTCTATCAGTATTCATATGAAGACTTAAATATACCCCACCACAGATTTTTTGGAGTAGTTTTGCTATTTTTTGTCCTTTGATAATTATACTCAAAAAATTCTAATCACTTCAAACCCGACAAGTTCAAATCTTTGTCTCTTCAACTCAGTAAGGTTACCATGCTCTGTTTTTCATTGCCTTCTCTACATCCAGATCTAGAAAACATCTCCAGGAGAAAAGTTAGGATATTCACAGACATCATCTCATTTGTGTCTCTTCTTTCATAGTTAACAGTCCTGCATAGCCTTGTGTTCAGTTACTGACAAGAACTGTTTAATATTTATTTTATAGTTATTTATGGCAGGAGAGCATCCGGTTCCTTATATATTATCCAAGCTAGAGGAGAAAGATACCTTAAGAAAAAAAATTACAGCTTTATTTCACATTTTTATTTTGTCTTAGGAATTTCCCATTCTTATAAATGCCATTCATATATATTTAGGCAAGAATATGAATGTGCCCATAATCTGCACTTAACAATTAGAAAAACGAAAACTGATATACATCTACCTGGTATGGATGGGTTTGATATTCAAATGAATAGTTTCAAAAGAACTAGCTTTACTTAGCATTTTATATTTAATGTGAAAAATAAAATCTGTAATCCACATAAATTTTTAAAAAATTTGTTCAAATAAGCCACTGATTCAAAGCGAAATAAGCAGTCCCCTACAGACACACACACACACCACACACACACACTTTTTTCTTTTTAAATTGTCAGATTTTTTTTTTTTTCTTTTCCAAGACCCAGTTATTTGTTAGGTAAAACTGAATGCCAACACCTTTTAAAACATGGTATTTTAAGCTGAAAAGTTAAGCTATGGGAGTTTGGGAAAACTTGCTTTAGAAATATAATTGCTTTCAAAAACATTTTCTAGGACTTGAATGTCACCAAAGGAATAAAAAATGAGGGGAAAAAGTAGACTGTGATCCTGGAAGCATTTGGGGAAGAAATTTTTTTCTAGTTTCAAGATATGCATTTCCTCCTTTTCTTAGGCCTTGGAATGTTTTTCCTTTTGTTTGGTAGCTGCCATTATAGAAGAACCAACATTTTGACTATTGGTATTAAATACAAAAAGAAAAAAAATGAATCCTGTTTAGCGATTGTTTCATTGATTCTATGCCTGTCCTTTAGCGTGCACTAGAATGGCAGGTGAGTCTGGCCTGTTAAATGCTGATGTGGTGTCAGGGGATTCTTGATCCAATTTTTCACTAGAACATAGTCTCTCATCTTAGTCTGACATTCTACTCCACTCGCCACTGTCAATGTCAGAGGAAGTGTCATTATTTGAACAATTGCATCTTCCAGAAGAAAAGACACTGTGTTTACTTTTAAGAATGTCAGCGGTTGTACATTTAGAAGCGTTTTCTGGGGTTAGCAGAAACATATTTGACTGGACTAAAAGCAAAACTCCTCGTCCATGCTGAGAATCACTGACTCAAAACTGGAAGGGTCTTTAAGAGGCCAACTAGCCTAGTCTCCTGCCTTCAAGTAAAAGAGAAGAGATTTTTTTTTTTTTCTGCTAGATTTTTAACATTCTCCAAGAGACACATTCTGCAATTACTTTAATTATTGTCTCAGGATTCAGAAATTCCAATTGTTTTTTGTATACTTCTGGTTTGCTTTCTTGTAATATGCATTACAACTAAAGAATATTTGTTAACAAACACATATGCAGTTGCTTTGATCTCTGATGGCAACGTTATGCGCACAAATCACATTCTTATGAAGTTGGTGGTGTTCTACTGCAGGGGTCAGCAAATCTTTTCTATACAGTCCCAGATGGTCTCTGTTGCAGCTGCATGTCTCCATTATACCATGAATACAGCCACAGATGATTATGGAAAGGAAGGAGTATGGCTGTGTTCCAATAAACGTTTATTTACAAAAGTGGCCATAGGTCAGGGTCTGAGGGGAGGCATCTGCTGACCTTTGTTCCATGGTTTTGACCAACTTACTGTTGAGAAGGGCAGTCACAAGGATGCCATCTTGAGAGCCCCGCAGTTATATAGCAAAATGTGCCTTGGACCCAGAATGTTTCCTTACAAAGAGGTAAGGAGCCCTCACACATGTGACAGGCATATCTTTTTGGTTGGGAATCTCTCTGTTCCAAACTTGTTCTGCAAATCATGTGTGACATAAGACAACCGGTCAACCCCACTGTTGTATCTCTTTCCAGTGGAGAAGGAATGGGGTCCTCTGTCTATAAACCAAAACAGCTATGTGTAGACCATTTCCCTACTATCAGGGTTTCAGGGAAAAACCCACTGGCCATGAGAGAGTCATGCTCACTATTGAAGGTGATCTCGTTCTGTCTCTTTGTGGGAATAAAGCATTGTTCCTTCCAAAGACTGTGTCATGTTTCTTAATGATCCCCAAACCTAGAAACCATGCTGGGACTCCTGCTTCTGGGGGCAGACATTGTTATGCTATTTGCTCTCTTCCACATGGTTGGCGGGACTCCTCCCCTGGAGGTGGTTACAGTGTGTCCCTGGACACTTATATTCTGTTAACTATTATTTGAAAGATATAATATTCTCTATAAAAATGCATCTTCTAAGTGTGGTATCAAGTTAAGCAATTGCTCTTCTCTAAACCTGTTATTGAACAGTCCTACAGCAAGGCTAAAAATTGTCAAGGTCTAATCTAGGCTAATTCAGAGTAGGGTCTGATTTCTCCTTGAGAATTCTTGGTTATTAGGTCAATACTTAAAAAAAACCAATTACATATTTGTTATGAAATAATTCTGGGATATTATACTACATCCCAGTACAATATTATATTGTTGAAGCTTTCCATTAAAACAACTGTGTATCAATTAAATTAAAAAATACATAAATATCCCAAAATTATTAAATAATGATAATATTCACAGCTAATGATATTTCCTGAAGTTATTTTTAGAAAGCATACTATTTTTTATTCTATCCTAATGAAAATTTAGCTATTATGTTTTTAAATTTCTACTATTATGAGAATATTCAAGCAAAGAAAAATTTCTGATAAGAATATTAGGATATTATTTGAATAAAAAGTATATATTTGCTTATATACATTTAATAATTTGGCAGGAAAATGTGTATCATTGTTTAGATTTAGATATCTTTCCTTCTGTTTTCTCTGAGAAGTAGTGAAGTTAGATTTTACAGTGAGCATTATAGAATTTAGATCTTTCAATTTTTGGAATTTTCATTAGTATTAGGTTCTTTTGATAAGATTTAATGTGGTTATCTTAGGAATATTTTCCATCTGAATCAATTTGTGAATTAATGAACTATTTTGAAAAAAATAAAATAGTGACAATATTTGTTGTTGAGAAGTAAGGTAATATTTTTAAAATATATTTAGAAATGCAACTGGATGTAATTAAAAAGATAATCAGGCAATTTATTGTTTTACATCAGGTCCTCTGTCTAAAATCCAATTAAGTTCCTCTTCATATGACAGGTAGAAATAAACATAATTCTGACAATATCTGTATTTTTATTTGCCTAATAAAAAGTAGACCCTTGGATTTCTTTTATTGACTCAAACAGTGGTAATCAGTATTTTTTGAAGCATGATAAATATTCTTATATGAGTGAGGATTAAATTTACTATGTATAATTCTAATAACACAGGAAACATTAATGAATCAGATAGTTCCAACTTTTATGGGTAGAGTGAAATAGAAGAGCTGGATCCTAAGGAATTAAGGATATGTTGGCATTACAGACTCTCAGGAAAGTCTGTTACTAGCCTTAGAAACTGAATCAGAATGAAGAAAAGAGATGGAAATTAGCTTTCTGTTTTAGCTTTGGTGCCCTCTATCAGGTTTTTTTAAACTCTATTCCTCATTTACATGTAGCCCTTTTATAGCTTACCAACCCCAGGCATACATTAAGAAAAGATCATTCTGAATGAGGGTCATGACCACATCTACAAATCTGTTTGACTAATTTGAATGAAGAACAGTCAAATCAGTCCAAAAACTAGACATCAGTCAAAAAATATTGTCAGTCAAAATAAAAGTTGTCAAGCATTTTTTCAAATGTAAAAGTGGAAAAGTGTTATTTGATTATGATTTTCCTTTTAGACTGACAGTCTTGCTTTTTTAAAATATCATTATAAAATCAGCTTTGCAGACATATACATACTTGCAATGTTAGTCACCAACTTTAAGTGTATAATTTAATCTGTGATTACAGGTATATCTCATTTTATTTTGCTTCAGAGATACTGTATTTTTTTTTTTTAAGCAAAATGGAGGCTTGGGGTAACCCTGTGTTGAGTCTATTGGCACCATTTTTTTAAATTTGCTTACTTCATTTCTGTGTCACATTTTGGTAATTCTTAAAATATTTCAAACATTTTCACTATCATTATCATCAGCAATAAGTGATCTTTGGTGTTACTACTACAAATGCTGAAGGCAGATGATAGCATTTTTTAACAAGGTATTTTTCAATTAAGGTGTGTACTTGCAAAAGACAATGCTACTGCACACTTAGTAGACTGCAATAGCTATTAACACTTTAATAGCTTAAACATAACTTTTATATGCACTGGGAAACTAAAATTGCAATATTCGCCTTACCAAGGTAGTCTAGAATCAAACCTGCTGTATATTTGAGATTGGCCTGTATCAGTAACCACCACTAAAATCCTAAGAGAAACGATTTTTATCATGCTTAAATTCCCCTTACATTCCTTTGCAGTCAATCTGCTATGCCATGCCCACTCCTGGCCACTGGTGATCTGTTTTCTTCACTCTTGCTTTGCATCTTCTAGTATTTCATATAAACAGAGTCATACAGAATGTAGTCTACTGTTTCTGGCTCTTTCACGTAGTTTGATTCGAGATTTATTCATGTTGTCAAATACTATAAAACCAACCGTACACTGCTATTATCTTGCTTTAAATAATTGTATTTTAACAAAAAATTATAAATTAAAAAATAATTTTTAATTTAATCATATACTGACCATTTCTGGTACTCTTTATCTCTGTATAGATTAAAATTTCCTTCTGGTACCAAATTCCTCCTCTCTGAAGAATTACTATTATTTTGTTATAATGCACATCTGTATGTCATGAATTCTCTCAGTTTATTTTCCTGCAAATTTTTATTTTGTCTTCATTTTGAATGGTATTTGTACTGGCCTAAGACTTCTTGATTGACAGATTTTTTTTTTGTTTTTTTAATCAGATCTTCAAAGGTTTTCCTTTATTGTCCTTTTGCTAGAAATTACTGCATATTTTCTAGCAAAAAGTCTGCTATAATTTTTTTTCCCTCTAAATATAGGCATCTTTTCCCTCTTCTGGTTGTTTGTAAGATTTTTCACCTATAACTGGTTTTCAGCAATTTGATTTTAATGTACCTTGTCATAGTTTTACTCAGGCTTATTCTGTTAGGTATTTGTTGCATGTAGGGGTCTGTGAATTGAGTTTTTCATCAAATTTGGAACATGGTTAGCCATTATTTCTTCAAGCATTTTTCTGCTTTTACTGCCTCATCCTTCTGGAACTCTAATTACAAGTATGATAGATACTTAATATTGCCCCACAGAATACTGATGCTCTGTACATTTTTTTCAGTCATTTGTCTGTCTTTCATTTTAGATTGTTGACATTACTATGTCTGCAAATTTACTCATTTTCTCTTCTGCAGTTTCTCATATACTTTTAGTGTCATCCAGCAAGTTTTTCATTTTAAACATTATACTTTTTAAATCTCAAGATGTTCTACTTTTGCCTTTTTCATTTAGTTCCTTTCTCTCTTCATGTGCACATATTTTCCTTCACCTAGTGGAGCAAATAGAAAATGCTTATAGTAGCTCCTTTAAGGCTTTTTTTTTTTTTTTTTTTTTTTTTTTTGCACTTTCTATTTCTCTTATTTCATGCTCTAATTTTTTTTAAGGCTGCACTTGCTGCATTTGGAAGTTACCAGGCTAGAGGTGGAATCTGAGCTGCAGCTGAAGCCTGTGCCACAGCAACACTGGCTCCAAGCCACATCTGTAAACTTCATTGCAGCTTGTGGCAATGCTGGATCCATAACCCACTGAGCGAGACCATGGATCAAACCCGCATTCTTGTGGATACTATGTCAGGTTCTTTTTTTCCTTTTTTTTGGTCTTTTTTTTGCTATTTCTTGGGCCGCTCCCGCGGCATATGGAGGTTCCCGGGCTAGGGGTCAAATCAGAGCTGTAGCCACTGGCCTAAGCCACAGCCACAGCAATGCTGGATCCGAGCCGCGTCTGCAACCTACACCACAGCTCACGGCAACGCCGGATCCTTAACCCACTGAGCAAGGGCAGGGACCGAACCTGCAACCTCATGGTTCCTAGTCGGATTCGTTAACCACTGCACCATGATGGGAACTCCTATGTCAGGTTCTTAACCCACTGAACCACAAAGGGAACTCCTCATGCTTTACTTTTTATGAATTATTTTTTTAATCTGGTTCTGAATCACATTTTTGTATATCTTTGTATATTTAGCGTAATTTGTCTCATTTTTGTTAGACATTGTGAATTGTCTCTTGCCACATTCCCTTACATAGAATCAGATTTTATTCAGGCATGGAATTACATTCCTTGAAATCAGATGGATGTTTTCAAGGCTTGCTTTTTAAATTGCATTAGGGCATATATAGAGTGATGTGTAGTCTTGGGCTAATTTAGCCCCACAACTAGGAAACGATTCTTCTGTGGATTTTAACTAATACTCCCTATTTTACAGCATCTTTTCTATCAGGCTGGTGGGAATATGAATTATTTTTATCCATGTTTCAGCCTCTGGAATTTTTCTGCAAGCTCCCTTCCATTGGTTCTTTCCTCAGGTAGTTCCTCTCATGTATTTGTATTTGATAGACCAATTGTCAAATGGGCACATTATCAAATGGGCATATGGGTTGTTTCCATGTCTTAGCTATCATAAATAGTCCTGCTATGAACATTGGGGTGCATGTATCTTTTGTATTAGAGTTTTCATCTTTTTTGGATACATGTCCAGGAATAGGTTCTGCTTCATATGATACAGTTCTATTTTTGTTTTTTTCTAAGGAACTGTTTTCTACAGAGAATGCATCTATTTACATTCCCACCAACAGTGTAGAAGGATTCCCGTTTCTCCACACCCTCTCCAGCATTTATTTGTAGACTTTTTGATTATGGCCATTCTGACTGATCTGAGGTGACACTTCATTGTGGTTTTGATTTGCATTTCTCCAATTTGCAGTGTTGAGCATTGTTTCATATGCCTGTTGGCCATCTGTATGTCTTCGGAGAAATGTCAGGTTTCTGTCCATTTTTTGATTGAAATGGTTGTTATTTTTTTGATATTGAGTTGTATGAGCAGTTTGTATATTTTTAGATACTAACCCCTTATCATTCATATCCTTTGCAAATATTTCCTCCCATTCTGTAGGTTGGGTTTTCATTTTGTTGGTGGTTCCCTTTGCTATGCCAAAGCTCTAAAGTTGATTAGGTTGCATTTGTTTATTTTTGCTTTTAATTTTTGGTAGTTCTATTGCTCATTTTGCAAGGAATCCTTATACTCTTGTCCATTGTGGTTGCACTAATGTACATTCCCATCAACAGAGCACAAACATTCATGAAGCCTAAAGCCCAAGAACAGCTCTCTGTTCAACCCAGAGCCCTCTTTCTGCATATCTCCCTCCTCAATAGTAGTCTCTCCTACACGTTTTAGCTGTTTGTCCTCCCAGATCTTCAACTTCTGACCTCTCAATAGAGTGGGACATCTGGACTTGGGCTTTGGGCACTTTGGGTTTCTTCTTTGAGCTGCTGTCTAGAAACTACTTCCAGTGAAATTGAAGGCTCACTGTATTTTTCTCTTCATTACCGATCACATTCATGAATTGCCTATTACTCAAGTTTGAAAAATGATCTCTTATCCACTTTTTCCAATTCTCTAGTTGCAGGAGGATAAATTTGGTCTCTTTTCATTTGGTGAGAAGTGGAAATCCAGATATGTTATTTTTTCACAATTATCTGTTAGGAATGATAGTATCAATTTGCTGGTACTGTCATCTTTCAAATATCTATCTGGAATTAACCCTTTCTTACCAACTTCACAGCTACTATCTCAATCCAAGCCACTGTCATCTCCCATTTGTATTGTTTCAATAGCTCCCTAACTCTTCTCATTGTTTCCATTTTCACCTCTTTAGAGTCATTTCTACACATTGATATCAAGGTGATCTTGTAATGTATATCAGGTTATGTCCCACATTTTCAACCCTCCAATTTATTCCTCTTACTTTAATAAAGTAAAGGGGTCTCATCCTGGCTTACAGGGCCATATATACTTTTACCTTTATGGCTTTATCTCCAACCTAATTCCCTAATGTACTTTCTATATGCTCTAACCACGCAGATCTCCTGGCTGTTCATTGAACAAAGCAAGGTTGTTTATATCTCAGGGTCTTTATACTTGCTATTCCCTCAATTCTGAATGTTCTTTCTTTGAGTAATCGTATAGAATATTCCTGCACTTCATCGCATATCTACTCAAGTGTCACTTCCTCAGAGAGGTTATTGCTGAGAACACTATCTGAAGTAGGACTGTCTCCTAATCTGAATGCACTCATCTTGCTTTATTGCACCTTCATAGCACCACTCACTCTGTAGCAAAGCATTATTGTTCTTTTACTTTTTAACATGTCTCTACTAGAATGTAGGTTTAAAAGTAATGAGAATTTTATTTTCACAGTCCAGCACATATTACAGAGTCCATCAATTCATTTTAATGACTAACCAATAGTTATGTAATGATTTTGAAAGCAAATTATTTCTTAATATTTAAAAATCACAGAATGTTATAGGAAATACAGTGCAGTCATACACATTTTTTCTTCAGGCTCCATAGAGGATGGATTCTCCAGACATGGGTTAAGTGGAAGCTCCTCTCTATTGGTTTCCAGATTCCCAATGAGTTTATATCTGCTTTGGTAGAATTATTAGTTTGGAGCCCAATAACTACCATGACTGCCTTTAGCATATTTTATTTACCTTCAAGAATCTAAATGAGATAACAGTGAAATGTCAGTGTTTGCATTTTTTAAAGTATCATATCTTAAATAATGTATTTTACAACAAACACCCCATTTAAAGGCAAGGTATATTATTTAGTAGAAACTCATTTAATTCGACTGTGTTTTCATCTTCCTTTCTCCCTCTTTCACCATCCCCCCCACACCTTCTTTCACCACATAGCCCTTGTGAAATCTTTGAGATATTTGGAGACAATGGGCTTGGGAAAAAAAAATCAGCATTTATATTCATCATCTAGATCATTATTCAGAGGTTTTCCACAGGGGTGTAGTTGCCTATGCTACCCCCCCAGCCCCCAGTTAGTGAAATGTTCTCTAAATGATCATTCTACCCTCATTTGAGAGCTTCAAGTATTCCCCCCAAACATATAAACACATTTTATAGTATATTTTTGAAAACCTATTATTTGAAATATTCATTAGACAGACTTCCTGGAAGATTCTCAAATGATTTTGAAGTCTTCTGAAACTTATCATAAAATGTTTGCCCTCTTAGCAATCAGAGTAGCAGCAGCAAGCATTGGCTTAAATGCTGTAGAGTTCACAGTACGCTGGATTTTAAACAGAAAATTGACAAGAATACCAAGCAAAACTTCCTCATTTTCATTGTTGCTTCAATAATTCAAAGTCTGCTTATAAATAACTTAGCTGTAACCTCTCTATCTGTCAAGATCTGGAAATATTGTCCTAACTTTCCTAGATCTATGATAGCGCCTCTCCTTTCCAACAATTTTCATGCATTACTCCAGTCTTATTTCCAGTGCCTTTCTTTGGCCACATGTTTCTGCATCCAAGAGTGTTGTCTAGTTTCCACCTGAAGAGACATCATAGAGATATGCAGCTTAGCCTCTTTTTCATTTTCTGTCAGAAACTTAATGAGAGGCTATACCTTAGTAACTTTACTGAAGTGGTTAGATGTTACAGGGAGCCACTGTATTGAAAATATTGCCCACACTCCTTCCACATGTGCCCTCCGCCATGACCGTCTTTGCGGGGGTGTCCAGTCCTCCTGCCTCCTATCCCTCTCTCTGGAAAGCATCCTCCCTCAGGCTGCGCTGACTGACCAAACACACTCTAAAATTCAATAAATAGTTTCTCCTTATTGTTATGACTAATTTGAGAATTTTATTACTTGTTTTTTTTTTCATTTTTTAACGTTTTTATTGAAGTAGAGTTGATTTACACTATTGTGATAATTTCTGCTGTACAACAAAGTGATTCAGTTATACATGTACACACAACCCTTCTCTTTCAGATTCTTTTTCCACACAGATTATTACAGAATATTGGGTAGAGTTCTCTGTGCTGTACAACAGGTCCCAGTTGGCCAACTGCTCCATATATTGCATTGCGCATTTGCCAACCCAAACTCTCAGTCCATCCCTTCTCCCAACCTATGCCCCTCGGTAACCATAAGCTTTTTTTTTTTCAAAGTATGTGAGTCTGTTTCTATTCTACAAATAAGTTCATTTGTATCCATTTTTTTTAATATTCTACAGATAAGTGATATCATATAATGTTTCTCTTTCACAATTTGACTAACTTCACTTTGTATGAAATCTCTAGGTCTTTTCATGTTGCTGCCAATGGCATTATTTCATTTTTATGGCTAAGTAACATTCCATTATATTTACATACCACATCTTCTTTATTCTTTCCTTGGTCAATGGACATTTGGGCTGTTTCCATGTCTTGGCTATTGTGAATAGTGCTGCAGTGAACATTAGGATGCATGCATCTTTTTGAATTATGATTTTCTTCAGATAGATGCCCAGGAGTGGGATTGCTGAAGCATATTACTTGTAATTCATAATTTTACTGACCAGCAGGCTTCTCTGGGTTGTGCCTACGTGTAATTTGACTAACTTAGCTAATCAGTTTAATTATTGATGAAGTCAGTTAAAAGCAGTCCTCCATTTCCCTTTCTGTGTAGTAGTTTTCTATGAGAGGCCACGGAGTTTACTTTCATATATTTTTGTACGTAAAAAGCACTCAGAGATTATCATCTGTTTGCTCAGTTCTTTCTTGTTCACTATTAGTCATTTAAAAAGTACTAATTGAAGATAGGAAGAAATAAGAGTACATATTTAAATGCTAAGTTCACTCTTTGTGGAATAAATTCACTCCTCTTGTGTACCTGGAAAAATGATGCTTACTCTTGACTATTTAGCTATTGGACAAATATTTCTATAAATAGTTCTATGACCTCTAGAAGCAGAATTGACTTCACTATGCTTTTTGTTGAACATATTTTTCCTCCTTAAAGAAATGATTAGCTCCATGAGAACCAGAGTTTGTGATTATATAGATTCAGAATCATGTATAATCTTCTCAGCAAATATCCACAGAATGAATGAATGAAAACAGTGTTCACACCCTTACACCATGCACAAAAATAAACTCCAAATGGCTGAAAGACTTCAATATACGACAGGACACCATCAAACTCCTAGAAGAAAACATAGGCAAAACACTCTCTGACATCAACATCATGAATATTTTCTCAGGTCAGTCTCCCAAAGCAATAGAAATTAGAGCAAAAATAAACCCATGGGACCTCATCAAACTGAAAAGCTTTTGCACAGCAAAGGAAAACAAAAAGAAAACAAAAAGACAACTTACAGAATGGGAGAAAATAGTTTCAAATGATGCAACTGACAAGGGCTTAATCTCTAGAATATATAAGCAACTTATACAACTCAACAGCCAAAAAACCAATCAATCAATGGAAAAATGGGTAAAAGACCTGAATAGACATTTCTCCAAAGAAGATATACAGATGGCCAACAAACACATGAAAAAATGCTCAACATCGTTGATTATAAGAGAAATGCAAATCAAAACTACCATGAGATACCACCTCACACCAGTCAGAATGGCCATTATTAATAAATCCACAAATAATAAGTGCTGGAGGGGCTGTGGAGAAAAGGGAACCCTCCTGCACTGCTGGTGGGAATGTAAACTGGTACAGCCACTATGGAGAACAGTTTGGAGATACCTTAGAAATCTATACATAGAACTTCCATATGACCCTGCAATCCCACTCTTGGGCATCTATCTGGACAAAGCTCTACTTAAAAGAGACACGTGCACCCGCATGTTCATTGCAGCACTATTCACAATAGCCAGGACATGGAAACAACCCAAATGTCCATCGACAGATGATTGGATTCGGAAGAGGTGGTATATATACACAATGGAATACTACTCAGCCGTAAAAAAGGATGACATCATGCCATTTGCAGCAACATGGATGGAACTAGAGACTCTCATACTGAGTGAAATGAGCCAGAAAGACAAAGGCAAATACCATATGATATCACTTATAACTGAAATCTAATATCCAGCACAAATGAACATCTCCTCAGAAAAGAAAATCATGGACTTGGAGAAGAGACTTGTGGCTGCCTGATGGGAGGGGGAGGGAGTGGGAGGGATCGGGAGCTTGGGCTTATCAGACACAACCTAGAATAGATTTACAAGGAGATCCTGCTGAATAGCATTGAGAACTATGTCTAGATACTCATGTTGCAACAGAAGAAAGGGTGGGGGAAAAACTGTAATTGCAATGTATACATGTAAGGATAACCTGACCCCCTTTCTGTACAGTGGGAAAATAAAAAAAATAAAAAAAAAACAGTGTTCAATATGTAACACAGAAGAGACAATGGGATACAAAAAGATAAATATTGGACATAATAATTGAAGAATGTTTCATTAGAAAAGACCCTGGAGTTAAGCACTGAAGATTAAATATGATAATAGTTAGATGGATAACAATCAGGGCATTCTGGGAAAAGCAGCATGACCGGGTAGAAAGATGAAAATTGGATTATCATGTGGAACATTAAGGAGACTGACTTGACCTGGTAGAAGCTACATATTGAAAAGTTTTAAGAAACAGGTTTGGACATGTTAGATGAGCTAGATTATCCAGAGCCATAAATTGATGGCAAAAAATGTCTAGGCTTAATGTAGTGGGCAATAGAGATCTACTAATAATATGATTCAATTCTTGCAAGTCTGCTCTTTTCTCAACCAGGAATAGGGCTGTCTTGAAAAATGAACTTAATTCTTTATTTTGACTGTTACTAGTAGCTTGGAATGGCTATAACTACCAGATGATATAAAATAGGGGATACCGCAAATGGTCTTATAACATGATCATTCACGTTTTCTCTCTAGTGCTTTTCTTGCAGTCTGACTCTGAATGCCTCTGCCTGCTGACTTGAACTGACGACATCACCTGCCTCTTCCACTTTTGCCAATACTAGGTCAGAGCCCAGAAGGAATGGGGCTTTGGAATTCACTGGCAGAGCTATAAGGATACTTCCAATGAGACAGAGAAAGCTTAAACTATGGTCCTGTGAGTGAGAAGAAAGGAGGGCTAGATAAGAGAGACAATTCAATGGAAGGACTTACAAGACATAAGGACAGTTGTAATGATAAAAAAACAACGGTACAACTGACTGTGGTGTAGGGTGAGAATTGATTGGAAGTGGGTGGGAGAGAGACCATGAGTTAGGATTTGTAGACAGACAGTTTAGGATGAAAACCTACCATCCAAGAAGAGTCATAAGTAATAATACAATAAATTGTAGAGAGTCCTCAGGAGAAGAGAACATGTTCAGGAAAAAGTGTAGGAGAAAAGGACACACACTTTTGCAGATGTGATAATTAAAGTTATTAGGATAGATGAGCTCTAATGGGGAGAATATAGATGGAGGAGAACACAGAACCCATTTTGGTGTTTTATCATCAAATATGTCCTTTCTTCTAAATAGGAGTAGATTCATTCCACATTGATTCCCTTAATTGAAACTTTTCTGTGAAAATATTTATAACCAAAACCACATAGAGGCTAGACCCTCTGTTAAAAGCCTAGGCACCATGAGAGAGAAAGAAGAAAATAAGTCCCCTGAGAGAGATTTTACTACAGAAATGGGAAGCCCCAGCCAATGCAAGTCCCTTTGACATTGAGAATAAGCTCTATTTTTCACACAGAAATCCATCATCAACCTGAATGCATTTGGGGATCTTGGAAAGCATAAGAATATATCTCCAAAAGAACATTTCCACAAAATTTTCCTTCTTATTGCCAAGGGGCTAAAGGTTACACACCAGAGGGAAAAGAAGAGACAGCCAGGAGACCATCTGTAGGGGGATTTTGTAAGACCAAGATATCTGCAGGCGTGAACCACAGAGAAATTGCCATCCCCATAACCCATGAGCAAGATCTCTTTGCTAAAGCAGGTAGCAATAGGCTTCAGCTGGCTTTTTGTGAGACTATAGTTTTTAAAGAAAGATACTGACATTGCCTGAGGCAAAGGAGCAGGACCTTGGCAAGTGTGCCTGCACTTCAAGGAACTCTCTCATGTGGTCTATGTAAGCCACCTTGTTCACAGAGAAAAAGCATGCCAACCCACACAACCCAAATCATGTGTAAGTTAAGGACACTTGTGGGCTATTTATTCATAGGGAACTGAAAAAGGAATTTAATAGCATGTCTTCTAATAAATAAATCATCCAAACAAAACTCTAAAAATAGCCGAATGTTAGAAACTTCACCTAGTAATATAAAATTCATTTCATTTCACCAGCATGGAATTCTTCAAGATAAATTATCAAATTCTACTTTATAGAAATGGTATAGTAGAGACATACAAATCACACATTTTTTTTTTCTAACCAGAAGAGACAAAATGGATTTTGCTACTGGTCACACATGGTAGGAAGCAAAGGACCCGATTTGCTAGAAAGTTTTTATCATAGGATTTGAGGGATGAAGAAGAACAATGACCCTTCAATATAACCACATTCTTTGGGGAGAGGGGTGGGTAACTATTAAAAGGAATACAAAGGAAATTGTTCCTAAAGTATTTAATCATTTCCAAATGACTCATTTTCCAATTTAAAAGACAACTTCCATTTCCCAAGTTTTACAGAATCCTAAAAGTCAGGAAAATTACAATTAGGTGACTTGTAGACTCGTGTTTTTTTTTACCACTGAAGAGCTGAATCAGAGTGATAAGAAGAAGAATGATACATGACAATCTAAGTAATCAATGAGACCCATTTTTCATTATAAGGGCAAGTCAGGTAAAATGTGGCTAAAAGTTTGATGATTAAATGGTAACTGTAATCCATTTAAAATGCATTGATGACTGCAATTTTTATGCAATAAAGATTCTCCCAATAAATATTTACTACTGAAGAAATATTGTAAAATATACAACATACATCCCGAGTTTATAAACCATATAAAATAAACTTATTTTTTCAAGTTTATAAAATATTATAAAATAATAATACAATGAACTCGTGTGTATCAACCGCTAAGTTTAAAACAATAGAGCACGGATTCCCAGTTTTCAATCCCTCATGTAAGGAGGTTGGAAGTTTTTGCTCCATTCTAACAATAAGTAAAATGCCAATAGAACCAAAACAAAACCAAACCAAACAAAAAACCCAACGACTTTTCTAAGATACATAAGAAGTGAAATCACAGGGCAAACCACTGGCTATGAAATTAAAGAGACATACAAATAGATATAGAGACTCAAACTTACCAAAGAAGAAATTCACAAGCTGAAATCTCCTGGAAATCAGTACTGGGGCAGGAAAGCTGGAACTGTAACAAATGAATTGCTGGAATTTCACAAAGGATAACTCTGAGAGTTAAAAACTCCAGGGGGACCCCCATAAGGAGGGACCCCGCCATACTTTTGTGAGTTTTACATCTAGTAACTCGACCACATTTCAAAGTATCTGAAGAAAAACTGAGGAAAAACTCTCTCACACTTTTACCAGGGTAAGGGAAAAGCAACCATCTTGCAAGATGCCAGAGCACTCTGTGCTTAACAAGGTCTGCCCTCAGGAGAAACCATTTAACCAAATCCTAACCAGCTGGGGCTTTGTTTGAGCCTACCTGACCTGGTGGAAGGAATATACTTAACACCAGCCAGCTGTAGACTTTCATGAGGGAGAATGGAAGTGGGTAACACCCAGCTAAGTAACCCCAGCTACTTAGTCATCCTATTCTACCTAAGGAGGGGGAAAAAAAATCTGAGAAGCATTGTTTAGTTCACAATACAGAAAATTAAAGTTGAAGGGAAGAATAAAGTTGGAGGACTGACATGGTCAGAATTCAAGAGCTGCAGTAATCAAAAGGATATGATATTGGGTGAAAAAATTAAGTAGATCAATAGAACAGAAAGAGAGCCCAGAAAGACTCTCATATAACTGGAGTCAACTGATCTTTAACCAAGGAGCAAAGATAATACAATGGATCAAAGACAGTCTCTTCAACAAATGATGCTAGAACAACTGGACATCCACATATACAAAAAAGATGACTTTAGACACAGACCTAACACCATACACAAAAAGTAGAGTGGATCACAGACCTAAAGGTAAGATGCAAAGCTATAAAACTCCCAGAAGACACCGTAATAGAAAACATAGATACCCTTGGGAATGGTGATGATTTTTTAGTTACAATACCAAAAGCATGTTCCAAGAAAGAAATAATGAATAATTAGTTTTCATTAAAATTAAAAACTACTACTATGCAAAAGTAAATGTCAAGAGAATGAGAAGACAAGCCACAGACTAGGATTAAATATTTGCAAAATACAGAGCTGATGAACAATTGTTATCCAAAACTTACAAAGAACTCTTAAAATTTAGGAATAAGAAAAAAAGCCAATTAAAAAATGGGCAAATGACCTCATCAGACACTTTACCACATAAGACAAAGAGATGACAAATAAGCTTATAAAAAAGTTGGTTTACATCAGAGTTCCCTCATGGCTCAGTGAGTTAAAGATCAGGTATCATCACTGCTGTGACTCTGGTTATAGCTATGGTGTGGGTTCAGTCCCTGGCCTGGGAAATTCTGCATGCTGAGGACGGTTCACATCATATATCATCAGGGAAATACACCTATTAGAATGCCCCAAATCTGGACCACTGACAACACAGATGCTGAAGGCTGTGGAACAACGGAAACTCTCATTCACTGCTGATTGAAATGCAAATCTTAACAACCACTTTGTGAGAGGTTTGGCAGTTTCTTACAAAAGGAAACATTCTTTCCGTATGAACTAGCAGAGCTAGCAGTCAGGCTTCTTGGTATCTGCCTAAAGAAGTTGAAAACATGTCCACACAAAAGACGTGGACATGGATGCTGTAGAAGTTTATTTTTAATTGGCAAAACTTGGAAGTAACCAAGATTTCCTTCAGTAGGTGATGGATAAACTGCAATACATCCAGATCATGAACTATTATTTATTGCTAAAAGAAATGAGCTAGCAAGCTTTAAAAAGACATGGAGGACCCCTAAAAACACATTACTAATTTTAAGAATCCAATCTGAAAAAGCTATCTTCTATATGATTTCTACAGTGCAAAATTCTGGAAATGCCAAAACTATGGAGGTAGTAAAAGGGTCAGTGGATACCAGGGTTTGGGGGGGGAAAGGGATGAGTAGGTAGAGCAAAGAGGATTTTTATGACAGTGAACCTACTTGGTATGATATTGCAAAGGTAGATGCATATCATTATACATTTATCCATACCTAAAGAATGTACAACACCAAGAGTGAACCTAAAGTATGGATTTGAGTGTAATGATGTGTCACTGTAGGCCCATCAAATGTACTACTCTGTTGAGGGATGTTGATAATAGGTGACTAGGCATATGTGGGGGCAAAGGAGTGTATGAGGAATCTCTGTACCTTCCTTTCAATTTTACTCTGAATCTAAAACTGCTCTAATACAAGAACAATTAAAGTCTTAGAAAAAATAGTGTTTGACCGGAACCTTAGAACCCTGTTCTGTGTCCTTCTCAGATCATATTCTCTTACTCTCTCATCACGGAAATAAACAAATAGCTTGAATTTTTGTGTTAATATTTTCCCTTACTCTTTTTAGTTTTGCCACTAAGTACCTAAATAATATATTGTTTTTATTTGCCAAGTTTTGGATTTTGCATAAGTAGAATCACTGTGTAAGAATACTTCAGCAACAGTTTCATTTAAAATTTTGTTTCTGAAATTCATTTTGTTGTTTTGTTTTTTTTAAATTTTATTTTGTTGTATTTTATTTTTATTACTCAAATGAATTTATCACATCTGTAGTTGTATAATGATCATAAAAATCCAATTTCACAGGATTTCCATCCCACAATCCAAGCACATCCCCCCACCCCCCAAACTGTCTGCTCCAGGGACCATAAGTTTTTCAATGTCTGTGAGTTAGCATCTGTTCTGCAAAGAAGTTCAGTCTGTCCTTTTTTCAGATTCCACATGTCAGTGAAAGCATTTGATGTTGGTGTCTCATTGTCTGACTGACTTCACTTAGCATGATAATTTCTAGGTCCATCCACGTTGCTATAAATGCTGATATTTTGTTCATTTTAATGGCTGAGTAATATTCCATTGTGTATATGGACCACATCTTCTTGACCCACTCCTCTGTCGATGGACATTCAGGTTGTTTCCATGTCTTGGCTATTGCAAAGAGTGCTGCAGTGAACACTGGGGTACATGTGTCGTTACGAGTCATGGTTTTCTCTGGATAGATGCCCAGGAGGGGGATTGCTGGATCAAATGATAGTTCTATTTTTAGTTTCTGAGGACTCTCCATACTGTTTTCCACAGTGGTTGCACCAATTTACAATCTCACCAACAGTGTACTAGTGTTCCTTTTTCTCCACACCCTCTCCAGCACTTATTGTTTGTAGACTTTTTGATGATGGCCATTCTGGCTGGTGTAAGGTTTTGATTTTGATTTTGATTATATAGTGGTTTTGATTTGCATTTCTCTAATAATGAGTGATGTTGAACATCTTTTCATGTGTTTTTTTGGCCATCTGTATGTCTTCTTTGGAGAACTGTCTGTTTAGATCTTCTGCCCATTTTTGGATGGGGTTGTTTGTTTTTTTGGTATGGAGCTGCAGAAGGTGTTTATAAATTTTGGAGATTAATCCCTTGTCAGTTGATTCACTTGCAAAGATTTTCTCCCATTCTGTGCGTTGTCTTTTTGTTTTGTTGAGGTTTTCTTTGCTGTGCAGAAACTTTTAAGTTTGATTAGGTCCCATGTTTTGGATGGTAAGTAGTTCATGCACTTTCATGCTTGCATTCATTCTATTGTATAAATGTACTAAAGTGTATTTATCCATTCTACTCTTGAACATTTGAGTTATTCCAATTTTGGGGTATATTAAAAAATGCCGCCACAACCATACTTGTACATATATTCTGGTATGCATTAGCACAGTCTTCTCTAGGACGAAAATGCTTTATTTTAGGATCTGTGTATGATCAACTTGATTATGTAATAACCAACAATATTCTAGATTAGTCATAAGAATTCATATTTCAGTTAACCACAGGTAAAAATTTCATTGCTTTGCATTTTCATTATCACTTGATACTGAGAGACATTTGAATAATTTTCCAACCTCATGGAGGTAAAATGGTCTCTGTGGTTTGCATTTGTACTTCCCTGATTGCTAATGTTATCATGTATTTGTAGAATATTTATTTAATGTTTTATCAACATAAATGATCCTCTGCTAATTTTCCTGTTATATTACTTGACAGTTGTTATTGATATGTAGAAGCTCTTTACATACTGTGGATACTATTCATTTATCAGATTGTATTTTCCAGTAGTTTGTTTTCTTTTCATCTCTTTATGATTATTTTATTGAAAAGCATTCTTCATTTTATTGTGTTCTTTTCTTACCACTGATATTGCTTATGGTTTTTTAAACCAATTTTGCTTTTTTGTTTTATTTTAGAAAATTTTGTGATGTCCATAAATTAAATAATATGAAAGCATTGTTTTCTAATGTTGGCCATGTTACGTTTTAATGTCAAGGTTATATTACCTCTTATACTGAGTTGGGGGTTGATCTCTGTATTTCTTTTTTCTGGAAGAGTTATTAAATGACTAAAATTATTTTTGAACATTTGTCTCAATATGTATGGGCTTGCCTCTCGAAAATTGTTGGTGGAAGTACAAAATACAATAACCCTATTGAAAAGCATTTTGAAGTATCTAACAATCTACACTACATATGTATATACATTTTGATTCAGCAATCCCCTTACTAGGACTTTATCCTTAAAATACACTTCTATAAATCACAATGACAGATGCACAAGATTATGTGTATAGTAAAATATTGGTAACAATACAAATTCCCATCTACAGGAGACTAATTGGATAAATTATGTTATATTTGCACATCTGTGTTGCTATGTGAATAAAATTCACTGTTTATGACTCTTGTGTGATTCTCCACTGTATTTATCTATCCTCACTTTCAATAATGAATGCAAAGACTGTATCAAACTCCCCATCATCACTAATAAAGCTGTAATCAGGCATAGTGTTAAAATATTTACAAATGTTACATCATAGGCTTTGTCCAATCAAAACAGTCACCAATCTTAGCACTGGATCGGATTCCTAGAAACACCTGGCTAGGTTCACCAAACAATTTAAGGACATTTCAGTATTCTAACAAGTGTGCCATACTAGTTTGTGATAGCTAAATTATGGCTTTAACTATGAGGAACATCTTTGCACATATATTCCCTACGTGAGGAGGTTTTTTGAGATATAAAACCTGGAATGGGATAGCCATGTCGTTTTTTATGGTATGCTCCATGGAATGTTTGCACCAGCTGACACTCCCATCAATGGTGGATTTTATGTCCATATCCTTTTCAGTACTTCTGAATCGAGACAAAGGTCAAGTGGTATGACCTGGTTCTAACTTACATGTCTTTGACTTCTAATAATCATGAGCATCTTTTGAGTTTCATTTCCTGTAAATTGTGATTTTTCACATTTTCCTGTTAAAATTTTTGTCTTCTTTGTTGATTATCAGGGATTTCTTATAAACTGGGTATTTGTACTTTGATGTTTTGATATTGCCAATATCTTCTTTATCATCTTTCCTTTTACTATGTCCTTCAGGGAAGAGAAATGTTTAATTTTTATATATTCAAATAATAATTCTTTTAAACCTTATTATTTACAAAGTAGTTGCTTAGATTTTCTTCTAGGTTTTGAGGCATGTGGTATGAATTTGTTTTATTCTACTTTGTAAAAATATCTGATTTGGAAGAAAATGATAACCCACAAAATATCTCAAAAATTCTCAGCTTAGTTAATGGTCATAATCTGTTTCTAATAATTTATTATGAAAAATGTCAAATATATAGAAAAATGAATAAATATTACAATGAATATTCATAATAGAGCCCATATTTAATAATTATAGACATTTTTGTCATATTTGCTTTAACTCCATCTGCATTTTCACTACTGAGTAAAACTGGAGATTTCCTAGACTCCCTCTTTCTCTTTAGATTATATACTATTCAGTAATAGAGTAAGAGCATTCTATTTAGATAACACTATAAAGAATCTTTTGTTTCTCTTTGCGGTCATATTACTAGTTTGAAATACAGTTAGGTTCATTTGTCTCAGCTTGTTCTCAATTTTTACATTTGTGTATGTTTTAAAAGTCAAAATAATGAAAAATAATAAATTAATGAGTTCTTTGATTCATTGCTACCCTGTCTACCTTGCAATTCCCTTCCACATAAGGGAACATTTTCATTTCTTTCTGATTTACTGTTCAATTGTTTATCACAAAAAAAGCAAATGTATATAGATATATACACATGCATGTTCTATTTTTAACCCCCAGTGTTGTAAAATATTCACTGCTCTGCACTTTTGATTTTTCCTTCTAAAAAGAGTGACAGGTATCACTCTGTATCAGCACGTAGAAATCATTTTCATTCTCCTTAATGGTCACATGATAATACATTGTGTCCATATTTTATCTAACCAAACATCTACTAATGGAAATTTGTATTATTTCATATTTTGTTTTATATTTGTAGAATTATATAGTCAGAGTAGATTTCTTAGGGGAGAAATTTTTGGTCTAATGACAAAGTTCTTTATGATATTGCGAACTCCACATAGTTGTAACTATTTGGGTTTTTTTTGTTTTGTTTTGTTATGTTTTGTCTTTTTGCCTCTTCTAGGGCTGCTCTCACAGCATATGGAGGTTCCCAGGCTAGGGGTTGAATCGGAGCTGTAGCCACAGCAACGCAGGATATGAGCTGCGTCTGTGACCTACACCACAGCTCAAGGTAACGCCGGATCCTTAACCCACTGAGCAAGGCCAGGGATCAAACCCTCAAACTCATGGTTCCTAGTCGGATTTGTTAACCACTGCGCCACGACGGGAACTCCAAGTTGTAACTATTTGTACTCTAACCAGCAGCATATGACAGTTCCTGGTTCTCTGCAGCCTCACTGTTAAACTTTTGGAGTTTTGCCAATCTGATAGATAAGAAACTATATCTCATCGTAGTTTTAATTGGTGTTTCTCTTATTACAAATGAGGATGATTATATTTTCATCTATTTAACGGTTCATATCTTTTGGGAACCACCTTTTCTATTCTGAGCCGATTTGGTAGGGCAGACATTCATTAAGTTAAGTGAATCTGCATATTCTCTTCCCTTTGCTGCAGTGATTGGTTCAGAGAAGGTCACCTGGCATGTATGGACCCAATAAAGTCAGGTCTAGAACATCACTGTGCTTTCTCTTGCATTCAGTAGGGTTGACTCATATTTCATTCATATTTTTTGTCACATGGGAATAAAATCATTACCTCCACTCTTGCATCATCAAAAAATATTCAATAAGCAAGTTATTCTTAAATACTACATTCCCCAGTAAATTTGAACAGCATGGAAACCAAGCAATAAATATATAATCTAAAGACTGACCAGAGGAATTCCTGCTGTGGCACAATGGATTAAGGATCCAGCATTGCCACAGAAGCAGCGTAGGTTGCAAATGTTTCTTGGATTTGATCACTGGCCTGGGAACTTTCATATGCCCTACCCCCTACACCTACCAAAAAAGGAAAGACTGACCACAGCAAAGAGATAAATTAAAATTGCGTCTGTGTGTTTTTACTCATATTTTTATTGTAAATGATAATCTCTGTTAGAGTGATTTAAAATATTTGCCTTTCCCATAGGTACTTGATTATGGAAATAATTACTTCTGCTAAATCTCTCCTATGAAATCTAAAATAAAATATCCAGACATGTTTTATTTACCATTCAGTAATAATCATTTCAAAGAATATTGAATATTTACTTAAAATGTATTTTTAAAATCAAAATATTTATTACAAAATGCTTAATATCTTTGTTGTGGATATTGACTTTTGTATTTTATGCCTTTATTTATCTGTCATGTGAAAATAAAACAATGGATGCAAAGTTTGGGCATTTTGATTAAAACTGAGTTAGACATTATGGAAAAAACTTGCATTCAGTGAAATTAAACTTATTGGAAAAGAGAGGTAGTGAGACCCTCAAAATCCAGGCAACTCTGTTTCCAGATCACTGACAGGCAATCTAAAAACCCTGAAAAGACTCTAATGCACCCTAAAGGATATATTAATTTCCAATAACTAAAGAAATGACACATCAGTAAGGACTAATTTTGCTGGCAGTCCCACTTAGCTTACTTTATATTTTGTTAATGTTATCTATGGTGTAAAATATTAATGTACCAAAAAATCACATATCAACTAATGGAATTTTTTTTAGTAGTTATCATTTTCCTATTTACTGATTCACCCATGAGCTACTTTGTGTTAAGAGAGAATAGTTACTTACTCTGTCTGCAGCAAAATAATCACTCAACAGTTTAAGCTTCTATTATTCTCATCATCATTAGGAACATGCACCACCTAAAAAGTCTATTGGTTACCGAAATTTAAATTGTGCATATTTAAGAGATTTTCAGAACACAATGCCAATGATCAATTAAATTAATACAATAAAAATAACACACATGAAATATGCTTATAATAATAATTATTATTAAGTATCGGGAATTTGGGAAGTGTCTGAATTTCTAAGGAAATATGAATCTGAATACAGATCATTTAATTCAATTTCACCAAACTTTTAAAAGTTTCCCAAATGTTCTGTGTAGTTATATTCCTAAACATAGAATATCTATCTTTATGCCAACATTTCTGAAGCAAACTTTTTAAGAAAAACACTTAAGTATATTTAGTAATTCAGCTTTCTTAGACATGCTTCAATAGTGCTGAGTTCTGTTAAATTAAATTACAAACTGTCTTGCACCTAGAAAAATGTACATGTCTAAAATTTCTTCACTCCTTTTTTTTAAAAGAATTGTAAACATTTCTTTTCTGAACATAAATGAAAAAATAGTACTTTTCCTTGGGGAGCTTATGGTCTAGATAAGATTTCTATACTATGTGAAGAATGCTCTGTAGCAATACCACAAGGTGTCATGAGAATAGAAGTGGTGAGAATGTATGTAGGCCTGTCTGAGTGGTACAGAGCAGAATCCTTGTTAGAAAAGATGGTGAGACAGGGAAAAGATGGAGAATGATAGGAGCAGAGAAACTCCCAGGCATAGGAGATGAGGGAGAATTTGGTATGATGCAACTGGACAATGGTCCTACAAGGTTGCAACATCAGCTTAAAGGGAGAGAGGACCAAAAAGAGATGAAACAGAAGACAAAGAGTCAGATCCCCAAAGACTTTGTATGCTAAGCAATTTTGAAGTTAGTATAATAGGTTTTTAGACGTGGGATGGTATATGGACTAGATCCCTGAAGCAGGTACATGAAAAACAGATTATGGGTGAGAAACACTTGAGAACTTGTAGTATTTCTTTTATATTGCTATTATGTAGTTGTATGTGATTTATAATCTTTGTAAGCTGATAGCAATCTTATATTCTTTTTATTAGATATATTAGTTACAAATGTATCCATCTCTTTCTAGACTAATCTCCTGAAAGAGACGGCTTGGCTCATCTTTCTGAGTAATAATGACCACCGTTCAAATAATTGCATTCTATTTTCTAGACAAAGTGTCAAAGGACTTTAAAAATGTGATCTCAATGATTCCTTGCAATAACATTAAGAGATTAACCAGGTATGTTTTGTCCTCTGTGTGTGTGTGTGTGTGTCGGTGAGGAATCTGAGTTTCAGAAAAATTGACAACCAATAGAAGCGTCTGTATCAGAGCAATAAACTGGCAAGAAACAGATGGCACACTCAAAGAGGGTAACTGAGGAGGGTTGAATGGAGAGCCGATTTACGAAGGTGGGCGGGGTTAAAGGAAACAAAGAGAAGCCGCTGAAGCACAGTGAGGTTAGCAGTGTGGGAAGCAGCCAGCACAGCAGGCCTGGGACTGCAAAGGGCCAGTGTGTTTATAGGAAGCTGCAGTGAGTACTGTTGCAGTAGGGGAGGACCACCTGGCAGGAGTTGAGGCTTTCAGTGCAGAAATGCCAGCAACCAACAAGAATAACCACTGTTCTCCTTTCTTCCATTAGCCTCTGGCTCATGGCACCCATTTTCCCAAATTAACCAGAAGCCAGAGAGCAAGCAAATCCACTGACCTCCAAGGCCGAGGAGTCCCTTAGAAGAGTTCTCAGTCGTTCTGCTTGCAGAGCTTGGTGCAGAGAATTTGGAGGATGGGTCTGTAGGAGCAATGGGAAAATGGGCAGCACAACCTAGGAGCAAGTAGACCTAAGACTCCCGCCCCAAAGCCCATGCACTTCTATCCGTGATGAAACCTCACCACTAAACCCAACACAGGATCTGTAGGCATGGCTTTTTCTTACTCCCTTCTGCCTTTCTGTTCTTTATTCAAATGCTACCTGGTCAGTGAAATCTTTTCCTGACCACTGTCACAAACATTGTAACCTCACCTGTGTTCCAGAACTCCTTATCCCTTTTCCACAGTCATATTTTTCCACACATTTTCTTTTTCTCTTGTGAGTATATTTTACCAGTTGATGTTTTTAATGTGCATCATCAATTCTTTCCACAACTAAAACGTATGAAAGCAGAGAACTCTCTCTGCTTTGTTCATTCTCTCTGCTTTCTTTGTTCATTGCTGTCTAACTCTAGGAACTAGAATAGTGTTTGGCACATAGTAAACAATGAATGAATGGATGGATGAAAGAATGAGTACAACTAAATACTCCTCAAAAATGTGTATTTTTGATGGATGGTATTTTAAATCTGGTGTGCACTGAATTCCTAAAAACAGAATTTGTAGTCTTTTTCTTACTTGCATTTTCCACCAGGTCTAATGGATTGTTCACTCATATGTAGATAGCTGATGCCTCAGAGAATGAGAGAGCAGAGTACACTCTTCTACTTCATTGTTTTTATTATTATGGATTAAAATGTTGCTCACCATTGCTGATCATTAGCCTTATATCAAATCAAATAAAACCATCAAAAAGTCCCCTATATATATACTTCTACAAAGAATCATAGAATTATGATTTAATGTTTCAAGCCGTGTCTCTAAGTTGTTACTTACACAACAGTATGTTGTTCTACTGCTTTTTTCCTATCTTGCAATTTCTCATATTTTACGTAATAAAAGGTGAACAACTTTCTAGTTGAGTCAATACAGATTGATTTCTCATAGATTGATTGAGATACAAACTACGTACCAAAAATCCATTCTTTTAAGATATAACCATAAATTAGTCTCACCTGCTTTTGAACTTTCTGTAATGAGAATCAAATCATATGTAGTCTTTAGTGATTCGCCTCTTTTAGTCAACATTATATTTATGAAACTCATCCATGTCATTTTGTATAGGCAGAGACAAAAACTGGTAGTTATATTTCTGTTCAATAGTCCATTGTAAGAATATACCACAATTCATTTATCCACCCTATTATTGATGAACACTTCGGTGATTTCCAGATTTGGGTTATATGAAGAAGACTTCTGTAATTATATTTGAGAATGCCTTTAATGAACATAGACATTCATTTCAACAATGTTCTTAAGAAGTGTTACCATGTACATCCCCCTGGGTTGTTTCACATCTTCACCATGTCATTTCAAAACGATCCATATAGGTTGATGTGCAGTGATAGCTGATTTTGGTTTTAATGTGCATTTCCCCAATAGGTAACAAAATTAAGCCTGTTTGACATTTAGATATCTTTTCTTTAAAAGTGCCTGCTTATGCCTTTTGAACACTAAAGAAAATGAATTGATCGTCTTTTTATTATTAATGTGTAGGAATCCCTTATCCTTAATATAAATCCTTTGTGCATATAAGGAGACAGACAGGAACATACACATATACATGTGCTTATTTATACACATATATTTCTATACTAATACACACATATGTATTCTCACCATGCAAGGCTTTGATGAACAAATTCCATTTATAGCAGCAGCTCTGTCATAGACAGAGGCAGAATTCCTTCTCCATTTTTCTGACTTGGCTTTTTGCACAATTTCTTCTTTGTTGCCTTCCCTATCTATTGTTATCCTATATTTAATGTATGTAACAGCCTCCATTTCATGTGGTAGATCTAAACACGGCTGTTACAACCTCTCCCATTCCAACAATCTTCTTAGAAAGTGACTTCACCTCTCTGCCCACTGAGAGGGATAAACTTTGTTGCCTCCCTCTTGAACCCGAAAGGCTCATGATCATGGTAGAAGTGATGTGGTGTAACGTGGAAGGCTAAGCCATGAAAGGCAGCGTAGCTTTTATCTGTTTCTCCTGAGATGTTTGCTCTTGAACATCAGCCGCCATTGTGCGAGGAGCCCCAGGTGAGCCCAGGTGGAGAGACCCCATGGAGAGTCCACGTGATGGTGTTCCAGCCGACAGTCCAACTGAGGTCTCAGCTGTCCGCCAGCATGACCACCAGCCAGGAGAGTGAGGCTGCCTTGAGACGGCTTTAACCTCTATCTGCTGAATTCTTAGCCTTCAAATCTTCTCTGGAATCCTAGGCATTGTGGAGCAGAGAAAATTTACTCCTTCTATGACTAGTCACATTCCAAATCTACATAATCTGTAAGCATCACAGAATGGCTGTTTTATGAAACTAAGTTCTGGTGTGATTTTTACCCAGAAATAGTAACAGAAGAAGAACTTTCTCTAATGACTTGCATTTAGTAGTATTGTGGGAGAAACTATCTGTATATCATAGTTATCAAATTTGACTAATTTCATATATATTAATTTTCGCCCCTGTATGTCCATCTATTCATCTCTCCCATTCAGCTAAGTGGCAAGTTTGTCAGAGGAGATGTTTAGCAATAGTGACAGTTATGGCCAGTGAAGTGTCATCTCACCTTAGAGGTCATTTTTCTCAGGAGAAGACTGGGAGAAGACTTATATGACAGACAGTTCAACTTTCGTGGACAGTCCAGTACAAAGCACACACTTTAACTTAAAAAATAAGAGTTCATTAGATCATTTAAAAATGTAATTCTGGAGTTCCCGTTATGGCACAGTGGTTAACGAATCCGACTAGCGGCCATGAGGATGTGGGTTCAATCCCTGGCCTTGCTCAGTGGGTTAAGGATCCGGCGTTGCCGTGAGCTGTAGTGTAGGTTGCAGACACGGCTCAGATCCCATGTTCCTGTGGCTCTGGTGGAGGCTGGTGGCTACAGTTCTGATTCGACCCCTAGCATGGGAACCTCCATATGCCGCAGGAAGTGGCCCTAGAAAAGGCAAAAGGACAAAAAAAAAAAAAAAAAGTAATTCTGTACTATAGGTTATATGTAGGTTAACTCTTCTCACTAGCTGACCCCAGCATGGACGTTGACAGTAGACTACCTGTTATTAACAAACAGAAGCCAAAATGTACACTGGTGCCAATACCACAGAAGTCTATTTCAGGCTTCTATAACTATTCTGGTGGTAATTATACCAAAGGAGTGATACTCTTCCATGTGGTCATTCAGGCACCCGGATTGCAAGAGGTTCTATAATTTTTAACACAGGCATCACACAGTGCAAGCAGAGATGATTATGGGGAGAAACCCCAAGGGAGGATTTTACAGGTCAAATGGGTCTGAAAGTGGCACACATTGCTTCTGGTCACACTCTGTTGGTCAGAACTCAATAATATGAGCACATTTCACTGCAAGAGAAACTAGAATGTAATTGCATAACCAGGAAGAAGCAGCAGACTTGGATTTCAGTGAGCAACAGTTTGTCATAAACACAAATTAATTTCAGTGTATTAATTGATTGTCACTCTTTAGAAAATTAAAATACAATTTAAGTGCCATATAGCAGTTCTTCTGGTGTTTTCTTTCACGTATTGGCTCGCTAATAGCCTTAGTTAAAGTCTGAACTGATTTCTACTCCTAACCACACCCTTTTCAGGATGTAAAACTGAGAACGTTTCTTTAATCAGATTCTCTCATAGCATATAAAGATAATTTTAAATGTGCTTGCAGTAAAGAAAGGCATAGGTTCTCTGGACTTGAGTGGCCATTCCCCGGTTGACTAGTTAGCTAAGGGATTACACTGACAGGACATTTAATCTCTATCTTTCTCCACTGCATAGTCTTTATGGATTGGAAAAAATCTCTTCATATTTCTTTTTTGTCCTTTTGCTATATTCAGACTCTTTACCAGGAAACTCTTTTGGGCACAGTCAGCACAGAGCATATCTGGGTTGGATTAAAAAAAAAAAAAACACAAAAAGAACCCCCAAGAAAACAGAAAGATTAACAGGAATTTCCAAATACCAGTGATACAGAGCAAAGTAAAAAACTCTAGTGACTTAAAAAAAAAAGGTATATTGTTTCAGTTTTTTGTATTAACGGTAAACTGCTTCTAAACTATGTGCACTTAAAATATAGTCTAAATGGGGCAAATAAAAATTTATAGATATTATGATATCCTCCCAAAGTTTTGATATATTGTTATCCTATGACAATCAGACTTTGAAAACTAGTAGCATACGAAAAGCAAATTACCAAACAGACCTGTCCCCAGGCAACCTTGGGTCTCTGCCTCATTTTTAGCATCATTCACCTAGCATTCTGTTGAGTTTAATTACTGGATAATTTGAAGTCAAAACTTAAGACTTTCATCCAGAATATCACAGGCATGAAAAGCACCATAATTTTCATGTTTATTTCTCTTTAATAACATTGTTTTCATCCTGTCATGCTGATGTTTAATAAGAGTAGCACTAAATTATATTGCTTAGTAAAATATTGCTTTTCTTTCTCCCCCAAATTTTACATATATATAGTATTATTTTAATAACTCTGAAATCAAATCGAGTTTTTTAAAATAAAAAGCCATAGTTTTCAAATACCCTGCATACAGTATTTATTTTGAATGGGCTTTTCTCTTAAATTGATGTCAAAGATGTCCATTAAAATCGGAAATATGAGAAAATTCTCTTTTTGATTTGGGACTATTTAAAGGGCTTTTACTTTGAGCAAAAATAACCACATCGAATAAAAATCACATTTTGAATGTCTGAATAAAGCTGACTTATTTGCAGCTAAATTCAAAACCTGAAGTAACGACATAAATTACTTTCAGTTTAAAAGTGAGCTAAATTCAGAGTTTCTGATGCATATTTTAATAATACAAGTTTGCAACTTTAACGAGGACTGCATTTGCCTTTAAGTGCACATGATCGTGAAAGCTTAATATTAAAAAAAAAAAAAACTTTTGTCTAGCAAAAGTGATTTGAAGATGTTTTGCTCCATGCATGTGAACTCAGCAGGTGATTCTTGCCTATCTTTGATGTCAAACAGCACAAAACTTCAGTGAGTAGTAGCTTCAGAAATGCAATAGACATAGCTGAGTCTTCATACGAAGCTCATGCTTGAACTACATCAGAAGAACTGACATCTATTATGGTGAGCAAAGACAAGTGTTTGAAAAGAGATTCAAACAGAAGTGTCAGAATTTACAGTGCATAGTTTTATATAAGTTGATTTTAACCAAGCATATCTCTATGAACTCTGCAGGATAGAAAGGAAATTTCAAAAGGCAGAGAAATTGTTGTCATCTAAGGGCATGGAATGTTTTAATAGCTTAAGGAAGAACATTTCTGAAAGGTGATGTGGTGATCCATTTACTTTGACTGAGTAATAAGGCTTGTCATTGGGATAGTGCAGTTTTTAACCCTTAGAACAATGGAAATATATGTGAAACAGGGAGCATAAAGGGACACTTAAAAACCCAGAAGAAACTTGCAGCCCATTTTAAAGTTTCCATCTCTAGTTACAGAGACTTACTGGAAGTTTTCTGCATATCATCTAGCCGCTGAAGAGAAAGCAAATGAGCAGCAACAAACAAATAACACCCCTTTTTAGAATTTGTGAGTCATATTGACTTAAAGAAAAATAAGGCAGAGAAAATTCAGTGGGTTTTCCAAATTGGTGCTTTTCAAAACTAAACAAGCATTAGCAATGTTTGTTATGTTTCTTCATGTGTGCTTATTTTATTCCCAACAATGCACAAGCTTTGGTCAGGTTATTGAAAGAAAAAAACGAAACAGTCCATGGGTTTGTGTTTGTGAGTGTGAGTGTATATGTGCACCGTGTTTCTGGGCAGAGTGGGATAAACGTTAAGAGCCCTCAACTGCAGAGAGTTTTTTGTTTTTTTTTTTTTTTTTGTAAATCGTGTCCTAAGGACTTAATCACAGCAGTCCTCCTAAAACTCTCCCCTAAGGGATCTAGTGTCACAAACTAACTTAATTGTGTTTCTAGTACTGCTTCTCCACCCCCGCACCCAAACACATTTAAACAAAAGCAAAACTCTTAGGCTAAAGCACAGAAATGCAATTCCTATGCAGCAATTTCCAGCTTGTAATCAACATTTAGCAGTGTGAGATCTACCTCTTCTTAACCTACAATTAGCACAATTAATGCACCACATGCCAAACCACTTGTTTAGTTATTATATTCTAATGTTTGCTTTTAACAACAAAATTTCCCTCCCTAGATTAGCTGCTGGAGCCTCCCCCAAGGACAGTCTGGCTAGTCAAATTCAAATTTGTCACTCCCTTGAGCACTCATCTCGGTTCTTTTGGATTTAATTACTGAATTTATTATCCTGCATTTAACCAAATAATTTCTCCTTCTAAAATGGTTTAGACCTTCAGAAAGGAATGAGTTGCTTACTGTGTTTGTCATAAGCAGGAGTTGGGGGGGGGGGAGTTAGTTGAGGACAAACCTTGTAGCCCAGGGCTCTTTCTTTCACTTATTATAAAATATACCTAATGCAAGTTAAGCCTCAAGAAAGTAAATTAGCAAATTTAGCATTTTAAGCATATTCTTTCTCCAAAGCCTGGGCATAGTACTGTGGGGAACAACAACAACAAAAGGCATAATAGTAGCACAGTGACCATCATTCGTGGAACTGTTAATGAATTTGCTCCTTGCATCCCGTTGGTACCTTTTTATTTCCTTCATATGATCTACGAAATCCAAATTTGTTTACTTTTTACTTGTTTAACGTCTCCCCCTCTCACTTATAAATTTCAAGAAGGTAGGGATCTTACTAGTCCTCTTGACTCATCCATCTCCAATACCCAGCAGAATGCTTGATCCGCAGTAGTCAGTAACTTGTAGAATAATTTACTGAATGTGTCAAGTGCTTTATATGCATAGCTCGTCTAATTTTTACAGTCCACTTTATTTTTGTGGTTTTACAAATGTGGAAACTGAGTCTTGGATGGGTTAAGGTTTTTGTTGGAGGCATAATTTAAACACAGGTGCCCCGTTTCACAACATTGTCAGTTCAGGGTTCATACTAGGTTTCTATTGCTGGAGGATGGTCTTGAAGGAATGATGCCAGGGAGGTACAATCAGAGAGGTAGAGATGCACATAAATAAGTTACAGAAGATAGACCACAAACTGATGCAACAGAAGTACAAATATCTGTTTATGAATCAGGAGAAGATTAATTTTAACTAAAAAATGCCTTTCAAACTCTAGGTTTAAACTCTAGGTTTAAAAGGCATGCTTGATTGAATGTATTTTATTTGGTTCTTTAAAAATATCTACTGCACAGCTTCTCTATGTATATAATTCACTGTGGACATGTTTCTTAATGTTTTTGAATGGTGTATGTATGACCACTGATTTAAAATCCTATCTGTTAATTCTCATATATGAGTTATCTCAGATTCAGTCTTCACGGAATAACTTTTCTTCTGCAAGTGGATCATATTTTTCTATTTTTCTTGTTTTGGGATTATATCCTGGTCCCTGTAAGGGTATGTTTTGGAGACTCTGGATTTGACTGTACTCCACTGAAGAGTATTGATATATTTTTGTCTGTTTTTTTAGGCAATTAATTTGGTTGCCTTGAAACTGCAAACTCAATATCTCGGGCAGCAGCTCAGATTTCAGCTCTGTTCCTTCGGATTTAGTTTGGATTCCTTGATTCTTCCCAGTGAGTAAATTATTTGGGGTTCAGCCAGAGGTATCAGCTGAACCGACACAGAGGATTTGGGGCTCTTGGCCTCCAGCTCTTTCTTTTCCTGATTCCTCCGCACATTTTAGTGGCTGTGGTTGCCCTAAATTCTGTATTCTGGTTCTTCAAACCATAACAACTGTGGATTTTCTGTCAGAGTTTTAGCACCTGCCTAGTACAACTAGAGCCTGTGTTCTGGCTGCAAGTTGTAAAAATAAAAAAACTCCCTGAGTGCTATTCCTCATGTGTCAACCCTTCAGATACTTCCTGCTTTTGGTTTCTTTTCGGTGCCTTCAGGTAATGATCTGTTTATTTTTTTAAACATCTTGTCCAAAATTAATAGTTATTATCTATAAAAGTGTTAGTTTGAAAGGCTTGCTTGCCCTTCAAAAGACAAGGAACCTCTCTGAGAAGAAAGCTTTAAAGGACCTTGATAATGTTTGTGATGGACAAAAATGGGGCCCAGGAAGGAATGCAGAAGTGGGCTTTTATATCAAAGGAACTGTATGTAAAATTGTAGTGAGAATAAAAACATGTCGAGTTTGTAGTACCGTGAGTAGGTTAGTGTAGGTGTTTGTTTATTTATGTGCCTATATGGGAGAATGTGAATAGTGGGTCAGTTACATGGAAAAGGAAGATAAAAAATTAACATTTTAGCAGTTCCCTTCGTGCCTCAGTGGTTAATGTACCTGACTAGGATCCATGGGGATGAGGGTTCGATCCCTAGCCTTGCTCAGTGGGTTAAAGATCCCGTGTTGCCATCAGCTATGTGGTGTAGGACGCAGATGCAGCTCAGGTCCCGCGTTGCTGCGACTGTGGCATAGGCTGGCAACTGTAGTTCTGATTCGATCCCCTCCTGAGAACTTCAATACGCTGCAGATGTGGCCCTAAAAAAAGAAAAAAAAAATTAGTTTCCCAAGTAAAGAGTTTGGACTCTAATCTTTTGCCAGTGTGAAGCCATAGAAGGGTTTTGGGCACAATAGAAAGATGATCCCATTATCATGGATAATTAGTACAGAGGATGGTTCCAGAGGATAGGGTGAAAATAATGGCACTGACTATCAAGGAACCCTTCTAGGAGGTGATTGCAGTAATCCTACAAAAGGCCAGAATGGAGGCAGTTGCAGCATAAATCCGTTTGAATTGAGCTAATATAAAATTCAGAATATCTTTCCATGCATATGCTGTGTAATAGTTTAGAAGACATCTAAAATGATGTCTTGTCCACTCAGGAATCTGGTTGTTAGACTAGTTTAGTTGGTATTCAATTGGTTATAAAATATCTATGAGTTGTGATTTCAATATGTAACTGAAAATCACTAAACTCCTTTGCAAATTTAAACATTAAATGTACTTTGTCGTTGTCAATTAATTAGCATTAGACTTGGGGAGGAGGAGACCAAGAAGAAACGAGAATTTGCAAATTTCTTAGCACATGTTAGGCACATGAACTTCAGTGACTCTTGGAACCTGAGGAATAGTGATTTCTATTTCCATTTTATAGATGTGGAAATTGAGAGGCACAGAAGTTAGAAGCAACTTTTCTGAGGTCACACAGCCACTTAATAGGCTAATGTATTAAACAATATATTAAGTCCAAGCCTATCTGATTCTAATGTTTATTCTATTTGCAACATGACTCTACTTTTAAAAGTGACAGTGAATGTAGCCGACAAGCTATAACTATTTTTAGAAGCAACTTCCATATCTCCTCTTTTTTCGTCTCCTCTGATGAATTATAGAGATATTATTTCAACCATAGGTATCGATTCCCTGAAACTGCAACAGAAAGATGATTTTGTAGGAAATGGCTGTTCAATTTGTTTTCCCCCCTCTGGAATAAAAGCTGGTAGAATAAATTCTTAGTGGACTAAAGTGTGAAGGGACAAACACCGTGATTAGCAGTAAAATTTCACGACCTAGTGTGAGTAATCTTTATTCAGGTAAACCAATTGCTCTGATTCTTTTCATGGATTGAGAAGGATAACTAGGACTCCCCTGAAAAAAAACTAGCAATTTTTTTTAGTGTTTTTAAGGTTTTATTTCCATATAGATAAAGCACAAAGTTACAAATCATTTAGTTCCTCATAAAGCCTTCAATTATTAAATGTGCCTAAACGATCCTTCAAGACACACCCTAAATATAAACTTAGGCTTCCTTGTCATGACTTCAGTATTTGACTGCCCATCCTTTTACTGACATTTTCATTGATCACTGGTTGTATTTAAGGTGGGTTGTGTGCATGAGAAAGAGATGGCCCTATAATCTTTCTACAGCAGAAGATACAGGGATCATGGGAAGAAGAAACATCACCTGTGACTTATGAAAGAACTGACTGAATCTGGTGGATGGTGGATTTGCTATAATTAAAGGCTCGATTTCTCAACTTTTCCGCTTGCTCAAAATTATTTTCCCAAGGAAAACTGAAACTGGAAACACTGGCCATTTTCCTATGGAGATTCATTACAATTAGCTGCTTTAACAGCACATAAACAAATTCAGATTTTAGTCATTTCTAGTAGCAGATACAATCCATGAAAAAATATTAGTGTCAGAAGAATTAGACTGTCATCGAGGTGGGGAGGTCGTGTACGTAGGTGGTTATAAATAGCACACTGAATAGAGCTGGTTGAGAAAATGTTTGTGAGGGGCACTTTGATGTGGGCCCTGGACACCTGAGAAGAGGGAAAAATTGAAATTGGAAAGATTAGTCAAAACCTGAGCACAACCTCTAGCTAATAGCTGACTTCTATCTTTTTCCTCAAATGCTCTTGCTTATGTGTAAGCATTACTGTGGGCAATTTTGTTTTGAAAACTAAGCCCTGCAGACCAACTAGAGACTGGGCTCAAAATGTTTAGAAAAAAAAAAAAAAGCTGGAGATTTCACACCTACCATTATAAATATATATATATACTATATTCATAGTTTTAGAAACGCTCCTCTAGGCACCTGGGAGTATAACCCTGTCAATGTTCCAGTTTCAACAAAACTTAGATACATTCAATAAATTTGTGAAGGTTTGAAGGTTGTTCTCCAAGTAATGGAAAATTATATGTTGAATCAAGCATGCCGAGTTCTTTTTAGTTGGCCTTTTATTTTGGGAAAAGCTAATTAAATTTTACTTGTAGCAAGTGTTTTGGTTATATTTTAAATAAATAAATGTACAATCAAGCATCCTATATTCAGAAAGAACTATTTGGGGATATTATAATACTAAGCTTGTCCTGAAACTATATGATTTTCTCTTTCTGGCTAATGGGTGCTTAATTCTTGGATCAGCAAATGCAAACATCTGCATGTTTTTCTCTAGCCATCCCCCTTCTGCACTATAATTTGGCACTACAACTAGTAACCACCTCCATGATGACTTCACCAAGTTAATTAGCAACTAATGCATGCCTAAACCAGAGAGTCATAAAATAAATTAACCAACTCAATGCTCACAAGAATGTTTTACTGTCAATTTCTCATCGATGAGGAAACTAACAGGGAAATTAGATGAACTGTCCAAAGTCACACAGCAGGAAGAAGATGTATATGCAAATACAGGTAGGTCTAATTTTAGAATCCCTAATCTTTCTACTACATGCCACTCCCTAGGTATAGGTAAACATGTCCCATAAAAAGTGGAATGAACATAACTTTCATTGAAATAATCAATATATGTAGATGTAGATGAATTATAGATATATAATTTATATTTATATATAAAAAGTCTTTTTAATTTTAGACTTAATATCATCAACTGAGACCACTTAAACTGATTGGTCACTAGAGTACTGAAGAACTCTAGACCAGAGAAGGTAAGCTATGTCACAGCTCGCATCATGTCCAGGATGATTTTGTCAAAAGGCACCCATACTCATTCACAGCAACATCACAGGAGTCAAGGTGAACCAGTCCCGGTGGGAATTGAGAAAACAAATAAAAACAAATGTCTTTGTTCTATGATGCAAATGAAGGTTATTTTCCTGGAAACAAATTTATCCAACAGTTTAATATAGGGTTTTTTTTTTCTGATACTAGAAGTCGGATGTAATGAATAACTGTGATTTTTCTTACTCTTCAAGAACACAACACCCCTTACATCGAAACTCATCTATCTACCCATTAAAGAAAATTGGTTAGTGAACCTGCTTTTACCAAAGGAAGAAAGGGAGTGAACTTGAACTCTAACAAGTACTGTGTTTATATGAATTCTATAAAACTTATGGCCATTTTACTAAGCAGTCTAAAATGAAAGATAAAAAACCTTTACCAAGTGAAGATAACTTTATTACATGAAATGTGTATTCATGAAAAGCCAATATACTCCATCTGATATTTTCTAAAATGATGACTAAAAAAATTCTCAAAGAGTGAAGTAATGGTTTGAAAACTGTTTAGTTGCAAGACCCTCAAAGAAATGTTAACTAGATTTCCAGTATATAAAACAGACTCAAGTGAAGAGTCTGTGGTTAAAATGTGAAATGTGAAACAACTCTACAGGACCTTAGGCCAATCTGAGACATGGATGGAAAATCTTGAGATAGAACATAGGAAGAATTTTTGAACAAATAGCAAATAAGTCTTTTTAATGATAGCAAGAAGATGAATTTTTTTAAAAAGACAGGGGAAAAAAAGGTCAAGTTAGAAATAAGATTTACTTGACAGTGGATTAAAGCTTATTTTTAATTATTACTTTAAATTTTCCAACAGCAGTTTAACATAATTTTAAAATATATGCCTAGGCAATAACTACAGATTTAATCTACTTAGGCTGCCCTTAGCACTACACTTAAATCTGCCCATGACAATAGATAATACTCTTATATGTAAAGAGAAATTGTGCAATGCATTTGGTACTCAACCAACTGGAAAAGGGCCTTGATTTAAAAACTTGAAAGCCAAGTGTGTTCTCTATCAAAATTACAAACTACTGTTCTGATATATTATTGGGTCATTTCACCAGCAGTGGACCACAGATAGACGCTTTATTAAAAAATGGTGGCATGCTTTAAATGCCCAGTAATGTATGTTTAATTGCAATGGAATGTCTATAAAAGTCCATGTGACATCTACACGAAGATCAAAATAATTAATTATAATCAGCATTAACTAAATGGATACAGAATAAATTACGAAGAAAGGGATGTTCTAAAGAAAAAAAATACATGTAGAAAACGTCAATCAGTGATAATAGTGGGTTTATCTTTAAAGGAAATCAATCGACTCTGATTTTAGATAGAATTCTTTTAAAAGTGTGCATTTTTTATCAGTTGCCTAAAATTCCAGCTCACCAAAGTACATGAAAGAGAATATACATTCATTCATTTATTCATTAACTCAGCAAATATTTATTTAATATTTGTAAGGTACCAGACATTGTGATATTAAAATATTCTACTTAGCTGCAAGTTGCTCATAAACAGTTCAGAGATGTACATAAATGATGTAATTGTAATTCAGTGTATAAGAATTATTATCATCATAGTTATATACAGAAGAAGAGAGCAGTCATTTCTACAGGGCAGGAGGTAAATTAGGGAGGTTGCGAGAAATACAGAAACATTCTTCAAAGAGAGGAAATCCTTAACAGGTCCCTAAAGAATGAGTGACAATTTACAGTCATAAAAAGTAGAAGATTATTCCAGGAAGGAAGTAGAGCATTGCAGTGTCACAAGGTGTGGAAAAAGAGTGTCTTCAGAAAACTCTGCCCTGTCCATCTCGAAGAGTAAATTTTGGGAGGATAGTGTAAAAGATGAGGGAAGCAGAGGCCTTTCGAGTCCGGCTGAGTCATTTGGACAAGTGGGCCCTGGGAAAAGACTGAAGGGTTCAAAGCAGGTGAGTAACACAATCTGTTTTACATTTTTAAAATGCCACTGTGTTAACAATGGTGAACATCCATGACTGCTATGTTTACAGTAAATATCAGCGAACATTAGAAGAGAGTCAGGGTTAAAGAGAGACCATCAATAGAAAGTCACAATAGCCCAGAAGATGAGGTCCTCAGTTACGACAGCAGCAGGGGAGAACAAGAGAAGGGTAGGAGCTCCAGGATGAACAGGGACGTGAGGCTGAAGTGGGGAGGGAGATGGAGGCTGTGGACTATGTAGGGTGACTCCTGTGTTTTTGACTTGATGGCTTGTTAGATCATGGTATCGTTTACTAAAATAAGAAATACAGGGAAAGAAAGTTCTAGGAGGAAATAATGAGTTCAGCGTTGGACATCTGAAATTGATGTGCCTCCAAGAAATACATGAAAAGAGCTCATACATCAGTTGCATATGTAATTGTGGGGCTCAGGATAAAAGGGCAGAATCAGAATTTTTGCATTAATTACATTATGTCCATGCTTTGAAATATTTGATTCACACACATAGATTACATAGATATCTGTTAGACTGTAGTGGTTCTTTTTTTTTTTTTGGTGTTTTTAGGGCCCTACCTATGGCATATGGAAGTTCCCAGGCTATGGTCAAAGCGGAGCTGCAGCTGCCAGCCTCAGCCGCAGCCACTCGGAATCTGAGCCACATCTGCAACCTATACCACAGCTCTTGGCAGCACTGGATCCATAATGCACTAAGCGAGGATTAAACCCATGTCCTCATGGATACTAGTCACATTCGTTACTGCTGAGCCATAATGGGAACTCCCTAGACTGTAATATTTTGAATGGGTAAATTATGCCACTATAGAGAAGGTTGCAAGAAACACCTGTGGCCAAGTTTCATAGGTATAGCCGAGAACTACAAATATGACAAGCACAAATTTGAGGTGATATATTCCTGGGCTCATAGGCATGGACAAATGCCTAACAATAAATGAAAATACATCAAGTCAAAGGTCAGCCATTTACCCCTTTTACATTCATTCGCATATCCATTCCCTTATTTCCATTGTTCAGGTACTATTTCAGGTGCTGGGAAAACAGTAACAAACAAGACAAAGTCCCAAGTTCCTCATGGAGCTCACAGTGGTCAAGATTCACCCTAAATGCGTGCACAAATAACACACAGCTTCATTCCAGATAGTAATAAACACAATGAAGCAAAAGAAAGCAGGGTAAAGAAACAGAGTGTGAAGAGTGGCATTTTGAAAAAGGTGTTCAGCGAAGCATTCTTTGTTGAAGGGAAGGAAGGAGGGAATCCTGAAAAAACATGGGAGAAAAACGCTCAGGTCAGAAGGACTAGTAAATTCAAAGACCTTGGGACAAGTAGCTTTCCTCATTGAAGAAAGAAAGTACAGCCTTGACCGGAGAGGAGTGAAGGAAGTTCAAAATGTGATATGGAGCTGGAGAATTTGCTGGAGTAGACAGTGGAGAGGTGCAGTGGGGGCAGAGAGCAAATGGGTATTATTTTGGTCTAAGGATAATCTGGATCCACTGGATGATTATGAGCAGAGAGTGAGACTATCTGGTTTCTGTTTTTAAAAGTCAACTCTAGATGCTATGGAGAATCACGGCTGCAGTGTTACCAGGAGCAAGTTTGGAAGCACAGAGACCGTTGGGAAGTTACAACAATAGTCCAGGGGACAGACAGTTAAGGTTGGGCCTGGCTGATGGTCTTGGAGTTGATGAGCAACACTCAGATTTAAGAGACATGTTGGAAGCAGAGCATTGAAATCTGCTGATGCACTGGAAGGTATCTGCCTCAAAAAGCTATTGATCAAAAATAACCCAGTCACTTTGCTGTACACCTGAAACTAATACAACATTAAAAATCAGCTATACTTCAATTTTTTAAATGCTAAAAAATAATATTTGAAAAAATTCTATGGCAAATAGTATTTGTTAAAAAGTTGACAATATTTTTTATTAGAATGTAGTTGATTTACAAGGCTGTGTCAATTTCTGCTGTACAGCATAGTGACCTAGTCATATAGATAGATAGATACATTCTTTTTCTCATACTATTTTCCACTGTGTTATACCCCAAGAGATTGGACATATATCCCTGTGCTGTACAGTATGACCTCATTACTTATCCATTCTAAACGTAATAGTTAGAATCTTCCAAACTCAGAGTCCATCCCACTTCTTTTTTCTTTTTTTGGCTTTTTAGGGTCACACTTGTGGCATATGGAAGTTCCCAGGCTATGGGTCGAATTGGAGGTGTAGCCTCCAGCCTACGCCACAGCCATAGCAATGCAGGATCTGCGCCGTGTTTGCAACCTACACCACAGCTCATGGCAATGCCAGACCCTTAAGCCATTGAGCAAGGCCAGGGATTGAACCTGCATCCTCATGGATACTAATCAGGTTCATTTCTCTGAGCCACAAAGGGAATTCCCCATCTTCTTTTCCCCTCCTGCCTGCCAACCACAAGTCTGCTCTCCATGTCTGTGATCTGTTTCTGTTTCGTAGATAGGACCATTTGTGCCATGACATTACTTTTGACTCAGTCGTTTGTCTGATTTTACCAAAATATTCTGATGAACCAACGTATTTAAATAGGTTTTTGAATTTGCATTCTTAATTTGGGATTTTGTTCTTAATAAGGAACGATCCTTTCTTAATGCATGTGTAGGGCTGCTATGAGTGTGGTTGTATTTAAATAAAACATAGTTTTTCAAAAAATCCCCACAGAGAAGAGGGAAGATAAGACATAATGCTGATCTCTCTCTCTGATACTTGCCTTGTTTTCATCATGTTTCTAAATACGTGAAAAAGACGCACAATAATACCTACAAAGTTTGGTAGGGAACTGGGATACCAAATATGAAGAGCAATACGAAAGTGTCATTTGTGAAATACTACGCGGTATGATGGATGGCTGTGAAGAGGATTTTCATATATCTACAAACTAAAGTTTATTAGACCTGTTCATTTTCAGAATGAAGAAATGTTTGTGTGTGTGTGTGTGTGTGTGTGTGTATGTAAAGCACTCATTTGAAGGCCAGTGAGTTCCTCTCTGCAGCATAGACCAGATGAGCAGATGAGTCTTATGGAAAGAAGTTTTAAATTCATGAAAATTGGAGTTTACTCAGGAAATACCGCTAGCGTTTTAATGAAAGTGCCACGCGTGCCCCTTCTGAAATCTAACACTTGGAAGGAACCTTCCCACATCTGTGGCAAATGCAGACTTTGCTGCCTTAAGGGCTTGGCATTTTCAGATAAAAAAGAATCAATGTCATTATACAGTATCTCTCTAGAGCATCGTAATTATTCTGCATGCATACAATATTTATTTAAAACTTAAAATTAAACTTCAAGAGGTGGTCATTTGAAAGCTGGCAGTGAGTGAACGGATCCTGTATTCATGAAAAAGAGAATATTTCTTCTAAAAGTTGAGAAATAGATCAAAACGGTCTTTCCAGTAACTGGCACTTTAGTCATATGGATGCTTTTTATGTGTCAGATTTATTAATCAAGAAGGTCCATGGGAACGAGAGAAGGAAATCTTGAGGATGTGACTGTCGGTTTTTGATATGTCAGGTATAATTTTGTAGCTGTGATTTTTGGATCGCAGTACACACACAGTATTGTACTGATGTTTGTGTATCTCTTTATACTCATCATTTGTGATGACTGGAAAAGAAGATAAGGCGGAGATGTTTTGATACAGGATTGAAACTTGAAACTACAGTCCTTCAATTTGAACGGTATTCCTGTTTCATCTTTCTTTTCATGTTACCTTTTTAACTTTTGCCACTGATGTAAAAGGAAAAAAAAAAAAAAGAAAATTTGAAAAGATGCCAGGTGTTGGTTCTTATCTGGGTGAAGGATCACAGAAGTAGAGGATAAAATATAGTTTGTAGTTTGTCACAGCGGCAGACTTATGAAGATCTAACACTTGTCAACAACAACTGTTTGTCCTCCTACGGTCATCACAGAGTTATTAAGACAGTGACATCTCTTCATAGTTGGTACATTTTGCCAGGATTGTAGTCTATAATGTTCCAATTAGTGTAACAGGGTGTATTCTGCCGGGATGAACACGGTCTCCTTTAATTGCTTTTCGCTGCTTCCTAAAATAAAAGAGTACTGTGGTGGCACAAACACATCGGTCACTGTGAAATTCAGAATGGTGTGCTCCCTTTTAAGTCATCAAAAATAACATGGAAACAGGCATTTCTAAAAGCTGAGGCAAAGCAGTTTATTTTTACAGCGTTTGAACTGAGAATGCAACAAAACTGTAAAGTAAAAGAACTAAGCCAAAATTTTTTTTGGGGGGGGTTATGATTTTATTCCACTTGCCACTTGGTTATTAACCAGTTTGATGTTTTTCTCTATTGGTTTTTATGAATAGACTAGCTGCTTGTGTGTAACTGTTTACTCTTTTTTTTTTTTCCCCATTTCAACTCCTGTAGGCATCCAGTCCCTACTGAATACCTAACAGTCCATATTCAATTCAGATTCATGAGGTCTAGAGCCAACAGTGCCTATCACAGTTTGCAGTGTTCTTTGCAGCATTTTTTGAAGCTCCTTTCAGCTTACGGTCTTTTAGCCATAACTGCCTTCAGTAGCAACATAAGGTCCTAAAAAGTCTGAGCGCCTGGGAGAAATTTAGACTCACCATGTGGGCAAAAATGAACAGAAATCAAAAAATAGTAAAAAAAAAAAAAAAAAAAAAATTGAACAAGAATGTCTTGGGTAGAGATGTGAAACCATAAAATATAAAGACATAAAGTTTTAGGTGAATAATACACCCCTCTAATCCCTTCAGGGATTTCATGTGGTCTTGATTTTTAAAGTGAGATTTGTATTTCTATATATGCCAAACAAAAATCACTTGAGGAAACCAAGTTAAACATATAAAATCTTGCTCATATAAACTAATAAAATGACATCACATTTATGAAGAGCCCTTTACAAATTGTGACCTAATTTATGTACCTATTGTAATTGCAAGTAAGTCGGAATTTGTCCAGGATGTTCTACTTACTGTCAAGTTCCCAGAAATTTTAAAATAAATAAATAAATAAATAAAATACCAACCAGTCAAAAGATAAAGGTAACAACTTAAACTAACCAGTTAATTGGACTGAAGTGGAAAGAACTCAGTATAATTTTCTCAACCTGCTCCTTCCTATTAGTATTTATAATTTTACCTGTGTTCAACTTTCTGAGAACAAAAAATGCATGTAGTACTAAAAGGCTTACAATCCACAATCCAATAGTACTTACTATGACCCCTAATTATTCTGTTCTGGGAAGACAACCATTTTCAGTGCGTTTAAGGTGCTTCTTCTGAAACTCATACATATTATATATCCTACATACATATCATATATATGTGAATACCAGAATATATATATTCCCATATTCATTTCTATCTCCATATATAATATATATCCATTTATTAATTTTTAATTACTGAAATAGTATATTGTTGTTTTGTTTTGAAAGTGTAGACTTTCTTTCTTATGATCTCTTCCAGGCACTTGATATAGTTAAATTATAATTTTCTGATTAAGGTAACAGAGTTTACACAATGATTGTTACACACATATTTTTCACTTCCGGGCCAAAAAAAAGACTTGTGATTTCAATTCTTTTCTAACAAAGTTTTTTGTTTTTCCTGGAATTCATATTGCATCATTATTTCATTGCTTCTTTTTCTGCCACTACTTTTACATTTGGTTAAGTAGTTTTTAAAATAAATTTATTAAAATAAATATTCCAAAAATATGTTAGAGATCTGTTAGTGTTGTTTCTAAGTGCTGAAACACACAAAGACAATAAGCAGTTTTACCCTCTACTCCTGTCCCCCCACTGGCCCTCCACCTCTCCCTCTAATCTATATTCTTTCTAGGTGGTGCGTAGCTGACACGTTGGTCTCTACTTCTGCTGGTTTTCTGTACTTGAACCTTTGATTCCTAGGTCTTCTTTCTTGATTTTTTTCTTTTGTATTTCTAAAGAATATCTGCTAGTATCTCTGTAAGAAAAGGTGCATAGGAAACACATTTATTTTAGATATTGAACACCTAAGGATATCGTATTTTATCCTCACATATGATTGATAACTTTGAAAACTCTTCATAACAAAATTTTGTAGGCATCAAGTCACAGTCTCCTGGAAATCAGGGTTGCTCTTAATAATTTCAGTACAATTTCTTATTCTTAAGCATTTCTCCATGACTTGCTTCTACTTAAAAATTCTTAGAATCTTTTTTATTCCTATTTTTCTGAAAGTTCCTAATAATCTGCTATGTTGAGCATCTTCTCCACTGTGCTTGGCCCTCACTAGGCTCTCTTCATTTGGAGACAGGATTTTCTGTTCTGTAGAAAGCTTCCAAATGGATTTTGATAATTTTGTCACTTCTATTTTCTATAGGAAATTATGAAACTCTGTAAGATGTTTTAACCCTGATTTTTATTCTCTATTTAAAACTTATCCTCTATTTTTCCTCTCTGTACTGTTTGTCTTACTTTTCCCTTCTAAGCATTTCCTTGGTACTGTCTTCTATATCTTCTGAGACTATTTTCCAGTAGTCATGTTTTAAATTCTAATAGTCCTTGTTCTCTAATTATTCCTTTTCATAATAATACCCTATTGCTCATAGGTATACTATCTCTTCTCATCAATCATGATAATAATAATAGTTTATATGATTTTTTTAAATTTTTTTTTTGGCTTATATTGTCTCCATTTTCTCCCAATTTATTCTCCTTATTTGTGCCACTCTTTATTTCACATTGGAGACTTTCCTCAAATATTTGACCTTCCTTGGCTATTCATTCAAACTAAAGAGGACAAGTATTTATAAATTGAAAAAGAAAAACTGGGGGACATCTCTCGGCATATGGGAAAGATTTTCAACAAGGGTATTTATATGAGGTTTTTTTTTCTTTTTTTTTCTTTCTTTTTTTTTTTTTTTTTTGTCTTTTAGGGTTACGCCTGCGGCATATGCAAGTTCCCAGGGCAGGGGCTGAATAAGAGGTGCAGCTGCTGGCCTAGCCATAGCTACAGCAACACCAGATCCTAGTCGTGTCTGGGGCCCTACATCACAGTTCACAGCAATGCTGGATCCTTAACCCCCTGAGCTGGGCCAGGAATGGAACCCATGTCCTCATGGATACTAGTCAGGTTCCTTACTGCTGAGCCATGCTGTGAACTCTGAGAGGATCTTTAAATGTCATAGTCCATGAGTCTATTTACTGGAGTTGTTTATTTCCTCCAGAAAGACATGTCTATATCTCTTGAGGGTGGGTATAAGATTGGTTACAGGCATGACATTCTGGGGGGACTGGGGAAGAGAGCTGGGGTGGTTTATAATGCATTTCATGCACCCTCTGCATTATCTTTACCCTCCAAAGAGTCTGATGTCCTGGACTCTAACATTCTGCTGCTTTTCCCCACTGTGCCAGAGACTAAAGCTCTGGTATTGGAGGGTATGGTCATTAGGAGAAGTAGCCTGGAGGTACACCACATGTATCCCCTTGTTCTCTAAACACTGAAGCAAGCCCACTTCTCATAGTTCCTTGCCTGATAATGGGCTTCAAAAGCTTTGGTAGGCACTTTATTAAGTAAAAGGCTTTAGTTGTCTCAAAATTATTCTTTTTTCATAAGATAATTGGAATTGCATTCGAGGTAAAACTTTATTCAAAGCTTTGTGGCTGACCAGGTGCATTAAAAGAAATACTTTTCTTTCACCTACTAATTTTGTAATTTTGTTAAAGAAAGGAGGACTTTAGTTTTTTGAGTGAGTTTTTCTCCCTATAATATCCCATGCTGCTTATTGCTCTTGTTACTATTCTCCCATATAGGCTGTAGGTTTTTTTTTTTTTTTTCTTTTTTCCACCCCAGGGGCCTCACAATAGATTTGCCAAATTGTAATTATCATGGAAAATCTTTTTGTTCTGACAAATAAAACCTACATGGTTTATTTTATCCCATTTTCTGGAGCTACCTACTTTAGTCTAAGTTTTCAAAAGTAATCACCAGTCTTTTTGAATCTTGGAAGTGTATTTCTTTAGACCTTGTAATGTGCATAGTGTAAAACCACTTACAGTTATGTTAATTTTTTCTTAGAAATACTATTTCAAATAATCACGCAGAGGAAAAAAGTGAAAATGACTATTTATATCAACTGAGGACCTCAATGAGAGTGGTTAAAGTGTTGAGAAATAGGAAATATAAAGGAAAATTTAAGCAAAGGAACAGGATTATGTAGCCAAGAGAAAGGTCTAACAGTACCACAGTTCAAGAACAGTATAGAAAAATAATGACCCACGCTTCTCTAGATGAAGAAAAGACATAAGAAGAGGAATTAAGCTTAAAGTGAAATGTGGAAATTATGAAACTTTTTATGATGCTCCAACCCTGACTTTCACCAACACTCTAATAAAAGGGAATGAATATATAGGTGAAGGCAAACTTGATACTTGGGTTAAAAAGACATCCCTATGTCTAAGTTACTGTTTAGGACCTGAGGATTTCCCCCACCCTGAGGACATAACTGCTTTCATTTATTCAGGAGAGTGAAATTCAGAATAAAGTATAAAAAGGAGTAATTCAATCGGTTTGATAAAAGTATTTAGTCAACACTTATCTCTGCCTTTAACAATACAAGAAAAAACCTAGGAAAACAAAACAAGGTATTGTGCCTATTCGTTGTGTGAGGGACCCTCTGAAGGCTGAACATAGATGATGTAGGTTCAGAGACCCCCATCACTGTATCTCTTGTCCTCTTGTGTTTACCTGTTAAACTTAGTGACTTCTACAGGGAAACACTGGTTTTCAGTTGAGTTCCCATGTATGCCAGGGCCTTCTTCAGTATCCCCTCTTCCAAATACACAGAGCTGTTTGGCTCCACCAGGATAACTGTATACCAGAGCAAAGGCCGCCTTGGCTTTTCTAGTGCTCCTCACAAACCTTTTATTCCTGAAATCTAACTTAAAGCTGTAGAGTTTTTTTACTTTGCTTTCCCATATGCACATATGTAACTCACCCACTTAAAGAATACAGATCAGTGATTTTTAGTAAGCTCACAGAATTTCACAACCATCACCATAATCTTTTAGAACATTCTATAATTCAAAAAAGAAACCCAGGAGTTCCCGCTGTGGTGCAGTGGGTTAAGAATCCAACTGCAGTGGTTCAGTTTGCTCTGGAGGCCCAGGTTTGATCCCTGGCCTGGCTCAGTGGATTAAAGGATCTGCGTTGACATAACTGTGGCATAAGTTGGCGCTGTGCTCAGATTTAACCCCTGTCCTGAGAACTTCCATATGCCGTGGGTGCAACAATTTAAAAAAAAAAGAAGAAGAAACCCAATAGTTTCTCTCTTTTCCCATCTTTTCTAAGTAGTCTAAAGAAGTTTTCATGAAGTCCTTTGGTTTCATCACAAATAATTGTATTTTTCCAGAAGTATCAACTTTTAAAAAAGTGTGCACATTCTTTCAAGCTGGCAACATGAACTTGGCAAGAAATATAATTAATAAAAGATCTAAATTTATACTTTTGGTAGCTTCACGTCTATCACAGAGTACAACCAAAACTCCTTCCACTGCACAGATTAGAGAGAGGGCTGTTATGTAAAAGATGCAACTGTAATATCTAAACATTTGCCTATTTAAATATAATCAGATTAGTATTAAATGGAGTCAAAGCAAATTCAAAAGTAGATTCAGATAAGAGGATGGGTGACTTGTTCTGTTTTTTCTCCAAGTAGAGTGGTAAAGTGAGAGGCGGGTCCATTTGGCCCTCTTCTTTCACATTCTGCTAGGATACAGCTGCTGTAACAAACACACCCAGAAACCCAGTGGCTCAGACAGAACAGTCCTGAAGGAGGGGGACTGTCCAAAGAGGTTACACACGTCTATGTTAAGAATTCATCCAGGAGCCAGGTGTTTTCCATCCTTGTGCTCCAGCATCACCTAGGGGACTCAGCAAACCTGGTCGTTATGGTTTGACTTGTGTCCCTCTCAAAATTCCTATGTTGAAGCCTCACCCGCTCCCCCTCCCAATGTGAAAGTATTTGGAACTAAGGCCTATAAGGAAGTAATAAAGGTTAAATGAAAGGGGGCCTTAATCCCATGGGCTCTTATAAAAAGAAGAAGAGACACCAGAGCCCCCTCTTTGTCTGTGCACACAGATGGGCCGTGTGGAGGACACAGTGAGAGAGCAGCTATCTGCAAACCAGGGAGAGAGGCCTCATCAGAAACCCAACCTTATGGCATCTTGCTCTAGAACTTATAGCTTCTCAAATTGTGAGAAAATATATTTCTGTTGTTTAAGGCATCCACCTTGTGGTACTTTGTTATGGCAGCTCTACAGACCAATTCCCTAGATTACTAGTACCATATCCTCGTTCTTACGCACAGCAAGGAGAAAAGAGACATGGTGAGGAATAAGAAGCTTCCTTTAAAGGGTCTGATATAGTGATGACAAACATTATCTCTGCTCACTGTCCAGAATTTAGATACACGGGCACACCTAACTATAAGGAGTATGGGAAAGTATCTATCGGGTTGACACAATCTCTGCTTTCACTCTGTGTGTGTGTGCATGTGTGTGAGCGTGAACACGCACTCACACATATGTGTGTGTAACCAGAAGGGGGAAATAGATACTGGATGACTTAGTAGTCTCTGTAACAAAGCATCTTCCTCCCAGTTTTGGCAAATCTTTCTAGATACCTCTTGGTTACTCAACAGCTTCCCAACAAATGAACATAGATTTGGCCTGTTGGCATTACCCCATGCTTGGAACTTTGATGTTTAATCCAATTTAAAAAAAAAAAAAAAACTTTTTCCAATTCTGTTTCTTTCCTTAGCTCTATGTTCTTAGAGAGTTCTGATGTTACTAACTCATTCTAAAATATTTATGGGTGGTTAAGTGTACGGTTCTGGGTGGTGGTGCTTAGAGATATGCAAGCCCATAATCATGGGATAGTTTGTGTCTCTGTTTTCAAGCAGAAGAATTAGTTTCTGTCTCTAGCAGGTTATGCAGTTGAGGAGTGAAAGAGGAAGGGAAGTCAGAGCATCAGAGTGAATAATGCTTTCTCTCCCCATGCCTGTATTCCTTGCTTTGAAAGCTGCTCTCTATGTATTGTCAGCGACTGGCCCAAGGTCCAGGGACCCACCTTGGAACAGCTGATTCACTTGTAACATTGCCCTGATCTCAGATAACCTCAGACTGTGTTGACTCCCTGCCTGCCTGTCCATGTGTTGTGATTCTTTAATAGTTATTGCACTCCTAGTGGACAAGAGAAAACATCTAGCACATAGCAGATGTGAAGAAGGAGAGGACCTTCAGAACTGATCATTTTAAATACAAAGCATAACACTCTTGAGGGTCACGTCTCAGGACCACCTAACACAAACTATTTGGATAATGAAATTCAGATGGTACTTTTTTCCTCTAATGGGTCTTCTTGGATACAAGCCAAATGGATTAAAGTTGTACCAAATTTGATCATGTACCAGGAGGTATTATCATTCAGCTTTAAGTATACAATTCAGCTTATGCATCTCTAGCAGGAGAGCCAGAATTAATTTAATTTTATGAGAGTCAAGGGGTAACTGTAGCATATGTGTGTGAAGGGTCTTGGAATGGAGTTAAGCTTCCCTGTCATCAAGGATGTCATTAGTGGTGACGTTCAAGTTTACTCAACCAGAGGGGTGGGGAGCAGGAAGTGATTCCCTGAGCAGGGAAGTGAGGCCACAGAACTCCCAGGCTGTACCTAATCTCCCAAGATCCTATCTCTCCGACAACAATAGCCCAGCCTAGAGTCAGCAAATTTTCTCTGTGAATGCCAATGTCTTCCTATTCTGTAAATAGTAAATATTTGGGGGTTTGTGGGCCCTAAGGTTACTTTTACAACTAAACTCTGCCTTTGTAGTGAGAAAAAAGTCATAGGCAAAATGTGCATAAAGGTGGATGTGTCAATAAAACTTTATTTATATACACAAGAATTTGCATTTCCCGCAATTCCGGTATGCCATGAAATATGAGTCTTCCTTTGATTTTTGTTTTCAACCATTGACATGTGTAAAAACGATCTTTGCTCCCAGGGCAAAGTCAACCCCTGGTCTGGTTCCTTCTTCATTTAACAGGTAATTATTGAGTGACTCCAGGTGCCAAGTACTGTTGATAGGGATGGTGCAGTGAACATACAGAAAAAACTCCCTCTCCCACAGAGCTTACATTCTACACACATCTGCTGACACTGCTTATCATCCAGAAAAGAGTCACTATCATGACAATGGGTATTAGTATATGACCCTGTTATAAGACTTCATGTTCAAATACTTGTTGAGCCACTCAGTAAATGCAGTTCACGTTCTACAAGTTCAGTGTGAAGCATGTTCTTTGTACATGCCCTTATTATACTCCTTTGCATCATATGATGTAAATCTCATTTATTCCTCATCCCCAGCACAGAGCCTGGCATGGAAGTTGCATTCTGTCCCACATTTAATTGAATCTAAGAGGCTATTAGTATTATTTTATGATAAAGTTGCTAATTAACTCTAGGATGGTCAGCACTGTGAGAGCCACTCACATTTCGGAGATGTTAAAATGTGAAAAAGAAATGTGAGGCAGACTCTATAAAATAGGGGAAATATTTCCCAAATAAACTACATCCATATCCCTGTTCATTCTGAAAAATGTACAATACTAATTTATAACAAGGCACAGGAAGAGTCAAAATCATAACTGAGGGCTGTGAGAAAAGTGCCAGGTGAGGAGCTCCCATTGTGGCACAGTTGTAACAAACCTCACTAGTATCCATGAGGATGACTCAGGTTCAATCCCTGGCCTTGCTCAGTGGGTTAAGGATCCGACGTGCTATGAACTGTAGTGTAGGTTGCAGACATGGCTCAGATCTGGTGTCGCTGCAGCTGTGGCACAGGCCGGCTGCTATAGCTCCGATTTGACCCCTAGCCTGGAAACTTCCAAATGCTGCAGGTGCGGTCCTAAAAAATAAATAAAATAAAATGTCAGGTGAGGTTGGTGAGTCTGCATTCTGGTGAATCTGTTGCCTTCATGGGCTGGTGGTGCTCCCTCTCTCCTAAAAGGTTTGGCTGGTTTTCCAAAAGTTCCAGGGCTGCCTCCCAGGCAGACTTGCCTCCTTCTTACCATTCTGGTGGCTGGCAAGTGGTGTAGAAACATTTTAATTAATGGTGAACTTCTCGAAGTTGAAGTGCAAACAATTACAGCTCCATTTTACTTGCGGCCTCATTTTCGTCATTTCCATTTCTCCTCCCTCCCCATTAGATGACTCCGTTTCACAGTCTGTAAAACTGGCTAATGGCTCTGCTTGCCAAGACAGGGCATTGTTTCTCTCTCCTGCAATTAAAAGCTGCAGGGAGACAAAGACGCAGCTCTTCTGCTGAACATCTCCAGAGAAGTCCTTCTAAAAGGTAGACGCCTCACTCTTCTCTGGCTGGAGAGTGATTTCTTTCTTCCAGGAAGGATCATGTCTTCCCCATAACAACTGTTTGCACACAAGACTCCGAGAAAGTTCATAGCACACATCACAAGTACATCTGATATGTAAGTGAAGTGATCTGTAGCACTGCTAATTAGACCTAAATTCTTGATTTACTATTTATAAAACAAAATTGATTATTACTTCATCAACAACATTTAAAGCATCATTAAGAGAGGTCTGCTCCAGCAGCCTCAGGTTAAATTTTTTAACAAGCACTTTAGTTGCTAATCTGTGTTATTGCCAACATATGTAAACTTCCTAATGCTAATTGCATTCAGCTGTGAATCAAACAATGTCTAATTCTCTTCAGGATTAATTATGCACATGTGCCGCCTGCATTCCTAAACATGGTTCTCATAAATAATAAGAGATATATCTAAGCAGATGGGATTTTTCCAACTAAATGATCTGTTTATCATGAATAAAACAAATGACACATACTAGACTTCAGATGCGGAGTCACCGCAACTTCAAATATTTTTAGCATTAATAATTATCCCAACAATTGTTTGCGTGAATACATTTTTGAACAATCCGGCAGCAAACAGTGTTTGCTAACATGCTATATTTACCACTTACAGCATTTTAAAAACATTTTTGAACTGAGAACCAGGAAGTGTGCAGTTTATTTTATGCCCTGACTGGGTGAAGATAATTGTACACTGTAAGGATTTAAATTCTACCTTCCCCAGGGAGTTCTCTTTAAATGGACTTTGTAATTAAACTGATAAAATGTTATACAGTCATCTCACTTTATAGAATAGAACAGGATGGTGGGCATCTTCCTAGCATCATAAGGCTAGAATCACATCAACAATTTCATTCAATTCTTTGCTCTTGCAGCAAAAATAACTGGAAATAAAGTGTATTCTATAAACCCTCCCCCCCCAAAAAAAGAAGAAGATTAAGAAAGAAACATGGGAAAGCATATAGAATTGTTGGTAATCTATTCTACTTCTATGGGATTTTGTTCACTTACATGGTATATCCCTAGTATATGCATATTAATAGGAACCAAAGTTGAGTTGGAATGTGAAGATTAGAATGCTTTTCTTTGAGAGAAATCCACAACATCTTCTTCTAAGAAAGGAAAACTTAATACTAATCCCATTGCTTTCTTCCTCTTCTCATGTCCTTTTTCTTCCATTGTGACCAAAATGTATCTGTCTTGTTCATGACCTTTTTTATTGAATTTTCCTAGGTAGCTAAGCTAGTTTACAAATTATTTAAACTATGGCTCTAAAGCTAACTTAAGTGTGTGTAAACTCGGAATACAAAGACCTGAGTTTGAATCCTGGCCCCTACTTCTGGACATGATTTCCTTACAATGAAATTTCTTTTCTTCACCTACAAAGATAGAGATAACAACACCTCCTTTATAGGCTGTTGGGAGGATGTACAGAGATTTTCACAGTTCCTAGGCCTAGCCAGTAGAAGGTGCTCAAATAATGTTAATTCTTTCCACTTCTTTTGCCAGTATATCATTTACAAATCCCTTTGCTTTCACATGCAAGGCCTTAACCCAAAGGGGATTTATGGAACTTTCCATAGAAATTGGGAGACAGAATGAGTAGGAGGAGACTTTTCTGATACCTCTCAATCTCACCATAGTAGATTATTTCCTACTTGGCTTCTATGGAAACTTCCTTGTCCTAAATACGCAATTCTTACTTAGCTTAAGCACAGTACGTGCACTGTTTAAAAGCACAAACTGTGACTATATTAGTAAAATAACTATGCTGCGGTTCTTACAGGAACACTTAGCAACACGACCTAGGTGATGTAGTAATGAATTAAAACATTGGATCAAATACTAATTTCAGCTGGCAACCTTCATAATTTTGGTTGTTTGATCACGTGGCAATGATTATTTTTAACTCTTATGATCACACATGGTTAAGGCTAAGGAATCAGCCCAAGTCCTTCCTTACGGTTTTAAGAGGACATCCTTGGATTCTCAAGGGGCATTAACTCCGATTGCAGCTTAGGAAGTGATGGTGTGAATATGGTTAATGGAAGAAATAGAACGGAGAGGGGAGTGTTTTTTGTCACAACCCACTTGTCTCCAGGCTTTCCCTGGTAAACATTCCCACTTCTCACTTTACATCTTTCCCATTGCACTGGGACCTTTCCTTCTCACCTCTGTCCTCCTCTGGATGGGCCATCTTCCTGGCCCCATTCAAAATTTGACTCCTCTACATTAACTAGTCCCTGACTACTCAGAATCCTCAAGGATTTTTTCTTGTTTAAACAATTTTTTTAGACTGAGATTACAATCAGGTGTTCATTAGAAAATCAAAACTAAAAGTGAAGCAAAAATGAAACAAAGTAAAACAAACAAGAGTCTGAATTTAGTCCAGCCAATAACTTCCTTTGACTGCTGATACTTTCAGTACAATTGTCATTTGTACTTTAAAAAGTATGAAATTGAGACATATTAAAAAGGACAAGTGGGGAAGTTCCTGTCGTGGCTCAGTGGAAATGAATCTGATTAGTATCCATGAAGATGTAAGTTTGATCCCTGGCCTTGCTCAGTGGGTTAAGGATCTGGCATTGCCACGAGCTGTGGTGTAGGTCACAGACACAGCTTGGATCCCTCATTACTATGGCTGTGGCGTAGGCTGGGGGCTACAGCTCAGATTTGACCCTTAACCTGGGAGCCTCCATATGCTGTGGGTGTGGCCCTAAAAAGACAAATAAAAGGGGGGGGGCATAATTATATTCAACAGCTTCATTTCCCAAGTCAGGAAGGTAGATATTTCAGTTTCTCATCAAGTTAAAATTAAAATAGTTATTGAACTTCATCCTGCCTCAGTCTCCTCATCTGTAAAGCGGAGACAAAACTAGTAAATATCTTATGAGGTCATTTGGAGGATTAAATAACTTCATAAAATGCTTAGACTAGGGCATGACAATAAGTACTTAATAATTGTTTTCTTTTATTGCTATAATACATGAGTTACAAATTCAATTAACCCAAACTGCCCCAGACATTTTTACCTTAATATAACTTTCTTATTAATCATGGGTTTGAGTTAATAATCTAACAAGTAAATAATGCATATGAATTTTTAAAAATCTAGCTGTCCTAAAAACTGAAAAGCATTCCAAAACACAAAGGGACGAAACGGAATAAAACACCAGATTAATGAAGGAGATGCTGCTTTTGGAGACTCTAGTGGCTGCTCAATCTATCTGCCCCAGGCATTGAGCCCGAGGGCGTTTTTATGTTTTTTTTTTCCTTCACTTTTCTCTGGGCTCATGCCCACATGTAAATGCAAGCGTCAGTCCATTCTCCTCCCCATTAGTGTCTTTCCAGACTTGATAAGGATATTCAGGCTCTTCCCTAGGGTTTAATAATTGCCAAAAGATGCATTAAATGATAACATTGATTGTGAAGTACTTTAAGTCACTAAATTCTCTTTTTTAACAATTAATTTCATATCCTTCCAAAAACCATTTCAACTGCTTGGCACAGAGCATATGGTATTGAATATTTTACTGACATTTAAATACATCTAAATTTGCTAGTTTCATTAAAGAGCTTTACACTAAAATTCATTTAATTTCTAAAATGTATGTTTGGCAAAGAGCACGCTATCCTATGTAATATAAAGTGTACATGGGTAGTAGGCTGTAGTCCAAACCTATTAGATAACTTGCTAATGGATACTGGAGAAATTTCCCCTCTTTAGCATTAAAATTTTAAGGCTGAGCCCTTGAAAGTGAAAATGAACTTAGATGAGTAAACAAATTGCTATATGATCTACTTGAAATATAGGAGGGGAATAAAAAAAAAATGTCTCTATCCCATTAGTTTTAGTTATTAAAAATATTCTCCAATTGCCAATTGCTATTATTAAATTATTCTGTATGTCCTAGCTAAAATAAAACAAAACAAAAAACAATCTTAACCTCCTTTAAAAAATTATCAGTTTTAAGTCAACAGATAAATGTATATTTTATCTCAATTAATGGATTGTACCCCATGATCTTCTACGTTTTCTTCCAGTTCAGAATTCTGTAATTTCTCTTTCTCTAAAATATTGAATTTGGATATACATTTATTATGGTCAATTTTAGTATAATTAATATAAAGCTGGCATTACAAATCAGTGGAAAATAGAGATAGACATTGATTAACTCTTCTGAAAATATGTTAGATTCAAAATATATTTTATAATGCTAAAACATAAATGTAAAAAAATTATAAAGTAATTAGGCGAAAATTTAGAATGATACTCAGATAATAATGAGGATGGAAGATTTTGCCAAACCCGATCCCGAAAGCAAAAATAACTAAAAGAAGACCAATTATGGATCACTGCATAAAAATGACAAGTTTCTATTTATCAAGCACTATAAACGCCTTAAGGAGAAATATTTGTTGGTAAAAGGTTAGGATTTCTCTTATATCAAGAATAAAGTATATTTATATATCAGTAAGAGAGACAAATGAGAAAAAGACCCCCATAGAAGAATAAGCAAAAAATATGAACAAGTAATTAAAGAAGAGAGAGAAGAAAAATGGTAGTGAGACACATATGAAAAAATATGCAGCTTCACTTGTAAGAAGAAATGATTAAAAAATATTATGTTGTGATTTTCAGTTAAGAAAGAGAAAGAAGACTATTAATGTTTGTTATGAAGATATGAAAAAATGGACATTTTAATGGGCTGTTTTTCTCAGTAAAACAGTATTATTTGGAGGACTGTTGGGTTATGAATATCAATAACCTTATAAAAGTCCAGAATAAGAATTACAGTGAGGAAGTGTTCCAAATTAGAGGAGTCTTAAAGCAACAATGCAAATCCCGGATTGTATTCTGGGGCAGAGAAGTGGGAGGTGGGAGTGAGGAACTCTAAAGATCTTTGCCGAGGCAGCTGATAACATGTTGATATGGATTGTGTGATGGATAATAGTAGTGCACCAGTGTTCATTCTCTGAACTTGATAATTATATTGTGGTCATGTGGCAGAACCTTCCTGCTCTTAGGAAAAGTAAGCTGAGGTATTTAATGGTCAAAGAAAAGGATTTTATCAACTTACCTTCAAATAGTTGTGTGTCTGTGTAAGAGAGAGAGGGAAATCAGCACAAAGCAAGAGAAGAGAGTGAAATGTATAAATCCAAGTCCTTACTTGGATCTAGAGTTCCTTGTATGATTTCTGCGGCTTTTCTGTACGATTGAAATTATCAAGATGGGAGTTCCCACCCTGGCTCAGCGGAAACAAATCTGACAAGGATCCATGAGGACTCAGGTTCCATCCCTGGCCTCACTCAGTGGATTAAGGATCTGCCGTGAGCTGTGGCGTACTTCGCACACGCGGCTTGGATTTGCTGTCACTGTAGCTGTGGCATGGGCCAGCATCTACAGCTCCAATTTGAGCCCAGACTGGGAACCTCCATATGCCACGGTTGTGCCCTAAAAAGACAAAAAAAAAAAGAAAGAAAAAGAAATTATCAAGAATGAAAGTTAACAGCAAATTTGAAAAGTGTAACCAAATCAATCAATAATTTCACTTTAGGAATTTCTCTGAAGGAACAATCATGATTTACAACAAGGATATTTATTTACACAGTGTTATTTATAATAGTGAGATTGGAAACTGAATATGGTCAACAAATTTATTAAAAGTATCTATCTTATTAGGTAGAATTCCATGCAGCCATTTAAATCATGTTTAGAGAAATATCCAATGACATGGGAAAATATCTGTGAAATGATGTTAATTTTCAAACAGAAGATATTAAAAATTAAGTAGAATAGGATCTGTTTAAAAATGAGTATTAAAAATTAGTAGATATATACTAATTGTACAGAAAAGATTGATTTTTATCAAGATCTTTTTTGGGGGGTTGTATCCTTTCTGAAAAATAGATCAAACACTTAATGATGGAGACAAAAGAGGAGATGCTACTGAGGCAATTATCAAAGATTTCTTTCATTTTGAGTATTTTGTTATTTATTGCAAGGCTACACCATGACTTTTGTGGGCCCTAGGAAATTTTGCCTTCTGGGGTCCCATTCTCCATAAAAAATCATATGAATCCAGAAATTCTATTTCTGGGCATTTTTCCAAAAAAACCCAAAAACTCTAAATTGAAAAGATATATGCCCCACTATGTTGACTGCAGCATAATTTACACTGCCAAAATATGGAAGCAACCTAAGTGCCTGTTCATAGATGAAGAGAGAAAGATGATGTGGTATATAAATACAAAGGGATATTACTCAGACGTAAAGAATGAATACTTGCCATTTGCAACAACATGGATGAAACTAGAGGATAGTATGTTAAATGAAGTCAGAAAGAGAAAACAAATACTATACGATTTCACTTACATGTGGGATCTAAAAAACAAATGAATAAAGCACAAACAGTCATAGAGAAGTTCTTTTTGTGGCTCAGTGGTTAATGAATCCGACTAGGAACCATGAGGTCACGGGTTCGATCCCCTGGCCTTGTTCAGTGGGTTAAGGATCCAGCATTGCCGTGAGCTGTGATGTAGGTCGCAGACACAGCTCAGATCCTGCATTGCTGTGGTTGTGGTGTAGGCCAGCGGCTACAGCTCTGATTAGACCCCTAGCCTGGGAACCTCCATATGCCACAGGAGTGGCCCTAGAAAGGGCAAAAAGACAAAAAAAAAAAAAAGAAAGAAAGAAAGAAACAGTCATAGATACAGAGAACAAACAGGTGGTTTCCAGAGGGGAGAGGGGTGGAAAAATGACTCAGATAGCTGAGGGAAATGAAGAGGTACAAACTTCCAGTTACAAAATAAATGAGTCATGGAGATGAAATGTACAGTTAAGGAATATAATAATAATATACTATCTTTATATGGTGACAGACATCAAACAAGACATCAAAAAAATCATATGAAAAATTATATTTTATGGTTGTTCTTATATAAGGCTGGATATAAGTTCATATATTAAAATATTTTCTTCTATGTAAAGTTTTATTTTTTAATTCTTACTTTAAAAGAGATTGGAACAATTTTATGAACCCTTTAACATATTGTGTGTTCTAGGCATTGCATCTGTTGTCCCTAATGGGTAAGTTGGCCGTGATTCACTTTCTCTACTTGGTATAAGGTGTCTAGAGTGGAGCTTCTCAAATTTTAATGTGCATGAAAATCAGAGGAATGATGCTAAAATGCAGATTCAGATTCTAAGACATGAGAATCTGCACTTCTTACAAGATCCCTAGTGATGCTAATGCTGCTGGTCTGTGGACCACACTTGGGGTAGCCTGGTACTAGAGAGAAGTTAAAATAACCATGCCTGGGACTTCCTTACATCCATATATTCTTCTTCAGTATCTGTGTTTTTTCCTAAGTGCTGCCTTTTAACCACTGACTGTATTTTCTCAGGCATGCCAGAATAGCCTTTCCTGCCTGCTTCACACACATCTGTTTATTAACATATATACATAAACTCATACCCAGACGCATACTTTTGTCTGAATCCGTGTCTGGAAGAAGGTATGGCAACATATTAGCAGAGATCATTTATTTGTAGTGGAAATCTAGATGATATTAAAGATATCTGTGAACTTCATTGTTTACCAGCTTCTCTTCATTGAGCATGTATCAATTTTCTAAAAAAAACACTATATATAATAAATAGTTAGACACAAATACTATAAATATATCTGTGAAAAGGAAACAATGTAAATTGTAAATGTATGATAAAACACAATCTTGGTGGTTCTGGTTAGAAAATGAAAATCTTGGTGGGGACACTTAAACCCAGCTATTAAAATGGTGAAACAACATTTTAATACAAAAGTATTTATAAGAGAAATCATAGTTTTGTATTTATTACTAAAATGAAAGCCAATTAAATTTTAATAACATATTATTTGAATAGACTACATATTCTCAAGATTATATGATTTATCTTTTTACCTTCTGTGACCAATACATTCTAAACACTTAATATGTAATTACTAGATCTGCTTTTTAGTGAGTATTGAATAAATACGCAAAGTCTATTTAATATTCTTGGCAATGACCAACATAATCAATAATGGGTAAATCCATTAAAATGGCTGAAAATTCAGGATCTATTACAGAGATTGTTATCATAACTTGAAAGACATCTACCATGCTATTCATTCTAACTTTTAAGTATCATTGGCACATAAACTTTAAAAAAAAGAATGTCTTTCAGTATCTACAACACTGCTCTAATGTTTATTTTTACAATTTTTTTTAGAAAGTTAAAACACAGCTCATGAAATATGTTCAGTTTATCTGAGAAACATAAAGTAGTATTACTTTACTTTGTGCATGAAATTTTTTATCACCTCCATTTGTTATAGCATGGTGACTTTTTTCTCTAAAAACTCATATTTTAACTTACAGTACGTGAATATTTTTTCTAAGTCTTTGCCCAATCATTCATCAGGCTTTGATATTTATGAATACTAGTTTAAATCTACATAATTTGAACAGAAAAGAAAATAAAAATCCATAGTTTCAGATTGGACAAATATATTTTGCTTGGCAGTCAAGGTCTTGTATAACTGAATAATATTGTATGCCATTGCAATGTAACAAATGCAGTATGTGTGTGTGTGTGTGTGTGTGTGTGTGCATATATATATAAAATCTTTGAAGTTTTAATGTTCTCTTTGTGCTATACCTTTTAAAATTTTATTTATAACCAGTATATGACATATAAACAATGGAAAGCTTTCAAAGTTGAATTCATTACAGGTATTAAATGCACCCATAATTATACCTTTCTCCATTCACTTGAGATGACCTGTTATTTGGCACTTTTTGGATGGAAATATTCTTTTTCAATTCATGGAATGTTTTCAACTATATTAGTGCTAGTATGGAGCAGCTGCCTTCTCCAGACATATAATTCTTACAGAAATACTGGAATGGAACTCCATGAAATTAATATTCTGTGTTTCCCCTGCAGACCCTTAGAAAGAGGAATTTTATATGTTTTTTGCAGAAACCTGATATAAGCCTGTATAACTTAAAGATCACATTCACGTTATTTCCCATAATTACTTAGCACCAGGCCAACACCCTGTATACAATGCCATATTTATTTTAGGTGAACTATAGTTTTGAGGTTTTATAATTTCTTTGCGTAATGTGTATATTTAGAAAATATATACATACGGTTGACAGACGTTATAACTATTCCTGTTATACAATATAGCCATTGAGCCTTTGTCTTTGAATCATATAAACATAATCTTATGAACTGTTTTAAACTTCAGGAAATAGATTACTTTATCCACTATTTCAAATTTAAAATTTTTATGGCAATATGTACGTATGCAATATATATATTGGTGAAAGAAATTTGTAATTGCCTATGTAAGTCTGTCTGGATTAATTTATTCATTTATTTCCCCTGGAAGTCTTCATGACTGGCCCTTCAGTGGTAAAAAATATGATGCCATGGAGAGTCATTGACCTAACTACTAAAAACAAATTAACTTTTATGAAATTAAATCATTTAAGGGATGTCCTGATACTTTTAATTCTTTAAAATTTGAAACAAAAAAATAAACATAATAAGAATCATGATCCCTATGATTCTACCACCCGGCTTCACAGCTAGAATATTATTAATAGTGTTTCATTTACTTCTGTTTCCATTTCTCTTCCTCCTCCATAGGTACTTGCTGTACTGACTTTTGTGTTTAAATTTCCAAATCTTTTAAAAATAGTTTTATCACAATGAAATATGTTACTTAGATTTCTTTGCTTTTGAGTTTTACAAAAATGATATACTGTATGATCACTGGTTTTCAGTGGTACATAGTAGGGATTGTCACTCTACTGTCTCCTGGGTTCCAAATCTGACCCGTGAGTAGAATGTTACTATTTTACTCAAGGTCTAGTTATTCCATAATGGGAAGAAGACCTGGCAGAATATCTAGTGTGATTTTACTGTCTGAAACAGAGCTTCTGATAATTATTTCAATAATCAGAAACTAGCCATTTGAAGATTACATCATAAATCTCAAAAGGACTGAGAATTCCTCCTAAATTCTAAAGGATTACAAAGTTGTTTAAAACTTTCTGTTTCAGTCAGCTAGGGCTGCCATAACAAAATACAACAGACTTCTTGGCTTAAGCAGCAGATATTTAGTATCTTACAGTTTTGCAGGCTAAAGAAAGTCCAAGATCAGGGTGCCAGTATAGGCTATGATAAGAGTTCTCTTCCTGTCTTGTAGGAGGCTACCTTCCTGCTGTTCCCCACCTGGTGGTAAGTGGGGAGGAGACATTGAGAGAGAGGGAAAGAGAGAACAGGCTCCCTGTGTCTCTTCTTATAAGGGCACTAATCTCATCATTAGGGTCCTATGCTCATGACCTCATCTAAACCTAATTACCTCCCAAAGGTCTCATTCCCAAATATCATCATATTTGGGGTTTAGGCCTTCGGTGTACAAATTTAGGAGCATGAAGTTCAGTCCTTCACACTTATGGTTGAATTTTGTATTTTAAGTTCAATATATTCTATATAATATATAATTTAATGCACATATATATATTTGAGCAAGCAATGCATGTATTTCAACTTCTGTGACTGGTCTTCTTATCCCTTTGAACATTCAGAACCCCACTTCAACACATCTATCTCATGAAGCACACTTTACAATATTTCAGTCATGACTGACTCTGCTATGGGTGTGCAGATGCAATATTTTTAATATGTCTTTTAGTGTTGGCTATTTTTGTTGCATGTGAAAGCAGGACCAATTATTCCCAAGATCACATATTTTTGTTATGAGTAACCTAATCTGTCCCCCCTCACCCCCTTAATCACTCCATTCCTCACCTTCTCTACTAAGTACTTAAGATTTCCTAAAATAACAACTCTTTACCAAAACACCCTCTAAATTCATGAATTCTTTCCTCTGTTCATTCAGTTTCCTTTGAGCAACTCATTCATTTCACGGTATATACTCCAGAAATACTGAAAGGTGAATGTTGAGTAAATATGTTTTATTTGCATTTTTTTTTTACTATAAATTCACCTTGCTGTCTTTATTCAATGTACAATTTAATTTATTCATTGCTGGGCCTCACTTCCAGAATTTCTGCTTCAGAAAGTCTGAGGTGGAATCCAAGAATTTGTATTTCTAATAAGGTCCCAGGTGATGCTGATGCTGCTGGTCTGAGGACCACACTTTAAGTGCTGCTAGTTAAAAGTATTTTTGCCCTTTCTTAGTGCAAGTGATGTCTTGGAATAATTGAAGTCATGGAAAGCTAAACCAGATTATGTTGACTGGTATCTAGACTTATGCCAGCAGGCCGTACTGAGGCATTTAAGAAAGTTACAGAGAAGCTGCCTTTGGATTTATTGTAAGGATGTTGGTAGGACATGGTAAACATTAATTGGCCATTTTTATACCTTGGCTCATTGTCTCTATACTATATGGGTTCTTCCTAAACATGGAAACCTGGGACAGAAATTTCATCAGTCTTCAATGACGTGTCATGACTGTTTTCGTTTTTCAAACTGTGTTATTAAGTAACTGACAGTGTTTCTGTCTTTGGGTTGATTCCTAGTAAGCTCAGAGGCAAATATGGAGCCAATTTCCAATACAGTATGTGAGAAATTATGAGTATCTGGGCATTAATTTTATACTTGGCTTTATCTTATATCATTTACCCTCCTTGTTCCTATATCCTATCAACTCTCTCCTATTTTTACATTTTTCTTTTTTGAATCCCTATAGGTTACTTTTTTGAAAGAGAGTAGCAGTAAAGATTAGGAAATAAGTGACTAGCTAAGCAATCAAACATATATGTTCTTGACAGCACTGATGATGTCAAAATTACTAAAATGAGGTTCAAATAGATTCACTTAGTATCAGAGTTGATTGGGGGATCTGCTGTATTTTTCCCTGGAGTATTATCCTTGTTACTCAAAATATTCCAGCTTATTCTTTAACAGTCAGGTTTGTAGTAGTTCACTGTTAATTGAGGTTTACCATGAGCTTCCCAGAACATAAACTATGATTGTTTTAATACAAGGACACAGCCCACCAGGTTCAGGATTTTTTCTCTCTTTTGCAAGGAAACTTGGGAAAGTACTTCATAAATCTAAGTGATTCTGTTTTCCTTATACATCTGGAATGTCTTATTTATTATTGTACAGAAAACTCAAAAAAGGGAGGGGTAGGAACACTATTCATGATAGATTATTTTTACCACGTTTAGTTAGCAGAGGGAAAAGTTGCCAAAACAAATGAGAAGGAGGTTGTTTTCTGTTGTAGTCCAAGGTCTTATTGCTCACCACAGTGTCAGGGAAATAGTGTCCCTATATACCGCTTCAATCTGTTGATTCTTTTAAATAAATACTGGGTCAGAGAGAAATCATTTCCATATTTCATGCAGAAAATACATATGTTTGCTATCAAAAATTTGGGGAGAATTTTTTGGCTTAATTGAGAAGATTAATTTGCTAGCATGTATCATGTTTCTCTACACTGTAATTTGTTTTTAATTACACATGAAAACCATATGTAGTTCATTGACACCCTGTATTAATTCTTGAATGTAAATCTACTCACCACTCATGTCATTTGTATCATGGGGTGTGTGTTCCTTGTTAAGTGATTCCTTTCTAATTTCTAAATAATTAGCTAATTAAGGGCATGATCCTAGGCTTCTCCTGCAAGGATAACACCCACTGGCTTGATGACAGCAGGATTTGCTTTTATTGTGGATCACGGTGCTGAGTAGCCTCGTCCTGTGGTATTTCCTAATTAAAGTCCTCCTCATATTTTCAAATGTTTACCTGTGAAAATAAACTTGTGAAATAAGCTAGTGGATTTCAGTCCTGTGAGGGTGGTGAACTCACGCTTGGTAGATACGAGAGTTATCTCAAAGGATTCCATTTTGCTCTGCTGATAAACAAGTCATCATAGCATCCATAACCCTGGTCTGCCACCTTGCAAACATCTGCAATTGATCATAGGAGCAGCACTAAATCAGACCAAACATCCCAGCCCAGGGACACTAACCCTGCTACCATTCACAAAAACGATAATGATAATAACGGCTTATAATTTTCAAGTACTTAGACTGTGTGCCAGACACTGCTACATATACTATATAACTCAGTACATCATCACAAAAATTGTTGATGTTTGTGAGTCTCCTAATGATAGTGGGCCGATAAGTCATTATTTTATTTAAAGGATGTCACATTTTCTGAAAAAAATAGAGAACTATTTCAAGACACTGGAAATGCCAGTGTTGCAGACTGTCATGCCAAAATGTGTTTGCTTCTGACCTGTTCTTTGACACAGAATTGGAAAAGCAAAGGTGTAACTTCTTCACTTGTCATAACTTACTTCATTAGTTGGTGAGATTTAGTACAGTGGACACCTAATGCTGTGTGTGATGTGAACCAACTGTCAGTTAAGCATAGTGGGAGAACCTTCCCCTGGCTCAACTGGGCCAATACAGCAGGTGAGATTCTCTGTGTTTATCCTACGTGTGCTGAAAATGACAAAGATATACTGTTCTCGTTAATTTTTTATTCTGTATTTCATATTTACACCATCATTTTTAAATTCAGCCCTTTGTTTCTTCTCAATTAAACCAATACGCTGATGTGTGAGCTGGCTCCCCTGGTCTCTAGCCTTCCCTCCTTCCCTACCCCTCTGTAGAGAGAAATCTTCCAACAGCCCTTCTCTGAACAAGCAGCCCTCTTAGAGGAAAACCATGGATAAGTCTCATAGCTTCCAGTTAAAGACTCAAGGCCCTGCCAAGGCATTACAATACCTTCGGAGCTTGGCTCTACCCAGCCACAGGATTTTTATCTCCCACTCCCACCACAGCACCCTTCGAGTCATCTGCACTGGACTGTAGTAAGCTCACTAAATAGAGCCCCAGCTATTCATCTCTTTGACTTTGCTCCTGCTCTCTTCTCTCTCTGGCATTCCTCCCTCCTTCTCCTATCATTATATAGCAAATGGTACTACCTCTATGTCTTACATGATCACCTCCTCTGGGAAGTCCTTCTGGAATATCAGCATTAGTAAAACTCTCTGTGCTTCAGTCCCTTTATCCCAATACTTATTCTGATCTGTGATCTATTTATCTATATAAGTGACTCACTATCTAGTTAGGAAACTTGAAGAACAGAAACGGCCACACATACGCATATACATACACACCCACACTGCACGCCTGTACTTGGCCTAGCATTGCTCTATTTTTAAGGGATCCCTCAGGGCCGTGTGTGGGTTAGCAGAGTTGTTGTCTGCAATGTGGACCCGTATATTTTCTCTCTCTCTTTTTTTATCTTCTTTGTCTTTTATCTTTTAATTTCTCTTTATTTTACTTATAAGCACTTCTTAAGTAACACATTAGTAGTAATGCATTATTCTACTTTTAGAGAACAGCCATTTTTCAATAAAATGTAAACTTTTAAAACATAGACTCTTTTATCTTTGTTATCATTTATTTATTTTGTGTACTCTGCATACCACAGTGCCTAAGAGTGTCTGTGGAGCCAGACTGTCTGGCTTCCAATCTCAACTCTGTACCGAACTATGTAATTTGGAGCAAGCTATGTAACCTCTCTGGCCTTCCCAGGACATCTGTACAATGAGGAAAATAACCCTATCTACTTCAAAGGGTTGTGGCTAGGCTAAATAGTAAGATGCGTACGGGAGTTAGAATGTCACCTGGTGCAGAGCAAGCCCTTGGTAAATGCGGGCTCTGGTCATGGTACTTGTGATGACTTTTCCTCTTTTTACACCCCATGTGCGCCCATGTACCATGCCCAGTCTTGGTCCAGGGGTAATAAAGTCTCCCTGACAGTCTGACTAGAAGCTCCCAGAAGACAATTCCCCATCAGTTCTAGATGAAATGCATTGTATGTTAAATAGATCTCCAAGAGCGTTCAAAGGCACTTTTTCTTATAAGTATTTCTTAAACCACCTCCATCCCGCCTCACTCTATCCCTTTCGTGTTGCTTAGGCAAACTCCAAGAAAAGCCTGAGCAAACAGGTAGGCCTTTCAACTTGTACCCTGAATGCACAACTAAATCCAAAGCTAATGAAGTTCATTCAGATTAAAAGCACTTCAGATGCCTACGACAGCTCTTTATATAATGCAGTTAGGGGTAGAAAATTCATGGTATTTCATGCCTACTTATATGCTTTTCATGTGAAAAGATACAGTATAATAAAAGTCGAGGATTACTCATGTTAATTTATTATATTTTGCTGATATAGTCACATCAAGGGCTTAAGAAATATACTTCAACAGCAGTACAAATAAAGGAAGGATGGTTTAAGACATGGTGCATAAATGCTCTCCTTCCTGCCGCTTTTAATGACACTTCATTTAGAAATACACCCTCTTTCATATGGATAACACTCTCTTTTAGAGTTACACTTCTTCAGAAAAAGAAACTATAAAGTGCATTGAGCTGATCGTTTAGTAAAAAAAGAATTTAACAAAATTATCCTCATATAAATGAATTGAAATGTAGCAAAAATAAGTAAATTCCTTGTAATTCTCATGAGTGTTAACTTTTAGAAGAAATCTATTAGACATACCAATTTAATTTAACACATTTTACATAACATGTAAATAAGAAGAGCCCTATTTAATTTTAATTGGGTGGGTTTAATGCCTCTGAAATGATAATTGGAGCAACTTATATTTAAATAAAATCAGTAATAATATGTATATTATTGTAAATAAATTTAATGTTATTAATTTAAATAAATCAAATTTATATATATTTAAATTAAAACAATAAAATATGTGCTGTCTTTTCACTAGAAAAAAGGACCTTGGAAACATCATCTTTGACGTGAATCAACAAACTGAGCACCTATATACACAGAACACTAAGCTGGGTTAGGGGTTGAGGGTTGGAACAGAACCAATACCCAGAGAATTGGTAATAAAATTATAAAATCATATATGCAGGTCAGACTAAATTAGGAGTGTGGATAATATGTGCTGTAAGGATTCAGAGGAGAAAAACATTGCAGTAAGCTTGAAAGAGTTGCCAGTCTTCAAAGAGGAGTTACAATTTGAGCAGAGAGTAGGTTATATTTAACAAGGAGAGAAGAGCAAGAGGATGTAGGTAATTAAAGAGTGCAATGAGCAGAGGTAGATTTGCTGGGAAGCAAAGACATGTAAGAAGCCTGGGCCCTTTCCAAAATTTGCACCCTATGTTGTATTCATGTATTTCTCCCTCCTTCCCTCTCTTTTCCTTCTTCTTTCCTTTTTAAAAAACACCTGTTGAGTTGCATAAACTTTATCGCATAATCTCTGTGTTTATCTGGTAAAGAGCCAAAGTTGATGGAGGAAAGTGATTTATGTTGTGAAAATAAATGGACGAGTCTTCATTTAGCAAAAGGTCCATGATAAAGTGGCCCAGGAAAATGATAGGAAGTGAAGTGCTATAGACTGGATGCTTGTTTCCTCCCCAAATTCCTGTATTGAAGCCTAATCCCCAAAGTTATATTTTTTGGAGGTGAAGCTTTTGGGAGTTGATTAGGTCACGCGGGTGGAGCCCTCATTAATGGAATTAGTGCCCTTGCAAAAGATATCACAAAGAACTCTTCTGTCTCTTCCAACATGTGGGGAAAAAATGAAAAGGCTATTTGTGAGCAATGAAGTAGGTCAGGCTCTCACCAGTTACCAGATCTGCCTGTGCCTTGATCATGTTCTTCCAGCCTTCAGAATTGAAGGAAGTTTCTGTTGTTTATAAACAACTTGGTCTGTGGTGTTCTGCTGGAGTAGCCTGAGTGGACTAAGACAAGTACATTAGGACCAAATTGCAGAACCATTCATTTCCAAGTATAAAATCACTTGAAAATTTATCCAATGTGTATGGAGAAACCAACAAAAGATTTTAAGAGAATGAATTTAACTGAGCTCTTACAAAATAGACCAAAGGCCAATCAGTATGTATCTCTTATAGGCTGTGTTCAAGGTCATACAGTAAACAAATGGTTATGCTAGGGCTCTGAAACACATCCTTCTGACTCTATCCATGTGACATCTTCTCCCTATCCATGCAGCCAAAGAGTAAGCAAATAAATGCGGCAGGGACAGCCCATGAAATGTGAGTGTGAGAGAAAGAAGGAGAAATCAGGAAGGGGAAGGACAGATAGCCTTAGTTAGGAATCTAAAGAATTGGGCACTATGAAGCATCAGAGCCTTTCCCGTTGCTTGGGGAACATTAACATAAGCAAAAGAAATATGAACTTTAAATAAAGTAATGTTTTATTGTTGTAAAAACTTTGTGTTAAAACCACCTATGTCACCGAAATATCCAAAAAAAAAAAAAAAAGACCAAAAAGGGTCAAAAAAAGAAAAAACTAAGTCTTGATTATACCTGAAATGTCTACTTCTTGATTTGCTGATATTTTTAACATAAAATATGTGATAGTCTCTTCCTAATAGTAGAATGCTTTCTTTAACTTTTATTTGATACGTCTCGTAATTTACTTGTATTATATTTATACTTGAACATAACTTCATAGAGGACAAGGTCTGTGACTGACATGTTTTTGCAGAACTGAATTCATTGCTTCACATGTATTACTTATGTTATTACTTACTTATTAATGTTAATATCTACTGAAAACACGCACACACTTTCATGCACGCACCAATCTCATCATAGTCATTTTGATGTCTAAAAAATGGCTTTTTTTACTTTACGTAATTTTTCTTCTTCTTTTCTTTTCTTTTTTTTTTTTTTGCCTTTTAGAACCACAACCACAGCATATGGAGGTTCCTAGGCTAGGGGTCCAATCAGAGCTACAGCTGCTGGCCTATACCACAGTCACAGCAACGACAGATCCAAGCCGTGTCTGCAACCTACACCATATACCATAGCTCATAGCAATGCTGGATCCTTAACCCACTGAGTGAGGCCAGGGATCGAACCTGCAACCTCATAGTTCCTAGTCGGATTCATTTCCACTGCACCACAATAGGAACTCCTTTACATCATTTTTCAATATGAAGAAATTGAGCAAGAGAAATGAGTTTAGAGTTAATCAACATTCAGGTCAAATGGTCTTAGAGGAGACAAGCATACTGGATATGCTGAAGGGAAGCCACCTGGCAGTCAAATGACATAGGGACATCAAATGGGATCTTTTGGGCTTTGGTTTGTTTTATAAGCAAGACTGACTCATGATGTTTTTTTTTTAATTATTTGATCTCCAACATCTCTTCCATTTTGTAGGAAGACGCTTCATTCTCATACTGAGTGTATTACCCCTCTTTTGAATATTATTTTTTAGCTCCCCATAACTTATATTCTAAAGAAACATAGTAATTGAAAGTGAAGGCCTTAGAGACACACAGCACCAGATACAATCACAGCTCCATCTCTGACTGGACTTAGGCAAGACTTTTTTTTCTTTCTTTCTTTCTTTTTTTTTAATGTCTCAATTTCTCTCTGTCTCTACCTCACTTATACAATTATAATAAAGAGTAAATAGAGTGAGCCATGAAATTGTGCATAGCACAGATAATACTTTGTATTAGTATTTGGCTTGGTGATAATTTTCCGGAGAAACAGACCAATAGGAGTGAAGGAGAGGAAGAGAGAGGTTGCGATTTTAAGGAATTGACTCATGGGATTGTAGAGACTGGCAAGTCTGAAAGATCAGATTAACAAGCTAGATGGTAAAGCTGAAAACAGGTGGGACTGCTATGTTTTCATCTTTTTTCAGAATTCTCAGGAATCCATCTCCAAGAAACCTCAGTTTTTGTGCCTATGGCCTTCGACTGATTGGGTGAGGCCCACACACATTAGGGATTTGAAAATCACACCTACACATCTTCATCTATACTAGAGTTTGATCTAACAACTAAACATCATCGCCTAGCCAAGCTGACATATGAAATAAATGGTATTGTTACTAAGGAACAGATCTTTCTAATTTGTGATTGCTTGAAAACGTGATTTTTCAGGCCTGTGTGCCCTTTGTAGGTCACCTCTCTCTTTATCCTAGAATAATCTCTACCTAGTTTCCTGCATGGCAAACTTGTATTAATCCTCTAGGTTTCAGGTAATTCCTCAAATTCTCTGCTAGACTTCCCTCACTACTCCAGGCGTAATCTTGTGCATCCCCTGTATTGAAATAGTGCTTTCTGTAATCCTCTTGAAAGCAACAACATTTAAGTGGTTGCTGAGTTGTCCCTTTCTGTCTATATTCTCAGCACACACAGTTAGCATATATTAAAAACTTGATGTTTGAATGAATTGCTCAATGAATATTTAAATAACAAAGGAAAGTAGAAAAGTGGGAAGAAAGGAGCCAAATAAAGAATAAGGAAGAAAATAAACAAGAAAATAAAGGATTATTAATTTCTTCCTACAGTCTGCTCTTAGACATCATTGGTTGGCTATAATATTTTTCACCCTTCTTGCATGACCTGTGGATAAATGAAACTTGATGATAAAGGATTGGTGTACATTCTTCTCAAATTTAAGAACTAAGCAATATATGAAATATATATGTATACATATATATATATGCAATGTGAGTACTGAATATAAAATAATTACAGAGGTAAAGAAAAGATTTGGTGGTGGTATTTGAGATGGAGATAAGAACTGATTGTGCCTGGAATTTTTAAAAACAAATTTCTGTTATTACTCCTTATGAAACATTTGGTAACTCTAAAATATTTTGGTAGCTATCCCATCCTACGTTACATGTCTATCATATTTAATGTGAGAATCAAGATCAGGCCACCAGATCTTCATGCAGAGAATTCTTGGATATTCTACAAGTAAGGGGTCATGCAAACCATTTTCTGAAATTATGTTATTATGACTCATGTGAAACACTTATGGGTAGACAATTCATGTTGCTGCCTTCTGAATGGCTAAGGCTCCTCAGGGAGTTTATCTCCTGGTCACATCCTGTGCAATCAGTTTAAAACTTATTTGCAATTGAACCCTATGTAGTTGACTATAACACACTAGGAATCAAAATACTCCTGTGTCTTTTTTGCTTTCAAAGGAGATGTCTCAGTATGCAGAATGTGGGCTTTGCAGTGAGAAAGCTTAGGGTAACTGTGTTTTAAATTTTTATTCCACCTTATTCCACAACAGCAGACAAAAAACCTTAGGGCCCTATACCCTGTGATATAATTAAAGATTCTAGTTTAGTCTTTTTTTTTTTGTCTTTTTAGGACCACACTCATGGCATATGGAGGCTCCCAAGCTAGGGGTTGAATCAGATCTGTAGCTGCTGGCCTATGCCACTGTCACAGCAATGCCAGATCCGAGCCACATCTGTGACCTACACCCCAGCTCATGGCAATGCCAAGCCTAACCCACTGAGTGAGGCCAGGGATTGACCCTGAGTCCTCATGGATATGAGTCAGATTTGTTTCTGCTGAGCCAGGATGGTAACTTCAGATGAGAGTTTAGTCTTAGAGAAGAGAAATGAGACTAATGACTAAGTCAACAAGCAAATAGAACTTGGTTTTCTTTTCAACTTGGAGTTAAGCTTTAGTGTCGAGCATTAATTTTATCACAGCTGATTTACTTAATTTAAGTAATTCTCTCCTTTTATATCTTTGATAATCTCTTTGAATTCTGTTGAGATTTAATGAAACTGTTAAACAGAGCGATGAGCCCTAAGCCATCACTGAAGACAATGCGGAGAATACAGAAAATGGGAGAGGAGGGGGAGGGGGAGAGACTGTTTCCCTTTCTGGGCCCATAGAAATAGCATCACAAACGTATTACATTTACTTCCATATTTCAATCATATTAGCACTTTATTTTTTATCTGAAGTGAATTCATGTTTTCATTGTTGATTTTGTTAATTGTTCATTGTGTTGATGGTCTTCCTTTGCATGAGATTTTTTTATTGTTCTAGAATTTGGGTTTTCAGGGGCATTTTGTGCCAGAGCTTTTTTGGTTTGGTTGGTTTGGTTATATTTAGCTCTTGGTTTGGTTTTCGTTTTCTTTCTCTTGGCTTAGTTCTTGATCACAAGATGGTTTGCTTTTCTGTCTCTCTAAACCTGTAATTTGCATAAAACCATAATTTAGATAGCCTGGATTGCAGCCTCCTTCATGATCTGAGAGCCTGTATACCTCCGTCTTCAAGCAGTAGGGTGGGAACGTGGGAACTGAGCCCCATCCCCACTGCCAGCCTCTGGCTCACGAGCCCCAAACTCATTTACATTCGGCCACACTTTCCAAATTGAATGTATCTTCCTCTCTGGTCCAAGGAGATGTTTGAGTTTGGTTTTGCTTTAGAACCAGGCTTTGTGTCGCCTTTTCTACCCCCCTTTTTTCTATCTTATCTTTCACTGTTAAATGTTAAGAGCAGAGAGATTCTTTAAAAGAGCTACTGACAGAGCCATTGTGACCAGATGTCCCCAGGGTTCTTACATTATCAAGAGTTCTTTGATACTGAGTCATAGACTGAAAATGGGTTAAATAGTCTCCAATGATTCAGTGGTTCTCAAATTTTCATATGCCCCAGGGTCACTACAGGACTTTGTTACAAAGTAGATTCCCAGATTCTATTGCCAGAGATCCCAATTCAATCTGGAGTGGGGGCTTACACATCTACAGTTTTAATAATCCATCTAAGTGAGTTTGTTCCAACAATTGATTAATTGATAGATTCTCAGAAACCAATAGCTAGAGTACATCACTACTCCAGAATGAAGAGTCCGGACTGGTTATTGTGGCAGAGAACACTATCCTTGTGCATTGAATGGCTGCTTGTGTGACCCTTTAAGATTCAGGACAGCCTGAGAAGAAGAAGAGAGAACAAGAATGTTCTAATGAATGTAGGTCCAAAGGGAGAAATAGAGAGGAACTTGGAGATAGCAGTCAGCTGGAAGCCAGCCCTTCCAGCAGAGTTCTGTGTAGGATGGCTACCAGATGGAAATCTCAGATCACGAAGGTGCAACAAAAAGGACAAATAATTATATGGGTTGAAGGTGATGTTTCCCTATTAAATAAAGATGTCACCATAACTGTAGTAAGAGTGTTTGCCTTCTATTCTAGAAATTCCTATGAGTATTGGAAAAGCAGAAAGGGAATATGCCACTCAACAGTATTTTGTGAAATAATCATCTGCAGGAATTAAAGTTGAATGGATTGAGGTATTAAACTTATACTAAAAAGAACTTGGCTACTAAGTGCTTAATGACAGTGATAGGAAACAATGAAAACACAGAAGATAAAAGGTAACTGATGAATTCTTGACTATAATGATGTGCAAGTTCTTCACCACCAAGAAAATGGCAAAGGCTTTTTTATCCATCTACACATCGCTCTATGTTGGAAATTATAAAATGCATGAGCAACTAGTTTCTCAGGATCTCCTGGCTTGCAGCTGCTAATGGTTCCAATCCCCTACTATGGAGCATTAGTGCAAAGAAATAGTACTTAACCTTAGGAATTGACAAGCAAGTTATTCTGCATGTTTGTGTGTATAAATGTATGTGTGTTCCTTTGCCAAAAGTTGTGTCAAAGAGCTCTAAAATTGAGCAAGTTATGATCATCCCCTAACAAAACAGACTTAATTGCTATAAAAATTCCTATATGCCTTCTGCTGTTTAAATCATCTGGCTGCATAATTGGAGAAAAGGCCAAAAACTTGCTTTCTTTTTCCACTGCAGCCTTTAAAAGGGCCAGCTGGGGGTGGCTTGTCATTTATGGACAATGTAGTGCAGTTCTTTGAAAGCTTTAGCTTGAATCTCCACTGGGGGATAGTTATGCTTCAGATGAACCTATTTGTGAGATTTATTTATATATATATATATTTTTTTTGATAACCCCAGCTGAGAGAAACTGAAGATGGCTATGTGTAAAAGCAATATCTGTCAGAAAGAAAAGTTTTACATACAGTGGACTTCCATTGGAAGAATTTCAATTAATAGAAAGAAAGATATATTTTGAGGACTGCTTTCCAGGAGTCTGTAGCCAGGAAATTGATAGGAAAGACCACAAACTTTTTTTTTTTTTTTTAGGGCCCCACTTGCAGCACATGGAGGTTTGAAGGTCGGGGTGGAATTGTTATAGCTCAGCTGTAACAAACACGACTAGGATCCATGAGGAAGGGGGTTCGATCTCCTGCCTTGCTTAGTGGGTTAAGGATCCAGCGTTGCTGTGAGCTGTGGTATAGGTCATCAGATCTAGGGTCAGATCTGGCATTGTTATGGCTGTGACATAGGCTGGAAGCTACAGTTCCAGTTTGACCCCTAGCCTGGGAATTTCCATATGCTGTGGGTGCAGCCCCCAAAAGACAGAGTAAATAGATAAATAAATGTGGCACCATACTATGGAAATCTCTGCTGAGTAACCAAGGAAGTGAAAAGCAACCAAAGGAGTGAAAAGTAAAATTAGAAAATAGAATGTGAGGAGTGAGCTTCGTGGTTCAGTGGTTAACGAACCTGACTAGGATACATGAGGACGTGGGTTTTAATCTCTGGCCTCACTCAGTGGGTTAAGGATCTGGCATCTGGCATTTCCATGGGCTGTGGTGTAGGTTGAAGATGTGGCTTGGATCCCACATTGCTATGGCTGTGGTGTAAGCCGACAGCTGTAGCTCTGATTTGACCCCTAGCCTGGGAACTTCCAAATACTGCAAGAACAGCCCTAAAAATAAAAATAAAAAAAAAAAACAGAAGATAGAGTGTGTCTTTTGAGAGACTGATTTGAAAGTGTGGTGTCAAGATATAAACATGCAAGATTAAAATACTGATCTTTATGGATATGGTGTTTGAGAGACTTTATGTGAAGGCAACATAGCTCAGTGGTCAATATATGGAATTTTCAGACCAGACCTTAGATGAAGTGGGTTCAGGCTCTATCCTGGTACTAACTGTATAAGCTTGAACTTCATAGCATCCTTTCTCATATGTATAAAGGAATTTTGCAAGATAACTAGCACAGAGCCTTCCCTCTAGCTTCCCTGGAAGTGTTTGTGTGTTGGGGGTGGGGAGATTATGAAGGGGTGGAGAGGTGGTTGTGGTACAGAAGGGGATGAGAAGGGAGAAGCAGTTGAATACATCATGATATGCACAATGCCCTGTTCTAGGTATCAGATATCAAAATATAATTGTTCAGTTGTCTGAAATCCAGTAGATATGAAATACATTGTGGTGGCCAAAGAGATTCACTGCCTAGATACTCAAGAAGATGTTGTGGCCTAGAAGATCTCAGGCAGCCTCCAGCTGTCAGGGTCAAGGTTTATCTTTCTCAAGATAGTCCACATCCAGCAATGGATTAAGACACAAGTTTAAAATCTGGCCTTTCCAGCTTGGTGGGACATATATGCCAGGGTTGACCAAGCCTTTGGTAGGTTTTTACATAGTTTAACTCCTCCCCTGCCCAATCCTACTTCCTCCTCATCCCTATTATGGATGTTGATCCCTAATAAATGCCTTGTACCCCAAACTCATCTCAGTCTCAAATTCTGGATAAACTCAGCCTATGACACAGAGTACAAATCCTAGCACAGCTGCACTGATTGGAGGTCCTGGGAAGCAGGCATAGCAGATACAGACTACACGTAGTTTCTGCGCAGAAAGTTTGTGAGGTTCGAAAAACAAAGTGGTGTTATAAAAGCCCTGGTGAATGCTTGTCCAAATATCCATGGTGCAAAATTCTTCCAAGGGACTGTCTCTATATTCATGTTACACAAACAGGGGCCAGAACTGCAAACAAAAGGATGATCCTGAGACAGAGATAAATGGATGCTATTGTTGTGGCAATCATTTTGAGAAATCTTTCCCAATAGCAGTGATAGATTTGCATAGACTCATTACCTTCATTTTCTTTTTCTTTTGCCACTGCATTCTTTTTGTGTCTTCTGCTTCCAAGTTAAATGTTTGCTGGGTGGCATGCTGGGTTGGAGATACAATCTCTGATCAAGGAATTTAGTGACAATAGATGACCTCTTTGGGGATTATTTTTCAGGGTGAGCTAATCATAACTGATGGCACAGCTGTGTCAAAATGTCTCCATTGAAACTTTTTATCTGGAGACTTCCTGCCAGGCCTGTGGCAGAATACAGTAACTGTTGTTATTGTTACATAAATTATAAAAAAAATGTAATATAGTATTTGTGTATCCAGCCAAGAGTGTGACCCAAAATGACTTGCACCTCTTCTGTCTGTTTGATATAGCAGAATTAATCAAAGTCAGCTTGTAATACAGGATCAGGAGTACCAAGTTAAATCATCAAATATCAGAAGTCAAGGTTGGGTTATCAGGCTGTGTTTGGCGAGATAAATATCATTTTCTTGGAAAGCAGAAGATTAAAAAGAAGCAAGGGTCAGGAATGTAAGAACTAAATTAGGTTCACCAAAGCAAAATTCAAGGTTGAGAATCTACGGATATAAATAAAGAGGTAGGAGGGAATACTATACTGAATACTCACAAACAGGTCAAAGTAGTCATAACAGTAGTAAGAATAGTAGTAGTAGTAGTAGGATGATGATAATAGTGACATAATGACATTTAAGGAGCATTTACTATGTGCTGTCTGCTGGTGTAAGCAGTCTACATGGATAAGGGAACTACCAATTATTACCCTCATTTCTCTAGGCTTGGAGAGGTTAAGTACCTTGCTCAATCACACAGCAAGTGAGTAGTGGAAGTAGGATTTTAACCCATGAATATATTCTAGAACCCATGCTATTAACTATCATGCTTTGTCTCTCCATGGAACCACTCAGGAAATAGAATACCAGGAGAGAAAAAAAATTGTGTTAGAAAATTTTAACAGTTGACTCTACCTGGTAGTATTTTTATCATCCAGTAAGGCTAGATAGTTTAACTTTTAAATGCTGAGTTAACTAGTCCAAACAGATAACTGCTCTAATTGATCAATAATAATAATACTTTAGTCTGAATGTATAATAAGTATCACTTTTAGAAAAAGATAATCATAGATAAATTTTCATTACACAAAATTGCTCTTTGAGTGATCTTATTATATGAGCTGAGGGCATTTCTACAATAATATAGGACAGTTGTATATAGTATATATAGGATATATTATATAATATTGACATTATATACTTCATAAAAATAAAAAAAATATTCCTTATAAGTGATGTACTGAACTACATCAAGAAATAACTATGCACCATCCATTATACAATTACTATAAGCACATAAATCAAATTAAATTATTCAAGATGGGATTCTGAGTTTTCAATACCAAAGTGGATAAAACACTTCACCAAATACAGTTAAAAAGCAATAGATGCAGAATGTTGCCTTCAGGGTGGATTAACAATGGGATCCTGCTGTGTAGCACTGGGAACTCTGTCTAGTCACTTATGATGGAACACATAATGTGAGAAAAAAGAATGTATACATGTATGTGTAACTGGGTCACCATGCTATACAGTAGAAAATATATATATATATATATAAATAAATGATAATACAAATATATATATAAAAAAAGAATTTCTTTAAAATAAGTCCATTTTAGATTTCCCTTTCTTTTGGGCCAACTGTGTTCCACTGGTCCTCTTGCTTACAGCTTACAATGTTCTTTCCTCAAGCACTCAATTCCAGTTATGTTCCTTCATCATGCAAAGAAGTGATGGTATAGTCCAAAATAAAATGGCCTATCCATTAGCCAGTCAAGCACTCACACAACTCAGTCAAAAAATAGGCAGAGGATCTAGAGAGACATTTCCCCAAAGAGGACATACAGATGAGCAAAAGGCACATGAAAAGATGCTCCACATCGCTAATTATTAGAGAAATACAAATCAAAGCTACAATGAGGTATCACCTCACACCAGTCAGCATGGCTATGATCAAAAGGTCTACAAATAATGAGTGCTGGAGAGGGCATTGAGAATAAAGAACCTTTCCCACACTGTTGGTGGGAATGTAAATTGTTACAATCACTATGGAGAAGAGTATTGAGGTTTATCAAAAAACTAAAAACAGAACTACCATATCATCCTATAATCCCACTTCTGGGCATATATCCAGAGAAAACCATTATTTGAAAAGATATGTGCACCCTAATGTTCATTGCAGCACTATTTACAATTGTTATGACATGGAAGCAACCTAAATTTCTATCAGCAAATGAATGGGTACAGAAGATGTGGAATGGAATGGAATATTAATCAGCCATAAAAAAAGAATGAAATAATGCCATTTGTAGCAACATGGATGGACCTAGAGATTATTATACTAAGTGAAGTAAGACAGACTGAGAAAGACAAATATCACATGATATTGCTTATATCTTGAATCTAAAAGAAGAAAAGATGAACTTGCATATAATTCAGAAGTAGATTTACAGACATAGAAAACAAACTTAGAGTTACCAAAGGGAAAAAAATGGGAGGAATAAACTAGGAGTTTGACATTAGTATGTATACACTTCTATATATAAAATAGACAACTAATAAGGACCTATTGTACAGAACAGGAACTATATTTAATGTTCTGTAATAACCTATAAAGGGACAGAATCTAAAAATATACATATATGTATAACAGAATTCCGTTGCTATACACCTAAAACTAACACAACGCTGTAATCAGCTATACTTTAGTGAAAGGAAGGAAGGAGGGGAGGAAGGAAGGGTGAAGTTTCATCAGAGAAATTGCTCCAAGCTAAAACAAAAAACAAAAGCAAAACAAAACAAAACAAAAAAAGCAAATGCAAGGATGACTTTACAGTGATCTGTTCCAATCCAGACAGTCTTTCTGTGTGTGTGTTTGTGTGTGACTATGTCCATGTGTATCTGTGTGTCAGGGGTGGAAGTGAAGTTTCAGAGACATATTTACTATTCCACTTCACTCATCCCTTCAACTTTTGTTTGGACTCCTGGGGTTCCTCTAGTGACTGCCCTTTGCAGTGACAAACAAACCTCTCCTGTTCTCTTCTCTTTTTCCCTGTCCTCCATGGCCTCTCAACCTGATTAAACCCTTTGTGTAAACCCCCATCTTCCCACAACACACACATTTTTTCCCTTAGTCATCACTGAGCGTTTCTGATATGCTTTATTGTGTTCTACTGCCTCTTGGCCACAGAGGTCCAGATCCTACCCGGCATCTCTGAGTGGACTATTAGGACCCAAGCAGGTAACATGGCCTCCACAGATAACTAACAGTGTAATAGCATCTGTCTCGTCGTGCTCAGAGTGGACTGCAAAGGCAGTTTCCTATGTCTCTGCCTGAGCTATGACTATGACATTGGTGTCTTATCTATTGTCTCGAGTCACTATGAATAGACCCTCCACTAAGAAGAAATCTTTTAAAATACTTGCTCAAAAACAAATGAACACAAAGCACAAGGAGATTACTACTAAATCATTTTATAATCATCTGTGTATGTGTGTGCGCAGGGTGGAGTGGGTGAGGTCTAAACTTGCCCACAAACTATAAACTCTATGTACCAATTACCTTTAAAGATAAATTTACAAAATAAAAATGATGATTTTAGGTTCACAGATTGATATGACCATTTTAATTAGGAAAAACATATTGTAATCATCCTCTTTGGATTCACCCATCTGCAAATGGAGGAAAAAGGAAAAGTTGGACTATGAGATCATTGATATTCTTGCTAGTGCTAAGATCCAATGAAACTAAAAACGGTTTTTTGAGCATTGCTTAAACATTAGCCAAAAAAAAAAAAAAAAAAAAATTCAGAGCCTAATGTATTGAGTCTATTCAATTTTTTTTCAATTATTTTCAATTTTGGAACTGTTGAAATGAATTACTATGTAATAGCTTTTCGTATTATGTAATAGCTGACTCTGTGAGAAACCACCTTATGCTTTCTGGTGAACATTTGCCCATATTGTGAAGTCATCATATAATCTGGCACAGCAGACAGCTTATAGTTAGAAGAAATTTAGGACTACAGGCATATTGCAGCTCATAACTAATATATTTTGGCAAAGAAATGTTTAAATGTTTATTCTGGTTTTATTAAAAATCATATATTTACAGTAGGCCAGCAAAGTGCTGAGACTATATTTGTTCTGTAACCAGAAGTCACCACACTGCCCTGTTTTTCCCAAACTAGAGTTCTGTATTAGAAGACTATATTCAGAAGGACATAAATATCTCAGTGGATGATTGCTAATGCAAATGTACATAAAAAGAACCAGACTGTCATGTCACCATCAAATATGGCTAAAAAAATATCCTAACGATATCTATAAAAAATTAAATATTCATGCTATCAAGAAGCTAACAATAGCAAAATGAAAAATCAGCTTTACCAATAAAAAATTCATAATTTTGCTGATTATAAATGCGATAATATTTATATGTCTGGAAAGAAAATGTACCATTTTCTCACAAGTGTCAGTAATGGAACACTTGCATGTACACTTTGAAAGAGTATCCCATTATAGTCAAAGAGAATTATATGGTTAAAACACTGTACACCATTTTGAAAAGTTATACCAGACTGCTCGAGGATGACATTTTATGACTTATCCATGTAAATTATTTTATTTCCCAATAGCTCTTCAGTAAGGTCCATTAATTTGAAGCATTATTCTTTAAAAAATAAATGCTACCCCTTTAAGAATCTCTAGGACTTATGGCGGGATTCTTTTATCCTAAATTCCTAAATATAAGTGAAGCAATTTTAATATGTGTTAATGAAAACAAACAAAAAAAAACCGTCCTCTCAATTGATGAGTTAGATATGTGAATAAAGTTTTTAAATTTAATTATATATATTCTTTCTGAACTTCTACCTTATACAGTAAACACTTCTCTAAAGCTGAGAGTTTAACTACTAGTAAACAGAAGTTCTTGTTCTTTTGAAGAGCTTATAGTCTAGTGGAGGAAGACATTAAAAATTAATCAAAAAGAAAAATAGATATTGCTTGAATATACCATTAGTCACAAAATCACAAATTTCCTACTGAGATGGAATAACTGTTTAACAAAATATATTCTCATCCCCATAGTCAATTCTTATTTTAATATTTAGCCCAAGATATTCTTATTTTATAACAGAGGTGCTAAGGACCAGAAAAGTTCAAATATTTGACCAGAATCAGAGTTTTATTCATCTAATATCATCTAATGTGAAGTCAGGACTATAAAAATAATTTTTAAACTATACATAATATTAAAGCCCAAGTAAAAATTATAAAGGAAAATTTTAAAACAGAAGATACTATGAATAATATGGATAAGGACAAGGGCGAGATAAATATCAATAAAATTCAAACATGAATATCTGAATAAAAGAGGAAGAATTAAATATCAAAAAGAAATAAAAGAAACAAGTAACACTTTGAATAATGAAGAATTCCAATTAAGCAAAAATTTTTGATCCATAATTTTTTCTTTTCCTCTTTAATTCATCTAGAAATTATTTGGGGTGGTGGAACTTTCCACATCACTCACTGCTATGTTTGTTTACATGCTTTTTTTTTTGTCTTTTTGCCTTTTCTTGGGCTGTTCCTGTGGCCTATGGAGGTTCCCAGGCTAGGGGCCTAATCAGAGCTGTAGCTGCCAACCTACGCCAGAGCCACAGCAACACAGGATCTGAGCGACATCTGTGACCTACACCACAGGTCACAGCAACGCCAGATCCTTAACTCACTGAGCAAGGCCAGGGATTGAATGCGCAACCTCATCGTTCTTAGTTGGATTTGTTAACCACTCAGCCACAACGGGAACTCCTTGTTTACATGCTTTGCACATTCACTTCTTAAGAAAACTTCAGAAAGTGGTCCCTGATTAAGACTGCTTCACGCCATGGAAAAATAGGGAGCATAAATATAGCAGCTGTTATAAGGGATAGTCTAAAAGTGACAGTAGGTGATAAATTTGATGGATCCAATTAGGTAGATAAAAGATAAACAATTATGAAGAAGAAAAACAGAAAGATATTGGTGAATAGGGATTCCAGCTACTTATGCAATTAATAATGATTCTTTCTTTGTTGGATTAATCAAATCATGGGCCCAGGATTTATGAGAAAAAAAACTTTTTGCTTTTATTTTTTATTATCCTTTGCAATTAAGGGCAAATTTTTGTAGATTTAAGAAACTAAACATTACATGTCTAGCACTTTTTTTTTGTTTTTGTTTTTTTTTTTTTTGAGTACATCACCCATTTTTAAATGATTGATAAAAATTGTTAAATAGGCAAATACTGTACCCGCTGCAGTGTAATGAGGCCTATCTGGCAAGGAGAATACTGCTCATCATGATATTAAAACTAAATGTAGCATTTTTTAAATCCTTGACAGAAATAAAGAAGTTATTTCTCTGGACCACTGCTTTTTCCATAAACTCAATGTTCTGTATAAGTCATTGTCACAGGATATATTTTATTTTGAGGTAATCCAGTCATTCCCCCCCATAAATAAGTACCAAATTAAGTATCACTTATCTAGAAATTATATCTTGTAAGGTCTATAATATGCCAAGGATACTAGTTAGAGGGGGATGACTGCAGTTCTGGCAGTTTATACCCATTGTTTAAGATGACTCTTACTTTCCTTCAGATATACGGGTGATGCCTTCAGTTTAATGGTAGTTGGGACAGTATCTATTTATTTTTAGGAACCACGCAGATGTTATTGTTTGAAACTCAAGCTTCTAACTAGGGTTATCTACACCATTTCTTTGGAAATGTGTGGGAAAGGAAAAATGAATGAGAAGTTTTCATAGTCAAAAAGTCAAATAATGACAATATAGGGAAAACAGTTGTTCGCAATAGTCATTATATAAAAATTTTAAGAGCATTATCTTATGTATGATGATTTGATGTTATCTCACACTTCTTTAAAAACAAAAGTTTTGCAGGCAAATAAACACTAATATGAAACATATAAGTCTACCTGGCAGTATTTTCTAACCCTTTCTCTTTTTTCTTTGAATCCATTATATCCATAAGGTAAGGGAGAGATGGAAATATTTTAATTACACAGGGAAGACTAAATGACAAAATCCTAAGGAAATGCTTTTAATAAATGATGAGGGCAGAATTCAAACTTAATTCTTCTAGTTCCCAGCCTAGTATTTCTTGAATTGAACTCTTGCTGAGGACATGTGTAACCAGAGTGTTTTGTCATGCTATAAAGTAAGAACATCCAATATTAAAAATAATACTTTAAAGAGATTACTTTAAAATTACCATCATTATTATCAAACAGTTAAGTGTATCTAGCATGGAGAACCTGCTGAATCTCAGCTAAGAAAAACAGCAGTTGCAGGTAATTTTGTTTACCTGTCTTTATAAAACAATTAAAATTATATTTATATAATCTGTTTTGATTATAAAAGCATTCCAAATTAGTTGAAATTTTGAAGCAAGTAAAAATTATGAAAAATATAAACATCAATAATTGTATTATGAATTATTTAGTATATGCTGTAGTTTGTTTGCTTTTTTTTCTATGCACCCACATATATATACATAATTGTAATATGAGGAAATTTGTCTTTTCAATGCAGGTAAAATAGGACAATTTTAAAAACTTTAATATGGTCACTTTTATCAATCTTTTATTTTGTTACTTCCCCCTTTTCTTTAGAAACTCCTTCCACAAACTAAAAAAAATGCTTTCAACCTGTATAGACAAGGATTAATATTTTTTATACAAAACTTTTTACAAGCCAATGAGAAAAACAAGAACACAGAAATAGAAAAAGTGATTAAAGCTCATAGACAATGACAAAGGAACAAGTACAAATGGCTATTAAAATATTAACACATGATGAATATATTTAGTAACTAAAGAGATGCACATTTAAAACAATGAGTAATAAAAGCAAGAATAAGAATAAAGCTAGGAGAGTAAGGGCAAGAGCAGAGACAGAAAAAGAGGAAGGCTAAGCATGTCTGGCATTAAGAGTGTGATGAGACATTCCATCCACTGTTAGGAGATCATGAGCAGAAAACAGGATTGATGGATAGAAGATGAGTTGGGAAGAAAGTATTGACCAGGGTGATATAATCAGGAGGTTCATTCAGGGCAATGGCTGTGGCAGCAATGGAAAGGAAAACAATATATTTGATTAACTTCATAGTAAACGTCAGGTATTTTAGAAGGTGTTTCCTCCCTCAACCCCTGCACATAGTATCTTATTTAAGCTGCATAGGGAACTTCTGAGGAAACTGCTTCCCTTATTTTTTTTTTTTTGTCTTTTTAGGATCACATCTGTGGCATATAGAAATTCCCAGGCTAGGGGTCAAATCTGAGTTACAGCTGCCAGCCTACACCACAGCCACAGCAACATGGGATCCAAGATGTTTCTGCCATCTATACCAGGCAATGCTGGATACTTTACCCATTGAGTGAGACTAGGGATCAAACCTGCATCTTTATGGATACTAATCAGGTTCATTACCACCGAGCCACGACAGGAAATCCCAGGAAGTTTCATTTTACACTGTAGGAAATTCAAACTCAGAAATGTGATTTTCCCAGTGTGGTACTTCTGCATCATGGAAAAGCTAGGACTGAACTCATATGTTTTTTATTTCATAATAAACAGTAGTAGTAAATATAATAGTAAATAAATATAATAAAAGGCAAATAAGCACTAAGGGCAAGGGTAAGAAATACAATTTTTTCTTTAATTTTTTTTCTCAAAAATCATTCTGTTTCTATGGCTATAATCACAAGTTTGGGAGCCCCAAACCTGGAAGAATAGCAGCATCAGCAGAAATTGCAGTCATAAGAGGATATAGAGGGTGCAAGTGTGCAGCAGCTATTATGACTTCAGATCTCAGGTTAGCAAGACTAAAAAATCTTCCTAGAGTTGATGAGAAAGAACTGAGATGTGAGATAACCAAGGGAGGGAGAAGAGGGGAAAAGAGCTGAGAGCATAAGAAAACGTATCTCATACAAGTCCACACTTAAGGAACAGTAATTTTTAAAGGGCAGCTGTGACTGAATGACATAGGAAATCTTTTGTGCCTTCTTTGTTATCTCTTCCATCATCACCCAAACCTCACCCAATTTCATTTCTTTTAAATTCCAACCAGATTAATCATCTTGCTATTCTTTGCTGTAGTTTTCTCAATTTCATAATATTTTTCTGCTACCAGAAATATTCTCTTGAATTATCTCACAGTTTTAGTGCTTATGGAAATATTAGAGCAGTTATTCCCAACCAAGAGGGGGCCTTGCTCCACAGGGACACTTGTCAATGTCTGGAGAGAGTTTTGGTTGTCACAGATGAGGGGAGGGAGATGTCTGTTACTGGAATCTGGTGGATGCAAGCCAGGGATGTTGTTAAACATCCTTCACTGCACCAGTTAGCTTCTCACAAAACAAAGAATTGTGCCTCCCAGAATAGCAGTTGTACCAAAGTTGAAAAAGCCTGGCTTGGATAAAGACATCCCAAAAAACTCCCAGTTGGGGTACTGTTATTCTAAGAACAGAAGGACATAATAAGTTAATTGGTGAGTAAAGGCCAAGGTAGGGGATTTGTTTCTAGTTTCAATGGTACAAGAGGAGGTTAGCAAGACCCATTTAACAAACACTTTTGAACTATAGGGATGATTACGATAATGATGTGTTGGCTTGAGTCCCCTTCTGAAGACAACCTATCATGAATTTTCTTTTACTCTTTTTTTTTTTAAATAATTTTTTTTTAACCTAAGCAGGATTGACTTTGAAATAAAACCCAACATGTTTTCCAGTTGATTTTGATTTAAATGAAACCTTTGGTAGAGTGCCTCAGGGTAGGCTGGCTGTGGCTATTTATCTTTATCCTAGTAGTTTATATATTTTAAGAAAATGATGAATGGAAGCTTTAAAAAAACTCATTATGGTAATTGATTATTATAGAAAAACCTTGGGAACTTTACAAAAGAGAACAGTATTCTCTTGGTATCTTAGTTTTAAACCAGACGTGTAATTAGAAGGATCCATAAACATTTGTCATGGTAAGAGAAGCCTGTTCACAAAGTTTAGAAGGAAACTCTGGAGTCACTTTATTGTCCTATACTAGGATGACACACAGTAGTGCCTGTCACGTATAACAGGAGATTAATATGCCCTGTGAAATGAAAGACCTCCCACGTGGAACCAGTATGAAAAGTAGTGATAGCAAAGCTTGGTTCATTTCTTTAGAAAGGGTGAATGAGATCCTTTCCTAACAATGTCTCAGCATTTGCAAATTGAGAAAAAATTGGCTTAAATGTCATTAAAGCAATTCTTTTATTATTTTTATATTATGCTTTACTTTCTCTAAAATCTTAAAAAGACATAAAAGTATGAAATGATGACATTATGAAAATATACCCATGTCCACACAGTCTCCTCCACACATGCACACAATCACTAACACACTATGAGAATAGAAATCCATATACCAACTCTATGGAGAGCTCAGTCATTGGGATTTTTTTCCCTTATAAATACAGTGCAATACTGATCCCTCTAAAGAATTAAGAAATGGCTATGTTTAGTTTTATAAGGAACCTCCATACAGCTCTCCATAGTGGTTGCACCAATTTACATTCCCACCAACAGTGTTGAAGGGTGCCCTTTTCTCTACACCCTCCCCAGCATTTATTGTTTATACATTTTTTGATGTACATTCTAACTTGTGTGAGGTGATACCCTGTTGTAGTTTTGATTTGCATTTTGTAAATGATTAGTGATGCTGAGCCTCTTTTCATGTGTTGTTTGGCCATCTGTCTGTCTTCTTTGGAGAAATGTCTATTTAGAGCGTCTGCTCATTTTTTGATTGTACTATTTGTTTTCTAAATATAAAGCTCCTTGAGATGTTTATATATTTTGGAGATTAATCCCTCATCAGTCACTTCATTTGCAAGACTTTTCTCCCATTCTGTGGGCTGTCTTCATTTTATTAGTGGTTTCCTTTGCTATGCAAAGCTTTTACGTTTAATTAGGTCCCATTGGTTTATTTTTATTTTTATTTTCATTATTCTAGGAGGTGGATCAAAGAAGATATTGCTGTGATATATGTCAAAGAGTGTTCTGCCTATGTTTTCCTCTAGGAGTTTTATATTATCTGGACTTACTTTAGGTCTTTAATATATTTTGAGTTTATTTTTGTGTATTGTGTTAGGGAATCTACTTAATAGTTTGTAATAATCTATAGGGGAAAAATGGATGTACTTATATGTATGACTGATTCACTTTGCTGTACACCTGAAACTAATACAACATTGTACATCAACGATACTTCAATAGAATTAATTTAAAAAAAAAAAGAAATGGCCATGAAGAAGAGCAAATTGTTCCAGCATTAGAAAAGAAAAGATACAATGGTTATGATAATGATAGGTGATAATATAATATTGAGTATTTTTTACTCTTTAAAAACAGAGTATACTCTGTAAGGGGGGTTGAAAACCATGGCTTCAGCTTCCAAGCCATCTTGAACCAATATGACTCCTTTTAAAGGAAAACAACAAGGCCCCACTGAATCTTTCTCTCAGCCACTGAGAGAAAATTCTTTCAAAATCGCTGCAGAACTTCCCAGTTATGAGACTTAAAGCCTCAGGACTTGTCATCAGCACTTATGCTATAAACCCCACCAAGCAGGAGGCATATGGGATCCTGCAAATCTTATCTGCAACCATCTGTGTAGAACTCTTTCCAATGTGCATTTTATCCCAGATCTAAAAAAAATTTCAAGTTATAGCACTTAGAGAAGTAGACTTCCTAACAAACTCTGGACACATGTTTAGAGTAGAATCCAAATATTATCTCCCAAGTTCAAAGATCAGCAAATATGAAACTCACAGTATATCTTCCAAGATCCATGGGAAAAATCATGGATTGGGAGAACTGTCTTCAAAAGATACCTGGAAAACTCAGGAACACACCCTTTTGAGTGCTGAGCATTTAAGCTGGGGGTTGATGTCATCAGGATCCATGTACGATTCAGCTTCTTCAATCCACCAGTTTCAAGAAAAGTCATCCCAACCATGCTCCTTAATTTGATCATCTTTGGCTACTTCTCTAGATGCAAACCCACTGGCTAGTTATCATATCATGTGCTGATCAGACTTCCACAACTGCTTAATGCTCTAATTTTCCTCCATTCACTATTGACCTTCTTCCAGCAACTATTTCCACTGACCTCTCTGGAACTATCAGTTCGTTAAAACTAAATTCCCCTATTTTCCATGTCTCTTCTGTCCATCCATCCACATCTTTCTTAAAACTTAAAAAGTTGAAAATTGGCTCTAAATCAAAGACAGCACTTTCTCTGAAGACTTCTTGAACACAGACTAATCATTGCATCAAAATCTACAATTTATAGGTTTTTAGGGTGATAAGGACAATCTCCCACCTTGATAATATTCACCTACCCTGTGGCTACTCATGAACTTCCCCAAACCTTTACAGGCTTATGAATTTTGATCAATATATATAATTTAAGTTTTATACTACTAAAATTTTTTGTTTGTCATTTGGAATATCATTGTCTGTAAGAATTTTGAGAGTGGTCAGGCATTTGGTATTAGAGCAGGGTACAGCTTTCCACCATTAGCACAACTAATATGGAAGCGCCTAGCATATATGAAATCCTGGCCTAGAATATTTGGATTCTACTCTAACAGAAGAAAAATTCCCTCACCTTGTGTAGCCTGTATTCTTATGAACTTGTTGGGAAGTATCTGACATCTGTGTCACCTCCCTCCTGCCTCATTCACAGAGACTTGGAACTCTGCAGATCAATAACAGTTCTGCTTATGTTGTGCACAGGGATAAAGAAAGATCAAGGGAAACTTCTATGATTTTGAAAATAAGTTGTACTTCTTTATCATGACATTTTTCAGGAAAATCTCCTCTTTCTTTGAGGTTCACATCATGAGTCTACATCTCAACTTGGATGAGGCATCCTAAGAGGCAAGAGAGAATATTGCTCAAGAGTATGGACTTTGAAGTCAAACAGCTGTGTGATCTTCAGTGGGTAAACTTCTCTATACCTCAGTTTCCTCATATTTGAAAGGAAGATAATACTAGTGACTTCTTCCAGAGTTGTAGTGAAGATAAATGGATTAATTTATCTCCAAGGGCGAATAATTCTGCCCAGCCTATAAGAGTACACGATAAAAGGCAAAAAAGTCTTGATCCCCACCCTACCTCCCATATGTCCTTCCTCAGTGCTCTCCTTCTTGACAAAGGCCGCACAAGACACTCAGCTGCTCAGGCCAGAAACTTATGAGTCATCCCTGACTCTTCTCTTTCCCTCAGCTCTCACTTCCAATTCTTCAGCAAGACTCATGGCCTACGTTCCAACTGGGTTCCATATGTGAGCCCTTCTCCCATTGCTACCATCCCACTGTCATTGACATGACCTCCAGAAATGGTGTGCCCTTACAATCAGTTACATCACACAACATCCAGAGCAACATTTCAAAAGTATAAATTAAATTGCATCACTCTTCAATATCGTGCAATTGGTTTCCAGTTACACTCAGCATAAAACTCTTAACCCCTTGCCACCGGTTTCCTTCCTCCAGAATTTCACTTCTTTACTTTTTTAATTAAGGACCTATTAGTGGTAGACTGTTTTATTCTGCTAATTTTCTCTTTGAACCAGGTATTCTGTAGTTTCAGTATGATGTGTATTTATGTTACTTTCTCTTCCTGGGAACTCAAGCTTCACAAATCCGAGGAATCGGGTTCTTATTGGGGGAAAAAATAATGTCATCTCTGTATAGGATTGATATTGATACCTCTTTCCCATATTTTCTCCTTCAGGAAGTACATTTATGCATGGACAGAACTTATGCATTCTTGTCTCTTCTCCTTGACATTTTTTTTCTCTATCTCTCTGTGTTGCATTCTAATTTTCCCAGAAATATTTTTTAGTTTACCATATGTCCTCCCTTGTGTCCCATCTCTTTTTAATGTATACATATAGTTTAATTCCTATGCGCTTTTGTTTTAGAAATTCTTGTTAGGTATTTAAAATATCTGTCCATCCTTCATTGACTCTCTTATGGTTTTTAATTTTTTAAGACTATATTTTAAACTCATTTTTGGTAGGTAGCATTTTCTCAGTAATTGTATTAAGTTCTTGGGAGTCTAACTCTGCTGTTTGCTGTTCGATCTTCAGATGTTCTGTAATTTCAAATTGTGAGTATATATACAATGGAGTATTTGTGATGTAAAGACACATTCCTCCAAAAAGTATTGCTCCTGCTACATGCCCCAGAGTTCATTAGGGCCCTGGTGCACTTTTTATGTAAACTTTTAAGCTTAGGAGTTTGGAGATATGAAGGTAATATAAAATTTAACACCCTGTTATGAGAAGTGCAGTTCCAGTGTTATATCCTCAGGGCAATATTTTGTCCCACTCTAAGTCCAGCTTGAAACTGAGAGAATTCCTATTATCTTCCTATGATTTTTTTTTCCAGTTTAACATTTTATTAGGCATGTACAGCTTTAAACTCAGGGGTTTCATGTGAGGGGCCTTTGTCAGCATATCGACTTTTGCAGGTCCAAGGTTCTAATGCCTATTCTTTTCTGGACATAAAACTCAAACCTCTAGGTCATCAATTTCAGGATACTCTCCAGAGATTCCCACAGCTCTAGTGAGCTGTTCTCTCTGATTTTTGATTCTTGGAGATTTCCCTTTCTTTACAGAGATTTCCTATTTACCTCCTACTCAGTTATCCCTATTATTAACATCTTACATTGATGTGGTACCTTCGTCACGTCAGTGAGCCAATACTGATACATTATTATTACTCAGTTTTCCTCAGTGTTCCCCTAGTGTCCTTTTCCTGTTCTAGTTGCCGTCCAGGACACCACATTACATTTAGTAATCATGTCTCCTTAGGCTTGAGATGAATTTGCCAGCCGTGGTTTTACTTTAAGTTTGTAATAAGCTAGCTAGCATTTATGCATATTTTACAATGGACATTTGTGCATTTCACAAGCTTGCATTCGTTTGTTCATAGGTATTCTTCCTTCCATTTCCCTCATCTACTCCATGCACTATAAATGATCATTTTACTCATTCCATATAACCTGTCTGATCTCAGAAGGCAGTTGAGTTTGTGTTTGCTGTTTTGTATTTCTCTGTCTTTACCATTCTCCTTATGAAATAAATCCTTATTTGACTTTTCCTACATTGTTTTCCTTTCTTGATCATATTATTTATTAAAACATAAATTAAAGGTGATCTGTACCTTATTCAAACAATGCTAATTTCAATTTTACTTCCTGTTTTTTATAACTTTATTCTCATTAAATAGATAATATAAATTTTATAATTTCAGTATAGTGCATAAATTGGAGGGGGTTTAGTTATTCTTATTTGTATTTTTGTCAAAATAAAGGATAATGTGAGGTCAGGATTTTATAAGTTTAGTATATGAACTGTTTCACTTATTATAGGTCATAAATCTTCATCCTATAGAAGGTCTATTCTGTTCTTTAGATTGTAGTTTCTTGAGAACAGAAAAATAGTTTTGATTAGAGCAATTAATGAGATATAACTTATACTCAAAAATGATTTACATTTAAACTAGCCTTTTTGTACAGAAGTAGAAAACCCTGGTCTTATTGAACTGCATGCTCCATCAGGCTTCTCATCTACAGACTGTCTCTCCATGATAGTTTTTGGCTCAATTTGCTTTCCTCTCTCACTTCGTTTTCCCTTTACTCATGACATTGTATTACATTATTTTGCAAGCTTACATATTTGAGAGAATTTCTGTTCTATCTTTCTTCAGAAGAAGTTAAAACTGGTGTTGAAATTGACAGAACACTGTAAACCAGCTATAATTGAAAAAACAAAAATCATTATGAAATAAAAATATATATATTAAGAGCTTATTAAAATAATGAGATATATTTGCAATCTATCCATTCACATATGAATATAGCCCATTCACATATGTGATTTCACTTGTTTCTGACAAGCACATGTGAGGTGAATTGCCCATGAATTCTCCCACTTTACAACATGAGAAACCTGAAGCTTATAGTCCTCAGGTAACTTGGGACATCTCCCAGGATTTTTAAATGGCAGAGCTAATTAATACTTAAAACCTAGACATCTAACTCTAGTTTCAATGGTCCTCTTATTTTTTTTTTTTCAGAACTGTCTCCTTATGCAGAAGCCATTGAGATTTATGCATTGTGGTAAAACAAAGAAATATCAACTCCTTTTGTTAAAGGGAGTTTATTGTCTTGTTGTGAGATATTGGTTAGACTAGATTAAATGACAATGTATGCCAAACAATACAAGATAGTAGGAATTTCAAATCTGCAATACAGACAATGAGTGCTTACTTATGCAAATAAGTGAAATCAGGGGATCACTGGGAAATGTCTCATAGTAGAGGTGGGATGAAGGTCAGGCACTGAAGGATAATTAAGTTTTGAGTGCATAAGTAGAATGAAGGACAGGGTACTGGGAAGTATGATGGGAGAGGTGAATGTGCAAACCCTGGAAGGAGAAAATAAGCTTGTGCCATTGCAGTAAAAGGTGCTAGCCCATACTACCTAATCACACACCATAAGTTCTGGGTCCATATTTGCCCACCCGATTCCTGTGATCTAAGCGCTCTTAAGGATGGGCATCCCGCTCAGAGGATAGCTTATCCAGCATAATCAATCTATAGTTGAACCCCAGAAAATTTGAAATAAGTCAGGACTATGATGGTGTGCAAAAAAATTTCTTGCTTGGTTAAAGGCTACATTTTCGTATTGCTTACTGTCTGTGGGATTGCTGATTTCTTTATTCACCGAGAAAACTGGTGGCATTTGATACTTACTGAGGAGAAAAGGGGCCTTTTGCAATCCTAAATTTGCAGACTAGATTATCACGCCAGACAGCTCTTGGAGCTCCTGGGCACCATTAGCAGGTGATCACTTCCATTTGGGGGGCACCAAAGTCAAAAGAAATACACTTTTGCAAATACATTTGGAGTCATAATTAAACCCCCGTTGCCACAATAGGCTGTGCCTATTTCACATCACATAAACGTGATTAATACAAAGAAATGGAAAATGTCAACATAAGAGTCAAAACTCACACTTACAGCTTTTTGCTATTCTGACATCTGAAAACGAGCAGTTTGACTGAGAATTTTTCCATTAACATCGCTGATCAGCATGTGCTATCAATTCTCTATTGACTTCAATTATTAGCAGTTGCTCTGAATTTTCCATTAACTTTAGTGATTGGCATCGGCTAAGAAATTTTAGTGCTTTCCGTGACCAGTATTTGCTACAAACTCTCCTCCTAATTCACTGGTCACTCTTTGCTATCATTTTGCTTTGGGTCCTATTTGCTATTATTTTCCCCTTTCTTTGAATGGTTAGCTAAAGATCTAAATTCTTGCCAAAGAAGAGTATTCAGGATTTGCTACAAGTCTTCCTTTTTTTTGGCTGTTATTACAGGTATTTAAATGTAAGCCGAATGAGTTAGAACACATAAAGCAAAGAATTCTAAATGAAAAACACATGTGTAATGGAAGACATTTTAAAACTCACGAGGTTATAGCCTTATAGCATTTTTGATAACCCAAATTTCAGCTCCTAACTAATGTGAAATACTTTCTTAGATTAGACATCAGCTACCAAGCGATGATTTATGTATGATCATTGAGTTGGGAGACAAACTGTTACACATTATTTCACTGTTTATTCCCTGGAGTTGAAGATAGAATTGGGATGGGAGTAAATGATGAACCACCTTTTTCTTGGACTGGTTAAGCTTTTGCCCTTCTATACCATTAATAAACTAACTACCCAATATGGTGATTTCCTCAATGGATAACGTTCATACATTTTTCTTAAGCAAAAGAATAAGCCAATATAGATGAAAAAAAATCTATCTGGAAGCACGACATCATTCTAAACATGTCCTACTTTAAAAAGAACTCCAAGGGAAGTTAGCTTAAGGTTATAATCACAATTCATGACGTTTGACTTCCATCAGCCTTGCCCCAGATCATCCTCTCTGCTACCACAAAGCACTTCTCTACCTCTGTTTTGTCCTTAGTTCAAACACCCAGTGACCTTGCAGACTCCTCTGTACCTCTTTACAGCAAGGCCAGTCCTGAGTGGGCTGTGGGATCTTCTCTAGGCTACAGCAACAATTTTTTGTTGGTTTGTCTTGATGGTAGCATTTTCTGAGAGTTGCTGAATGGAGCAGTTGGCTGGTTTTGGGGGAGGTAAAATAGGCAGGGTTTCTGGAGGTTTTTTGTTTTTGCTTTTTGATCCCTGAAAGGTATTTATAGCTCCGATAACCAATAGTCAATGTGTTTATTTTTGAAGTTTTTGGGTGAAATAATCTTTCCTCTGCCCTTCGGATTCTAACCCTTGGAGAGGAGGTGGAATATGAGGACTGAGAGGCTTGGAGAATTGTCATTAAAAGTATATTAAATCCTGGTTTAGATACTATAAGCTGCTCAGATCTGAACTGGGGTGAGGAGGGGCTCAGGATTGGAGTTATTTCTAATTTTGTGATTATATTCAAGATTGTCCCTTATTATTTGCAAAATATTGTTGCAAATACAGAAAATATTTTCACCATTATTTTGATTTAGATTTGTAAAGACATTTGGATTCTTTAAAAGTTAAGTTGTCTTATTCTGATGTAATGCCTTAATAATCTTTCTTTTTTTCTAATCTGGATCTCATCAAGTTCTTCTGATTGGAAATTTCAGTCTTAAAGTCCATGTTGAGCTTAGAGTCACCTTGCAAATGACATTTTCCTAAGTTGCAGCTAAAGGTAATAGATTTTTATAAAATCATAAGTCGGTGTTGTATGTGGTTTTATCACTTAATAATGCATTCCATTATAAAAACATTCTAAGTAAAACTTTCTAAACTTTGAACTTGATCTTGCACTCTTACTCTCCTTTTTAATAGTATGCTTACCAATCAGTCATCTTCCTCATAAACCAGTTCTGAGACAATCCAGAAAGACACTAACAGTCATGATATAATAGCACCTTTGTCAGAGAACTTGGGCTCCCACCTCTTTAATGCACATTTCATAAGCATTTGGGGGGCCCTAAGTTGTTAGTTTTATGTTTTCTGCTTTAAAAGAGCCAGAAGGTGAAGAAGATTACCTTTGGCAGTTCTGCTCCATGCCATCACTTTGTTGTCATTCTTGGAATGTTTCAGAAGGTTTTATTAGGTAAAGCCCTCTATAAATTCCAGGTGCCGACCATATGTTCATCATTGTGTCCACAAACAGAAAAAAAAAAGTTTTATTTTCGAGTCTGACTTCCTTGTATAAGTGTAGCAAATCTTGCAGACTTGTTGGTACATCATTGTGAAAATCTTTACCTAGTGCGAGCTTTCTTTGTGAGCTAAGTTTCAAGCCAGAGAAAAATAGAGAACCCTTCTCGAATTCTCCCATCGTTCTGCTGTGTCAGAGAAGAGATTTTGTGGAAACAGAGGAAGGAGTAGGTTATTTATCCTCATTGGTTCATCTGAGGGCAGTCAAGTTGGAGAGGAAGTAGGATTCCTACCTCACTGGTTTTGTCATCATGTAACAATTGTTTTGATTCTCTTTGGGCAACTATTAAAAGCTAGTTCACCTCCAAGAGCTGCCATTTTCTAATTCCATCATGGTTTGTCATTGGTCAAATAATCTAATATGTGAGATGCCAAATCTGACAACAGTAGAGTATTAGAGTCAGATGGCCCTGGATGTCCTGATCTAGTCCCAAGTGTTTTTTTTTTTTTTTTTTTTTTCCATTCATTTCCCTCTTTGGGCCTTTTGGAAAAAGAGGGAAACAGAGAAGAGGTCAAGACAAACAAAAAAACAAATATGAGAATGATATTTGTCACCCAAAAGGTGACACATGCACTGAAACATCTTAATGGACCAAGAACTTCTGAACTTCTCTAGTGATTTTGAGCTATAATTTATAGCTCTGGACACTTCTGCTCTTCTGTGCTTAAAAAAAATCAACTCGAAAGAGTTCAGTAATCTTAAGTGAGGGCCCAGTTGCTTGCAGAAGGGAAACACGTTATTTTTATTTTCATTAGTGTTGATTTTAAACTGAATTATTTATGTAATTGCTTAAATTGTAGACATAGTTGTGAACACTGGCACAATGGAGATAAATAGTTATCTAGTAACTACAATATTACATTATTTTAAGTAGTCTTTTTTCAACTATGAAAAAAATTTACTTGTTTGTATTAGAGATTTTGTTTTTACTACAAGTCAAGAAAGTCTATCTGTATATTGAGTAAACGTTAGACTTCAAATATTTTATATTTTGGTATTACTTGTATTGGAGGCACAGGTTTATTTAAGCTGAAAACCGGTTGTCCTTTGAAATATAACTATGAACTGAATTTTGACATCTGTGTTTATTAATGGTGTGGTCTTGATGCATAGTTTATTACAGTCCTTTACCTGTAATATATGCATAATCAAATCTTGCTTATCTGAACTAATGGAGGAAATTTATGAATAACTAGAAAAATCATTGGAAGTGATGGATAATTCTGAAATAATGCATATTTGACTTAGATGAAAACATACTAATAATATAGTATTTATCTCTATCTCTGACCTGGAATATCTATAACATTACTTATGAAATAACAAAACTACTTTATAAAAATATCCTAGCCTGCCTTCATCATTTTCACCCCTTGTAACTGCCCTTCCTGTTTCCCTGTCTAGATCCAGGAATAAGGCATGTCACTTCTCAAGTTCACACAAATATAAAACTCTTATCTACCACAAAAAGCTAGTTCATATCTTTAAGCCATTCTTTTCACTCAATTCTTGCTGTTTAATACCTAGCAGATTAGAACCCAATAAGATAGGTTTCCAAGAACTGTTTATATGGCTGTTTCTTTTGGTAAGCATGTGGTAACATTTTAAAAGTAAATTTCTATAGTACTATGGTATATTTTTTTAATTTCAGATTTTCTAGTGATGAACCCAAGAGTTCTATTCCTAAATAATTAACTCTGTTACCTAAGCTGTTTGTGAAAAGGATATTTTCTTTCCCTTTAAAGATTAAACTTGTTAGATTTTTTTTTTTTTTTTTTTTTTTTTTTTTTTTTTTTTTTTTGTCTTTTGAGGGCTGCACCCACTGCATATGGAGGTTCCCAGGCTAGGGGTCTAATTGGAGCTGCAGCTGCCAACCTACGCCACAGCTACAGCAACACCAGATCCAAGCCGTGTCTGTGGCCTACACCACAGCTCATGGCAACGCCAGATCTTTAACCCACAGAGTGAAGCCAGGGATCAAACCGACAACCTCATGGTTCCTAGTAAGATTCGTTTCCACTGTGCCATGACGGGAACTCCTAAGTTAGATGTTATTTAAAGTTTACCTCTCCTAGTGAACCACATGCACATGTTTTTAACCTTTTAATAGACTCAGACTTCCTTGCGAAATTAAAAAATTAAACTCAAAGCAAATGATAATAAATTTGAATCCTCGAGGCTTTCTTTCTGACTCCAGGGAATGTTCTTTTCTTTCTTTACTTTTTCTAGGATTGATGGGTAACCACCTGGAATGTAGCACTTATTCAATGTTGGGTGTGCAATGGATGCTTGTTTTGTTTTTTCCATCAGTGAATCCTACTGAAGGTAGGCACTGTATCATGCCTCTTTTAAATACCCAAAAGCATCCTGATAAATTCAGGAATAGAGCAGTGCAAGCACCGTTCTAACCAATTACATGGGTTAACAGTCATTTTAAAAGGAAAAAAAAAAAAAACTACTTGCGGCAATTTGTTTTTCCTAGAAAATATAATTATCTTTTGTAAAAGGATGCTGTTTTGTTAACTATTATTTGACTTTTTTTCTCTTCTCTTTGTTTTTAATTGCCATTTTAAATATAGCATTTTGTCTCTGCTACAATGCTTTCCAGTCTTAAATGTGTGCTAATTAAGGCAGATTTCCTTCAACTCACTTTCACAACTACCTTCTTGTTAATGACATGCATTCTTTGTAACTCAGTGCTGAACAGAGTCCACTGTAATTGGGAAGGAAATTAGTTCCATTGGTATCCCTTGGACTCAGAGCTGGAATTGACATTTCGTTATACGGGGTGACATGGCCTCTCTTCTGGGGGAGAAATAAAAAGTATTTCCTACAAATAGGCAACAGGCACCTGACCTGTTGGATCAAGTTACATCAGGTTATGTTGTGTTACATGATGTGACATGCCCTGAAGTGACCCGAGGCAATGTCATTCTGTGTTACCCTAGTAGAACAGTGCTGCTCTTTATTAAACCACCATGGGAAGCTCATCAGCAGTGGTCATGAAGCATTTTCATGCCACCTTTGCAAAGAAGTAGATAATCAGCCATACTCTGAACTGGTCCTCCTAGGAGTCATTTAAGGAAATCAAAGAGCACAAGAATCACAAGAGTCCCACAAGTTTCCATTGCTCTTAAAAGTGGAATTAAAATTCTCAGGTACACAAGAGAGACATGCATTTATGTGTCAAGGATCATATGTGGCCAGGGAACAACCTATACTCTGAAATAAAAACGTTCCATTATAAAAACATTGAATACTCTTAAAGTGCTCTTTACGTAAAGTCTGTTTGTAATTATTCTTCTGGTGATTAAAAGTTGTCTTTTAAAACTATATATTGTGTAAATTAGAAGCCCCGGTTAAAGGTGTCATAAAGTTGTCTTCGGTCTTAGTCGTGGGATGATTTTTTTTTTTTTTTTATCAAGACAGTGGCTCTTAGTAAGAAACTATCTTAAATTATTACATTATGTGATATTATGTAAAAGGAATCCATTGTGCTTGGTCACTTTTTCTAATGATTTTAATAGTATTTTCCTATTGATATATCTTGCATATAAATTCAGTTTTAATGACCTGCATAAAGAACTGAACAATATTACATAGGTACATCTATCTAGTGATTTTAGAGTAATTACTGGTGCATGGAACAGAATATAACCTTTTGGTTATATTCTGCAGTAAAAGGAATAGGTTAGAGAGGTTTTTATGCAAATTAGAAATGCTCTGTGTTGGAAGCCTAATTGTACTTTTTATTGTTAGACAAGTCAATACTGCTTTAATACACATTTTTTAAGCTTCTTGCTGAAATTGTATATGAAAGGGATTGGTTTCCATAGATGAAAGGCATAATCTTAACAATGAGGCCACATAAGCAGAGTGGTTGAAGTACTGATAAAGGATTTGTTAGCTCCAACATAGAATAAGGCTTATTAGCCTTATTAGTCACCACTGTTTGACCCACTACTATTAACTGTGGGAGTCACATGCTTTGCAAACTAGAATGGAGCAGCACTGTGTTTGGCCACTTAGAGTTAACGCAATCTAACATGAAGAGCATTTCAACTGCAAAGACTGAAGGACCATATCTTGTCCTTTGGTTTCCTCTTCATTCGAAGAGAATTATTTGAATACTGAGAAGCTTCATTTTCCAAAACATTTGATATTTAGATCAAGATTAAAAAATATCAAAGGTAATGTTCAGCTTCTCTTTGTCATCGACACAACTCGTGTAAGAGGAAATGCAAAAATAAGGAGTTACTGGTTATAACATTATGGAAATTGAAAAGTCTAAAGGAACAAACCAAACTTCTAGTAACTCCAAATAGTGTACATTTAGCTTTTGTTCCATTTTCATTTGCAGTTGATTGTGTTTTCCTACTAATTTAATAATGGTATAGGTAATAATGGTGGCTATATAAAACCAATGTCTCTAAGGAAGAAAATTCTAGAAATCATAAAACCATCAAAGAAAGGAGACAAAAGAAAAAAAACCAATGCTCACCCCCACAGTTTGTATAATAGGCAAGGCTGCAGCAGTATCAGAGTGAATAATGTAAGCTGCACTGAGTCTTATTTTCAGGACCTGCTTTTTTTAAACTGCCTTCTCTTTTTTTTTTTTTTTTTTGCTACCTATATTTACAATAAATTTATTGTCTGCTTCAATTAATTTCTGTTCTTTCCAATTAAGAATCCCACCTAAACCATCTGTCCCTTAGTTTGCATTGAGAATATTTATTAAAGATATATATTATAAATAATAAACTATCATCTGAATTAAAGGTAATCGAACAAAGAGCAAACCACAAGCAACCATAGACGATACTTTATATGTGACGTTGTAACTGGGAAACATATTAGCTCATTCATGACATACTAATATTTAGGATATTCTAAAAGCTGTTCTGGACAACTGGAGGTATGGAAGTGCAGTAGAAAGAAGTGTTGACTTCTAGATATATTTTGAAAGTAGAGCAAACAGAACTTGCTGATGGATTTGACATGAACATAAGGATATGTAGGGTGTCAACTGTTTTGGTGATTAAAATTTTTGATTTGACTACTTACTGAAAAATCAAAGACTAAAGGGAAAACAGGTTCAAGCAGAATGAAAAGGAGTAGTACAAAGCCATTTAGATATGTAAGTAGAAAGTTTGAGGAGGAAGTTGAATGTTAAATAGCTTGTATTAGCATGTAAGATCCTGTGGTAGGTAGAATTATGCCCCCCCCCCCCCCCCCGCCCCCTGCCAAAGTAGTTCCTGTCTTACTCCCCTGGAACCAGTGAATATGTTAGTTTATATAACAAAGGGGATTAAGATTGCTAATCTCCTGACCATAAAATAAGGAGATTATCCTGGGTTGTCAGGGTTGGCCCAAAGTAATCACAAAGATCTGTAAGTGTGGACTTGGGAAGCAGAAGTGTCATTGTCTGAGCATGGGATGCGAAAGACGCCATTGGTCATTTTTGTCTCTGAAAATGGAGAGAGAAACCACAAGCCAGGCTCAGCAGAGAAACAGATTCTTTCCTGGAGCCTTCAGAAAGGAATGCAGGTTGTTGGCAGCAGTACTTTAGCCCAGTGAGATCCATTTCTGACTTCTGTCCAGAACTCAAGGATAACTTTGCATTGTTTTAAGCCATCAAGACTATGGTACTTCAGTCATCAGAATGGTACTGGGTTTCTCAACATCAACAATGAGTGAAAGAAATAACATGAACAGCAACAACAGCAACATTTCCTTCCTAAGGCTACAGGTAGGAACAGGGGGACCAAGTCCCATGAGGCTATGTCAAAGAAAATAAGAAGGATGTTTGGTTGTATCCATGTTGATACAAATGGCATTATTTTGTTCTTTTTATGGCTGAGTAGGATTCCATTGCATATATGTACCACATCCTCTTAACCCACTCATCTACCAATGGACATTTAGGTTAGATGCAAACTGTTACATTTAGAATGTATAAGCAATGAGGTCCTACTGTACAGCATAGGGAACTACATCCAATCTCTTGGGGTAGAACATGATCAAAGATAGTATGAGGAAAAAGTATGCTATACAGCAAAATTGACACAACACTAAATTTTACTCTAATAAAAATAAAATTAAGAAAATAAGAAGGAACTTAGAAATTTCACAGTGTTCGAGTGAGGTGAGAGGAGATGGGTTTGGGAGAAAGTTGGAGCTGTCAAGTTAATGACAGATAGACAGAAAACTGAAAAAAAAACTAGAACTAAAGAAACAAGAAAATAGGTAGTTATATTTCCAAGTTAAGCTTGAATTTTAGCAATATTTACCTACTCATGAAAAGGCAAAACATCAATGTTTTCATTAACCAAAATTGTGTTATAATAGGAGAATGAGGAGAGGGAATGTGTGTTAGCAATGGAAGATTGTTATAAACACTCTAAAATAGGAAGACAACTAACATTTAAAAATCAAGACACGGCAAATTAAATACATTACTTAGAAATGTGAAGGTATTACAAAAAGAAATAATTTTGAAAATTTGAAAGTGCCACTGGGAATGGTTCTGCTGTTTTTCGTTACAGATATTTGGACTATATCATTTTTAAAAACCTCTACATCTATTACTTTGATAAAAATAAATAAATAAATTTAAAGATTAGAGAGAGAGAAAGAGAAGTGTAAATAAATTTTGGCATTTACAGCCAATGGAGGATAAATATTTCCTGGAAATCAATAGAGACTCAGGGAGAAACGGTCTTCATAGGTATAGGGTAGGCCAGCCTTAATCAAAATCATGCACTAGACAATGATCTGAAATAGCACAGTATAACAACATGAAGAAGGTTAAATGTTTTTAAAGATATGTTATGACACTCATAAAATAACATGACTAAGTTGGCAGAAAATCCTTTTATAATAATACTGTGTTCTTATCTTCTAGATGTAAAATTACATTATCTTACAGATTTTTTTTTTTTTTTTGCTTAAAAGGGACTGTCTATTCCTTGATGAAGAACAACGAGGTCATTTGATCACCCGGGGGTAGGGAAGGAAATAAGCCAGCCCCAGATACAGTCTAGAAGAGGAAAGAGAAATGAAAAGGAAGAAGGAAGGGAAGAAATTGGCATGATGCATTTGCATATTGATATAGGAGAAATAAAGGTAAGTTGGTAAAAATTAACTCACCAATACACGAACCAGTTCTTAAGAGGCATTGGACTAAATGCAATCTGAAGTTTCTTACAGCTCTAAAATTCAGTGACATTAAGAGCTAAGACCCACTTTGGGTATGACATTAACGTGAATTATTTGCTGCTAGAGGGCAAGATTTAGCTCTTAACTCTGTATAGTGCCTAGAACAGCAAGACAAAGAGGAAGGATGCACAAGTGATTTATTGCCCAAATTGGGACATTTTGAGAAAGAGAAAGGGGGTGCCATTAATAATCATAGGCCTACATCACGACTGGTTGAGAGCAAAGTGAACGTACGGTCGTCCTACACAGAGCTGGCTTCTTATGCTATGTAACAATCTCTCAGCCACTGAATAGTCGGCATGAAGTAAGCAGCTGTGTTGCTTTTGAAAGCATACCTAATTGATGAACATCTGGTGGCAGGTAGCCAGCCCATTAAAAATCAATTATACTCAACGACTTGCATCTGAGCCATACTGCACCAATCTCCTCACACTCATCAGATCCACATGTTCCAGAATAAACACACACACCACTCAAGCCCAGTGCCTTTGAACTTTGCGTGGTTGGAAGTGAATTTCCTCAGTGGCTTTCCTCTGACCCATAGTGAAGAGAAGAATTTCTGCTGATCCACCCCTGACCGTTAACAGGTCAAGAGACCAGGCAGCCATGTGAATAAAGCTGTAAATTCAAGGGTAACCAGAGCCTTCACTGTCCCCCGCAACTCCACAGGATAGCATAATATATATCATAAATAGCAGAAGATGGGCAATAAAATAAAGCATTGAAAGTGATCATGAACTAAATGTAGGGTGTGATAAGGAAATTAGAAGTTAGTAATTACAGAGAGTACAACTTTAGCGTGTGGCAAAGTTTCCTATGCAAATCTCAGTTCAGACGTTGGATATATGGTTCTAGGTGGAGAGTTCTATCTGTAGAATATACGAAAGAATAATTAGTGAATAATTTTCCTCCTTTTCTTGAGAGGAATAATCCAAAGAGTTATGCTAGGGATGGGTGGGTTGAGAGAAGAGGATGGACCTGGTGCCTCTACTACCACCCTAAGAAAAGCCAAAATCTCCTTATTAGAGTCACCATTGGGTCATAACTCTAACAGCAAAAGAGTGGTTGCTTTTTTTAAAAAAAATTTTCTTGAGAGCCATATCTGTGGCATATGGAATTTCCTGGGCTAGGTGTCAAGTTTAAGCTTCAGCTACAGGCCTACAGTATGGCTGCTGTAACACCAGATCTGAGCCACATCTGTGACCTATGCCACAGCTTGCAGCAATGCTAGATCCTTCACCCACTGAGCCAGGCCAGGGATCAAACCTGCATCCTCAGCGAGATGGTGTTGGGTCCTTAACCCACTGAGCCACAATGGGAACTCCAAGATAAAGACGGTTTTAAAAATTAGCTTTCCATTAATGATCATCAAAGAACTCCTTCTAGATACAAAAAAAACTTTGGAGACATAGGAGTATGGTTATTATGAGGTCAAGGAGCACCCCATCATTCTTCTACCCATCCAATAACTAACAGACTAGACACAAAGAAGGGTTTTAAATTTGTTTTCCTAAGTGAGAAATAGAAGAAATATGAAAACTTGTGTAACTGTTGTAAAATGGATAGACACAAAAAAATAGATCTCTCTTCTATGGGTATGGTTTGTTTAAACAGACTTTCCTATAGATTGGGGTATACTTTTAAACATAAAATACATACAAATAAATTAGTTGACTATCTTGACTTTATATTTCAAACAAGTTTCCCGCTCCATTTTAAACTGCATAACCATTGGCCATTTGTAGTAACTCTTAAATTTATAAAGAAGCTTAGAGATCATTTGGTTCAACCCCCTTATTTACAGTCGAAGTAATTGAGGCCTTGAAGGGTGACCCCAAGGTCAGACTTACCTCAGGTCATGCACTTACAAATTAGGATTGGAGACTCAAAGCCAGATCTCCTGGCTTCAAGTCCACTGCTGTATTTTTCCAACTGTTTTTAAAATGTAAGGCTTATATTTCATATTGACATGTTTATGAAGAGCTAAGCCTGATTATGGCATAATGTAACTTAAAGCCATATTGAGTCTTTGGAACTGAAATACAGGCAAACTAACACTTGTTAAGGTAGTTAACTATTTTTCCTCCTAATGGGCCTAATAATCTATCATCTGAACTTTGTAATTTTTTCTTTCTTTCTTTTTTTTTTTTTTTTTTGTCTTTTTAGGGCCGTACCTGTGGCATAAGGCGGTTCCCAGGCTAAGTGTCTAATCAGAGCTGTAGCTGCCAGCCTACACCACAGCCACAGAAATGCCAGATCCGAGCCGCATCTGTGACCTACACTACATCTCATGGCAATGCCAGATCCTTAACCCATTGACTGAGGCCAGGGATCGAACCCACAACCTCATGGTTTCTAGTCGGATTCATTTCCGCTGCACCACGATGGGAACTCCCTGTAATTTTTCCTAATGCTCACTTATACAAATGTGACATATACAGTCTCATACATACAGGCTATGTACATATGTATTCATATGTGATTTAAACTTTACATTGTAAAATATAAATTCAGATTATAGTATCTAGAAAAATGAAGTCAGAATTTTTCAGTTAATAATATGCATATGAAAGCTGTTTAAGCTACCATTCATAAAATTCATAATTTGCATGTATGCTAAATAGCTAGATATTTTAGTACAGTTTTCAGAGCTGCATTTACAGCTCCATAAAAGTACCTGCTCACTCATCAGAAGACACTGTTTCAGTTTCTCTCTAGCCCTAGAAATCATCATTTCAAGCACTTTGTTGTGTGGTGTGACTTTTTCTGACAACATCTGTTGCTCTGAAACAGAAAAGTACCCAGAGTGACAAAGAGGGTGTTTGCTACTATTTTACCCATGCTGAAAAGATGGGCCAGAGAGCTGTACAACCCATAACAATGTGAAAAGCTTTATATGAAGTTGTTCACCAGAGACTTGTCAATAGGCTGAGCCATATTGGATCTGGCAGTCTTTCTACTGGGACAGTATTTGCCTTGAAGTACTATCTTTTCTCTTTTTCAATGTCAGCCTGAAGGCTCTTAGACAACATATGTTCATTTCATGTCTTAGAGATATTGCTTCTGGTATTGCAAATGCATTACCACATTGAACGTTTTTGTAAAACAGATGGTACATATTAAGGTCTCTGTTTCTTGTACGATTTCTGTAACAATGGCACTGCATTCTTCACGTTGACAAAAGTATCATCAACATCATGCAGTGCAGCCCTAGATTATGTCAGGATGGTAAATGAACACTTCAAACAGAAAGATCAATGATGAAGGTGAACCAAACTCCTTTGAGAACTCCGAACTGAAACTGGTCATTTCTTGAAATTGTTCCTGTAAAACTTCAGTGGGAAAATATCCAGTTCTCCTCTTTAGAGGCCTTCTGTTAAATGGCTTTTCAAGTTATAGGATATATAGTGAATCATCAACTTTCAGAAATGAGGTCATGAAGTAGATACTACCGACCTCTCAGTCAGCCCAAGATCTGTCGGTGTAGTGATATCTTAATAATTAAACTGCTGCTGTATAGAAGAGTCATTTAATACTAACTAGAATCACTCTAAAAAGCCAGGCCATCATCAGGGTTGAAAATCAAGTTTGGATTTAATCTAAATAAGCTCACAACATTAGCTGTGGTTCACAGGCTATTTATGTAGAACACTTCCTAATGTTCACTCAAAGAAAGAAATCTCAAAAGCAATTTTTGGATTTAGCACATCTGTGACATTTACACCCCTATCCGCCACTTGCACTTTTCTACAAAAAATATTTCTAATCTCTGCCTCTTAGGAGGAGCCCAATGTTTAGACTGCCTCTGATTTTTCTTATGGATAGAAAGACCTTATAATAAATACATTTACGGTGTTCTCATTTTGATTGACCCTGTTTTGTGTGGTATGATTTCCAGGTAAGTTTTTTGTTTTTTTATTTGCAAGACTAGAACCACACACAACTAAAGAAGATCAATCTACAGAATCCCTATTCTATGACAGACATTTTTCCAAATACTAGGATATAAAACACACACACACACACACACACACACACACACACACACACACACACACACACACGCAGAGGAAGGAAGGGAATTCCTATCCCTATGGAGCTTACATTCTACTAGACATGGAAGATAAACTTTTAAATTTATTATGATATTAGTACTAAACATTGCAGGCTACAAAGAAGAGGAGCAACTGCTTTTCTTTAACAGGTAGGATAAAAATAACTCGAGCTGCTTTTTTAAATATAAATATTTGACATATAGCTTGCAAGTAATAGCAACAGTAATATAAGATCACATGTGGATCCATTGAACTTACCCTGTTCCTGGACCATGGCTGTATAATAAAAGGAGTTTTCAATTTATTTCAGACAATTCTAATCTTTTTACAAAAATAAAATATTCTGACAAAAGAGATTTTACTGGAGGACTTGGGGTTTCAATGCCCTTTAAAATCACATGCAATTTTAAGGCTCTGTGAATATGACTGTCATCAGCAAACAATCTTTTAGTATCTTGCATGTGCAAAATATTCCAGTAGACAAAGGGAAAACAATGAGTTAAGATTTTATTTAAAAGGCTTAAATTTAATAATAGAGTGGGACACACACATGAAGGGCTGAATGATAGAACAAGATAGAAAGTGCTAAGATCATTTAAATGATCTAAAAATATAAGGGCTATGAATTCAGAAAAGGTAATAGTTATTATCAAAGATGCATATTCAAGAAGACTTTATAGAAGAAGTGAGAATTAAGTTGGCCCTTGAAGAGTTATATCTCTCATGGCCAACAGCCTCTTGTTTTTCTGTTTTATGGCAGCACCTTGTTGGGAGGCATGTTACATGGGATAACATTATAGTCATACATAAGGACTTCAGGGAGTCAGCATTTGGTTGTTTGAGTACAGGCATGAATAGCAATAAAAGAAATTTAAATAGAGAATGCATTCTTCCTCTGGGGAAGACAACTTGCCTCCCCTTTACCATGAAATGGACCAATTTAATTAACCTCTCAACAGGTCCTGATATATAACCTACCATAACTGGTGTTTAGTGTTGGTCACTGCTGACAATTTGTGCACCTCACGCACTCCACACTGAAGCCATTCTTGATGCAAAGACTCCCTATTATTGAGCCCATGTGTAACTTTTAGCCTACCATCTGACAATGTTACTCATGAGATTTTCGAGTCAATCCACTTAAAAAAGGAGAGGACCAAAATCCAGAGGAAGTCATTGGGATCCTATTGGTATGAATTCAGGCTTTGGGGTCATTTTGAGTGCTGCATTCATTAATCTCTTCTCCAAACTTGCTTGATACCAACATTTCAATTTTTCTCCTTCTATATTCATTATCATCAAGTTAGAATATTCGATGCTGCCAGGTAATTTTTATAGCTCTTGACCTCGTACCATCTCACTTCCTGAGCAGAGGAGAGACCTTTTTGAATTTCTGCCCACTGAGATTACTCAAATCTTGTAATTCAATAGCGACCCACTTCTACCTGGTGTGACATATCATGAGGTGCTACTATAGTTGAAGTTTGAGATTTTTTTTATCCTCAGCTTACCAGAGAGTAGAAATGAACAATGAAGCCATACATGTGATTTAAAAGGATGAGTAATACCTCAGTAAGAAGCACATTAGAGAAAAAAAATTTATGCTTTTTATGTTTCATTCACCAGAAATTCATCACATACTTATTCCAAAAGTATTCTTGGAAAGGGAAATAATGTTCAAATTGGCTTAAATTAGAAAAATGTTTCCCATAAGACACACAGCCACATCACACCAAAACAAAATTCTGTTACAAGAGAATGGGCACAACAATATGGAAGGTGACCAACACTTTACCACAGTATCCATAAATAAGAAATCAAACCAAAAAATTTGGCTGGTCTCTTTTGTTGAAAAAAACCTCAAATTTGTACCCACAAATTCTTTAACCACTTTGATTATTTAAATTATTAAGCTCAGCAATTCTCTATTAAGCATAATTTGCTTATTTTACTCTGATTTTGCATCTCATTTTCTAGGCCATTTCAAGTTCAAATTTTAGTCACAATATTATAATGGAAGTTGGTGCAAAGTGTCTTCCAGAAGGAAGATATAAGAAGAAATACATCACAAAAATGGATAAAAATGGTGCCCAAATATTTCAAAATGAGATAAGTAGAATAGGAGACATTAAACAATATTATAAATGAGAATTAGAGAGAAAAAGAAAAGTCTGTAAAAAATTGAAATAAAATTAAAAATCATTTCACAAAGGAAAAAATTACATAAGAAACACAACAGTGAATAAACAGCAGATATCTTAATAGAAATGGAAAGTCAAAAGGAACAATTTTAAAACCAAACATGCTTCATGGTGGCATGTAAAGATGAGTGAATCCAAGAAAAAAGTATTTAATTGAACAGAATTATCAAAAATAACCACTTGATAGCATTGGAATAGAGGAAAGATGCACCATGAAGCATAAACTATTCATTTTTGAAAAACTACTTGGACTTTGGTTAAGGACAGCAGTAATTTGTGACCTTTCTGACTGCAGGTACTACACCTACCTCTAGCCCACCAACAATTCCCACCAATACTTATATACATGCACTCCCTCAAGCTTGGCTCCTTGAGATCTGTATATTTACCAGATTGCAGATGGCTGCAAAACAGCCCCCTTTATGCTCAGAAACAACAGTCACTTGGGGCCGGAGAATTAAAATCTCTAGCTTTGTCAGCTGAACATGGCAATTCTAGTACAAAACAAATTCCCATAGAAAAATCCGTGGGAAAACTCATAGTTAGGGTGAATAACAAACAAGCCAGAAATTTAAGGAAGATCCCAGAAGGATACAGAAGAACTGGGTAAGTTCTGTACACATCGCTGGCTGACTAGGAAACTATGAATGTAGACAAGATGACTCAAGGGAATATAGTGGAAATTAAAAGGCAAGAGAGAGATTTGAGGACTGGATGAACATTGAATGCACTTTTCCAACTCACACATATATCCATCTCAGAAGGTAGAAGACTTATGAACTTGACATATTTTAATACAGCCTCTGCTTACATCACTGAGTGCCTCATAAGCCATGTAGTCACAGGAGAAACCTAAGAAGTTAGACTCAAAAATAAAAATCAGAATAAAAGCATTGAGCAGACATATCAGAGTCAAAAACAACAAGAGAAAGATTTCTAGGCATAAGCCTAGTTACCAAAAAATAAAAAAGAAATAAAATTATAACCATCTCCCTCCCCAAAAGCCAAACAAAAAGATGTTTAGAAAAATAAATTTAAATTTACTAACATATATCATCCAAACTCTTTAAATTTCAAGCAAAAATCAAGAAAATTTCAAAGAAACAGCAATTTGTTATCCATACACTTTTCACTAGAAACTATTTCTAATCTTAAATTTTGGATTTAGCAAACAAAGACTTCAAAAGCTAAATATACATAGAACATTCTGTAAGTGAATGGTTCTTTGATCCATGTGTTATTTAATGATTTGTGTGATTTCACATATTTGAATAATTGTGTGATTCCCCATTTTTCTGTTAGTGATTTCTTTTAATTCTCATTTACCTAGAGATTTTCCTTTATATTATCTCATCTGTTTTATATTTATCATGGCTTATTTCACGCTCCAACATAAGGTGATAGAAGTGTTCTTATTGTGATGATTCTACAACTGTATAAATTTACTAAAATTTAGAAAACTGTGTACTTAAAATGGGTGAACTTAATAGTATGTTTATACCTCACCCCAATAAAGTTGTTTAAAAAGGTACAACAGGGATATCAAGCTTCAAAAGAAAGTCACATATGCAATATAGGAAAAGAAGATGCAAAATATGTACAATAGTTGTCTTCAAAGAAGAAAACCAAAGCAATGGGATAGAACTACTGAAATTTGAAACTCAAGAACAGCTCTTAAAATTATATATTATATATATCACATATTAAAAGGGCACAATGCATATCAAGGAAAATTCACTCAGAAAAAAAACAGCAAGAAACATTTTACAAATCCAAATATGCATCATTGTTTCAAATAAAACCAACAAAATAGACAATCTGTTAGTTGACCTAATCCAGGGTAAAAGATAACAGAAAAATTAAAAATGCTAAGTGGAAAAAAACTGCCCAAAGAAGAATTTTAAGATAAAGAATATACTTGCATATCCCTGTAATCATACTTTAAAACCGAAATAAAGTGAATTTTTTTTTTAAAGAAATATGCTGTTTACCTACTTGACTCAGTAGAGACAGAAAATTTAAACAGGGCAATCACCATAGAGGAAATAGAGAAAAATCAATAAAGAGCCCATCCCACTCCCCTCCCCCAATACACACAATAAATCACCAGGCTCAGCATTTCCATTAGGCATACCACCACCAAACATTTAGATATCAGATAATGTCCACAGTATTTAAACTATTCCAGAGCATAGAAAAGGAAGGAAACTTCTACTTTCATTTTTTTTTTCCCTGTTAAACACAACTATATAATATTGGTAAGACTACATTTCAATTTTTAAAAATTTATGTCTTTAACAACTTCACCGAGTTGTAATTTTCATATTATAAAACCTATTTTCATTTTAAATATACAAGTTAACAGTTTTTAGTAAATCGCCAGGTCGTGCTATCATCACCACAATCCACTCTTAGATTTCTATCACTCCAATAAGATCCCCCTGCCTGCCCTTTTGGAGCTAATCTTCACACTCACCTCTAGCCCTAGGCAACCACTAATTTACTTTCCAACTCTAGAGATTTGACTTTATTAGGCATTTCATATAAATTAATTCATACAATATGTTGTCTTTGTGTCTGGCTTCTTTTATCTTGCATACTGTTTTTCAGGTTCACCCATGTTGTAGCCTAAATCAGTATTTCTTTCCTATTTTTCAAATTAATTTTGAAAAGGAAGTGTAATAGTGATGCCAATATATGACACACAAAAATTAACCCAAAAAATAAAATACAGATATACTTCACTTTTAAATATCAAAGTAAAAACCTTTAGTAATCTATTTACAAACAGAATCCCATCTTATTAATAGAGTTAAGATGACAATCCATATGATTATCTTCCTAGATACAGAGAAGCATTTGAAAAAAAATTAACACCCATAGAATTTGAATTGATCAATACTTTCTTAGTAAGATAAAATATATATGGTTTAACCCAAAAGTCAGCCCCTTAACATGGAAATACTAGAGGTTTTCAAAGTAAAGCCTAGAACAGGACAAGGATTACCACTACATTCACTATAATATAGTACTGCTCTGGGGGATATTAACCAAAGCACTCAGAATCATACAGATTCAAATTGGCACATCTTTTCAGATGACAAGACCAAATACATGCAAAACCCAAAAAGAATAAATAGGAAAAAAACACTGAAAACCATGGAGAATGTAATAAATTTCAGTTGCATTGGTTTCTATTGCTGCTGCAACAAATTACAAAAAAAAATATTACCTTACCATTCTGAGCTTCATTAGGTTAAAATCAAGGTGTTGGCAAGGCTGCATAGCTTCTCAAGGCTGTAGGGAAAAATCCGTTCTCTTGCCTTTCTCAGTTTCTAGAAACCACTTACTCCTTTTCTTGTGGCCCCTTCTATCTTCAAACCAGAAAGAGCAACTCATCATGTCTTTCCCACCTCACACCACTCTAACAATTTTCTTTCCTCACCCCTCCTCCCATTTTTCACTTGATGCTTATAATTACATTGGCCACACCTGTATAACTAGGATAATTTAAGGTCAGCTGGTTAGCAACCCTGATTCTATCTGCAACCTTAATTTCTCTTTCCATTTAACCTAAGTCACAGATTCCAAGGATTAGAATGCAGACACATTTTTTGGAGGGGGGAGGGAGCACACAACTTGCTTACTCCTGCAGGTTACAAAATGAACATAACTAAAATCAAACATATTCCTTTATAAAAACCAAAGGAGGAAGGAGAAGAGGAGAAGGAGGAGGACAGAGATGATGACAAGGATGGGGGGTGGGTGGTAAATAAAGGAAGAAAGTCTCCATTTATAATACCAAAGAGGAAAAAAATATATAAACGTAGATTTAACAAGAAATATACAAATATTTATGAGGAAATAAAACCCACAAAAGTATACTTAGAATAAGTGGGAAAATATATCATGCATTCAAATAAAAATTTTCAATGTGAAGATGACAGTTCTTTTTAAGTTAATTTATTTGTTTAGAGAGAGGGAGAGAGAACTCCAACTCAAAATGGAAACCACAGTCTTTTATCATCTAATCTCAAAGTGACATATCACTTTTGCCATATGCTATTGTTTCGAAGTAAGTCAATAAATCCATCCTTCAGGAAAGGGCTGGGGGATTAAGCTTCACCTTTTACAAGGGGTGGGGAGAGTATCAAAGAATTTGGTTATATTTTTAAAGCTACCACATACATTGATAAATAGAAAATCCAGATATAAACACAGCTGCATGTGTGATTTTAATATATAATGCATATGTATTATGTAAATATGTCATATATAATAATTTCTCTTTCAAATTGGTGTGAAGGAAATAAAATGTTAATAAGTGGTACTAGGGTAATTAGATGGCCATGCAGAAAAAAATTTAAAGGAATATATTCCTCCCATCACAAGGATGATTTCTAAGTGTATCAGAGATTTAAACATAAAAGCAAATACTCAAAATAAAACTAGTTCATTGGGAGAATACAGGGGTGAATTCTTTTCTGTTGTGAGAATGGGAAACCTCTCACTAACTATAATCTAAAATACAGACAAATAAAAGATTACATATATAGACACATATATAATCTAGTTCACATATCACATACATACAAACATATGTACATATGATAAGCTTCCACATGGCAAAAGGCATCAAAGTCAAAATAAAATAAAAACAAAAAAAATGGAGAAACAGGGAAAACATATATCATGGTCAAAGGGTTAATATTCCTTATATACCTTAGTTTTTACAGAGAGAAGAAAATAATAACAATTCCATATAAAATGAGGCAGTGATTGAACAGTTTACAAGAAAAGTAACAAAAACACCACTTAAATGTATTAAAGGAGACTTAATCTCACACAAAGTAAGAGAAACACAAATTAAAACTACAATGGGACACCAATCTTTTTTTAGCTATTATACTGGCACGAATCCAAAAGTTTAATATTCATTCGTATTGGCAAGTTTAAGGTGAAAAACAGACATTTGAATACATTATCAATGTGTCTTTGATATCTGTCAACTCTTTTTCAAGGAATCTATCTCAAAGATACACTGACACAAATATGAAAATTAATATGTGCAAGGGTATTAATGATATAAAAAGAAAACTCAAATGCCTCTTATAGAAAAGTGAATTATCTATGGTAACTCCACACAAGAGAGGATTATATTTATTAAGAAGTGATCTATAAAATATGTGATGAAACACATGGTGGTGGAGGAAAGTGTGTATGTCATTATTTTATCTAGTAAAGGGGGTGTACAAATATGTGCTTGAGTATAAAAAACATGGATAAATCACTGTTTGGTCACCTAAATAGGAGGGAAGGAATAAGGTAAGAGAGACAATGTTAAAAGTTTATCTTCTTTGAATGTAATTTTTTATTTTTTTGGCTAGAGACTGAACTTGTGCCACAGCAATGACAAAGCCGGATCCTTAACCGGCTGCACCACAATAGAACTCCATGAATGTACCTAGTTTTGTTGATTTAATTTTGTAATTCTCTAAATATTTTACATTAGGATAAAATTTAACTGAAAAAGCCATTTTTAAAAATTGAAGTTCTCTTGTGGTGCAGCTGATTAAGGCTCCAGTGTTGTCACTGCAGTGGTTTTCGGGTTCTATTCCTGGCCCAGGAACTTCCATGTGCTGTAGGCGTGGCCAAAAAAGAAAAAAATTTGCCCACCAAAAATGAAAACAAATGAACTTAAATGTATATTGAGTTTCCGGAATAACCTTACAAACAGAAATTATGACTTTACAACTGAGTAATTCCACTCTACATCCCTAGTAGGATATGCAGAACTACAAAAATTCTTAAACCGTTTTAAGTAATGATATTACTGGTCATAGCATTCCTACTGTCCTGCTGAGATTGTTGTGTGCATATTATCAGATAATATTTTAATTCTATTATTCCTGATCTCATTGAGAATCAGGCTTCTCAAGATATGAGAAAGTAGGTACAGATAGAAGATCAAAGAAACTTTAGATTCCTCAAGTTCTGAATTTGAATTGAAAAATCAATATGAAGCCATGATATATTTTACCTTAAAAATAAAAAGGCACAGTACACTGAATCAGAGGCCATTAAACTAAGGAATGTACATTAAAGTAGAGATGGGCATTTGGCTTTGGTTATTATCCAATGCACTTGATAGAAAGTAAATAGACTGGAAACTTTCTCAATAGTAGAGAATTATATTATTTAAGAAACCCTAAGACTGAACAGAACAGACTGTAATTCCTAGTCTAACGTAATTCCTAGCCCATGAAACAAACGAGCCCCAGCTGCACGTGGCCTGCTAAACTGTGTCACCTCCAAGAAAGATCTACTCCCCAATATCCAACTTAGATGAGGCCAAGGAATTCAATGAATAAGACCCTCAGAGGCGGATGTACAGACTCTAAGGTTGGATAAAGGATTCATTACCTTGCCAGATATGGAGGCTTTATTTATTTATTTATTTATTTTTTGTCTTTTGTCTTGTTGTTGTTGTTGTTGTTGCTATTTCTTGGGCCGCTCCCGCGGCATATGGAGGTTCCCAGGCTAGGGGTTGAATCGGAGCTGTAGTGCCGGCCTACGCCAGAGCCACAGCAACGCGGGATCCGAGCCGCGTCTGCAACCTACACCACAGCTCACGGCAACGCCGGATCGTTAACCCACTGAGCAAGGGCAGGGACCGAACCCGCAACCTCATGGTTCCTAGTCGGATTCGTTAACCACTGCGCCACGACGGGAACTCCTATTTTTTTTTAATTTTTGTTTTTTGGCTGCACCTGAGGCACGTGGAAGTTCCTGGCTCAGGGATCAAATCTGTGCAGTTACAACCTATTCCACAGCTGCAGCAATGTCTGATCCTAAACCCACTGAGCCACAAGGGAGCTTCCTATGGAGGCTTTATTAAATATCAAAAGGGACTTGGGGATCCTTTTAAGTGAAATTTGCCAACTATAAGTAGTAAATCCCCAGCTCGATGTCTATGATTCTTGATATAATAGCAATAAAAAAATAGATTACTATTTCTTATAAGATAAACAATTATTTACCTATGAAGGGAAGAACATAGTGAAGCTCAGAAAGCCCAACTGTCAGGAAATCAATCGGTAAAGCAATCATCAACCATACCTTAGAATGTACATAGTTCTAGCTGGATTGTTGGATCAGGAATCCAAAGGAAAAACTGAAGTGCAAAATGAATAATTATTTAGAAAACTTCAGTTGTGTACAGAGCTATTTTTAATATTTGAAAACTAAAACATTAATTTTGAGAACAAAAAATAGAGTCCAAATTCCCATATACCTGTAGATTTTTTTTTCACTTTAGCCAGTATTTAGCTGCAAAACAAATTATAGTTGAAAAATGATGTTTCTTCAAACACTTGAATGTCTATGCTTTAAATTTTTTATTGTCTCTGGAATTACCTAAAGGATTCCAGATAACTTATTTTGATATGTTTAAAATGCAAACCAAAATACACATTAATATTGCTAATGAAATTTGGGAATCCTACATTTATGTATTTAAAGCTCTACATATCCAAAATCCTCAATTAAAAACTACCTCCTCCCACCTAAATCTAGGTTATGTCTCCTGACATGAATCAATTACCCTGCAACTCCCTTGATTACAGAAAACCTTGTTTACCTAGATGTTTTTCTGTCCCAGAACATTTCTGATAAAAAGTCCTATACAGTCTGCTATGCACAAGTGCACCTTGAGTTACATGCATTATGAATCAGAATCATCTCCTGCACACCTGTCACCTTGACATTACTTGACTATGGTAGGCAGTCAACATTCATTGGAAATGCAAATGATTGTAGTGTAAAAGACTTGATTGTGAAGCAAGGTTTTCATAAGTTACAGATACTTTCACCTGTGAATGTAGGAAAGGTTCTATTTAGAGTCATATATATTATAGATTGAAACCAACCTGACACTGGGATCCTTAAAAAGCTCTATATTTGAACTACTAGATGAAAAGACTTATGTTCTGTACTTTTCCTTTCTTAGTTATGAAGGAGGTCTGTGTATATGTGTGTGTGTTTGGTAATTATGCTGTCATTGTCAATACTCCTATAAGACAGTGGAGCAATAACAAAGTTACATAATTGAATTGTCACTAGCAAAATTTTTTAGCATACTCACCACTTATATATATATATATATATATATATATATATATATATATATGAATTTTAATTAATGGAAGAACAGGATCTGAGTAACCCATATGCCGAGCTTCATTTCAAAGAGATATATACTCAATACAATGCTTGCAAGATATTGCTATTTCATTATTTACAGCACTAGAGATTTTTTAAAAAAGGGATTCATAATGGTCTGGGGAGATTTAACCAGGTGCTTCTTCAACAACTGAGAACAGAATATATAAAATGTACATTCTTTCCTACAAATATTATTTTTAAAGAGTTTTCTCCATCTCTATACTTCTGTAACTAAGGAAGCTAGTCCACTCTATTCATGACAGACAATGAAATGTATCCCCTAACAAGAGAAATAAAAAAGACATTAAATACCTAGGTCATAAAGGAGTCCTATTCATCAAGATTAATACATTAATATGTATTAAAATGATAACAAAATGCTTGGAATATGATAAGTCAATCAAAAGCTATTGATTTAAAGAAATAGAACACATGTGTATATCCAATTCAGAAAACAGAAAACATTTACGGATTATGTAGGACACACTTGCTATTATCAGTCAGGGTTCCAGAATGAGACATAAAATATGTAATTATGTATACATATATATATAATTCTTTGTTTCAAGGAATTAGTTTATGTGATTGTTGGGGACTGATTAGGCAAGTCCAGTGGGTCGATAGGATAGGCTGCCAGGAGGGCAGGCTGAAGACTTGGGTAGGAGTTGATACTATAGTCTACAGGGAGAAACTTCTTCAGGTCTGACATTAAGGCCTTTCAAATGACTGAATTGGGTCCACCCAGACTATTCATGATAATCTTCTTTACATAAAATCAACTGATTGTTGATGTTAATTACATCTGCAAAATACCTTCACAGCAACAAGTAGATTAGCATTTGATTGAATAACTGGATACTTCATAGCTTAGCCACGTTGACACATAAAACTGACCATGGCAATACTGGATACAGAAAAATGAATAAATGCTCTTTTATCTGAGGAGGCAGAATTTATTCAGAGGAAAACACATTTCCTTTCTACATACAAGGATTGGAAGATATTTTAGATTAATACAAGAACTTTTAAATTTTACATGAATTTTACAGTGTAATGGAACATAAGAGAGATGAGATGTGAAAAATCCAGCTTGTAGGCAAGAGCACCAATGGAGATGAGAAAAATACACTAAAAAAGGACATACTACTCTGTCCCACTCCCCTAAATGCCATTAGCTAGCTGTACGAGCTTGAGTATCAACTTAACCTCTCTGACTCTCAATTTATCTATTAAAACAAAAACAGGGTAAAAATCAAGTCTCCAGCATTAATTCAAATTCCTTCTGTGGACAGACCGAAAACATATAGCAGTGATCCAGACCGGATATATGAAAATGCGGCATATTTAAACAAATTTTCCAGTAAATTGCATTGAAGATTTAAGTCACCTGTTGACTACATCTGCACCTTATGTTCTCTCAAGTTCTTAAGTCCTATTTTATGAGGTATTTTTTTTAAAAATCAGACCTACATTTTTAAACAAGGATAAAAATCTACATCCACAGCCAACATCATATAACAAATGGCAGGTAGGATTGGAAAGAGGAGTATTCCTATTTTGTTTCAGCAAATATATGTTATTTTTGTAATGAAAATAGCACTTTTTAATTTTGTAATTAAAATGTAGAAGTGATAGGAGAAAGGTTACTTCACTGAGTAATCTTTATAAAAATGGAATTCTGTGAAGATACACTTTAAACATGATAGTTTGTTATAGTTATTAATTCTCCCACATCATGATGAACATAATTGTTAATGACCTAACAACTTTTTCAGGAAAATTAAAGAAAGAGATTTCTAACAAAGGAAAGCTTAGTTGAAGTTCCTAGGTGCCCAACTAAGGTGAAACTGATATTTGTGCCTGTGTGTTTCTGTGTGAATTTTGAGGGGAGAGGCTTCTCCTGGCCTGCATGCATGTGGAAAGCCATTCTGGAACAAGAGAACTGCTGCTTTTTAACCACAGATATCTGGGAATCTTCAAGCAGCAACAAGCAGCTACAAACCTCACCTCTGATCTTTATTGAAATTAAATTTTTGTCTTCTCCTCTCATACAATCCTTTTCCCAAATCCAATTTGCATAATTTGGTATAATTTGAAATGATTGACACGGGTTGCTAATTGTTGGGGTAGAAACCAGACCCTCACAGTAGCTAAGTCTCAAAGGCAAAGGTTAGAATCTAGTAACTGGCAGTGTGGGTCGAATTGATATTAGTTTAATAATCTGTAAACTATGAAAGAAAATGTAATTGTCCTATATTACAAGGGTGGTAGTCCTTCCACTGTACAGTTTATTCAAATGTATAATCTAAATAATTGAGTACCTCGGCATACAATAGAGCATTTCCTCATAGGCAAACACCATTTAATAGATAGTCAAATCCAAACAGATGGATAAAAGATGCCAGAACATAATTGGTTTGCTTTTGATTATTTCATTGATACCAATTTGCTTAAACAGTAAGTCTGGACAAAGCAGGATTTATTGTCACAGAATATTCAGTGTGACAGAGAGGAGTTAAAGTATTCAGTAATCCTCTTTCAATTTCCACACGTGGAAGTTGCATAGAAATGAAATCTTGACCAAATGTTTGGCTTTGTCTTCCCTCAGAGTTGACCATAATAAACATTTGATGAAAATGGAGTCTTATTTTCTGGCTATGTAAGATCTTAACGGTTTCCTGGTTTCAGAGCAGGGTATCAGCCTACTACAAAATCTTTTGAATAGGTGGAGAACAATTCAAAAAGAAATGAGGAGTTACCATGTGGCTCAGTGTGTTAAGGATTCGGTATTGTCACTGCTGTGGCATGGGTTTGATCCCTGGCGCTGGAACTTCTGCATGCTATGGGTGCAGTAAAATAATAATAATAATAATGATAATAATAATAAAATAAAAATAAATGAGACATGATTATTTTTATAAAATGAACAGCAACTATAGTCCCAACTCTTAAATTACAGTATTTTATTTAATCCTGAGTTCTCTCTTTAAGTGAACTAAATAAAACCCAAAATTTGAGAAATTATAGAGATAAAATACGTGTTCATACCCACCACACTCACCCATCCTCACCCACACACACACACACACACACACACTTAGGAAAGCAAATGGCATATTCTCCATTTTACAAATAAGAAAATCAGACGTTTTATTAAACTATAGTTGATTTACAGGATCATATTAATTTGAGGTTACACAGCAAAGTGATTCATGCACACATATATTCTTATATATATTCTTTTTCAAATTACTTTCCATTGTAAATTATTATAAGATTTCGAGTATGGTTCCCTGTACTAAAAGAGGTCCTTATTGTTTACATATTTTACATATAGTAGTGTGTATATGTTAAGGTGAAGCCTGGATTGACTCTATTTTGCTGCATTGTGAAGTCCATGCTCTTCCAAAAGCAACGCTACCAGCACTTAACCCAAAGTTTCTTTAAGTCTCTTAAAAGAGCTGTGTCTTAAAGATTTCAATTATTTTCCATTTTTATTTTTTGGTTAACCAAACTAGCTCAAGTAGTTAAATGAAACTTTTTTCAATGGCTTATTTCCATCTCTAAAACTATGCTCTGCCCTCTTTTTAAAATCCACAGTATCAGATTGTGCTTAATTCCATTTTGTAACCAATTAGCTCAAAGCTAAAAAATTGGAGGATTTAAAAATTAAGTGGTTCCTTAGATTTACTTTTTAATAGGAGTTGCCGCATTTAAATAATAACAGAATATGTGAAGATAAAACAGCAGTAAAATAATTCTTCAAACATTTCAAAGATCTCCCCGTCTCTCCCTTTTAATATGAATTTTTCCAAAATTACATAATACAAACACAACTCTTCATATAAATTTATATCAAGCAAGAAAAGCTAGAATCACTGAAGATCCATGAATTTTAAGTGATGCTGATTGGAAAATGTATGTTAAATGCATCTACATATTCCTAATAAATGTTCGTTTCATTGAAAAAGTCCTAAGACGAAACTTTTCATTTCTAAGAGAAAAGTGTTTTCAACTTAGTCTTTTAAAATCATACTTCTTAGCTTTGAAAATTTTCTCTTAAAATAAGCATGTATCAGAGTTCCCATTGTGGTGTAGGGAAATGAATCCAACTAATATCTATGAGGACGTGGATTCGATCCCTGACCTCACTCAGTGTGTTAAGGATTTGGAGTTCCCATGAGCTGTGGTGTAGGTTGCAGACATGGCTCAGATCCGGTGTTGCTGTGGCTGTGGCATAGGCTGGAATCTGTAGCTCCGGTTAGACCCCTAGCCTGGAAACTTCAATGTGCCGCGGGTGTGGCCCTAAGAGGCAATAAATAAATAAATAAATAGAAATTAAATAAGCATGTATTTTTATTATAAACAAATACTCATGTAATATACTTGCAATATTTATTTATTGCGAAAGTAACATATGCTGATTTTACGACATTTAAAATATGCAGAAAAATGCAAAAAATTACCTCATATATCAAAATTTATCATCCAATGCCTAATTTCAGTTACAAATTCTTTGTTTAGCAATGTCTACTGAGCATTTTTACAGAATCTCATTAAGTGTTATTCTACAGGCATTTTTTTCAATAGAGACATATAATAGTTTATTAATTAGCTCAGATGTAACCAGTAGCCAATGTTTTGCTTGAGAAATGTAGTTCTAATTGTTATGTTTGTACATAACCATATCCTTTGATTTTCTACTAGTGAAACTTTAGATTCACATTGGAATTAATATTTTTATGACATTACATTCACTTCATCAATTATCCTCCAACAGGATTATATAAAATTTCACTCAATAGTATATAAAATTTTCTCTAAAAAATGGATTTTTCAACTTGTTATGAATCCACATCCTCTAATCTACACATACTTGCTCATTATAATAAGCAAAAGACATTGTCTCAATAAAAACATTCGTCTCTGAACCTATCAAAAAAAAAATAAAATTTTCTCTAAACTCTTGTGCACCTACACTCTTATGTTTTTATGTTAGCTCTAATTTACAACATGGCTTGTCTGTTGTGCTAAAGCATTTACTGACTAGGGCATATAAAGACATAGGCATGCTAATTGAGGAAAGATACGCTTATATGCTTAACAGGTATGTAATTCTAAAAACTTTCCTCCCTATTTTGATATGCAAAGAATGAAAGTATTTATAAGCCTACTTTCTATATTTTTAATGATATCACTGTGTTTACCAGCAAACCATGAACTGCAGGAATTTTTTAAAACAATATTATTGCATTGTGCAATGTTTTGGGTTTAATGTGTATATATGGGAGATGGGGGTGCCTGATTGTATATGTGTGAGTCTATGAGCACTTTTGTGGATGTAGCAATGAGGTTAAGATAAAAGAAAATTAAAAGAAAATGAAAGAATTTCTTTAAAAAGAAACTTTCCAATTTTAAAATTCTTTTTTAAATGACCAAATACTATAAGTTAATCAACCACATAACATTTTACTGGGGCACCGATTCCTGACAATTTTCCACGATGAAAATTTTTACCTTTGCCAGGAGTGGTACGTCTAACAACAACAAAACTGACCTTTTCATTTTTTCCCCAGCTTTGTGTCTAAAGTTGCATTTGAGCAATTTGTACGGCTTTTTTGGTGAAAATGTTCAAGGGGGTTTATTACCATTAATCTTTTTTGAGGGTGTGTATAATTCATCTCACCAGCCATCAGAATTCCCAGAGGGTAAATTACTCTAGAGATCTCTGTGCCCTCACACTGTATCAAATTGACCTGCTTCTTGTTTGCCATTTTTGTGTACTACATTGCTTATTTAACAAGAAACAGAATGATTGTAATTCTGAGAAGGTCCTTTGATAGTAGTTTTGACACTCTGCCTGAATAATGACCCTCATTATGGTGCCTGTGACAGGCTCTGAAAGTCCTGATTTATGAATATATCACAGGTTCGGCGTTAGAGCTCCTCCACTCACTTACTTCTGATATAGACGGAGATATGGACAGAGCCCTTTGAAATGGCGAGAGGCTGAGATAATTGCACGATTATGACCATTCAAATCATCTCTTCCCCTGATTTAACAAAGCTCTGCCATCTCATTTTGATTGTCCCTGAAGTTATTAGGAACCTTTGACAAAATGTTTATTAGAAGAATGTGTTTCAGAGTAACTGTGCCGGCGACAGAGGGGGAAGTTATTCCTACTTTTCTGTTGCTCAGCCTCAGCTAAATTTCTCCTGCAAACGCTCATTAATGGTTGATGTGATAATAGACTGTTAGAAGCAAGATTAGCTAAGAGCAAAAAGTCTGTGTCCTTGATAAAACAAATTACAAGACACTCTGTAAACACTTTTTTTGTGCGGAATGTTGTTGATTTATTGTTTCCTCTATAGTGATTATTTAAATAAATGTAGCTAATTTAGTTCATTTGCCAAACTGTATAATTCTGTTCTTTGTGAAGGGGTTATATGTAAAAGCCTCAAGGAATCACATCCCCATTAATCTTTTTACAAGAGCAATAAATAAATAAAGAGACATGGTTTAATTTCGCCAGTTAGAAGATATTTAAATAGCAGTGGTGGTAAACTGATTTCTTTTTTCTACTGTTTGAAAAAGGCATGTAAATGCACTTTTTCTTGTTACTAGTTTAAATAAACACCCAAAAAACAGAATGCAAGTGTTCTGTTGAGGCCACAAGAAACAAAGTTTTTTTGATTCTCTTCAGTTCTGTACACTGACCTTTTTACAAAAATGATACGCATCTCATGCGTTTCCACTTACAATATTTTGAAAAATATCTTCGGTGCCCGTAACACAAGGAAATTTTAATTCATTTCAGAAAAAGGCATGAACTATTGTACCATACGCCATAAAAGATAAATTCATGGCTGTTTTCCTACATACCCCTTTACTCACCAGGAATAAAGCGACACAATCTCCTTATGGTTTCATTAGAAGTAGGGGAAAAGCTGAAGAGGCTCCCTAGGTATTCTCAGCTGACTCCTTTTGAGACTTTATCATCAGATGACCCTCGAGATTAAAAATACATAGTTACTAAGGGCAATGGTTGAAAGTTAATTTTAACTGAAGTCTGGTAATGACCTGGAGTAAATTTAATAACGGCTCTTCATTTCATAGCAAAAGCAGTCACTTAAAACATAATAAGATGATTCTGAAATCTTTAAACAAAGTGATCAGATTGAATTCCTTTTAGCAAAGCTGAACATTTTCAAAAGCTTTTTTACATTCACAAAGCCTTTCTTCTTAATTCATTAACATATTTTTAGAAAGTCTCTTTCTAAAGGGGAAAATGTTTGCCACCTCGGCAGTGGGGGTGTCATTAATGAAATGGATCTTTGAAAAACTTCCATCACCTTTTTCACTGTGTAGATTTTGTAAAAATTCCAAAGGTGATTTCTCCTTCCTTTGCTTTCCAGCTAAAACAGGCCTCGTACGGAAGGTACAGAAGTAGACTGTGGTTGTACAAAAGTATTTTAGAGCATAAAAAACCCTTCTAGACCTTGATAACTATACATGACTGATCTGTCCTCTCTAGCAAGGTTAACTGTTTTTCCCAAGGAGTTAAGTGGCATATAAACTATTGTTCACACCATTTGTGCTAACGGTATAGGGTGACCTCAAATACTGTAGTGGCCATACAGGGTACCTGCACAGTGCATTCATCAACAAAGGGAAAAGGACCACAGGGGCAGATCTGACTGCAAGTGTATCAGGACTCTATAAGGATAAATGCCTAACCTCACTCCACGGCAAAAAGTAATTACAGAGCCATTGTTTCTATACTGTTAATATGTTTTATGGTTCTTTAGAAATATGTGCTATTTAGTTCTTCAGTTGACATCTGTACTGTATTATATTTTATACAAAGCACCCAGCCTAAAGTGGAGAAGCAATCAAATAACTGTGAGATCATTTTGCTCTCATGGGAAATCAACAACAGATATAAAATATAGATAAAGGAAGAGCTTAAATTCAGTAGTTAATTTTTAGACTTAAATTATCTAATTAACAATAGTCTGAACAGCCAAATTTTAGAGCTTTATTCTTTCAAAAATTGCATGCTCCATTTACAGTGTATCATTCTTTCATACATATTCACAGAGGCTTCTATTTGTATTTTTATACTGCATCGATTCTCTTTCCATGTGTGCCTCCCTTCACACTCTTAAATATTCCACCTTATCCTACACATGCCTTTATGCAGGTGTTAAGAGAGCAACAGCAAAACATTTGTTCGCACGTGCGCATACCCACACACATGCCCACCTCCTCCTCCCACACATATCAAGATGTTAAGACAAATGTTAGTGGCCCCTCCAGTTAATACCAGAGTATTATAAAAATGGAAAAACTATGAAATGAAAGACAACCTTGGAGCAAAACAAGTACACACATTTACATTCTCAGGACAGGAGTGATGTTTAGCTCCCTAGCCACAAGTTATTGCTAATTATCAGAAAAATATGAATGTTGACTCCTTAATCAAATTCATATCTTCCTCTCAAAGGAATCAGACACACCACATTCAGTCCTTATCTCCTCCTAGATGAGGAAATAGGAGCAGGATTTGGTAGCCATGTAAGAAAATGTAGTACAACTTTCTGAACCTACAGCTGCCCTATAGGGACCCTAGAGATCTTCACTGTGTTTAACTCTTAATAATTTCTCTATGCTTTGGAGTTTGACAGCCAAAATTTAGTGTAATTTGCATTACACTAAACGCTATTGATTATTCTCCTAAAACAGTACCTGGTAAAATTTGGATGTCCCAAAGTCAGTGTGTATCGTTTAAGCGCTGTCACACAAATTCTGTGATAACTGGTGTCCTTATCTGGATGAAAGTCAAATGACAGAGCTGTGATATATCTTGGTGGATTATTTTTAAAATACTAATTATTATTATGAAATGAGTAGTTTGACAAGAATGAAACAGGAAATCTATGAAAGGAGGCAGAATATTTTCTCCAAGGGGGTTTAGGTAAATTATAGGATTTGTATCATTCGGAGACATTTTTGCTTGTGTTTTTGTTTCATAATACTTTTAAATGCCTTGGACGTTTCACACACATTTAAGTGGATTATATAGACACATGACTAGGATACCATGAACTCCACTATCAGCTTTCTGCAAAATAATAAGCCTTCACCAACCTATTTACAGCAATTCCCTCTCTTTTATTCAGTGCAATTTGACCAATATTAATATTTTTTAGGAGCTTTTTATGTGTCAGCACAGTGTCAAAAACTGGGAAGATACACACACACACACACATACACACACACATTTATGCTTTTGAGAAGGTTAAAATCTACTAGGGAAAACAGACATGCTAAGAAATAATTTTAATATTACATGAAAATGGGTGATAAAATTGTATACATAAGACAAAGAAATGGCATTGAGAACAAAAAATAAATTCTGTTAATTTATAAATTCTACACATTAATAGAGCACAGGGACAATGCCATAACAAAGTAATCTTCTGGTCTGTGTTTCAAAGACTGAGTAGGAGTTTGCTATATCACCACCTAATAGGAGGAGGGAATCCCAGACAGAGTGAACAGCACCACCCGAGTGCCAGAGCGTGGAACAGCATTCTCTACTTGGGGAACTGCAGACAGTTTAGAATGTGTGGAACAGAACTACAAAAGGTAGAGAGAGTGAGAAGATATAGGGCTGAGGATAAATACCAGAACCATATCATGAAAGTACTTGTTTGTCAATCTAAAGAGCTAATATTTTATTCTAGTTGGTAGCATTGAAAAATTTAAGGAGTGACATGATTCAATTTGTGTTTTTAAGAATGAATGGGAAGATTAAATTGGAGAAGGAAAGGAGGAGAGTCAGGGAAACCAGAGAGGAGACAATTGCAAGGCCAATAAAGAGAAGGCCAAGGTCAGAACCAGCCCTCAGAGAATGGGGACTAAGGTGATATTTTAAGGAAATAAAGACATAATGAAAATATACAGGGTAATTTCAAATTCCTGAGACTGCCTTTCTTCTGTTGAACACACTTACTCCCAACATTTCCAAAATATATATCTGACTGTGATGGGATACAACTGAAGGATTATAGGATCAGCATGAAATGATCATATTATATCATAGTGAAGTCAAATAAGAGGTATGGCAGAAAATGAAATGGACCTTGGCCCATGTCTCCTACTGCTTCCTTGTATGTACCCTAGTTTTCACCCATATTGGCATAGTCTCCCATACGGCTATATAATTTCAACTACCTGTTTCCTGGTTTTGAAAGGTCTTGCCTACCTTTTCTGGTTTGGCATGCTTCTCCCCCAGAAGTCTTGCCTCGAGCATCAGCTTTTCTGGGCAGTCTTCCTTGATGGCTCTTCCCTCCCTTCCCTCCCATTTATTGTTCCATTGTTGTACCATGCACACACTATTGGAGTAGATAAACATACCCTATGGCAGTTTCCCCTTAATCAATAGATTACATAGTAGAGGACTCATAAAATTGGTTGACTGAATGACTAGGGGAATGATTGAAGCAGAATGATCACATATTGGGATCCATAGATAAATTAATGACCATATTCATTTTTTAGCCTGGCCTTTCGCTTTGTTTTGAACTCTCTATTTAGCTTCAACTCCACACTGTTTAATGACTGGCCTTGCCAAACTGGTCTTAAGAAAGGATACAAACTTTCAGCTTTGAGATCAATAAAGTCTGAGGATCTGATGTATCACATGGTAACTGTAGTTGATAACATTATATTGTATAATTGAAGACTGCTGGGAAAGGGACCAAAAATATACTTACCAGGAAAAAAAAAAAAAAAAAAAAAGAGGGATAACCACATGAGGTGAGGGATGTGTTAAAGAGAAGGGGGAGTCCTTTCATAAGGTATACATATATCAGCTCATCAGGATGTGCACACTAAAACCTTGTGATTTTGTCAATTATACCTCAAGCTGAAAAAAAAAAAAAAGAACATTTTAAAGTGGCTATTTTAATGTAAAATAAAGAAAACTAACATAAAGAATAAATAGTTGAAACCAGTGAACATAGATGTAGAAAATGTACTGAAGTCACTACAAAAGGTTTTGGGGAAGAACCTGGGGAGGTGGTCTCTCGTGGTGACGAGGAAGGCAAAAGGATTACAAGGGAAGTTGTAGTGAATTTTAAAGGAGCTAGGAGTTGGTTCCAGATGACAGGTGACTGAACAATTATCTAGAAACCACAGTGGTGGCCAGTGTCAATGGTGCTTCTCCTTTCCTAATCCATGAGACTGCATGACTTGGACGATGTGCTACCTGCTAATGGAGATAGAAAGTTGTGAAGACTGCAGTGATTTCTGGGGGAAACTATGTTTTGGATTAAGAAGAAACTGAAAACTGTAAAGAGGTATGAAAGAGATCTGCAGCATTAAAATATGGGTTAGTAGAGAGAGAAGAAAGTTTATGGAGGCTTTGAAGTGAGGAAGTCCTTCTGAATATAGGCTTCAGAGGGAGAGAAACAGAAAACGGCTAAGAGTGGGGATATGAAATCCAATTGCTGACTTGAAATGTGAAGGAAAAAAATCTTAGGAGAAAGGAGATGGGAGGTAGCTCTGTGAGTCTTACATTTAAAGAAAGAAAAGCGGAAATTCTATAATTGATATAATGCCTAGAAGGAACTGGTTCAAATTTATATTTTGGTCGCTAAAACTTGCAGTGTTGACTATTATTCTTTCTTTACAGAGCCCAGGTTTTTCTGAAGAGGGGAGAATTAAATATAGAAAAATGGTTTAACTGAATCTTGAAAAGACTTTTAAAATATAGTAATTGATAGATAGCTAAAGGCCAGTCATACAAGTTTAATGGATTAAATAATCCAGATCTTAGCTAAGAACAAATTGCAAATAGAAACAAACTTAATTGGGGGGTTTTCACCTCTGTAATCATCACACCTTATGATTTTAGATCCTCACTAAATTTTTCTTGTGAGTTTTGTTATCAGTTGCAGGAAAATGAAAAACTGTCTCCTCACAACTTCTCCTCTTGCAATGCCATTGACGGAGTGCCCCAGTGACTTATTTCACATTCTCATCTTTCATTTATGTTAAAAGAAAACTAACTTTCATTCCCTGGAAAAGGGCTTGGTTGCCAGAAATCATGAGCTAAACATGGAATTTATTTTCTGCCATCAGGAAGTGAGTTCTCTGCTCCTGCTATTATCTGGACCTAAGATAACAGCTCTGCTACCCTTAGTGCTAACTTTGCTAGTGGCAGTGGAACTGCCCCTAGGGCTGCTGTAGGGTCAGCCTGCTGATGGCCTGTCTCTTTCTCCCAGGTGTTACTGATGAAGAATAATCCTCAATTCCCTGTGATTAAAGAGCCAGAGCTGAAGATCGGTGCAGCATTTTTCCACTTCTGGAACCCCCATAAACTGAGTTAGAAAAAAATCCCACAGCAATTATTTAAAAGCGGGGGTTGGGGGGAGTATCTTTTGAATGCATTTTTTTCTTTTTTCCTAACAATAGAATACAAATGTATTTTTTTTTTAAGATTCTTTAGAGATGCTCTACGTTGCACAATGCAGTACATTCTTTTCCGTTTCTTTCTTAGTGTAACTTTTCCCCCTGTACACATTACTGTTATTGACAGCAGTTCTAAAGCCTTTAAAATAAGAAGAAATTAAACAGTGAATCAATAAAGATTAGCTATTTACCGTAGATTACTAGCTTATCATTTCCATAATTACAATAATGGTTGCAGATGGAAATTCTATTTGTATGAATCATTTTATTCTTGTTATTTACTATTATTAATGTTACCATTATTATCTTCTTACCCTTCAGTTCACAAGATGTATCTTCTCAGTGAATTTTAATTCCAGTATCTTGCTATTATATTGTACATAATCCTATCAAAGACTGTCCTTCATGCAACATTTTCAGTGATATATTATCCTAGAGACTGTTAATGAATGAGCTTCATATCTTACTAATACTATTTTAGATACTATTTTTATTAATTTCCCAAGTTGTAATTCTTCATATACTACCTGTGCCTGTCTTCTGCTAAAGTTGTGTTTTCAATTTTTACATGGAGATTTCAAAGGAAAGCATTAACTTTGTGTCTTTAAAAATACGTTTTACTTCACAGATTCTCAATGATTACATTATCATAATGCCCATGCTTTGTTCTCTTATACTTGTAACAAGTTAATTTTCACAATTTTCCTTTACTTTGGATTCCAATTTATGTTAACAATCAAAATTAAAACAGTAACACTATGATCTTTCTGACATGCAACTGAGATAAGAAATAACTTGAAAAACAAACCAATTGCACTTTGTCCTTTGACTAAGATCCAGACACTATAGTCAAATAAAGAAAATAATTATGTCGACTTTTGTACATACTATTGCTAAGCATTATTACTTGAAAGTAAATACAGTCATCGTACAGAAGGTGCTGTGCTCCTTGAAAATAATTTATTTCATTTAAATGCCTTATTTATTTTATTTTAAAGAGATTAAGAAAGTGAGCAACAATAAAGCTGTTTGTTTAGCTTTGTTATCATCTCCTTTTCCCTTGCCATATGATTTGGATTGCAGGTTGTTGCGACACAAAATAATTTGTGCTGAAATTTTTGTTACTTTTACTCTTTTCCTCGCTCTGGGAATTTTGTAGAATGGTATAGGTTTCTTTTCGTATGCTCCTACAGGAAAGGTCAAACAGAGAGAATGTAGATTAAATAAGCTTAGATTGTAGCTACATTCCTTTGCAATTATATTAAAACATTCTGACAGTATAAAATTAGTGGCCAATATTAAAATGTCCTTAAAACTATGCTATGTATAGAACATGTAAATAAGCTTAGATCCATTTGAAGGAAGATTAAATATACATGTGATATTCTGTAGCTGAGATTAATAGCTAGGGAGAAATGCATTACTATGATAATATAAATGTATAATATATTTAGTATATAGCTACACTGGATAAACAAAACACATCCCTATTGCTTGTTTAGGTTGATAAGCCTCATTAATCTTTCCAGTGCATCTTTTGCTTTTCTATACATCTCTGAACCTATATACACATAAAAAAATACATATATACTAGGATAACTAGACCAGTGGCAATTAGAAGCAACTTAAAGCAAGAAGGAAACAGGAAAAGCAGAAAGGAAAGAAGAAAAGAAAAAAGGAAAAAAATTATTCTACATAAACACTGTGAAATAAAACCCTATCTGCTTATCTAAAGGAAGAAACCAAAGTTCTGGAAAAGTTACCATTATAAAATTATACTCCTAGGATATGATACTTAAGATAATCTTTTATCAAAGATGGTAATGGTTTTGATATTGTGTCAGTGGGTTTAGAAATATTCGATGCCTCTACTTCCACAACTGTAGTGGTACTAAGGAAAATACAGCTAACATTTAAGGATGCTTATGATACTCCAATATTGTTTTCATCATTTTACAAGTATTATCCTCTCATTTTACCTTCAAAATAACCTATGAGATAAACACTATTATTACTTTGCAAAATGTCACACAGATATGATGCATGGGAGTTTGAATGGTGATCATTTGACCCCAAAGTCAAACTGAGCCACAATAGTAAACTGACCTCTTCACATGTATTATGGTTTATAACCTCCAGAGGCAAATACTGTCAAAAGCTCTGTTTTGTGTTTAGCTCCTCTTCATGTCAGTGACAGAAAAAAAAAAAAAAAAAAAGATTTCAAAAGTCTCTGCAAGCAGTTTGATGAGTCCTTGCAATCTGAATTCAAATTTCAGGTGTTTAAAGCTCCATTTGTTTAAAAAAAAAAAACTAATAAATACTACTGCTTTACTGGAAAGTTCATGATTCAAATATGCTTTTGCATTTTTATAACCTTTTTTGAAAACCTGTATGAACTTTTACAATTTTTCTACAGTATAAAAACAAACTTACTAATATACTATAAAGTTACACAGTAATTTCTAACAATATCTAAAAAAAGATTATTAAAATCTTAAAGAACATGAATGTCTCATCTTTGGAAAATAGTGTTTGCAAAACAGGTTACAGTATCTGTTAATCACAGCTACATAATTAACAGGTAGATTTATATTTTGCCTGTATCACTGGCAATAATATCACATATATTACTGTTTCATGGGATATCTTATATTTCAAGTGTCTGAGACAATACCCAGCACAGCGCAGTCAATTTTAAAATGTTTCTTGAACAAGTAAGTAAAAATTACAAAGATAATGGGACAATGAAGCTGAATTTTTAAAATTTGCTCTTTTCTTAACATATATTATCAAAATTGGGGGAAAATGTCTCTGTTAACAGAGATTACAAGTTTTAATATTTCAAGGAAACCCCAACCCCTATATTAGTCAGAATCCTGGCATAAAACAAATGTTACGGCACACTGAAATGGACATTTGAGAAGAGCTGAATGAAGAGATTGGTTTTAAGGAAAAATAAGAGATGCTGTAGCCTCTACCTTGGGATAGTAACCTTGGGAGACTTTACTAATTAGACAAATTTAGACAAAAAGGCAGTGAACAGTGCCTAGAGCCTAGAGAGTCTTATCTTACAGAAGTTAGGACATTTGGTGAAGGGACACGGCCAACCACAACCATCAGCAGGGAGGGAACTGGGGAAATGTATCTCAGCCTCACTCTCCTCTTTCTCTGCAGTCTCTTGAGCATGTTATGTATTGACTGAACACAGGCAAAAGCCAAAGGGTCAGAGCCCACACAAATGGTACATAAAAGACAGCCAGCAGGGCACAGGGTTGGATGGAGAATGATGGAGAGTAGACCTAAAGAGGCAAACAACAGATGTCCTGCATAACATACAAAATTTAGGCTCCAAAATTTTTCCACATCTCCTCTCCTTAATTTTGGACATTTAGGTTTTAAATATCTTGCCATTATAAACAGTGTAATAAGATAAGAATTTTGTCCACATTTCCTTCACTTGGATTGTTAGTTGAAGTTAAGTTTCTCTGGTGAGACTAATGTACACAAGACAAAATGCTGGCTTTTGCTCCACATCACCAAATTGCTTTCTAACAATTTAATCAATATTTCCTGTCACCAACAAGAAATAACCATGCTTGTTTTGTTACTTTTGTCAGTATTATTATTTTTATTTAATTTTTAAAAATCATGTAATAAATAATGCTTAGAATATTTAACTCTGTCACTAATGGCCTCTATGAGTTTACAAACTGATGGCTCTGTTTCCTTATCAATAAGGCATTAATGTCCTAACATTCAAATAACCAAAGAAAATGGTGCCCTATTCTAGGTTTAATTCAACCACTAAAATATACTGATCTAGGATGTGCAGCTATCTGCTGAACTCTTAACCAAATTTATACTTCTTTACTTACTAACATGATTGTATATCTTTTCCTTCATGTTTGTTTATTAATTTTTTTGTTGCTGAAAACATTTTCTTCATGTTACTCTTCCAATTATAATTGAAATACTATTTTCATATTAATTTGTATAATCTTATCTAGAGATATTTAAAATTCAACTGCTATACTTACTGAAAATATGTTCTGATATCTCTCTCAATTTATTCTGACTTACTGAAAATTTAAATTCAGATATCATAATATGTATTAAATATTTGGGGTAATATTGTTTTGCTGTTCAAAACTTAATAGCTATCTTGCCTGTTTGGACTGCTGTTAACAAAAACACCATAAAATGGGGGGTTTAAATGACAAACTTATTTCTCACAGTTTTGGAGGCTAGAATGTCCAAATTAAGGCAGCAGTAGATTCAGTGTCTGGTAAGTGCCTGCTACCTGTGTCATAGAGAGAGTCGGCTTCTTGCTATGTCCTCGCAGCTGGAAGGGAGCTCTGTGGGGTCTCTTGAATAAGGGCAAGAATCCCATTTATGAGGATTCCACTCTCAGACCTAATCACCTCCCAAAAGGCGCCACCTCCTAATACCATCACATGAAGGATTATTAGGTTTCAACATATGTATTTTGGGAACATAGACTTAGTCTACAATAGCAAATAAATAATTACACACTCTTCTTATTGCACTACAAGAAGGTCAAATTTACTAACTTCCTCTTCTAAAAATCTTCCTCTCTTCTGGGATGATGGGTATATTTTGATCTCTAAACTCTTAGATCACTTTGGTTTTACCTCCTCTGTGATCTTTGTCTTATATTTTCTAGAAATTTAATGATTCATCTTTATGTATAGTTGATACTATTAGTTTATTGTTTCCCAAAAGTCAGGGGCATTTTTTTAACTACTTCACATAAAACAGTAGTGCTATGAAGTAGGGAGTAAATCATCCACCTTGGTTGTTTGTTGTGAGCCACACGGGTAGTCCAACCTTGGTTTTTGGAATAAATATTCTTATTTAGAAAATTATATAGGCTTATGCTTCAACTCCTTGAAATAATATACTCCACAACATATAAAAATAAACCCTCTTTATACCCCTGACTGAAGAAATGATTTACCTATTCTAAGCCTCAAAGTTAATACAAAATAATAAAAATAGTTTAAAAGTTAATAAAAACAGGAGTTCCCGTTGTGGCTCAGTGGAAACGAATCTGACTAGTAACCGTGAGGCTTCGGGTTAGATCCATGGCCTCACTTAGTTGGTTAAGGATCTGGAATTGATATGAGCTGTGGTGTAGGTCACAGACATGGCTCAGATCTAGCATTGCTGTGGCTGTGGCTTAGGCAGGCAGCTATAGCTCCAATTAGACCCCTAGCCTGGAAAGCTCCATACATCATGGGTGCATCCCTAAAAAAAAGCAAAAAAAAAAAAAAAAATATATATATATATATATATATATATATACATATATATACAATAATAAAAATTAATAAAAATAATTTATTTAAAAACTAATAAAGATATCCTGTATGTGTTACTTGATAAAAAGTTAATGTTTCAAGAAAAGATATGCTGTTTTTGCAAAATGTTTTGTAAGCTAAACTGTAACAAATAAATATAGCATCATTTTAACTTTTTAAAAAATTTTAAGCCAGATTACTTCAAAATAAAATAAGATAAAATAACTACCAATTATTATGCACTCACCATGTACTGGGCTGAGAGTCAGGTGCTCCGGTCATACACAGCCACACCAGTAAGAATTTGGGGAGGCTTGAGCAGAATCAGGGCTATAAGCAGAACAAGGAGGACAGATTTTCAAATAATGAAGTCAGTACTTTTAGATAAGAAGGAATAAAACAACAGTAACAACGCAGAGTTCACACAAAATGTCCGATAGTTCCTCCAGAAAAGCAAGTGTGAATTTTGTAGAGGGAATATTACGGGATTTTCTCAGTTCCACAGTTGATTTTCCTGCTTGCTTAAAGTAGAATTCAATAAGTAAGTCAGAATTAAATATGAACTATAAAGATCCAAAAAAATTAGTTTAATTTGTTAACAATAATAACCATAAACCTCTGAAAAATAAAATATTTAATTAGTTAAAAATAATAACCATAAACCTATGGAAAAGGTACACTGTGGGATTGTGCTGTGGGAAGCAATAGAGCTATAAATGTTATTTTCTTTGTCTTTATCTCTCTATATATAGAATTTATATAGATAAATAATTTGCAGATCATTTTAAGAAATTTCAAGATAACACCAGTTTCACTTGACCCAGAGAAAGGCATTTACTATAATAATGTATTCTGAAAACTGAACAGTTGACAACAAGTTGCAACATAAAATGCCTACATAAACACGGTTATTTTTCACAACTCACTCATGTTCATTTATAGTACTGTTGTTAAGTCCTTCTAACTGATTGTTTTGCTTAAGGAATCAGAAAGGCTGCTTTAGGCTAACTGGAGGTTATATGTTCACAATAAATCTAGACATGAAAATCAATAGAAACATTTAAACGTGTGATGTTGGAGAAGTGCCTCTCAAAAAAGATCAAATACTAAGAATTGAATCTCATATGTACTATTATTGCACATTATCACCACAAGCAAAGTCTTGTTGACACTACTCGTTTTCTTTATCAAAGCAGCTGCAATATAATTTTAAAAACATGACATTCTTTAAAGGATCTTCAGGCATATTAGTGAGGTCATGTGGATGGTGGGAGGATGGCACTGCAGACATGCTTCCTTAGACACTGAGGGCATCACCTCTGTTAGTCCTTGAACCCATCCCATCTGCTGAGAGGACCAGCAGTAGAGAAAGTGAATGACAGAAAGATGCACTCTTCATATTAGGGAGGAAGTGAGTTATCCAAACAGAAGGAATGGAGTGGGAATACACAGATGGGACTGATGAAAAATAAAAGAAAAATTCACAGACAGATTGAAAAGAACCCTCTTCATTTCCCATCCTCTAAGATGTCTCTTGTCCTATGATAAGAGTTCGCATATCTTTCAAAGTCCTACTTCTAAGTGGCCTGCTGTATTCTAGCAAGTTCATGTTGCTCTACTACTTCCATTCCCTTTCAGTGACTTTTTTTCTTGGCTCTCCTAAATACATTTTATGCTCATTTTTAATTTTCATGGATCTTACAGAACACTCTGAATGGCAGCAGCAGCTGTATCAATGTTACCGCTAAGATTTACCTTAAAGGAATCTGTGTCTTTGAGAAATCTGTGTCTTTGAGAAATCTGTGTCTTTGGGAAATTTTGAGGTCATGAACCCCCTTCTACATTTATGAGAAATAATAAGTCTTCATGTTTATAAAACTAGCATTTACACAGGGATGCACACACATTTTCACACATGCATTTCAATCTAACACTTTCACTATACCAGCCATTCTTAATGAAAGGTGATTTTGGTAAGGAGAACAGTAAGAAAAACTAAGCATTTAAGAATGCACATGATGAGAAAGTTGTGAAGTGTGTGTGTGTGTGTGTGTGTCCTGTAAGAAAATCAGGAAACTAAATTGAGAAACATAAACATACCAGAAAGCAATGGTGAGGTATTTCATATTACTGAGTAGAAAAAAATGAATAAGATAAACATATTGATTTTCTCAAAATGTTTTCATTAGTTTAATTCACTCCCAAATTTTTACTTCAGACTTATTCATAAGTGCATGACAATACAATAGAATATTAAGAAAAAGAGGGACTCTCATGTTAAAGTTATGACTCAATAATAGTAAAATTGTGATAGTGGCATTAAAATACAATAAGCTAGCAGACAAACTGTTTATTTGCCTGAATTTTAAATAAGAAAGAAAAAGCAGAAGAAAATAAGGGTAGGATAATATGACAGAGCCAAATGTCAAGTTATTTAAGACACTAGTAGAAACGCAAAATTTAGGATAATGTAAAAATTATAAAATAATAGGAAATAAATCAGAAATAATCTTAAAATGAAAACCAATTCAACATTTTCAAAGGGTGGTAACTCTCTACAGCATATACATTATCTCCTATCCTCAGGAAGATTTGGAACTTTTAGTGATACTTTACAGAAGACAAAATTGAAGTTCAGATACACTGATATGCTACTGTTCTTTCTACTATGCCTGCTGTCCATGACAATAAAAAAATCCTTTATGTCTTAATCTGTTCTAGTCAATAAAGTAAAATACATTTCAACCTTGGACTTCATTTTCTCCCTAACAATTTCTGTTGGGTTCAGGAAGATTTACTTTAAAGCTGATATACCATTGGAAGGACACTGAAGATTTTACATGAAGATAAACAATTAGACCACCTTAACATAGGCAACTTAAAGTTTGCTTTATCAATTAAAAATGGAATTGGTACAAATAGTGATACAAAACTTAATATCATTTTAAAGCTATACAACACATGAGGTATCTCCTAGTTCAATCTGAAATCTCCACGTTTATAAAGATAGAGCTTAGGTGGAATCAATATTAGTGCCATTGCTCCACTAAATTCAAAATCTGTGCTCTTTCCAGAATTCCAGACATCTCATCTCCCTAACAGGAACTGAAGATAAAGATACAAAAATTGTTAAGAGACTCAAAGCAGGCTTTACAGGAACCTGGTTGGGGTGTTCAATTGGTCATTAAAATTCAAAGTTAGGTAAGTTTCCCATGATTCAGGATAATAGCAAATAATGAAAAATTTATGATTCTGTTATCACAGTTCCATCTACTTTCCTTTTAGATCCATTTTTTCCCACACATAGGTATAAAATAAATAAATATCAGCCATTTAAAAAATCACTAAAACATGATGTTTTCCAAGATGAATTCATAGGAATTGGAAATTAATAGCAAGATATTCATTTATTCATCCCTAAGGGTGCCTCCCTTCAGATCGACTGAGGAAAATAGGTTCAGTTTTCCTTTATATAATATAAATAACATTGGAGCAAGATTGCATCTGTCATAGATGAAAATACCATATTTATGTCTTCTTATAATCCATTCACTGCTTTATGGACCCAAAGTCCTCCAGGGAGTGTCACAAATCCACATAATGTTCCTGAGTGTTACGTTTCGCATTTGGATCTATGATTTAGCTGACAGATGTGAATAAACACTTGGAGGTCAGAAACTCTGATAACTGCACATGTGTGGAGACCAAAGAGTGCAAATCCCTTTAAGGTCACATTAGCTTTTCCTTAAAATCCTCTTCTGTGATCTCTTCTTTGCTGATGTTAAAATAATCTTTTGCTGATGAATCTACATATATTTTTAAAATTTATGTTGTATAGTATTTTATTCTTTTTCCATCAAAAACTTAATAAATTAATTCAAATGGGAATGTTACAATTTTTACGAAGAAACAAAACCCTTGAGTGCTACAGTTTGGAAACACATTATCTAACAACAATGAAAATTGCACTATTTCCCTGATTGTTTTGGAGATCAACTTTAGCCATATACATAAATAACAATGTTTCAAATTTTCCCATTAGAGATTGAACAAAATTGGAAAAATCTCATTGGACAATCACAGAAAGAAAATTTAGTGATAAAAGGACATTTTGCACACACACTTCTATGTAATATTATTTAATGTTTTTTTACAATCTCTGACCCATTAATGGCAAAGTCTCCTATAACCCACAAGCTCTTCAAGCAACCTGTCTACTCCTCTCTTTTTTTTTTTTTTGGCTTTAACTGAAAACTGATCTTCCCTCAAGGCCAATGTCTCCCTTGTAGAGCTCTGGAAATGGTGACCCCCACTTTCCCTCATGTCCCTCACTTTACAAAGACAGGATGTTGTTGGCATTTCCCCTCCATTTTCATACCTTTCCTTTGAAGTAAATGACATATAACTCACTCACCCTCCTATGCATTTTTCTACCACTCAATTCTACTAACTTCCTAGTCATTTCTTCCCATTCATCCAGTATTCTGTTAAGCTCATTTTACTATTTGGAAGCAAAAAAGTCCATTCTATTATCCTGTGAAGGACAGCCTACCCTCATGTAAAAAAACATTTTTAATACCCAAGGCTCACGCTTTCCTTTCTCAGTAGTGATGAGAGGTAATTCACTCAAATTCTTTCATCTATCTCCATATATCTTGTCATCACCTGGAATGTCTCTATCACTGGATAAACCAATATTTATTCAGAAGCATGATAACAGCAGTGCATTTAGCAGGACTTTATTTCAGAATTTTAAGTACGGTATGTGTCGATGAGAGGCAGCCAAGAATGGATTAGTGTATTTTCCTATATTTTTGCAACTTTCCAGCACCTTTTAAAAAAAACTTGTTTTGAAAAAAACAAAAAAAAAAAAAAAACAAAAAACTGAGCCTTCCGCTAAGTTACAAAGATAGGATAGCATTTCTCTTTATGGATTTTCTTTCTCTCTGAAAAATTTGAGATTAAAGCATGGGCATTATAATCATTTACTTCTAAATACTTCAGTATGCATCTCCTAAAAACAAAGGCCTTCTCTTATATGACCACAGTACAATGATCAAATTTAGTCAATTTAACAGGGATAAAACAACATTAGCTAATAATAATCTATATTCGGATTTCTTGAATTGTTGTCATTTTCTCCTTTATAGCAATATTATTCTCATCCAAAATCTAGATTTGAATCTAGAATCTAGAATTTAGTTGCCATGCTTTTCAAACACTGTAATGTTTTGAGCTGAATTTTGTCATCTCAAAATTGATATTCTAAAGTCCTAATCCCAATACCTCAGAATATGGCTGTATTTGGAGACAGGTTATTAGGTTAAAACGAGTTCTTGGAGTAGGTGCTAATCTAATATGACCAATGTCCAATAAAGACACAAATGCATATAGAAGAAAGAAATGTGAAGACACAGAGAGAAGAAGGCAATCTATAAGCCAAAGAAAGAAGCCCTTAGAGGAAACCAACTCTGCTGACAACTTAATCAGGGACTTCTAGCTCCAGAAATCTGAAAAAATAAATTTTTGTTGTTTACAACCAGACTGTGGTACTGACAGTGGCAGCAAACTATCTTCCCTAATAGAGAAATACCTGTGTCTTATTTCCCCCCAAAAGAAGTTGCAATTCAATTTCCTATCCTTGTGGATAAAATACAAGCACATAAAGAGATGCCACCGATTGTATGAGTCAGAGTGAGATTCTGGTTTAAGAAGGAGCCACGTGAGGTTGGAGTGTTATGGAGTCCATCTAGCAGCCAGAATGCTGGCAGAGTCATTTGGCTTTACCAAGCAGTGGTGTCTATAAGGGCAGCCATACACAGCAAGGTTTAAGCAATAGTTGAGTTTGTAACAAAGTCAAACACTTGGATATCCACAAGACAAGCTGTAGAATTGAGTGCTAAGTGATGGTTATGATCAAAGTCTTCACAGTAGGACATTCTGCAGTTTAGGGTATGTTCCTAGAAGCTTAGCATTGAGCTTTGTTCTTTTCCCAGCAAATCTCTGAGTTCCTAACATCTACCTAACAAACTTTTCTGGTAACTCAGCCAGAATCTGTTTCCTTTGCTTGAAATGAAGAACTCAGGCTAAAATCAAGTTGACCTGCTTCCAAAACTTTCTCTAGCAATTCTCTGTGGCCTAGGAGCAGAAAAAGAGAAAGCAGATGATTAGGGTGATTTACATATATTCAATATGTTAATGATGCATTCTTATCTAGGTAGTAAGGCAAAGCTAAGAAAATTCACCTGACAAAATATCCTAGCAACAATTTTACATTTTTTTAACTAATACTGTAACTCTAACCTAACAATAAATGTAATTAAGGCAGAAAATATGCTCATCTTTAATCTTATCACCATAACTTAATATTCCATTGGTTTATGTCTTTCTTTTTGATCTTTAACCTTTCATATTTTGTACTATTATGATCATAGTGTATAAAATTTTATTTTTGACCTGTATACAAGCCAGGGACCCTGGAAAAATTAGCACACTTTGGTTGAATAATTTAGGCATAGTTCAATAAAGGGACAATTCATAAAGATGTGGGCTCAGTGTAGGGTAAGCAAAGAGGTAGTAGAGTATTCAAGAGCTAGTAACCAAGATAATGCTCCAAACCCAAGGACTGAGGAGACCAGGGTTGGGAATGGTTACTCAACCTCGAGATGGAAAGTGCTCTATGCAGAGGTCTGAGTGACAGGAGTGCTCACTTTGGGCTCAGTGATCCACACAGTCTGCAGTGATCCTGCAAAGAGGGAATTTAGAGAATATATATTGATTCCTTGTTCTCCTTCTGGCCTCTAATCTCCTAGCAATGTTTCTCATGGCCATGACCAGATGAAAAGCAAACCCACTCATAAAGTCCAAGAAAGTTGGCTTCCTGGGACACAGAGCAGGGAGCATCTGGAAGGTAAAAGTAATATATCTATCACCTCATGATTATATAATATTTTATAAAGATAACATGCCATTGTTCGCTTAATTTCTTTTCTATTAGAGACCCTTTATATTTTTCCCGTTAAAAAGAAATGGGCAACATTTTTGTAAACATCTTGCTATGTATTATATTTTTTATTTTGAGTAATTCATAAGAAATGACACCAAACATTGGATGACTGTGTACAAGAACAATTTAATATGAGGAATATGTGTTTTTTCCTTATCAGTGTTTACCATTTTTAAAGTAGTTAAGTTGCAATTCATTAAAAATGATGTTAAGTTTGTATATGAGAAATGTTTGCAGAGTTCTTAGACTTGTCATATAGGAATCACATATAATCAGGAGAGTAGAAAGAGAAGGTAATTCCTTTTGGAGATAAAGAAGTTCAGGCTCAGTAAGATTTGCCCACAAGTCATGTGGTCAGTTGAAACAGAGTAAACTGTGGGCAGAAGTTACTCATGTTTAAGGCGGAGGCTAAGCTGCTGTAAGACAGTTTCCCTTGTGACATGCTTTATTTATTCAAATCCACTCGACCTCATCCCCCACAGAGCAGACAGAGCAGAAGGAAGGAGTAGCAAGCAATTGCTATCAACAGCTGTGACCAGAAGTTGCACACATCATGTCTACTCACATTCCTTTGGCCAGATTTTTTTTTTTTTTTTTTTGCTTTTTAGGGCCATATTGCAGCATGTGGAAGTTCCAAGGCTCGGAGTTGAATCAGAGCTGCAGCTGCCAACCTAGGCCACAGCCACAGCCATTGCCACAGAAATGCATGATCCAAATTGCGTCTGTGACCTACACCACAGCTCATGGCAACGCTGGATCCTTAATCCACTGAGCGAGACCAGGGATCAAACCCACATCCTCATGGATACTAGTCGGGTTCATAACCATCAAGGATGGTTGAGAAATGCAGTCTCTACTTGACCATTCATATTTTATCAATAAAGGTTCTATCAATAAAGCAGAAAGGGTATCGAGGACAAACAGGTGTCACATCCATGGTGACACACTTTAGTCACCCATATATCCGTACATATCTTTAGTGTTCACATAAAACATTCTCACTCCCCCCTGGGGGAGACAGCATAGAACAACATATGCCAACAAAAATCGTATATCTGGGTAAAGTATAGTACTTTCCAGCACAGAAGGTGGTCCTGTGACTTAGAAACTAAAGGATACATGCCTTCCTCCTCCATCCTCAATATGCAGTGGTGGGATTAGAACAGTATAACTGCAATGAAAACTCAAATTCAAATGAGGAAGGAGAAACCAATCATCAAATCCTGCTAATTGTGAATTTTGAAGACCTCATGCTGTGTGCGTTCCTTGATTAGCCCTACTGTTGGCCACGGTTTCCAGAAATAACTCCTCTGTCCAGCATTCTCTGTAATCCTTCCTTCATCTTCTTTGTAATTTTTTTCTCTGTGGCCACACATGGAAATGGGGCTAAAGAATATGTCCCTGAAGACTTATACTGCTGGTGTAGACTTTGGGAAACAGAGGTTGTTTTAGAGGTTCAAACCACAGACTCTTGCAGGCCAGCTTTGTGGTTAGCAATGATTTCTTTTCATCACTTTGATTCCAGTCACCTCCATCTGAAGTAACCAAAGTGAAAGAATCTTCTCTGGTTATAGCTTTTATGACTTCAGACTTTCCTTTATATACTAGTTCCTGGGCTAATACTACTGCCCCCTCCCACCTCAATTTAAGGGCAATTACACCTTGAGGCCATCTGAAACAGTAGCTTGGAGGGAAGGACAATATCATTAAACTGACCTTGGAAGACGGTTACTCCAATTTCCTTTTTATTTATTTATTTTTTAATGATTTTTATTTTTTCCATTATAGCCAGTTTACAGTGTTCTGTCAATTTTCTACTGTACAGCATGATGACCCAGTCACACACACATATATACATTCTTTTTCTCACATTATCCCCCATCATGCTCCATCATAAGTGACTAGATATATTTCCCAGTGCTTTACATCAGGATCTCATTGTTTACCCATTCCAAAGGCAATAGTTTGCATCTATTAACCCCAAACTCCCAGTCCATCCCACTCCCTCCCCCTCCCACTTGGCAACCATAAGCCTGTTCTCCAAGTCCATGAGTTTCTTTTCCGTGGAAATGTTCATTTGTGCTGTATAGTAGATTCCAGATATGTGGTATCATATGGTATTTGTCTTTCTCTCTGACTTTTCACTTAGTATGAGAGTCTCTAATTCCATTCATGTCACTGCCAATGGCATTATTTTGTTCTTTTTTATAGCTGAGTAGTATTCCATTGTGTATATATATCACATCTTAATCCATTCACCTGTTGATGGACATTTAGGTTGTTTCCATGTCTTGGCTATTGTGAATAGTGCTGCAATGAATATTTGGGTGCATGTTTCTATTTCAAGGAAAGTTTTGTCCAGATATATGCACAAGAGTGGGATTGCTGGGTCATATGGTAGTTCTATATTTATTTTTCTAAGGTACCTCCATACTGTTTTCCATAGTGGTTGTACCAATTTACATTCCCAACAACAGTGTAAGAGGGTTCCCTTTTCTCCACACACTCTCCAGCATTTGTTTCTTGATTTGTTAATGATGGCCATTCTGCCTAGTGTGAGGTGGTACCTCATAGTGGTTTTGATTTTCACTTCTCTAATAATCAGTGATGTTAAGCATTTTTTCATGTGTCTGTTGGCCATCTATATATCTTCTTTGGAGAAACATCTATTGAGGTCTTTTGCCCATTTTTCCTTTGGGTTGTTGGATTTTTTGCTGTTGAGTTGTATAAATTGTTTGTATATTTTAGAGATTAAGCCCTTGTCAGTTGGACAGTTTGAAACCATTTTTTCCCATTCTATAAATTGTCTTTTTGTTTTCTGTGGTTTTCTTTGCTGTACAAAAGCTTGTCAGTTTGATTAGTTTCCTCCAATTTTCCAAGAACACTTAATATGGTGTTTTCTTCTGCTGTTTGAGGTTCAGGTATATTTAGCTTTTCTAACCTTCTATGATCTAAATTACTGAATTCATAGTCAATGCAGACTAACTTTTTTTTTCTTTTTGTAATGTAAGACATTTGTTTTGTTTATAATTTGAGTGTTTTAACACTGATCTGTCATACAATTGGCATTATTTCTTCTTCTTTTTTTTTTTTTGTTTGTTTGTTTGTTTTGTCTTTTTGCCATTTCTTGGGCTGCTCCCGCAGCACGTGGAGGTTCCCAGGCTTGGGGTCGAATTGGAGCTGTAGCAGCCAGCCTACGCCAGAGCCACAGCAACTTGGGATTCGAGCCGTGTCTGTGACCTACACCACAGCTCATGGCAACGCCGGATCCTTAACCCACTGAGTAAGGCCAGGGATCAAACCCGCAACCTCATGGTTCCTCATCAGATTCGTTAACCACTGAGCCACGATGGGAACTCCTATTTCTTCTTCTTAATAAATTTGATATTTCCCCCTCTTCAACAAACTCACTCTTGGGCAATCAAATTATCCAAAAAGCTGGCAAGTGAAAAGAGGGAACAAAAATTAAGTTTTCAGGAGATCCGCCTGTGGCACAATGGGATCGGTGGCATCTTGGGAGTGCTGGGACGCATGTTCAATCCCTGGCCCAGCACAGTGGGTTAAAGATCCAGCATTGCTGCAGCAGCTGCAGCTTGGGTCAGGACCTCAGCTCAGACCTAATGCCTGGCTCAGGAATACCCTATGCCATGGGGTGGCCAAAAAAAAAAATTAGGTTTCCAGTCAGTCTGATCTCTCAACTTGAGATGGCCTATTTCTAATCCAGATAAAATCTAGACTTTGAAAGATCATTATGGTGGGCTCTTTAGTGATTGCTGACACTGGTTTTATGACCAAAAACAAACAAACAAAAAAACCTTCCTGTGAAAAAGTATCATATCTTTATATTTTAAAATCAGTGTTTATTTTGATTAGTGGATCAGAGAGTGCTCGACCAGGAGGGTTTTTGTTCCTTTCAAGTTTTGCTTGCAAACTTGCTAAGAATTGGCTAAATCCATCTCTCTCCTAGTTATTTATTAAAAGTAGAAAGAATCTGCTGACGTGCAGCAACATTTTTACTTTTTCTAGTCACTTGCCCCGGAGTTAACAGTTCCAGTAAAAACGTGGCATACCTATAAAATTATCACAGGTAATTATTTTACTAAACATTTTTCCCCAATATAACAAGAGCCACCAGCTTCTCAGACTACAATATACAATCTCTTGCCTCCCACCACCTGATTGCAAAGCCCATACCACATATTTGGGGTTTTATTATGGTAATATCCCACTTTCAGATACCAACCTTTACATTTGGATTCTGGCAACATTACAAAGAGACAACAAAATATATGATTTAAATAGTATAGATTTAAAACACATGACTTAGATCATATAGATGTAAAACACATCGTTTAAATAACATGGAGGAACAACTTTCCCTTCATTTAGCTATACAGAAGAAAGTGATCAAGGCAGAGAGGTTGACCCTGCCATTCTTAATACATGGTTTTAATCTCTAGATCCAAGGCAGCTGGTTCTCTTATATCCATTTTTCCAGCTAGCAGAAAAGGGTGGGAAAGGAAGTGGAAAATAAACATTATCCTTTTGAAGGATGTGGCTTCAATTGAATACGTCACTTGAGTTTACCTTATTTTGGTCAGAAGTTAGTCATATCACCACATCTAACTAGAAGGAGGCAAGGGAAAAGGATGATTGGCCCTTGAACAGCATGGGAGTTAGAGATGCCAACCTTCCAAGTAGTTGAAAATCTGACTATAAGTAATATTTGGCTCTGCATATCCACAGTTCTGCATCTGTAGATTTAACCAACAATGGATCATGTAATACTGTACTTTTTACCATTTACATGTGGGGGAAAAAATCCACATATAAGTGGACCTAGGCAGTTCAAGGGTCAACTATAATTTGGCCAGGCAGCCATTTATGCAATTAAAAGTCAAGAGGTTTTATCAGTAAAAAAGAAAAGAATGATTAATGGAGAAAAATGAGAGTCTTCTGTCTACTACAGTCATCCTTCAGTGCCTATGGGGGATTGGCCCCAGGTCCCCACGGACACCAAAATCCACCGATGCTAAAGTACCTTATATAAAGTGATGTGGTATTCACATATAAACTACACAATTTCCTCATATACTTTAAATCATCTCTAGATTATCTATAATACCTACTACAATGTAAATACTATGTAAGTAGTTGCAAATACAATGTAAATGTTACATAAATAAATGCCAGGGTGCAGCAAATGCAAGTTTTGCTTCTTGGAACTTTCTGGAATTTATTATTACATTTTTGATCTGTGGTTGTTTGAATCACTGATGTGGAACCCATGAATATGGAGGACTGACTGTACTGTACACTTTTGCAGTGCTCTTTCCACTAAACCGGCGTTAGGAAGTAACTATCCTAACTTTTTAGAAATTTAAATAAAGGGAGAATTGAGTGCCAAGCAAAAAATGAGACTTGCTTCTGGGATGCAGCATGTGAGAAAATATTTATTTTTAAATTTTCATGAGGCCAAAATAGCTGAGAGCCAAGATATCAAATTATAGATCTGGAGGAAATTTTAAGATATCATCTTGTCTTTAATTTGGACCATATCTAAGGAAGTCTGGCAAAACATTAGCCCAATTTCCCTTCTGAGATCTCTGAAGAAGGAGATCTCTTGCTTTTTGGCAATATTTTTTATCCTTTAATTTTGAGAAGCAATGGTCATGAGATCTCATTCCCCACCCTCAAGTCCACATTTCTCCGTTGTACCCTAGAAGGTAGAGTGTGGTGGAAAGATGGTGGACATAGAACAGTCTGGATTCAATTCTAGGGAATTCCAGCTCTGCCCTTTACCAACTTCGTGACCCTAGAGAAACAATCTTTCTAAACCTCAATTTCCTAATCTAGAAAAAGAGGATCATATTTGAACTTTAATAAGTGTATTTAGAGGATTAAATGGCTTAAAAATTTATAAAGCATTTAGAGCAGTGGCTGGTATTTGGTCAATTCTCAATGAGAAAGAGCTATTATTATCTCCTTGTATCACTTCTCAGGTCAGAAGATGCCCCTAAAAGAAATAATACTGTACCTTTTTTTAAAAAAAAATCAGCTAAATTATATTAATTATAATGAAATTAATCAGATAACATAAACCTACATTATTTTGTATTATGCAAAAGTGAGTTATACTAATACAAATTAATAGCACAAATAAGACTAAATTTTAAGCTACTTACCAGTGAAAGCCCAACAAATCTTTTCAAGTACCACCTTAATGGGAGATTTTTGCATACAACATAAAACTATACTAATTACAAAATAATTCTCTTCTGTTTTTCAAAGCACCTTAAACAGTCTCTAAAATTACATCTTAGCTCCAACTTCCAGGGTTCTTGATCTTGAAAACTATTACAAGATGAAAGCAATAAAGTGGAATGTTCTTTTTTGTGATTATAATGATAACGATTGAAAAATCAAGAAATGTAGAAAAGTATAAAAAAGAAAAATTATCTGAATTATCTGAAATGCCTCCACTGTGAAATGACTACTACTTACCATTTGGTGAATATCTTTCTAGATATTGCTGTGGTAAGTACTACAAATGAAAGATAATAAGACCCTTTTTTGGTAATGATGGAGAATCTTTCCTATGTATAACAATTATAAAATCTGGATAAAATCATTAATAATAACTATTTGAAGGCACATTAAATTATAAAAGTCATGCAGAATCTTGAGAATAGCTTGCTTTTAAAGACAGCAGTTGTATCAGGTAAGAACTGTGAATTCTTAAAGCCACCCCACATCCTCAAGACAGGTGAAAAGCCATAGTCTTAGCTGCTTAAGGTGGCATATGATAAGGTACAAAGCAGCAGACCATCTGGATATTTAAGGGGGAAATCCTGGCCAACATGGAAAGACCAAAGTTTTTGAAACATAAATATAAATTTTGCTCAAAATCCTGGCTGTCTGAAAACTACACATGAGCATGGGAACCCATAAGGGAAAAAAGCATGTAGAAAGTACAAGACTGGGAGCTGGGGGTTAGTCGATGTAAACTATTACATTTAGAATGGATAAGCAATGAGGTCCTGCTGTGCAGCCCAGGGAACTATGTCCAATCTCTTGTGAAGGAACATGACAGAGGATAGTACGGGGAAGGGAGTGTATGTATATGTGTGGCTGGGTCACTTTGCTGTGCAGCAGAAATTGACACAACACTGTAAATCAACTATACTTTAATAACAAACAAAATTGTTTTTTAAGTACAAGGAGATATACCTTTGAAAGAGAAACCAGCTCCTGGTGAGATGAGCAAGGATGCTCACCTTTGATTGAGTGCATCCCCCAAGCCACTTGCAGCTTCAGAAGGCAAAAAGTGAATGCCCTACTGCCTTGGGGGCCTCCGAGGGCAGAGCTCAAGGCTAGGAAGGATACTGGGAAATGTACACTTACCACATGGCCTAGCAACCCACTCAGAAGACACGACTTACCTCCACGCAGACCTATAAACAAATATACCTTGGAGTTTTATTCATGAGTGCCTCAAACTGGAATCAACTCAGATGCTGTAATAACAGCAAAATAAATTATGTATATCTTTATAAATGAACTCTGTTCAGTAAGAAAAGAGTTAAATATAAAGAACATAAAGTTTTACAACATTACGCTAAGTGAAAAAAAAGGCAAAAAGACTACACATGCCATGATTCCATTAGGGACAGCATGCAGATCAGGGGGTACCTGGGGCTGGGAGTAGGGGGAAGAGATCAATTTCAAAGTGACATAAGGGATTTTGGGGTGATGGAAATGTTTTATATCTTGGTGGTTTCACTATCCTATTCATTTGTCAAAACTCATCAAACTGTATGTTACCTACCATCCCCCCAATTGCATTTAACACAATATGTTGATCAAAATGCTTCTGAAAAACAGAATGAACTCTCATCTTCTCCCTACTCCTATATCCTCCAAGGATTTTAAGTGATATAATCCCTGAGGAAAGAGACTGAGGTTAATCACTGCTTTAGCTACATGAAACAAATTTTGATATATTTGAAAAATTTTTATTTCTGTCCAAGTATTTTTTTTTTCTTTTTACACCACACCTGTAGCATATGGAAGTTCTCAGGCTAGGGGTCGAACCAGAGCTTCAGCTGAGGCCTATGCCACAACCAAGGATACACTGGATCCAAGCCAAATCTACAACCTCTGTGCCACAGCTTACAGCAATACCAGATCCTTAAGCCACTGAGCAAGGCCAGGGATCAAATCTGCATAGATTACTCAATTGATCAAACAACCAGTAATCAAAATCTTTGTCATTAGTAGAATGAAATTTAGAAATGCATAGAAGTCAGAATGCCCTGGACTGTACTGTGCCCCCCATCATTCATTTGTTGAAGCCCTAATTTGCAATGTGATTGTATATGGACATACAACTTTCAGGAGGGAATTAAAGTTAAATGTGGCTATAAGGGCGGGGTTGTAATTCAATAGGATTGGTGCCCTTAAAAGAAGAGGAAGAGAGTTCCATCTCTCTGTCCATGCACCTGTAGTGAAGAAAGGCCATTTGAACACACAGAGATATGGTGATACCTGCAAGCCAGAAAGAAAGTGCCTACCAGAACCCATTCAGGCTGGCACCCTGGTCTAGGATATTTAGCCTCCAAAACTGTGCAAAATAACTTTCTGTTGTTTAAATCACCCAGCCTATGGTATTTTAATACAGCAGCCTGAGCAGACTAAGGCTGCATTATAGATATTTTGAGCAAGTCTTATTCACTGGCAGAAAAAAAAATTACAACATTCTGACACATAGTTTTTAGAAACTGTTTCAAGAACAAAAGACTTATAAGGAAAATTTATTAAAATAGTTTGTTAAAATATTTTGTTAAAAATAAAAAGCAAATTAAAGGTTAATTCCAAGAAAATTAGATGGTATTATAGTCAAGAGATGAAATGGTATATGATAATTAAGAGAAGTTATTTCCAAGGAAACTAACACTTTACCAAGTATAACATCAATTTCTCTGTGATGCCCTATTACCAAAAAGCTCCAAACAAGCTCAGAAATAATGCTATTTTTATTTATAGAATATACAAGTGAGAATAACTATTGAGAAATACAATTGAGATTGTTCTACATAAATACACTAACCCCAGGTTAAATATACTCTAATCTCCCAGTAATATTTTATTTGAAGTATGATTGATATTCTTATTATTATTTAATAAGCTAGAGACTGAACCACTTACCCTAATCCACTCTCTGAACAAGTAGGCAATGAAGGCAATATTGAAAATATTATAGTAAATACCTTTACTAATGTAATGTTAGGATCCCGGAGTTGAATGAGCAAAAACTACCAGGAACCCTGTAATGTAAAAGAAAAAAAATCAGAAAAATAGGATCATATTTTTCTCTCAGAAAGATGTCAGAAAGTGAAGATTTGCAGACTTTGCTGTTACTTGTCTGTTGTATGTAGTTTTGGTTCAAACTCAACACAGGCAATTCACTGGAGAGGGACAGAAAGAAAGCAAAAGAAAGATCCTAAATGGTCAATCTTCTCAATGAGCTGGTTTTCATGGAAGGATGAATGAACAGTGTACTGTTACGTCTGGTGTTCATCAAATACCAAAAGAACTCTCTACTTTGAGAAAAGGAGATTTCATATTAAAATTGTACAGAGCCAAGTTATACCCTGTGGTTTAATTTAACTCCTCAGTTTTTATGTAAACATTGTATGTGGATTATAAAACCTTATTCAAACTTCTATGTAGGATTAAATAACTGAAAACAGGGGAAAAAATGCTCAAAGACAGCATCTGGCATGATTAAAAATGTAATCGTTACAGCAGATGAGCTGGAGAGGTTGGGGTCTGGCCAGCCGTCATTTGCCTTCCACAATCCTCATGACTCTGCTCATGATCCTGGTTTGGAAACTGCTGTACATACTATGATCCTGATAACTACCTTCCAATTGGAAGAGAGGTGACTATAACTTTTAGACCCTGGTGTCAGGCTTTGCAGTGATTATCTCTTTGCCAGTGTCAGCTTACCTCTGATGTGAGATGAGCTGAAATGAAAACAAGCAGAACCAGTGAATCCATAGAAAGTGCATTTAGGACATGAGAACCAAGTTAGGAATCTTTGTTAAGTATCTGCAACAGTCTATCCTGAAAAAGTGTTTGAGAGCTCTTCCCTCCTGTCACTTAATTGATAGCATAACTTGCCACTTTTAGTAAAAACAATTGTGTATTTTTGAGTATATACTGTTGCAATGTCTAGTAATTGGCAATACTGTAAATATATCTACAAAGAAGGATAAGTCACGGTCATTGGTCATTGTCTTTAAAGAACTTTAAGCTTTAGAAGGGAAGTTAAAATAAATATTCTAATACCTTAATGAAGCAATAGGTGCTAAGTCTCTTAAGAGGAGCACAAAGAAAGTGCTAAAAGACCACTCCTTGAGGTCTAAGGCCCCGGGGGTGTAATGCAGCTAATCAGGAGAGCATAAATTCTAACTCTGTTCCACTCCACATTCTCACATGACAGGACCAGAAGATCTATGGCTTTGGCTACAGGAACAAAAAAAAAAAAAAAAAAAAAGACTTGTTCTCTGACGACACAGACTCCTATTTGACTTGGTTAACCTGCTCTCACTTCCCTTAGGAAGGTAATTGAAGTCAAGAAAGTTGTATGCAGTGATTTCGAGGTTTGCAACTAGGAAATTCTTAGATACAGGGGCATATGTAGCCTTTCATGTACAAAGTTCTCATTTTAACCTACCTCAGGCTACCTGATTTATAGTTAATTAGGACTGAGATTTTCATTGAAAATTCGAATGCTTATATGCTTTTTTGTATGCATTTCAGATCATGTTGGCTGAAGCAAATAATTGTAACAGCACTCAAGAAATGAATGAATACCACAGGGAAAAGCTTCAACCACCCTGCCCCTGACAACCTGTAAGTAAATCCTGCTGTGTTCCCTGTTCACGGAAATATCTTTCTGACATCACTTGTGATAGCTGAAAGATTTCTTTTCCTATCAGCTAGCAAAATCCTAATACCATTTCCTCACTTTTTAACCACATCTTGAAATCCCTTAAGAAAGTTCCTGCTATTTGCTGTTAGATTTTTACCCTAGAATTAAATTCCTTGTACCATATAGAGGCTTAGTTATCATATATGTGTACAAATCCCCTTGTGATCAATGGCATCATTTGGGCATAAAGTCGAGAGAGGAAATCGATATTAACTATAGCAAATCAGGCAGAATATACTGTCCTCAGAATGATTCAACGAAATTATGCCATTGTGCAGTCAAGGCACTTGATAAATATAGAATTCTATTGTGAAAAGTTCTTCATTCTTATTTTAAGGAAGGAAGACCCCAAAAGATCTATTTGCATCATTTGAACATGTCAATGAATAGCTGTCAGTGAGATAAGACAAGATTTTCTTCATTGCTAATGGTCAAAAACAGCAAAATAAAATCAGACTAACCTTCCAACAACTGACAATTTGTCTATAAACCTTTCCTGGATACAAAAGAAGAGACAGGTTTGGAGAAATAGTTAACTGGTCAGGGATGCTTCTTATAAGCTATCAAATATTTTCTGTCCCATACTATGCAATTTGGTGTTTATATGCTGTTTATGAAAATGTTTTACTAATAAAATGCCTGAGGTGAAAATACTTCTATTGTAGTTGAACTTATTTAGAAATTACATGAGTTCACCTGCTATATTTCAGCCAGCAGATCAGGATTTCATGACAAGGAAATATTTGATCTGTAAACCTATAATTAATTGTGCATAATTATTTTTTAATTTCCATAAGATTCATTAGGAAAAGATGCAGCCTCAAAATTATCTGAAAAGTAGGGTAGGATAGATATTTTGCTTTTCAGAAGCTGGGATTAATGAGGCCCCATAGAAAAAAATTTTCTGATTTTCAAACTGATCTTTTACCTGTTTTCAAATTCATTAATTTGTAAGTCTGTTTGCATGCTATGATAATTTTAAAAAAAAAGGACCAATTGAGAAATCACAATATATTATGCTTTAGCTTTACCATGTTTCATAGATATTGCTAAACCTATTAATTTTGTTTCATCTTCTGAAAAATATCTCAATTATATTTATAATTGTATTCTTCTATTCATTTAACTCTTAATTTTTCAGTGAGACATGGCCTCTGCAGATTTATCAAAATGGTACCTAAATATCACTGAACATTAACTTAATATAGAGAATTTTCCACTTGAGAGGATGCCTTTTCTTACCAACTTGACATTTCACCTCTTAAGATTTATAGTTCTTGACTAAAACTGGAAGTAATTGTTTTGTTAACTGCAAGAGAAAAATCCTGATTCTATGATTGTGTGAGAAGTGAAAATTTTCTCATTGTTTACAGTTTTTGACTTGAAAAGTTATCTGAAGACTAAAGATCTATGATTGGTTCAACTTCTCTAAACTGCTGATAAAAGCTTTAATTGTATGAGTGCCTGTTACTTATAGCCAGTCAAAACACACCTCCCGACAGACAGACAGACAGACACACACACACACACACACAATTTTAAATAAACAGTCTGATTCCTGTGATCAGTCATTTCCAAAGATCACATTGTACACCTATGGGTAGTAGGTTTAAAAGAGAGAAGAAAGTATATGAAACCATTGTATTTTCATAAGTTTTATTTTAAAAACCAGAGTTAAATCTAACCTGACATTAAAATAGGCTACATACAATGTCTTCCAACCTAGTGGAAATCCTTGATATGCTGTGATGTTCTCTTCTCTATACTAGCAAGAAAGCAATTCAGCAATCTGGCTTCCTCAGGACAATTAGAATAAGATGTCCGTTTGGTCATTACATTTGAATCATAAGAATCAGATTCCCTCAAATATCATCAGGCACCAAGGGACACGATGTTGCCTCAGCTCTTGAAACCTGAGTCCCTAATTAACAACTGGGCACTACCATATACCTCGACATTACAGAGGACTCACTGCAACAGTACTGGAAGTGCTGTTGTTATGTCCCCAGGACCTTCAGTGGCCAAGGTGACACCTCTCTAGCCTTGTTCGAGGGTTTTTCTGCACAACACATCCAGTGATACCATGATAAACTTTTAGGATATCTGCTATGCAGAGTGAAGAGATACCTGAAGCAAGTAATATTATAGGTCAATTATTGAGGAGAGGGATAAAATTTATATTACTTCTTTATTTAAAATGTTCTTATCTGTCGGTCTATAAGTACAATAATTTTAGACAGTGAGTACTTTAAGATTTTTTTTTTCATTTGCTAATCTTTCAGTCAGGTTTTTTTCCCTCTTTTTGAGATACTTAGTCTTGTTTTGTCTTATTTTTTTCTTACTTTCACCCACTGAATAATTTAAATTCCAGGTTTTTTCTTCTACCCTGATCTTGGGATCCTCTTCTGGCTTTATTTGGCAGGTGCTCAGGAAGAGTAATTGAGGTGATAGAAATAATCCAGGATCTAGAATTAGACTACATGAGTACCAGTTTTATCTCATTCATTGTCTTCATGAATCAGGGAAAGTCATTATATCTTTCCAAGCCCTAGCATCTCACCCCAAAAATTAGGATGTTGAAAGGTCTCTCCATGTACAAAAGCCTTTTGATTCTATTAACCAAGCACTAATGTTCTGTATGCGTTGGCTTTGGAGAAATGTCAAAAACTGCAAAACATAACTGTTCATTTATTGAAAAATAAGTGAAATCACATCATTAGTATTGACCTCTCTACTGATAGCCTTGATCTGTATCGATATTCATGCATCCTAAAGTTCAACATCATTAAATTCTCTCTTTAGTATAATAGTTATGAGCACATGCTTTGGAGTCAGAAAGACCTGATTTGAATTCTGAAGGGGACACTTAATCCTCTGAGATTGTGTAACTATCTAAGCTTTTTCTATAAATTAGGAATAATTTCTACTCCATCGTCATTTTACAGGGTATTACATAAATATATGTAAAGCATCTAACACAGTGCCTGGCAGAAAAATGTATGTTCAAAGTGAGAATGATTGTTGTTATCAGTATTACTAATGAGTTTTGTATTCCTTCCTGAGAGTAAAATTCCTGGGTGATAAAGAAGGGGGTATCAAATGGTAAAACAGTTGCATATTATTAAAAATTCAATCTTTAACAAAATATTCCCACATTCAGGTGGCAAATGCCATGCTAATACTTCCTTCCATCCTCCAAGGCAGACATAACTAATCATCACAACTCTAAAGAGCTTGGGTATGACCTCAGAATCCTCCTAGTCTTTGTGCTTCAGCTGGGCACTACCCAATGATTAATACTCAAGACAAAATCTAATTTGCCATCTCTGATCCAGGTCTAGGTGTAACCTAGAGCCTAAAAAAAAAAAAAAAAAAAAAAGATGAGAAATGTGCATATAATACGGGTAAAAATTCACAAAATAAATTTAAGTCATAGTTACTATAATTACCTGTCCTGCTTTTTTACTGAATCTCCAAAATTCTTTTATCAGCAAATAATTCAAAAGTAGTTGCAAATCATTCATACAATAACACTGCAAATCTCTATGGGACATTCTGAGATGTATTCATTAATCCAACACAAATTTATTGAAAATCTATTTTTATAAGTCATTGTGATTTTAAAAATATATCAGAATCTTCAACACACTTCTTGGAAGGAACTTTTTTGGAATCCCAAACAGTATTTTGTAGGAAGGAAGAAATGCTGACTCTGTATTTAGAAACCTTTTCCACAGAACTACAAAATCAATGTGGATGACACTGTAGATATTTTGTTTTCATGGAAAGTCCAAAACATGTTTCAGCATCTCACTCTTAATCAGAAAACCCAGGGGCAATGATGACAACTGAGGGTGGTCAGAATGTTCCCTTGAAAGCTGCTTCAGAAAAGCAAAGCACTACTAGAATAACAAAGTGTCATAATTGAATGAAATAATGGGTAATTTGATGTATCACAGTTTGTAAGAAAGAACTATCTGAATCCAGTTTAACCTGTCTACTTCTCTTTTGAAACAAAAATTACATCTTCGAAAACATTAATTTACCACCCTTGTTAATACAGTTTCAATTTGCAGAGAATGGTACATCTTGTATTTCACTTCCTAACACACGTGATATAAATGAGTGCATAGCATATTTGATATTTTGAAGTATATCTTAGTAGATTTAAAATAGATTATATTGCAATTGATTAGATACAATTATCTAAAAAACACTTGCATTGTTTTATATAATTATAAGTAGAAATTCACCAAATTTGAAGTTGTTTTAATAGTTGAAGTGTGATTATAATGTACTTTCTTTTCCAAAACTAATTGGAGGTTAACTACACAGCAAATCAAATCCTGATTTTTTGACAGTATATTTGATAAGGATATTTTTAACGAAGGTATTTTAGAACAGTGATCATGGGCTTGTCAGATTTTGATGGCAGCTGTAAAGTGATTGAGGCTGGTCAGGTGATAGAAAATGTGTGAATACGCCACCTCCATTTTGCTAGAGTTAGGTCAGAATTAGTTATAGTAATGAATGTCCTGGAGTGTAATTTCAAATGTAATGAATGATGTGTGAAAAAAAAGAGAATGTCTCTTCTTTTTTTAAGACCTTTTTAAAAAGAGATCATCAATTAGATGTTAGAACTGTTCATTATTATATCCTTTAACTCATTCAACAATTTCTTTTGGTTGGTCCTATTGTATGTATTTTATAGCTACAGAAACTCGAACAGTAAAATTTGGAAACTTACTCAACTCACCTCATTTTCATAGGATTCTTTTCATGATTCACTATGTCTCTGACGCTACCTACCTGATATTCTGTCTGTCATTCCCATGTCCCCAAACACTGTAAGTGCTCTTTCTCACGGGTTTTTAAGTTTCCTCTGCCTGGCGCACTCTTCCCTTGGATAACACACAACAAGCTCATTCCTAGATTTAAGGTCTTAACTCTCATGTCCTCAGAGAGGTCTCCTTTGGCCATGTTATTTGAATCATCCCAGCAACCCACACCATTTCCTTCTCATATCACTCTAAACCCTGCTTTCAGAGCCATCTTTTACTCTCTCTACCATGGGCTGAATTGTGTCCCTTGCAAAACTTACATGTTAAAGTCCCAAACCCCCGTACTTCAAAATGTGACTATATCTGAAATAGGGTTTCTAAAGCAGTAATTAAAGTAAAATGAGATCATATGGGTGGGTCCTAGATTAATATCACTGGTATCTTATAAAAGAGGCAAGTGGGTCACAGACACACACAGGAATGGGACCATGAAAAGACCCTGGAAGAAGACAGCCATTTCCGAGGAGTGAGGCCCTTGGAAGAAACCAATTCTGCCAATACCTTCATCCTGGACTTCTAGCCTCCAAAACTGTGAGTTAAATTTCTGCTGTTTAAGCCACCCAGTCTCTGGGACTTTGTTATGGCAGCCCTAGCAAACTGTCACTGTCATTGATTGATTTTATATTGCCCCACTTCTAGAAAATAAAATCCCTGGTGCAAGAACTTTCTCTTCTTTATAATTATATTCACAGTTCCTGTAAAAGCAACTAGAATCTACTGAGTTCTCAACAAAATATCTCTGGATGAAAGAATGACAGTTGGTAGATGGCACAGACAGACTTCACATCCATATTTGTCTCAGTCTAAATCTGACCCTCTTTCCCTTTTCACCACAAAATTTTGGTAAAGCAGGCCTCTTAGGGACAGAAAATGGGTTCTGACTTGCAGTTATTGAAATGGAGGCATTTCAGTGTAAGAATTCAGGATTTATGATGCAGGCATTTTATCCTAATACAAGAGGGAGCCACAGACCCCTTGCTTGTGTAGTCTACATCGAGAAAGACATAATGTCAAACTCAATTATTGGCTTTAGCCTTAATGAGCATGCCAGGGAATAAGCTAGAACAATGTAAGTACTCTTAAATATAGTTAATACGATACCAGTAACTCAGAGATCAATGAAATAAAGAAGAACATCAGTGGATCCAGCTATGAGGAGCTAGGAAAGTTATTGGCAGAGAAAATGTGATAGTGTCTGAAACAGTTAACTTAGACTTTTTCAGCTGGAAGAATCTTCCACAACTCCCCAGATCACTTGCTTATAAAGCTCCTATGTATATTTATACTTCCCACCACACTGTAGAGAAATTATATGTTTATACATATTTCTACTACCAGATTGGATTATTCAGTTATTATGTCTTACTTATCTTTGTATCTCCAGCAATTATCACAATGCCTATCCTAAAGTAAGTGCTCAATAAATGTTCAGTAGAACCTGAAATGGACATAGGATATCTAGTATATTTGTAGGACATAAAGTAGCCTAAAGTACACAGGTTAATATTTACTTTGTTCTTATTTCTTATGCTATTTCTCTATTAATAGAGGGTTACTTTAATTGCTAATTACTTTAAATATTATTGACAGCATATATTTAAGATGTTAATTAATTTGTATTTATTTCCATTCCGTGATCACCTAACATCCTTGACCATCATTCAAAATACATGTATTTTGAAGTTTCTCATTACTTCCCTCAAGTATCAGGTTATAGACAAGAGTCTCAGGTCAGTACTTAATCCCTCAGAGGCTGGTTAGGAGTTCAGTCTAATACAAAATAATATAAATGCTATTACTTAATCTAATATCATGGCCTTTCCATTCCTGCTAGTTCTGTTTGTCATTTAGGGTCTCTATCATTTTAATTCAATGAGGTTTAGAAAACAAATATTGAGTGCTATAAATCTATTGAGTGAGTCTAGACAAGAACTAGGTGAATTCAAAATAAGCCTAGAGGTGCCCATTGAGATGTTTCTGGATGTCCTCCTGTTCAAGGGAGGTATTAAACTATCAAGAAAATCTGGAAGTCTAGGTATAGAGTCAAGTAGGTCAGAAAGAGAAAGACAAATATTATATGATATCACTTATATGCTGAGTCTAAAATATGACACAAATGAACCTATCTATGAAACAGAAACAGACTCATGGACATAGAGAACAGCCTTGTGGTTGCCAAGGGTGAGGAGTTTGGGGGAGAAATGGAGTGGGAGGTTGAGATTAACAGATGCAAGCTATAGAATGAATAAACAAGCTCCTGTTGGATAGCGCAGGGAACTATATTAATATCCTATGATAAACCATAATGGAAAATATGGTTTAAAAAGAATATATATATATATATATATATTCTAACCAAATCAGGAGTTCCTGTCTTGGTGCAGCACAAATGAATCTGACTAGGAACCATGAGGTTGCAGGTTTGATCCCTAGCCTTGCTCAGTGGGTTAAGGATCCAGCATTGCCGTGAGCTATAGTGTAGGTCACAGATGCAGCTCAGATCTGGCGTTGCTGTGGCTCTGGTGTAGGCTGGTGGCAATAGCTCCGATTATACCTCTAGACTGGGAACCTCCATTTGCTGCGGGTCTGGCTGGCCCTAGAAAAGACAAAAAAAAAAAAAAAAGAAAAAGAAAAAAGAAAAAAGAAAAGAAAACCAAATCACTTTGCTGTGCAGCAGAAATTAACACATTGTAAATCAACAAAATTTAATTAAAATTTTCATTTTAAAAAATGAAAACATTTTCACTTAAAAAAGTCTCATCTAGACAGTGATTATTAGTCTATCAAACACTATTATTTCCCCAATGTATCAGCTACCTAATTACTTGAATTAGAATGGACTCTACCCTCTTAAAATGATATCCACAAGAAGTCAAGGAAAGGTAAAACCTGGTGAACTAAAATGTACTGAGAGAAAACAGATCCTGTAAGGCAAATTGTTCATGCTGAATTAAGCCTCAGGACACTTGAATCATTAAGTCTTGGTGTGTCATTAAAAAGCACATTGGAAAGGCCACCCTTGACCCATATAGTATCCTAGCCATTCTCTACCTCATTAGCCTGTTTCACTGCTTTATCACTTATTGATATCTTAAATAATCTTTTTAAAATCCATTTACCTGTTTGTCATCTTTCTTCACATTCATTCCACGAAGCTAAATCTTGAGAAATCTTTATTCTGTAAGAGGGATTTTATCTCTCTCCTTGCAGTATCTTCAGCACCTAGTTAACTTTCCTGGAAAAGTGTCTGGGTTCAAATGGTTGCAATATCCATCATATAGTAAGCACTCAAAAAAGTTTATTGAATAAATTATCAACTCATAACCTCTTTGATGATCTTTTTTAAACCTGTAAATTCTGATAATACATATGCTATCTAGGATTACTGAGACAATTAAATTGAATTGTAATGTGAGAAGCCCTTTGAAAATGTTCGCTGTTGTACAGAGATTGTCATTGGAATTAGTACTGGTTGATTCCTTTGACTGATGAGCATAAATCAAAGGGATAGATTTAAAAGTCTTTAATGTGGAGTTCTCATGTCGCCAGAGGAAAGGAATCTGACTAGGGTCCCTGAGGATGCAAGTTCGATCCCTGGCCTCACTCATTGGGTTAAGGATCCGGCATTGCTGTGAGCTGTGGTGTAGGTCACAGTTCAGCTCAGATCTGGCGTTGCTGTGGCTGTGGTGTAGGCCAGCAGCTACATCTCCAATTAGATCCCAGGCCTGGGAACCTTCATATGCTGCAGATGCAGCCCTTTTTTTTAAAAAAAAAAAAAAATCTCCAATATAAGCTTCTCACCCTGCTAGATTAATGGTTGGATCTTGGCTCCGTCACTTCCTGGATGAACTTGGATAAGCTGTTTACTCTCTGTGAGCAACAGAGTATTTATCTTATCATATTTATGGACCATATGACACATTAAATTAGATAATACATGTAAAATGCCCAATATGATCTCATTAATTATAAATGTTCATGAAATGACTGCTACTGTTATTTCATACAAGTTTTTTTTTCACTATACAGAAATTATAGAACACAGTCACTAATTTTTTTAAAAGTGTGTGTATATGTGTGTGGGCAGTTTCAGCACGTATTTTTTTGTTTGAAGAGAATATAGAAATACAGAGAAGGAGGCAGAGTATAGACAGTGACATAGCAACCTTCACATAAGACATGTAGGAATATTATTCATAGATTTTAGAAAAAAAAAATGCTTTCCTATGTCCCAGCTTTTTTCCTTGTAGAGCACCTCTGCTAATACCTGTTGATTGCTCTTGGCTTCTACAAAGAGGCTGACTTATCTCTATTCTGTAAATTAAAGTGAAAAAAACAATTCTCTTGGATTTCCCTGGTGGCCTAGTGATTAAGGGTTTGGTGTTGTCACTGCCATGGGTCACGTCACTACTATGATACGGGTTCAATCCCTGAATGCCATGGCCGTGGCCAAGAAAAATATTCTTTTCCACAATATACCAGTTATGGGCTGTATGACAGCAGGGAAAGCTCTACATTCTCTGCACATAATTTATAATATATTATCCTCATATCACGTCTTCACTATTTATATAACAAATATTTATTGAGCATCTACTACATATCTGGCACTACACTAGCTGGCTTGGATTCATCAATGCACAAAGAACTGTGCCTTCTCAGAGCTTACCTAGAGGGTAGACAGACACTATAATGCCAAAATTAAGAAAGGCATACAGTATGTTAGATGGTAAAAAAATCCTTATAAAAATTAAATCAGGGAAATAGAGGTTGGGAGTGCTCTAGGTGGGGGCTGTACAGATTAACACAAGTACATCATCAGGAGAAGTGTCAAGGGGAATTTGAAATCAGACCAAATATTTTAAAGTGGTGAAAGATTTAGCCAAGAGATATCTATGGGAAGAGCATTGTAGAAAAAGAAAACAGCTAGAACAAAATCTCTGAGGTAGAGACACACCTAGTATGTTCCAGGAAAAAAGAATTTTTGTGAAAACTAAGTGAAATCATGTCTCTGTGGGAAACTTGTCAGCCATGAAGCAATGCATTAATGTAGATGATTGCATAACTAATCCTGTTCTGTCACTAAATACCCATGGTAACTCAAACAAGTCACTTTTTCTGGGCTCCATTTCCTCTTTTCAAGGGGAGCACTGGTGGAGTCCCCTGGTGGCTCAGTGGGCTCCAGTGTTGTCACTGCTGTGGTACAGATCACTGCTCTTATGTGGGTTTAATCCCTGGCCTAGGAACTTCTGCATGCTGCAAGTGTGGCCAAAAAACAAAAACAAAAAAACCAATAACGGAGGTCTTGGAAACTAAACTCTAATGAACCAAGTAGAGTTGAAAATGAGAATAAGAATTGGATGAAAGGGTTAGAGTTTAAACAAAAATTCCTTCATATAAATACCTATATTCCATCATCTAGCCCATAGCACTCACATGTTATTTTCTAGGTTCATAAGGCAGTAAATGCTCAAAAATATCAAAGTCATGAAAAACAAGGAAAGAATGAGAGAATGTAAAAGAGTGTAGGATACATGACAAATACAATGCAGTATCTTGGATTTAACTGCGGAGCAGAAAAACTGGTGAAATCCAAATAAGTCTATAATTGAGTTATTAGTGCTCTGCCTATATTAATTTATTAGTTTAGATAAATGCACCAAGTTTGGGTAAGATGTTAACATTAGGGGAAGCTCAGTGACAGATACACTGGAACTCTAGGTACTGTGCTTATACCTCTTTTTAATCTAAAATTAATTCACAAGAAAATATTTTCTTTGTGTAGGGGAATGCCATCTCACAACTTATGTTTTCCTTGAATCCCAATAGTCTTTACTTGTTTTCAATTATTGGAAGAAAACTGAAAACAAATTAAATATGAATAGCTTCACTAGTGTATAAAAAGTATAATATTTTCTTTAAAATGCCATTTTTATTTTAGAAACTTACATGAAATACCATCAATGATCTAAAAGGGAGGAAAAACACAAGCTATGAAATCATTACTCATATAAAGCCATATAGAGAAAATTCTTAACTGCAAAACACAAACAGTAAAATGCTAGCCTGCGTATACTTGGAAATAAAATTATCCAAATACGATTTAGTACAGAACTTTGGCAAAGAGTATGTATTTGTTCACTTGATGTAAAATCATAGTTTCATCCATATCAGTCATTAAAACCTGTATACATTTCTAGTGAAAAGTTTGTTTTTGTGTTTTGTTTTGTTTTGTCTTTTTTTCAGGGCCGCACCTGTGGCATATGGAGGTTCCCAGGCCAGGGGTTGGATTGGAACTGTAGCCGCCGGCCTACACCACAGCCACTGCAACGCGGGATCCAAGCCACGTAGGCAACCTACACCACAGCTCATGGCAACACCGGATCCTTAATCCACTGAGCAGTGCCAGGGATTGAACCTGAATCGTCATGGATACTAGTCGGGTTTGTTAACCACTGAGCCATAACAAGAACTCCTCTAGTGAAAAGTTTTAATGACAGAATAACATTGCCTGTACTGAGATATCCCCAGCTATGTTTCCAACAGGACCTGGCATAATTGCTCTGTTTGCCAAACCTCTTTCTTGCCCATGTCTTGTAAAATAAATTTGGCAATGCCTGTCCTTGACCTTGAGAGAATATTATAAGGAGTCAAATAATGTTTGGATAATGCCATAGGGTTGCATAGGAAGGGAAATCCTGTCATTGCAATGTAAGAAAATCAAGAATTTGTCTTATTTTTTTTTCTTGAAGCTGGTAATGATTATAATAACTAATACAAAGCTCAGCGTGGCCACTTTTATGTCTAATGAAACAGTTGGCCTACCCCCAATCAATATATCTCATTCTCCATCAGTACGCAAGTATTGGCAGCAAACTGCAAGGAAATCATGCATAGCTGGTCAGAAGGCTATACGTACTATACCATTGACAGGATGTTTCAAGTTTGGAATAACAGTGCCAGGTTTGAACCACAGAGCTCTCTGCAATTAGCCATCCTTTTTGATTTGTGCTAGTACAATATACTTGAGCGTAAGAGGAAAAGGATATCTGTAGGCATTGCCCAATGTGATATAGTCAGGAGAACGGAACCACAATTCAGATTCTGCTTGTTAAAATAGCCCATCGAAGAGAGCAGAAACAATTTTACCAGAAAAAAAGTAAATTTAGACTATCGGCTGAGCTTTCAAATAGGAGGCTTTTATAAGCAACACTGCCATGGATAGATGTTTTTATGCAGCAGAAAGAATAGGGAATTTGAAAAGCATTATTCTTCTTCATAAAATGCAAATATGAAGAATGCAAAACAGAAAGTGTACTGAGCAAAAGGGGGGCAAAGACATCACAGATCTCCATAATCATCATTCAAATTTGAAATTTGGAACATGTTCTGAAGAGAGAATAAAACACAGAATTTCCCGATGACTTGAAATGGTTTTATTGGTGATGTTAATATGATATTTCCAAGATGGACTATTTATCTTTACTTGACAATTGGCCCAAATATTTTGAAAGATGGAATCAACCTGGAGATAGGAAAGGACCTGTTTTGCCAGTCACTTTGAGCTCTGAATGTTTCTTTTACCTTCAGCTGCTCTGTTGGCCTAGGCACGCACTTGAACAGATAGAAACCATGGTAAGAAACATACTTCTCATAATGTTTCTAATTGGAAATAGCACAAAGAGAAAAAGAAGCACCACATTATTTCCGAATAAAAAATGTTTTCTGAAAGCGTTTCCCACAATATACCTTATTGCTTTCATAGATGGACACTTGCAAGGGGCGTTAAGATGCACATTGCATGGCGAAGGGCAGCACCAACATCTAACTCAGTGATCTCAGGCACAGCTCCAATATTACATCTTTTCCCACCAGAGTGCTCGAGTTACAGAATGCTTAGATGGTCCACTGAGGTAATATATTACGCCTGCTCTCCAGAAATACGGGTTCTCACTAATGTGTGTGGTAGATGAGGGAGTGCACAAAGCAAGGTGGCTTTGCTACTGAGCGATCCTAATGAATATCACTTTTGGCAAAAAAGAAAGGAAGGGAGGGAGGAAGGGAGGAGGAAGGGAAGCGAGGGAAGGAAGAAGGAAGGAAAGAGAGAGACAAGGGGAGAGAGGAGAGGGAGAGAGGGAAAGAAAAAGAAAACATAGCTTTATAACAGAAGAGATAGGACTTTTGGATTTTGTAGGCTGATAGTCAATCATTAAGAATTAAAATAAACTCTTGGGGTCTGCTATTTGATTATATATAGTGTTTCAATACAAACACTAATTGTAACACAAGTACAGAAATTAACTTGAGATAAAAGTGGCGGTCAGTTTGCCTTTTCAGCAGCAATGGTGTTTTCTATGAAGTAGAAAAGCAATGATCAGTAAAGAATCATTGATTTATCTCATGAATCACATTTTATTCAGATGACTTTATTACAAACTTTATTTACAAAAGGAGGATGGAAGGTATTTCAGGTCAATAAAATCAATTTTAAAAGCTGAATCATAAATTACTAATACCATTTTAATTTTGAAGGTATTTGTTTCAACCGATAATTAAAGAATTTTTAGAACACTAACACTTTCAACTCCATCCCACACCCCTACACACTATTACTTTACCATATAGTCTAAATAATTCTGTTTGTTCAAGATATTTAAATTATTCCACTCTGTGATATTAAGGAACTGATCAGAAAGATCTAAGCAGCTGTTTACAATTTGTAAAATTTTGTTGGTTTTTAATCATCATCAGACAAAGTAGGCGATCTTGATATTCAAAAAAGCAAAACATGTAAACAATTTCTGCCTCATTTTATTTCTACCACAACGCATGGATCATGATGAATTACTAACTCAATAGAAAGCTATATGGTATAATGGAAGAACCAAGGGATTTAAAGTCAAAAGACTTTTTTTTTTTGAGTCCTGGCTCTGCAATTTACTAGATATGTGACCTCAGGCAATTGATTTAATCTAGCTGAATGTGCTTCTTGCTGTGCATACCTCTTGTGGGGATAAAATGGGGCAATGTCTGTGAATGTCTATTCCACCTAATAGTAGGCATGGAATGGTCAAAAGGCTGTCCTCTGAGCTACAGCAACCAGGGAGAGTGTTTAACAGCATCACACAGGAGTGTCATAGTGCCGCATAAAGGAGGAATCAGTTTTCAGCCTCAACCTCAAAAAGAAAGTTACTTTTCAGCCCAAGAGAGTACAAAATAATCCTCCCCATGCCTCAGTATGGTAGAGAGGACACTGTGAATGAGAGATGGAATACAAACATAAAACAGATCACCTTTTCTCCTAACTGTAGAAGAAAAGAAACACCACTCCTGAAGCGTTAAATTAATGCCTCAGTCATAATCCAGTACAGATGCAAAGGAATAAACTACCACCAAAATCAACTTTATAAAAGAATGCGTGCTGCAAGTAAACTGCGAACAATGGCAGCTGAAGGGACTGAGATAATTTACAAATATTATAGGCTAAGGATAAAGAAAATAACCCTTGGCATAGATGGAAGAACATAAATACAGTAGCTGAGAATTAGGTAAATCCGAAAGATAAAGAATCCTGCCATATCAGAAATAAAATTTATTTCCCTAGTTTTTATATGTGTGTATGTATATGCATATATATGTGTGTGTGTATAAGCATATGCACACACATGCATACAATATCTACATAACACATATATAATACACTGTATAATAAAAGGGACACAGATTTAATTGATTTCATTCTAGGGTTCAATCAGTCTTTACTATGTCGTCTGTCTCCATAATTTTCTGAGTTACTTAAATAATTCTCTGGATATTGTTATAATATGTAACTACACTCTGAAGGCAAAGACTCTACCTCAGAATTTCAGATAGGATATTAAACCCCAGTTGCATAACTGTCAGTCAACAACCTCATTTGGTGAACTTTGATGTTTCTGTTTGGAGAGGCTACACAGGATTTAAAAAACAAAAACAAAAAACAAAACAAAACAAAAAATCAAACTCTCAGGAAATCTACAAACTGGTTTGAAGGCTTAGCTATTCCAAACCGTGTCTCAGCTATTGATATATCCTTGACCAAAAAATGATCCTCCACCATCTGGAAATATCTTTGAACAAAGGCTCTGAAAGAGATGCCTAGGGAAGGGAAATCCTGTTTCCTTTAGGAAACATATAAAACATATTTGCATATATCCCTGGGAGATATATTTATACTTGTTAACTATGAGCCTAATTACATTTGAAAGCTTGGGAGAAATGCCCTTTAATGTAGTTTGGGTATTTTTATGTTTTCAGGTTAGGAAATTTTTCTACAATAAATTCCTATAAGAATTATTCAGAAAATTACTGAAAGGGCTGATTAACCCAAACAGGACTGGTCCTTTTCCAGGAAGCATTCTGTGACAACTCCTAGAATTTATCTGCTTGGGACACCAAAAGAGTTACTGCATTCCTTGGGAAGGAAAGAGTAAGAGAGCTTCCCTTTTCAGTATCTAGAGGTTCTTCAATTTGTGTTTTATAAAGACAGTGAACTGAGGAGAATTTCCTTTGCTCTGTAAAATAAATTATATGCTGTTACCAAGTTAATACTCCAAAAATCCTGTCTGGAAACAATAAACATATGTGCATGGTCTAGTGTTTTTAGCATTTTAAGCCCTTCTTCACTGAGAGATGGCAAACCCTTCCCACAGATGGCCAGTGCTGCTTCTCTGGTCCTGGTCTTAACTTCCTTCCAGCTTTCCTGTTTCATGTTGTCAGCCTCTATGCTTCACAATGATCGGGTTGTTCTCTAAAATTATTGTTGATAGGCAGTTCCCGTCATGGCTCAGTGGTTAACGAATCCGACTAGAAACCATGAGGTTGCAGGTTTGATCCCTGCCCTTGCTCAGTGGGTTAAGGATCAGGCGTTGCTGTGACCTGTGGTGTAGGTTGCAGATGTGGTTCGGATCCCGTGTTGCTGTGGCTCTGGTGTAGGCCGACGGCTACAGCTCCGATTAGACCCCTAGCCTGGGAACCTCAATATGCCACGGGAGCGGCCCAAGAAATGGCAAAAAGACAAAAAAAAAAAATCATTGTTGATAAATTAATTACAAAAATACACATATCCACTTTGTCTTCAAATGGTCATAGTCATGGTTCCATTCACAGAGCACATGTTTTCATGTGTGTTTTTTCTCCTTCAAATAGAATTTTACATTTGTGTTTCAACTGCCTTTTTTTTAATTTCTGTTCATAATTGATATTCTGTGAATCTGTCCAAATTAGAATTATCAGTAAAATTCTATAGGACTTTCCTCTAATGTAAATGCACAGATCTTTGTGGTTTTAAAAAGGAATTTCTTTGCCTAACTGCTACTTGGAAAATGCTCCTCCATGACTAAGAATTATTAACATTTGTTGAATGCTAGGCAGTCTTCCACGTGTTTTTTTTTTAACATGTGTACTTCATTTGAATATTTATAATAGCCCTATAAAGGAAATAGTCTCTTTCACAGATGGGAAAATGAGGGCCTATAGAGGCTGACATACAACCAGACAATGTTGGGATGGAGTTTTGGACCCAGATGCCCTGACTTGAGTCCCTATTATATCCTGTATGTTGTCTTTAAAGCATCTGTCTTCTATAGCTGCTTCCTAAGCTCCCTAACAAGTGCCCTCCAGTGAAAGGACCTGCTTCTGGAGCTGAAAGGTATTTTCTCTTTAATTGTACTTGCCCACAACATTTACACAGGTCTGATAAAGATATTGATCACTTAAGGCCCATGAATATCCAGCTCTATTTCTTGTGGCACCAAGTGTAGCATTTCTCCTTTCACTCTGCCTTATACAGAAGCCTAAATTGATATGAAAAGGTCATGGTAGCATGAAACCTGCTTTCAGACAATCAGCTTAAGTCATTGGTTCTTCAGTGTTATCCTATTTATACCAGTTCATTATATTGTACTTAATATGAAATTACAATGACTCATAAGTGCAGCTTTCTTAGACTTAATTAGACACTGAAGAATTATTAAACATTTGACAGCATATTGTACATTTGATCTCAGTATTGAATTCCCATTGATATTAGTGCACACACAGTGTAATGTAACATGTTCCTCTGACTGTAAGCTTATGTAATTTTCCTCAATTTTACAGCTTTTTGGATGCCTAATACTTTCAGATATGTGGCACATAAACTTTTTCTAGTAAGTTAGATGCTATTCTTAGTTAAAAAAAAGACAATTTGATCAGGTAAAGAATAGCATTAAAACCCTTTCAATTCGGAGAAAGTCACCTGGGGTCCAAATTTCAAGACTGCGCCTAACTATGTGAAATATTTTAGGTGTGTTACTTAATTGTATCAGTTTTCTTATCTTTAAAAATCAATGTATTAAACAAGATGCTTCCTATCTCTTTTCAGCTCCAAAATATAATTAAACATATTGTTTTTGTAGATTCCACTATAGAAAGAACCATATTATATAATCAGAGTCTGATTTCACCAAATTCAAATACCTCCGAGCTCTCATCAAATCGCTTAAAGTCTTGAAAATAATAATTTGTTAGAAAGACACAAAAGAATAAGAAAATGGATAAATTTGAATCAGATAAAATTTTAAAAGAATTAAGATTTGTATCCCAATTTTTTTAATTAAAAAAATGTTTTTTGGCTACACCTGTGACATGTGGAAGTTCCTAGGCCAGGAACTGAACCTGAGCCACAGCAGTAACCCAAGCCACTGCAGTGAAAATGCCAGGTCTTTAACCTGCTGCACTGCAAGAGAAGTCCCAACAATCTTATACTATGAAAAATATATCAGAAACCTGTATAAGTGGCATAGGGACATACCAGTATTTAGCTTAGCTCTTACACAGTTTCAGTAGCACCACCAGCAGGGCAGACTGCCCTATGGAATGGATCTTTTAGTTTAAACATGTTTTTAAGCTTCTTGGATTTATTACATCTTGAAGAAATGATTATTAGTAGAATAAAAATAAATGTTAACTTTCTACAATCTAATATGTAATCATATACAAATGTAGCATAATAAACTGTTTTTATTACAATTTCATCATCTGAATGGAAATTATAGTGTTAGCTCTTTCAAGAGATGGTTCTATCTGCATGCACAGTGAGGGAGAGTTGGCATAATGGTTTGTAAGGCATATCAAATTTATTCTGTGAGGTAGATAAAGGTCTTTTAAAGGTCTTACTCCACTTGTGGAATGAATTTCTTATCGTGTATGAATGCTGAGTGTAACACGTTTTTATTCCCCCCGGAAATGTGGTTTGTTTCCAGAAGGTAGGGAATAGCTTTACATACTATATATAAAGCTACTGTACATATAATACAATGATTTTTAATTAAAAATTACTTCTGGCACGTTACTAGTATTATAAACAATTATCTATCCATTACACAGAAAAGCATTTAGGACCAAATATATAAATTTATTTACATGTAGAAATAAGGAAATAAGAACACCCAAAATTTGACCATCGAGACTAAAGCTACACTTGGATTTTTAAGAATGACGGGAGAGGGTGGGCATAGTGTATTTTTCCTCCCTGAGCATATGTGAGAGAGAGATGAAAAGATGTACTAAAGATACATTTTCTCTTGCTTAGAGTTTATCATCACGAGGTTTTCATGTATAATAATGCTTTAAAACATATGTTTAAATGAAATTAACCAACTGAGCTTCTTATGCCTGGCATGATATAAAGATTTCTAAAGACAGTTACTTGTTAAATTTTCACAACAATATAAACATCGGTAAAGCTGTTATTATTATCATTGTGATCCCTGTCTCTGTGGTTGAAGATGTTGTGGCTCATAGCAGTTGAATATTTTGCTTGTTTATCAAACTGTTGAATTTCTACTCTGTGCCAGGTTCTTCACTAAGCCCAAGGTGGGGACGTAACTGTCCTCAAGGAAATAACATACTAAGGAAAAAATATAAGCCAAAAAAAGCAATTGTAATACAATTTGATCATATATAAAATAATGATATGATTCCAATTTCATAATCAGCATGAAGCAAAATGGTTTATTCACTATTGTGCTCACAACTCCCAGAGTGGTACCTGGCACATAACATATTCTCCCACCCCTGATAATATTTTGTTGAATAAATAAGTATTGAATAAAATCATTCCTATTCTTCTTATTCCTCTCCCCCATCCTAAAGAGAGAAATCTAGCATTCCTGGCATTGCCTTGAGTTAAGAGTTGTTGAAAACATGGAGAATAAACAAACCATAACTAACTGAAGGTTTATTACTAATTTGGAAGTATTACAGTGATTGATAAAACTTATGGATGAAAGTATTTTTATCTTTATCATTTTATACCATTCCAATGATATAAAAATACCTTGCCTTACACAAAAATTTTCACATTTCCTGGGTTTCAATATTTTGTCTTAAGTTTTATAGCTATTTTAGGTATTGTAACTGATATTTATTTTCCTCACACATCTTTTCCTATCACGTTTGGCAGCCCTGTGCAGATGAAATATATCAACCAAGTTAAAATAAGAACTAATGGGAAAGAATAACAACAAAAATTTAACAGAGAGGAAATATACTTTAGAAAAATTCTATGACACTTCAACTACATCTGTTGTAGACATTTATATTTTCTTTCAAAAGCCAAGAAATCAAATCAGATATTCTGCTGAGTTTCTAACTGTCTAAGATTAGAGCTCTGGTAAAATCCTTCAGTTGAAAGTAAATGATGGAAAATTTGAATTACTTGTCCATGATACTTAACTTCTGCTTTCTTAATTTCATAATGTCGTTACTAATCTTATTTAGGTTTATTAAGAAAACTGTTCCAGTAAGTAAAAGATGAAATGGCCATAGAATTTAGTAGGATTTTCTTTTCATTGCCTGCTTCCTGGCCTTTATGTTCCTTGGAGCTATTGAATATTGTGAGTCAGTCAAAGTGAATACTTTCAATTTTAAAATATTTACCATAGGAGTTCCCATCGTGGCGCGGTGGAAACAAATCCGACTAGGAACCATGAGGTTGCGGGTTCGATCCCTGGCCTTGCTCAGTGGGTTAAGGATCCGGTGTTGCCATGAGCTGTGGTATAGATCGCGGGCGCGGCTCAGATTTGGCATTGCTGTGGCTGTGGTGTAGGCCAGTGGCTACAGCTCCAATTCAACCCCTAGCCTGGGAACCTCCTTATGCCGCAGGTGCGGCCCTAAAAAGACAAAAAAATAAAAAAAATAAAAAAATAAAATAAAATAAAATATTTACCACATCATCATCAAAGAGTGTTGTATTTTCTTGTTTACACATTGTGTCTTCCTGTAGAGAATATGCCAAGAATTGGAATCAAGTATCAATTCCACAAATGTTATCTAGAATGGCTATTCCAATGTACATGTCCACCTCATTTTTTCAAAGTTCTTAATTCCTCTGTCCTTTGCTAACCCTCGATTACCATACTTTTTTTTTTTAAACCAATCTGACATTTAGAAAATACCCATTGGTTCTTTAATTTGCACTTTCCTGATTACAGGTGAGGTTAAACACTTTTTAATATATATCAGGTGCATTCCCTCTTCTGAAAATACTCTGTTCATATACTTACTTTTAACTTTTTTGGTCTTTATTTTATTGCCATTAGTAGGAATTCTTTATAACATTTAAATGTAAATTGCTTTATTTGTCCCACATGTTCCAAATATTCTGTCTAGTCTGCTATTTGTATGGTATGTTTCATTTAGAGGTAGAGTCATATGTGTACATACTCTTCTTCATGGCTTTTGTGTGTACAAGAACTACCATTTCAAGTTCAAAACATATATTATTTTCTAAGAAATTATAGGTTTTTTAAAAGGTCTTTGTCCATCCTATACACGCTTTATTAGGGATTTAAATTTGCACATATTTCAATCTAGGTGAACAACTTCCCAATACCATTTATTATATAACCATTCCTCTAGTGATTGACAGGCTATGGTTATAAAGTTCTAAATCTTCCTGTATACATATGTTGATTTCTTTACCCATTCCCAGAGAAATATTATCCAGCTAACTTTTAATTATAACATACTTAACCTTGTTTAATATATTATTTTGTTCATTAATGCTATTTATATCTTTATTTTACCTGCTACAACTATATTTCATTTGGAATATTCTGAGAAATCTGTGATAGTATGCTTTTTGAACTACAGTATGCCTGAAAATTTCTGAATTTCAACCTCACTGAATAGCTATTTGGCTGGCTTCAAAACACTACTCAAAATTTCCTCCCCACTCATCTTGCCCATTCTTCTCAGATTCAGCGTTGCTGGTGGAAAGTTGACAGCAATTCGATTCTCATACACTTGTGGATAATACAGGTATCTTTCCTTCTCTCTCACATGAAGTTGTTCTAAGGTTCCTCTTTTAGATCTTCTCTTCTTTGCTGTTATTCTAAACTCATGATATTTGTTTTTGTGGGGTTTTTTTAATTGATTTCTACTGAATACTTAATGAATGTCTTCAGTCTCAGAACCTGCATCTCTCCTAAATGTTAAGACATTCTACTTGCTTTCTCTCCATTTTACCTATTTTTTCTTTCTCAAACTGCTATTGAATTGATTTTGTGAATAATCAATCCATCCTGTACAAGGTTTTTCTTGAATTCTGTGTATATTTTTATATTTTATTCTGCATCCTGGGGAATACTTTTTTCTCATTCAACCAATAAACTAATTTCCCCTCACTTAAATCCATTCTGTTACTCATTCCAATAATTGAAGTTTTATTTCAAACCAATAATTAAATCATCCATTTCAATGACTTATGCTACTTCTTTCATTTCTCTCAGAAAGTAAATACAATTTATTTTAAAGCCCTCTACAGCTTATATTTATTAACTGCTTATGTAGACATGCTATTTTTTTAGTTGATCATTATTCATTCTTGATGCTGGCATCCCCTGATTTTTATTAGTTATTTTTTTATTGTGAACACTTTCTGGAGTTGAGATGTTTTTTTAGGCTCTGTTTGCATAGTCTGCTTAGGGTAGAGGCAGGGTACAACATGGCTTTTACTTTTGTATGTTTTAGTGAGAGTAGTTCTGGGGCATGCTTACCAGTTGTGACAAGCCTTGTGGCTTACTTTTGTTCTTCACTTCTCCTAAGCATTTTTATCTACCCAGGCTATTGTTCTCATTCTTCAGTTCAACATCATACTTCCACTGTCCTCATCTGGAAGAAACCCAGCTCTTCCCTTGTTGTTGCTTGTCTCAAGATGTACAAGAGCTTCCTGGCCGTTCAGCCTGTGACAACTCAATTCATCTCTCTGTTATTTTCTTCTGTGCCTTCTTCTCTTCCTCCAGGTGACCATCATTTCTGGGAAGAAGCAGGCTTGCTATCACTACCACTTCTGCTACAGAATCATCATTCATAAATCTTGAGTTACTGTTTCCTTCTTTAATTAAACTCCATCTCCTTTTAATTTGTCAGTATCCATCACAATTTCTAGTCTACCACAGAGTCTCCTCATTTTCCAAAAATCATTATGGATTTGGGAAATTTTTCTCTCATTTATAGGGATTTAAAGAAAAGGAGGCTATAGCGTGTGCTCCATATATGTTCCTTCAGAGCGAACAGATGTCTTTTTCAAGCTTCTCAGAAGAACCAAGAATAACTTAAATTGACAATAAGGTGTAAATATTGTTCCATTGAAATTAAAAAGAACTGTGCTTCGCTTACTTGCTGTTTGAACTTAAGCAACTTGCCTTCCTGCTCTGAGCCCATCTTTCTCATATATAAAATTCTGATCATTTTCCAGTTGTAACAGCACCTCCCAACTTAGAATTCTTTGGAAGCCCTCTCAAACTATCTATGGAGAAGGGCTAGTTTTTTGTTCCTATTGATGTTTGTTTGTTTTTAATATCTAATCTCTCTCAGACTGATACTTTTGTGAAGTATGCAGTCATGCACTTGGATTTCCTGGTAATGCCAAATTACTCTAAAAATTTCCAAATGACCACTCTCACCTTTTCTACTTTTCTCACTGAGGACCAATAAGACAGTTTTCAGGCTGGCTTCAGTTTATGCATTGTGTAGGACTATTCTCTTAGACAAAGGACCATCTCCTTTCAGGGGAAACCCAGGATGCCTCCTCTGCTTCGTCTTAACCTCCAGCACTGTGCACCATCTGAGGCTCATCCTGCTCTCTGATACGAAAGCCTATCTGCAGGTCCCAGCATGATTATGCATGTGTATACACTGGATAGAATTATTTCTTTCACTTTCATGAAGCAGTAATCTTTCATATGCTTTACTTACTCCTGTTATATCTCTTTATCTTTGCAGTTTTTATCTGTAAATTTGTTGGTTTGGGCTCTTTCTGTTAGAGGATGATTTTATCAGAAGATTATATATTTTCTCTTTACTGCTTATGATCTAGTTTCTTTGTATCTTAAGAGCATAATGGCACAGTTGAAAAAGTTTAGTAATTACATTTTACAAATAAATACAAATAAGCACGATGTTTTATATTTGATTTAGAACATAAATATACACTGCCTTAATTTTCCTAGTATAAACCTAGTCATGTAAAACTGCTTGTTCAACAAAAAGATCCTGTTTTTATTCACTTCTGAGAAATTCTCATCTGTTACTCTGTCATTATTGTCTCCTCCTTTGTCTCTCTGCTCATTCCTTCTAGAACTCCTATTCAACATATATTGGACTTTCTCATCATTTATTCCCTGAGTTTTTTTTAATTCAAATTTATTTTCTATTTCTTTATCTTCTGTTCACCAATATGTTTGAGTTTCTCAGTACACCAAAATCATCTTCCAATTAGCTTATCCTCTTTTTATAAACCACTTGTTGAATTTTTCATTTCAATGACTATATGTTTTCATTTCCAGACTTGCTATGTGTAATAAAATCCTGCTATAATATAATAAGAAAGGTCCAAAAATTCAATCATATTAAGCATAGAATTGGGTTATTTCAAGAGAAATGTGTCATAAATTACTGTCTCCCAGCATAGGCATTAAAACTCTCTCCTGGTTCCAATATCTTTATGAACTATTCAATTAAACTCCTCTTCATCAATCTAATTTGAAGTGCTTTTTATTTCTAGCACTCAAACACTTATCTTTTATATTTTTAATATTGGTTAAGTAAATATTAAATTATTATAAGTTATATATTACTACTGTGGGATTGTATGTGGGAGTTTATCATGTCAGTTCACTTCACCAAACTGACTAGAAGTTCTGTTTTCTTTCTGTATTATGTGGACTGTATAATATCCTAGGCTGAGAATTCACCCACTGCCTCTGCTCACCATGAGGGCCAAGCCAAACCTGGTGCTCTGAACAACCACCTCCAGACTTTGACATCCTGACCTAATAATTCTGCATGTAGACATCCACATGATTCCTGTATTCATGCTCTCCCATATCTGACTCACTCATAGTATATTAAAGTGTAGACTTGTATGAAGAGCTTTTAGGTTTTCCCTATCCCTTCCTAAATATATTATAATGTAATATTTTGAAAACACATACATTTGCAATTCAGGAAATTTACTAACAGTTGCAAATCACGTATATTAGAATTCTACTTCTGCAACAAAGTTGTTTCATTCACAAATTGTATAATCGAAGGTGCTATCTTGAAGGGTATTTCTGATATAATAAGTGAGAACTTCCAACCAGAAAAAATATAATTTACTTCAAAGTTGATTCTTCATTTGGAATTAATACAGTTTTAATTATCAATTTTATTGCATGTTAAAATGGTATTGAAGTAACTTTGGCATAACAATAGCACTACTGAAGGAAGAATATAAAAGATTCCTTCCTTACATTTAAGAAGAGTGACAAAAAATTTCAGTAAGCAAGTGAAAAAACATGCAAGTGCATTTATAATGATAGCATGCAAATGCACATCATAAATTGTGAGATAAGAAATCCAGGAATGCAGAGAAAGACAAGATCAAAAATCTACAAACAACTCCTATTCCATCCCAGAAGTCATGTAGAAGGACAAGTTAAACCTGTCTTGAAAATATGTATTGACATCCTACAGACAGCTTGGAGGGAAACAAGAGAGGTATGGGTAAAGAGTTGAGGAGAAAATACATGCCATTAACTTGAAAAAATAGAAACCTACTAAAGCCATAAAAGTTACTAGGTCTCACAATTCTTAGATGGAAAGAAGGGGGAGAAAAAATTATGGATAATAATTCAGCACTTGTTAGTTTCTCTAACTTTCAAAAAGTAATTATATAAATAAAACAAATACTCAAAACAAACAAACAAATAAGTCCCCGAGAGAAGTAAATGAAGTATAGAGATATGCACATAAAGTCCCAGTTAACACTATACTCCTCTAAAGAGAAATACTGATGATATGAATCAAAATATTTAATTTATCTACTAGAAGAAATGAAAGTTCAAAATTCCTACAATAATAGAAATGAAAGGAAATTATTTTCATTAGATAAAGATTGTTACTTGGAGTCTCCTGAGAAACAGATACTAGGATATGATTAGATGTAGAAGGATTTAATTAAATAGTTGTATGACACAATATGAGAAGGGAGCCAGGAGACTGGGAGAGATGTCAGACCAGAGGTAAGTCAGACCTGAAGTAAAGGAGTGATAAAGGGAAGATTGTTAATAGAATCCTAGACTGTCATTTGGTTTAAGGAAGATTGTTAATAGAATCCTAGACTGTCATTTGGTTTAAGGAAGATTCAGCAAGGCTATCATCAGGGAATCCAAATTTAGTCATTAGTGGAATCTCATGTCTTCTAGGAATGGCCTTAACTTAGTATCCTTCCATGCTCAGTCATTAGCTGAAAGCGGCCCCATGGGAAGCATGATCTCGGAGAAAACACAGCAGTGATGTTCAAAGTACCTGGGGTCCTTGCTTAATTATCTATAGTTCCTTACAAAGGTAAGTCTGCAAGGTATATTTTCATGACTACCATAAAGGGTATAAGCCAAAACTCTGCAAATACCATATTTGATGTTTAAAAAATAGAAATATTCCCTTTAAAGTTAAGAAGAAGGTAACAATATACTCATGACCTTAGCCAATGCAATATGACAAGTAAAGTAAGAAGGAAAAAATTGGAACTAAAAGACAAAATTATTACAATTTATAGAATATAGTTGTTGATCTACTAAATCCAAGTGGATTTATTTTTAAATTCTTAAAGCTAATAATATAATGCAGTAAGTTAACTGGGTAAAAATTCAGTATGAAATAATCCTATCTAGAAGTACATCCGGTTGTAAAATGTATTAATGAAATAAGAACTTCACAATACCAACAGCAAACAAACAAACAAACAAAAACACTGAATAATCATTCTAATAAATGAGATGCAAATTCTCTGACCACAACACTGTGAGACTGGAAATCAACTACAAGGGAAAAAAATGTAAAAAAGCAAAAACAAATGAAGGCTAAACAATATGTTACTAAACAACCAGTGGAGCATTTGAGAAACCAAAAAAGAAATTGAGAAATACCTGGAGACAAAGGAAAACAAAACAGATATACAAAATCTATGGGATGTAACAGAAGTAGTTCTAAGAGGGAAGTTTATAGCCATACAAGCCTAACTCAGGAAACAAGATCTCAAATAAACAACCTAACTTTACACTTAAAAGAACTAAAAAATAACAATAGAAGAATCCCAAAGTTAATAGAAGGAAAGAAATCATAAAGATCAGAGCAGAAATAACTGAAATCGAGACAAAAAAAAAATAAAAAATGATCAATGAAACTAAGAGCTGGTTCTTCAAAAAGGTAAATGAAATTGACAAACCTTAACCACACTCACCGAAGAAAAGAAAAAAAAAGAGTCCAAATCAATAACATCAGGAATGAAAAAGAAGTTACTATCAGTACTATGGAAATACAAAACATCATAAGAGATCATTATGAACAATTATATACAAATAAAATGGAAAGTCTAGAAGAAATGGACAAATTCATATGATTCCTCAATCTTCCAAAGCTGAATTAGGAAGAAATAAAAAATATGAACAGAACCAAATTACCAGCAATGAAACTGAATCAGTCATAATAAATAATGATGATAATAATAATAAAAACTATCAACAAACAAAAGTCCAGGACCAGATGACTTCACAGGTGAATTCTACCAAACATATTAAGAAGAGTTAACATCAATCTTTCTTACAGTATTCCAAAAGACAGCAAAGGAAGAAACACTTCCAAACTCATTCTATGAGGTCAGCATCACCTAGATACTAAAACCAGACAAAGATATCACAAAAAAGAAAATTGTAGGTAAATATTATTGACGAGCATAGATGAAAAAAAATCCTCAGCAAAATATCATCAAACAAAATCCAAAAATACATGAAAAGGATCACACATTATGATCAAGTATGATTTATTCTGGATGTAAGAACAGTTCAATATCCACAAATAAATAAATGTGATACAGCACACTAATAAATTGAAAAATAAAAATCAGATGAACGTCTTCATAGATGTGGAAACAGGCTTTGGCAGAATTCAACATCCATTTATGATAAAAATTCTCAACAAATCGGGTATAAAGGGAACCTACCTCAACATAATAAAGGCCATACATGATAAACCCATAACTAACATTATACTCAACGATGAAAAGCTGAAAGCATTTCTTCTAAGATCAGGAACAAGATAAAAATTCCCATTTTCATCACTTTTACTCTACATAGTATTAGAAGTCCTAGCCACAGCAATCAGACAAAAATAAATAAATAAAGGAAATTCAAATTGGAGAGAGAAAAGTAAAACTCACTCTTTGCCAATGACATGACCCTATATGTAGAAAATCCTAAAGATGCCACCAAAAAAGTACTAGAGCTCATCAACAAATTTAGTAAAGTTGCAAGATATAAAATTAATATACAGAAATCTGTCACATTTCCACATACCAATAACAAAATATTAGAAATACATATTAAGAAAACAATTCCACTAATAATCTCATCTAAAAGAATAAAATACTTAAGAATAAATTTAACTAAGGAGTTAAAAGACCTGAACATGGTAAACTATCAGACACTGATGACAGAAATTAAAGATAACACAAACAGATGGAAAGATACACTTTGTTCATGGATTGAAAGAATTAATACTGTTAAAACGAACATACTACTCAAAACGATCTAAAGACTCAGTACAATTCTTGTCAAAATAGCAATGGCATTTTTCACAGAACTAGTATAGAAACTCAAAAGACCCTAAATAGCCAAAATAATCTTGAGAGAGAAGAAGAAAGCTGGCAGGATCATGTCCCCTGTTTTCAAATTGTAGTACAAAGCTATTGTCACCTAAAATATTATGATACTACCACAAAAACTGACACATAGATCAAAAGAACAGAACAGAGAGTTGAGAAATAAACCTACATTTCTATGGGCAATTAACCTATGAGGAAGGAAGCAAGAATGTACAATGGGAAAAAGAGAGTCTCTTCAATGAATGGTGTTTGGTAAACTCAACATGCAAAAGAATCAAACTGGGCCATTCTCTTACACCATTCACAAAAATAAATTCGAAATTGATTACAGACTAAATATAAGACCTGTAATCATAAAACTTCAGGAGAAAATATAGGTAGTATGCTCTTTGACAAAAATATTAATAAATTAGTAACAGTTTTTTAGATATGTCTCCTTAGGCAAGGGAAACAAAAGGAAAAATAAACAAATGGGACTATAGCAAACTAAAAAACTTTTGACAGTGATGGAAATTATTAACCAAATGAAAAGGGCATTTACTGAAAGGGAAAAATATTTGTAAACAATGTATCTGATAAAGTGTTAATATCCACAATATACAAAAAGCTCATTCAACTTGATATTGAAAAAAAAAATGAACAACTGAATTTAAAAAATGATCAGAGGATCTGAATAGATGTTCCTCCAGCTAAGATATTTAGACGGCCAATATGTACAAACTCCAATGAGACATTCATTGCCTTATAGCTTCTAGAATTGTGATTATCTGAAAGACAACAAATAATAAATGTTAGGGAAGATGTGGAGAAAAGGAGACCCTCTTACACTGTTGGTAGGAATGCAAATTTGTGCAGCCACTATGGAAAACAGTACAGATATTCCTCAAAAAAAGTAAACATAGAACTACCATTTACCCCAAAAAAACAAACAACCACTAATTAGAAATGATATATTCACCCCTACATTCATCGCAGCATTATTTACAATAACCAAGATAAGAAAGAAATCAATAGATGAATGGATAAAGAATATGTGGGGTGTGTAGAATAGTAAACATAAAAAGAATGAAATCTTGCCATTTGCGACAACAGAGATGAACCCAGAGAGTATTATATTATACAAAATAGGTCAGAAAGAGTACTGTATGATCTCACTTATATGTGGAATCTGAAAAACAAAACAAAGAATAAACATAACAAAACAGTAGTAGGGTTATAGATACAAAGAAGAAAGAGGTGGTTGCCAGAAGGGCAAGGGTGGAAAGAGGAAAGATATATGTAATGGAGATTAAGAGGTACAAACTTCAGGTTGCAAAATAAATGAGTCGTGGGTATGAAATGCACAGTGTGTGGAATATGGGTAATGATTTTGCAGTATCTTTATATGATGAGAGATCACAACTAGACTTATTATGGTAATATATTTGAAATACATAGAAATATTGAACCACTATATTGCATAACAGGCACTCACATAATGTCAAGTCAATTATACCTCAAAAACAAACAAACAAATTCATAGAAAAAGGATCAGATTTGTAGTTACCAGAGGAGAGGGCTGAGTGGAGGGAGAATTGGATGAAGGCTCAAAAAGTATGAACTTTCAGTTATAAGATAAATAAGTACTAGGGATCAATGTACAACATGATAAATAGAATCAATACATTTGTATGTATATATGAAAGTTTTAAGAGAGTTAATCTTAAGAGTTCTCATCACATTAACATTTTTTCTCTTTTTTTAATTTTGCATCTACATGAGATGATGGATGTTCACTAAACTTATTACAATAATCACTTCATGATATATGTAAATCAAATTATTATGCTGTACTCCTTAAAATATATGTCAATTATATCTCAATAAAACTGGGGAAAAAAGGAGATGAAAAATATTTGAAAGCCATTGAGGGTACAAAATAAGATTTGATTTCTGTAGAGCTACATGGCATGGATAGCATGACTAAAAACAATGTCAGTTTTACTCCAATTAATCCATAAACTAAATGCAAGAAATATCCCAACAGAATTTGTTGAATTACAGAAAACAATTCTAAAATAAATATGAAAATGCAAAGATATAAGAATAAACAAAATAATTTCATAGAAAATCCACAGGACCAAGGTCCCTACCTTATCAGGTAATTAGTTCATGAAACACCATAAGTTCAAGATTAGCAAAATTCACAATGACTAAAATACTATAAAGATAACAGGACATGATGCATAGATATTTGTATTTAACATATATGAAAGAGTCAGAATTACAAATTCATGAATCAAGAGTGTATATTAATTTTTAAATAGCATCAGAACATATATTTCTATCCACATAAAAAAATAAAATTAGATTTTGACCTCACTCCAAACCAAAAATAAAAAAACTAAAATCATAAATATGAAAATTTTAAAACTTTTAAACATAGGTAACAGTATGGAATATCTATTTATGACTTTGGGAGAAAAAAGGATATTGAAAAAGATATAAAAAGTTTTTATTTATTTTTTTTATTAAACTATAGTTGGTTTACAATGTTTCTGAAATCTCTGTTGTGTACCAAAATGACACAATCACACACAGTTCCATGCTGTACAGTAGGACCCCATTGCCCATCCATTCTTAATGTAACAGTTTAGAAAATATTTTTAAATAATAAAGGAAAGAGTTCCCATCATGATGCAGTGGAAGTGAATCCAACTAGGAACCATGAGGTTGTGGGTTTGATTCCTGGCCTCACTCAGCGGGTTAAGGATCCAGCGTTGCCATGAGCTGTGATATAGGTCACAGACACGGCTCGGATCTGGTTTGCTGTGGCTGTGACTTAGGCCAAAAGCTACAGCTCCTATTCGACCCCTAGCCAGGGAAACTCCATATGCCGCAGGTGTAGCCCTAAAAAGCCAAAGACAAATAAATAAATAATAAAAGAAAAGATTGATTTATGAATTACATCAAAATAAAACTTTTCATACGGCCAAAAGGAAAAAAAAACTATAAACAGACTTTAAATATTGCAAGAGTTTGGGAGAAGACTTTACAGTGTTAACAAAAGATTTATCTGAAATGTAAAACGTATTGGTCACCCAAATCAATAAGAAAAAATATGTAATTCAGGAGTAAAGTTAATAGGCTAATGTAAGAAAATGAACAACTACTCTAGAAATCAAGGTAAAACAACAGAGACACAATCTTATACCCACTCAATTGGAAAAGAAAAATCTGACATCTCTAACTATTGGTAAGGTTTTTGGTAAATTTAATTTGCAGCAGGCTGCTGGTACAATACCTGGTGAGCTGGTACAATTACTTTGGAAAGTTACTGATAGGTAGTAAAGCTGACTACAAACCTAGCTCAGTTCCTAGCAATTCTTCATCCAGGAACAAGCTCAGAGAAAGTCTTGCCCTCACACATCAGAAAGCATATATAAGCATATTCTCTGACCTATGAGTGCCACCCCACATCAGTGCTATTCAAAGTGCCTAGAACTGTTCTGTGAAGAATTTGTTCTCATCTCCCTGCGAGGGGCTTATTACAGAAGACAAAGCATTACACATACTCCAGTTCAGCTAGACTACCTCATTTACACATTTTATTTTGCTGGGTTTTGTTTTGTTTTATGAAAGGATTGCCTGGATGAAACACAAGATTAATGCATTAAGGCGCAAGCTCCTTACGTCATCACCAACCAGGTATAAGCAGTTTGCAGACCATGTTCTCTGAGTAATACTGACTCATATGATCACCAAAAGAGAAGGATTTTTGAAACTATAGCATATTCATAGCCTAGTGACATACTAGGGGGCAGCATGGGAGAGAATTGTGGGATGTTCTGCCTAAGTATAAGCAATAAAGGAGACTAGTGTCTATAAAGAATTCAAAAACAATAATAAAACTAACAAAAAGTCAGCCATCAGTAATAAAATACTCTCTATCTGCACACAGCTCTCACCTACCATTTGCTTCTTCCTCTGCCCCATCCTTGGTTTGCCGCTGAAACACTAGAATTCCATGCAGAACTCTCACAAAGAACTATTTCTGGATATTTGTTTTATAAATACATTATAAAAATATAAAACTGTTGACAGCCAATCTAAATAGCAACCTATTTAATAAAACCTGATGGAGGGGAAATGAGATAGAGAAAGGATGCAAAAGGGACTTCCATTGAGTTTGTAATGTGTAATTTATAAAATGACCTTCAGGAAATATGACAAAAAAAGAACATATACTGAAGATCACTTTCGCAAAATTTTATACAATAAAAATTTACCTCTAAATAAATGCCTATTTCAACTTTTTTCTTCCATGATCTATATTTCTATACTTGTCTATTTGTTTTACAAAACTTAGTATTGATTATAAAGAAAAAAAATGGAAACAATCAATGGCTCATGGCATCTGAATGCTTCTGCCATGATTATAACTATGCTTTCTTCACTTTTCTAGAGTAACTGGTAACTAATTGATAATTATCACTTCTACCCAAAGATATTCTTTTAACAGACTGTCATACAGTTACACTTTTCAAAATTTGCAAGCAAAAAATAATTAGTAAAACCATGTTTCATCTTATTAGATATTATAGGTGAATATTTTGAAGCTATTACAAACTCATATCTAGAAAAAAACTTTTTAAGATACAAAAAATTCCATGGCATGGCTTTGAATGTCCAAAGGAAAAGTTAACATTTAAAAAGCTATGAGATATAGTTTTAAGTGCTAGAGAGAGAAAAAACAATAATATTTTGCAAAGTTTCTTTTTATAACATAGATAAAATGATAAAACCTATGGTTACTCTGAAGAAATAGTCACCATATTATCCTTTTCAAACAGAAATATATATGAACTGTTTTATTCTTCCCATTATTGTTTTATTTAAATCACATTCAATTAAATGGTAGATAGCAACTAGAGCTTTGTATTTTAATTAAGTATTATTAAGTTCCCATATAATGAAATTGGCAGATTCACTCTGTTTGGGGGAGAGTGATTAGGAATTAAAGCAACAGAGAAAAGCAATGAGGAATCAAACATAATATGAGATATAAAAGCATCATATGACATCTATTATTAATCCATTGTTTTTCTAATACTGCACTTATAAACCTGAGTACTGACATTAAAGCTAAACTAATAAAAATGAGTAGGGTAATTTCTTTTATAAGGAATTCAGTTTGGGGGAGATTTTTTAATGAAAGAAGCTTTTTAAAAATTCTAAAAATGATATAATGCCATCTTTACAAAGTTATTTCAATTTTCTGGTTTTTAAAAATCCTTAGGGTGCTGTTTTTAAAATACTATGTCTGTTCTTTTTGTTCTCTTCCATTAGATAAAAAGGACCTATTCTCAAATGCAGGTAAAACAAAATAGAGCACTATCATTTTTTATTTAATAATGCAGATTGGGTTTAAATTTACTGTGGAAATGCTGCCTAAGTTGATTATTTTGAGAATGGAATGCTATAATTTATCTGCTTAGTTTTATCAGAATATTCTTACCACTTAAATGTTAAGAAGATGAATTTAATTTGTTCTTCTTTCAAGTGCTGGCAAACCTGTTTTGATGGTATATTTTCTAAAAATTGCTGTCACCATCATAATTTTCCTAAAGTACCTGGGACATGGCCACATAAGATATAAAGCACTATTGCCGCAAGCTTCTATTTGCCTCAGAAAGAGGAATATAAATATAAATGGTGCCAAGCTCTGGAAAAATTCTGGAGTCAGTAAAGTTCATTTTTTTTTCATCCTCAGTGATTCCCATTCCAGTTTTTAAGTGCCAAAAATCTAAAAGCCATTCTCCTTTCCTTGAAAGGAAAGAGAAACATTTCCTTTGGACTGACCTTAGATGTAGAATGGAGCCAAGTTCAAGAAAATGGTCTTTCCTCATCCCCACTCCATTCCTGTACCACTCAGTGCCCACAACACTCAAAGGTAGTAAGGATGAGATTTGGCTCTTCATCATCTACACTTAGAGAATATCCTTCAGCAGAAGAATATTAGTGATGAAAGGCTTAAAATGTAAATTCCCAGGACATTCTATAAAAATGAGTTTCAGTCCAAATGCTATTAGCAAGCTGGTAGTCATTTTCTGCTGCCTTAAGCTCACAAGCAACCAGGGAAATTAACATGGGTACCGGGGATCCACTAAAGGAGCCCTCAGGGGGCTGGAGAACTGTGGGGATCACAAAATGCAAGATCATGAATGGAGCACAATCATAAAGCTAATGATAAACATAAGAATAACGGCTAACAGGCAGTGCTTGATTTGTGCTCAGTATTGTTTTAAGTGCTACATGTGTGTTATTTAATCCTCTCAATAGCCCTTTGAGGTGTCAAGTAGGATTTTTCCCATTGTGCAGGTAAGAAACTGAGGCTCAGAAGGGATGATGACTTGCCAAATGTTACAGCTTTGTAGTCATTTTTTCAGTGGAGGCTTACAGAGACTGAAGACCCCAGTTCTTAATTCAAATTAAACTTTTTCACAATTTAAATACAATGTAAAGAAAGAAACCCTCTATTTTTCAGTTTCTGTTGTGTTTATGGAAGATAATGATGATCACTAATTAATAAATGGTTTCAAAGAAGATTAGAGATAATGATAACAGCTAACTTATTGAGAACAGATTATATGACTGATGCATTTCATTTATTTTAAGTGCTTTTCATTTAGTATCTAATTTAATTCCCATGGTAATTTTTAAAGAAAAATAGTATTATCACCTCATTTCTATACATGAGGAAAGAGGAGATGGAGATTAATTACATTGTCCAAGGTCATGAAGAAGGCAGAGGATCCAGTACCCAAACCCAGGAAGTTCAGTTCCAGGGCTGCTGCTCTGCACTACTATGCTGTGGTTTATATAAATTGGACAGTAAAGAGGCGAGAAGCCAAATATTTTTAATTGACTGAAATTAACAGTGATTATTATCATTTATAGGAACTGATTATTATTTCTCCTTAATTACTAGAAAGAATAATGACAATAATATATATTAGTGATTAATTTTGCCCTAAGACTATTTAACTAACAACATAAAACTCTATTCATGAAAATTCAGTCTTTATAGTTTGCAACTCTTCCATAATGTCTGCCTGTTTACAACATCATTTCTAAAATCTGGAGTATTTCTTTATTTTTTAAAAAATTTTTTATTAGTGGAGTTCCCGTCATGGCACAGTGGTTAACAAATCCGACCAGGAACCATGAGGTTGCAGGTTCGATCCCTGGCCTTGTTCAGTGAGTTAAGGATCTGGCGTTGCCATGAGCTGTGGTGTAGGTTGCAGATGCGGCTCGGATCCCGCGTTGCTGTGGCTCTGGCGTAGGCCGGCACTACAGTTCCGATTCAACCCCTAGCCTGGGAACCTCCATATGCTGCAGGAGCGGCCCAAGAAATGGCAAAAAGACAAATAAATTAATAAATAAATAAATAAAATTTTTATTAGTTTTTTGGCTATGCTCATGGCATGCAGAAGTTCCTGGACTTAGGATCAAGTCCAAGCCACGGCAGTGACAACACATAGTCATTAACCATTAAGTCAACAGGGAACTCTCAAGACACTGCTTTAAAAATAATGTTATTTCCTAATATTGGAAAAGTAACTTGGATCAGTCCTATCCATCTACAATAGCTATTTGCTGGGATTCTCCTAAAGCAAGAAACGGTAAATACTGAGTAACCCAGGTACACTTTCCTCCATAAAGCAATTCCTGATTATTCTGTCCCACACTGTTATCTAATACTTGAAATCACAAAGTGATTTTGATAAGTTATTTACCACATATAAACCTAGTTCCTTCAATTTCACCCTAAATTCTTTAAAGGTAGAACCATGCCTAATATATCAGTATTCCTCCTCTTCAAAGTTGGGGATCCATATTTTTTCCACCGGTTAATGTTTGATTGGTGAAAAATAGGAATCACAGGCTAGGATGTTCTAGGTTGAATAGTTCTACAGTTATTTGATACCCACTGTAGTTCCTGTAGTTCCTTAACTTGACTGTGCATAATATTTTTATTTAATTGGTTTAGGATGGAATTCAAACAAAGGCCTTGTTTCAAAGCCACTGAGACGATTTTAATGCTAAGTCAAGTTTTTAATCAAGAATTAGAGGATCTGAAAACCCCTGAGTTTGACAGCTGCCCTGTCCAAATTCTACAAGTGGGTCTCACTTATCCCCTGAATGGCATATCCCCAACATACGATTTGAGGTTATCAATGCCCAGCTGACATAAATAACTCAACTATTAGACTGTTTCTTGAGATGAAAATAACGGAGCTCAAAATCCAGCTCATGGGCAATGAGATTCGTGTGTCCCCTCAGATCTCCTTGGAAATCCCAGGAGGCCAGATGTATGTTGTCCTCCGAGTCACCAAATTGGCTCCAAATTCTTGTCTTTGGCATAGCCTTTGCACTTCCTGACCTTTTAGCATCTCGATACGGATCCCAGACATTTCCATCTGATTCGTGAAGGTCAGCACCTTCCCCACCTACAGAAGGCACTGTACTTGCGGTGTGGACTCCACAAGAAATAAAGGAAGGTAGAGGGAGATTCACATCATGACAGGAAAAATAATTTGGAATTGAAAAACCTAATCACACCTCTTTTTAAAAGGTCTTTAAATCACTTTTCTCCAATGGACGTTAGCTTTCCCAGCCTTTTCCTGCTTTCTTTACTCCTTTGCCTCCCAGGAATTTCAAAATATATTCCTCATACTTTCATAGAGTAATTTAGTCATGCCAGATAAATGCAGCTCCATTCCTTCCTTCAAGTATTTAAGGTAGATTTAACAAACCTGTTTAAGTAATAGGCCGTCTTCTATGACTCTTACTATTTCCCTGCCTCCCACCTGTCTATAAACAGGAAGACAAATAGTGTCGACATACATTTTTCTAAATTTCAGATTTCTCATGACTCTTCACTTCCATCCTGTCAGTAGGAAGAAACAGACTCAATTTTAGAATAAATAAAAGCTAAAAAAATTCCATTAATGTTATCATATAATTTTCAATATAATCAAATGAATGCTTCTTTGAAATAAGAAGTAATATTTGGGAATGTTTTATTTCTTCATATCATATTTTGCCAGTTAATAATTGTAATCTCTACCCTCAGCCATTTGGATCTTTTTCATTTGTAATATGTGACCAGCCTTAGCTCATCTACTATTGCTAAGTGATTTCTACAACAAATATGTTTGTTTGGTGTTCCCGTCATGGCGCAGTGGTTAACGAATCCGACTAGGAACCATGAGGTTGTGGGTTCGGTCCCTGCCCTTGCTCAGTGGGTTAAGGATCCAGCGTTGCTGTGAACTGTGGTGTAGGTCGCAGAGGCGGCTCGGATCCCGCATTGCTGTGGCTCTGGCGTAGGCGGTGGCTACAGCTCCAATTCGACCCCTAGCCTGGGAACCTCCATATGCAGCGGGAGCGGCCCAAGAAATAGCAAAAAGACCAAATATATATATATGTTTGTTTGCTAAAGAAAACAAGCAAGTTTTGTGGTAAGCCATGACCATTTCATAATTATAGAGTAAGGAGACTATATTTATCATACCCTGCACAACTGTTTTCTTTGGTCCTCTAGTACTAACTTCTAGGCTAAAATACCATCATTTCTCCAATGCATGATTGCAATAGCCTCCTAACAGGTTTCTGTATTTCTACTTTTGCAGCTTATTCTTTATTCAAAAAGCACCCAGCAGCATGATCCATTTAAAACGTGTCGGATCTTGTCACTACATTGCTGAACACACTCGAATGGCTTCCCACCTGCCTTAAAGTAAAAGCCCCACCTCTCTCCTCTTTTACCTCATCTCCCTTCCACTTTCCATCCTATTGATGCTATTCCAGCTAAGCTGCCCTCTTTTTCCCTCAAACACACCAGACACAGTTTTAAGAGCTATATGTAGATTTATTCATCTATCCTTCTAAAGTACGTGCTATTGTAATTGCCTTTTAATAGAGAAAACTGAGCTCTGAAAAAGAGAGTTATTTGCCCTAAACCACACAGATATGGCAGAGTGAATCTAAGCAGTCCGGCTCCAGATCCAAATATTTTTAAAAAATTGTCACTGTCACCAAAAAAAAAAAAAAAAAAAAAAAAGGCGAAAAAAGAAAACACTACCTTGGTCTATTTATATTTCTTAATTCATTATTTCAAATTGTGAGCATTCATTCACAAACATCTATAATTTGGAACAATGCCATTTATTTTCGTGAGGCATTAAACAACTTCCCTTTATTTCTTAATCCACAGACTCAAGGATGATCTCATACACAGTATTTCATCACTGCGAAACTGTCTCGGAAATCAGAGTCTCTGGCTGGAGCTTTACCTTTCTCTACCTCCACTTCCACCCTGCAGAGTTTATCCTGCTCCGACCTGTGTTACCTACTACACACTGTTATTACACTTACTGAAAGTGTTTAAGTGTCTGTGTCACTGATAAGCTGTGAGCACTGATAGGACAGGGATTACATCTCATTCATGAAGACAAAACTGTTGAAGAAATGAATGAATACTTGAAAAAAAAATCAATCATTATCTTTCCTGAGCTTCAAATCATGGTTGCTATTTGTTTGCTAATACATTTCCCCCACCAACCCCCACCCAGCTCACTGGTAGAATTTTTTTCTTAATTTTTGTCTTTTTAGGGCCACACCTGTGGCACACGGAATTTCCCAGGTCAGAGGTCGAATCAGAGCTGTAGTCACTGGCCTACACCACAGCCACAGCAACACCAAATCCAAGTTGCATTTGCAACCTACACCACAGCTCAGGTCAACACTTGATCCTTAACCCAGTGAGCGAGGCCAGGGATCGAACCTGCGTCCTCATGGATATTAGTCAGATTCACTTCCACTGGGCCACAATGGGAACTCTAGTAGAATTTTTTTTAATTAATGCTCTTTTTTTTTTTCTGGACAGTTTAAGGTTCACAGCAAAATTGAGGTGAAGATATAGACATTTCCCATATACAATCTGCTGCCACGAATGCGGTGTCCCCCACTGTCCATATCTCCCACGAATGATAGTTTTCTTACAGCTGATGAACCTACATTGATGCATCATAACCATCCCAAACCCATAGTTTACATTAGGGTCCACCTTTGGTGTTCTGTATTCTATGGGTTTGGATAAATAGATAATGATAAGTATTTATGGTGCCCCACAGAGTATTTCCACCATCTTAAAAATCCTCTGTGCACCACTTATTCATCCTCCCCCCCAACCCCTGGTAGTTATTAATCTTTTTAGTGGTCTCCACAGTTTTACCTTTTCCAGAATGTCACATAGTTGGAATCACACAGCACTTTAGCTTTATAGTAAGTCTTGAAGTCGGGTCATGCCAGTCTTCTAACTTTGCTCTTCTTCTTCAATACTGTGTGTATTATTCTGGGTCTTTCGCCTTTCCATATAAATTTTATAATCAGTTTTTTGATATCCATAAATTAACTTGCTGGAATTTCAACTGAATTAAACTGAATCTTAGGTCAAGTTAGGAAGAATTAACATCTTGACAATACTGAGTCTTCTTAACATGAACATGAAATATGTCTACATTTATACAACTTTCACTTTCATTCGTTAGAGTTTTAGTTTTCCTATAGATTTTTGTATGTTTTTATACCTAAGTATTTCATTTTGGGAAATGATAGATGATATTGTTTGTTTAATCTCAACTTCGTCATTCACTGCAGGTATACGGGAAACCAATTGACTTTTGCATGTTAACCTGTATCTTGTCACCTCGCTATACTTACTTACTAGTTCCAGGAGGTTTGTTTGTGTTTTTTGATTTTTGGTTTTTTTTTTCTGATTGTCTACATAGATAACCATGTCATCTGAGAACAAAAACAGATTTGTTTCTTTCTTCCCAATCTGTATTCCTTCATATCTCACTCTTGGTGGATCTTCCATACGTTGTTGAAAAGGAGTAGTGAGAGGAGACATGCTATTAATTTTTAGTATGTCAAAATAATGGAACTCGTGGATCCTTGGACAAATCAGTTCTCCTCTCTCAGGATCAATTTCTTCGTCTCTAAATGAGGTAATAAACTATATTTGGTTTTGCTGAAGGACAGAATGATGCAACACACACAAAGCACTTGGTTGCTCAATGATTGGGATCAGTTATTATTTTTAAAATTAAAAATTTTAGGTGTTTTGAATATAAAACTAATACAACTTTTTTTTTTTCTTTTTTGGCTGCACCCATGGCATATAGAAATTCCCAGGCCAGAGATCAAATCTGAGCCACAGCTATAAATTACACCATAGCTGTAGCAATGCTGGATCCTTAACCCACTGCACCAGGCTGGGGGTTGAACCTACACAGTCACAGAGACAACAACAGATCCTTAACCCATTGTGCCATAGCAGGAACTCCTAAACTTTTTTGATTTGGAGGAAAATGCAGGAAATTTTACAAAAAGAATAAAAATCATTTTAGCAATACCACCAGAACTCTCTGTCCTAACAATTTGAAGTATTTTCCTTCAGAGATTTTGTGTGCATTTTAAATGCATATATATTTTGACAAACCATGATTATACCTGAAAAATTGTAAACAGGGAAATGTGAAGATCTGATGTAACTAAAGATGTTTTTAAAAAGATTCTGGCAAATATTTCATAGAGGCAGGTTGTCATAAAGACACTAATAGACATGTGAGGTCTTCCAGAGACTCCATAGACAGTTGAAGCTGTTTTCTTTGATACTGGTTAGCTGGTCTGCAGAAGGACAGAGGGACTAGACATATCTCCTGTTAACTCACGACTAATTAATCCCTCTAAAAATGTGGAAACTGAAAACGGTTCCCATGTTGGCTGTAGTTCATTTTTCCTCCCTCTCTTCTTTCTCTTATATCAAGCCTGTTTTCCCCTTTGTTGGATAAAATCAATCTATGGATTCATCTGCCTTGCATATGAGTAAACATCATGATGGTAATTAGCTTGAAATCTTTGACACACTCATTTGCTTTCTGTTATTTGATTTGTCCTAGAATGATAATAATAAATAATAAATAATAGCTACTAATGTTTATGTTCTATTTCTCCCCCCATTTCTAATAGATTTTAATTTAATATTAATTGGTATTCTTTTTGTTACATAAACATTCTTAACTATAGGGACTGCCTAAAAGTGAGTGGCACCTTTTATCAAATATGAAACAACTGTTTCATTTCTTTTTAGGGTTTTCACCTTAAATTCTTTTTTATTTGACATTTGTATTGTATTTCCCTCTTTATCTTGTTTCTGTATATGATCCACCTTATTCTTTGTTACTCTCAGTTTCACTTTACAATATCTTTTAAAAGTATAATTTATTAGGATTTTTAGTAACTTTTCAATATTTCTAAACTTTGAATATTTAATACTCTTGTTTCAGAGTATAAATTGAATATGGTTGAATGTAATTTTATTTTCCTTTTTGCCTCAAGGAGTGTTTGCTTTTAATTTTTACTCTAATTTGACAAATAATTATTCTGTTATTGATCCAAACATTTGACTTCTCTATATGTACAATGTAAAATTTAGAAAGATTTTATGTCTTCTACTCTCAGGTCAAATCTTTACTTGTATGATCAGTGGTTATAGATCACAATCATTATTGTTATTGATTTTTATTGTATAATTTCTATTTCAAGTGTCATTTTATACAAATTTGATTTTGTCTCCAATTAGAAACAATCATTTCGACAATCTATGTATTTAATTATTGTTAAATTCACAAATGTTACATCCCCAATATTCTCATTTTTAGATTTCCTTATGATTCTATTTCATCTCTTTTTGTGTATCCAATTCTAATTAATTTTTTCATACTTTGACTATCTGACAATATGTTTTGCTTCCTTTACATGAGCGCCATTTGGCCAGGAAATATCATAGTCATCTAAGAAATTTAAAATACTCATTACATCAGTATGCGCTACAAATTTTGAAATATTATTTGAAGAAAAACTTAAACTTATGAAATACATTCATAGAATAAATGCACAAGAAAAGTCACTCTTTATCAAGCCTACATAGCTCAGTATTTTGTATTTCAGAATATTTATGGGTTTTTAATAATTGTCATGATTTCACTTAATACGATAAAGAATGGGCTTTAAATTTTCCTCACAATCCAGAATACTGGCTCTCGAAAATAATCTATTTGTGCAAAATATAAATTAGATATATTTTTATTTAAATTTTATATTAAAAAATGTATATAAACATGTCAATTAAGTGAATAGACATCAATCTTTCCTATATTAGAGGTTAAAAGAAGACTGTATTTTGCACAATTTTCATAGTTTTAAAATAACTTTTACCTCCATTGTGCTACTTAATCCTCACAGTGACCATGCTAAGTGGTCAAGGTTACCACGTCCTTTTGCAGAGGAGGGACCTGAGTGTCACAGCAAGTAAGTGATTTGCCCATGGCTGCAGACTTTTCTAGTGGCAAAGTTAAGGCTAAAACACAAGTTTTTTTTCTGGCCTCAAGGACAGCATTCTAGTCGTGTAAGGTATACTTTCCTTAATCTAGTCGAAATTCTAAAAAAAAAAAAAGGGCATTCTTCTGGTAGAAACAACAATCTTACCTTGAAACCAGGTAACTTATAAATCTTTGAAAACAAGGCAGTTCCAGTTAATTGGGAAGAGTGGGGATAACCTTTGGAATGTTGACTCCGAATAAACAAAAAGAATCTACTTAGAAACATCTTCCCTGTGAAAGCCAATGACAATCAAGCCAAAAAAGAATTGTAGGGAAGGCGGAGCAGGAACCAAGGATGGTGAGCACTGTAATCTCGTAGGATAGTAGCGCTTCCTATTTTCATTGTCCTAATTATGCTTCATATTATAAAATTTAACGTTGCAAAAAAATCATTTTAAAAATCATAAAAAGCATTCACTTTACTACTTCACCCAGTTAAAACTTTAAAATAAAGACACAATGCTTTAATAATGCCAAGGTACAAGTTAGAAAGTTTTATTGTAAAATTCAAATCTTATCTAAGAAGTGGGTGGTGAAATAAGAAATATATGGTCATATTATAAGACTATTCTCTATTAAATTTCTAGTTCATAGCATTTTAACCCTAATTACTGCACTAAATAATACTTAAAATGTTGCAAAAACAAATATTCTATAACAAGTAACCCTTAACAACTTCCAATATGCAGTCTTAAATACCTGTGACTGTTTTTCTGTTGACTATTTTTTCTTTTCTAGTCCACTGAATTGTCAGTAAATTTCCTACCAATTACAGAGGGGAATCTACAATTTAAAAGTGGTTAAAAGAAAAAAAAGGAGTTCTCTTCGTGGTGCAGCAGAAATGAATCCGACTCGTATCCACGTGGATGCGAGTTCCATCCCTGGCCTTGCTCAGTGGGTTAAGGATCTGGCTTTGCTGTGGGTGTGGCTTACTTCAGCAACTACAGCTCCGATTCGACCCGTACGTAGCCTGGGAACCTCCATATGTCGCAGGTGCAGCCCTACGAAGCAAAAAATAAAGTAAAATAAAATAAAATAAAATAAAATAATAAAATGAAATAAAATAAGTGGGTAAGAGGGATGCCATTATTCTGCTGAGCTTCCTTTACACATTCTTTCCTACCAAAATTATAAAGACTCTGAAAATTGAAAAGGCTAGCTGATATTCTTTATGACTGATATAGTAGACCAAAAAAAGCTCTACTATCATCAATCTTCTCTATCTCTATGGAGGTTATTAGTAGGAAAACTAAAGTAAATTTTCTCGCCACAGTCCCTATGAGTAAGAATAGAGTCCCTTACTCTATAACCTTCCTTTTTACTCTATGTCCAAACACAACTACTGATCACTCCTTTTAGTATCCAGAGGTGGCTCAAATGAGTCAGCTGTACAATGATAACCATCCATGGCTAAATGGGATGTTTTGGTGAACTATGACATGTTGAGGATCACATCCTTGAGGATTTAAGGATACCGTTACCATGTATTGAATGAGTGAGTGAATGAATGACTATCAGGTGTTTGAAAGAAACATAATCAGTTACACAGACAGTCATACAGGACAAACCTCATGCAAACCTCCTACACATCTCTCTAAAAACTCTCTTAGGAAACTCCATTTCACAATGTTTGCAAAAAGAGGCTTCAGTCAACAAATAGGTCAACAAATGCAGTTCTACTCATACGTGAGCTCGATTTACCTCTAGACTAAGTATGAAGAAACATTATTTAAAACCCCCCAAATAGCTACTGCTTAGTAAGCTCTAACAATGTGCCAGGAGTCTTAAAGGTATTACCTCAATGAATCCTCATTAGGAGCTCTTAAACAAAAAATAGGAAGGCTATTTTACATAGAATACAGAGGACAAGAGAGATTAAGTGATTTGCTGGAGTGACACAATTGGTGAAGCAGTTAAGATTCCTTCTTGAAGTCTGGGTTCCCTCTTGTCCTTTCCTCTCAATTGCCCTAACAGTCCAGCTGAAAAACTAACAGCTGAAACAAGAATTGTGAAGGGTTAGGTTTCACTTTTGTAAATCTGAAAAGGGTTCCTTTAACTTTGTTCTATGAATTTATGGTATTTATTTGGGAGGGCTAAACAGGAGAGGGTATTTCCATACTATGGAGGAAACTACTCCCATTGCCAATCTCTATATGCTAGGCAGCATGTACCCTTTCACATTTATATTTTAGCACCATTAAACTTTTTTTTTCAGTCCCATCCACATGTTATGGATCATTCTATGATCTCTGCACACTTCAGTCTTGTGCCTACGGCAGAAGCAACTCTGAATAGTTACATTGCGAGCCACACGGGAAGTCCGGCCTTGTGTCTACTTAGTCTGGACAGAGGCTCTCTTTACAGTAATAGCTAAGGGATACACAACATTCTGGGCATCAGCTACATATTTGATATATATATTATCTAAATTATTTTCCTCAACTATGTTGTTATTAATATGATGAGGAAAATAATATGAAGAAACTGAGTCAGAGATAGTTAGCAACAGAACAAGACTTGAAACCAAACCTATCTAGTACTTAATCATCAAAGAAACTGTCCTAAACCACCATGCCAGTTTCCCAAACTTCCCTTCTTCCTGTACCGCTTGGATTATTTTTGCCATATCCAAAAAAAAAATCCAATACTATACTATTTTTCGTATTGATCTTAGCTCTTTTTATCTTAATACAATTATCTTTAAAAGGAAGCTATATATCATCTTATAAGTGGAATGCTATTATTATTTAACACATAGGAAATAACTTAAAATAGGGATGTAACTATAAATTTTTTTAGATGTCAGTTATTCATATGTTGCTGGACAGTCATTTAGGAAAAGGGTTTGGCAATTTTCATGAAAACTGAAAAGGCCTTTACCATACAACCAAGCACTATTAGGCATTTATCTCAGAAAAATTAAAACTCATGTTCAAGAAAAAGCAAGTATAGGAATATTTATAGCAGTTCAAAATCTGGGGAATATCCAAATGTGCTTCAATGAATGAAGAGTTATAAAAATTTTGCTACAACAATATCATGGAATACTACTCAGCAATAAAATGGACAATATGTGCAACAACCTTGGTGAATCTTTAGAGAATCATGTCGTATGGAAAAAAGCCAATCTCAAAAGGTGACATCCTCTGTGTTGGCATTTACATAACATTCTCAAAATAAGACAGCAGAGTTGGGGCTGACGGAGATTAGAATGTGAGGTGAGCAGAGGGTAGCGAGAAGTTTGGAGGGTGACAGGAGGTATAACTGGTTAGCTTAAGGCAACTTTGTGGTGATGAACTAGTTCTTCATTTTTATTATGCTTGTAGTTAAATAGGTGATAAAATTGATTAGAACCACACACACACAAACACACAAATGAATATATGTATGACTGATCAATTTCAATAAGCTCTGTAAATTATACCAATGTCAGTTTCATGGTGTTGATATTTACTGTAGTTAGAGAAGATGCTAACATTGGGGGAAATGGGTGCAGGGTACACAGGACCTTCCTATACATTTTTTTCATAACTTCCTGTGAATCTGTATTTAAAAATGAAAAATTGGGAAAAAAAAAAAAAAAACTAAACTTGTCCATCAGTATACAAACTCAGTATCACCTTTGCCAACAGCAGCATGTGAACCACACTCTGCTACACTGGACTCTGTTCGGCTGCCCCTTGTCCTTGTTCATTTGATCGACAGTAGGTTCTAACTCAGCTTCTAAGCCTTCCTTCAATTGGTACCACCTCTATAGCTTCCCTTTTTCTCTCTCCAGGGGGCTTGGCAAGTCCTTTCTCTGTGTTCTCATTGTACTTGATATATATTTTCATAACAGCAGTTACATTTCTTGTATTTTTCTTTTCCATCCTACATCTTCCTTTATAAGAAACGTGGTGTTATTTGATCATTGTTTATATTCCCTTTGACTTATCCTCAAGCTATCAAATTTTAATGAATAAAAGCAATTTAGCCTTGGTGGGAATTCTTATAGCAATGTGGACATCAATGTGATAAGGTTACATCAATTTTACAAAACACAAGTATGAAGATACCAGTGATTAAAGCAGGTTTCCTTCTTTTTTTTTTTTTTTTCTTTTTAGGGCTGCACCCACAGCATATGGAACTAGGGGTCAAATCGGAGATACAACAATGCAGGATCTGCCACAGGCACACAGCAACGCAGGATCCAAGCCCTGCCATAGCCACAGCCACGCAAGATCTGAGCCACCTCTGCGACCTACACCACAGCTCACGGCAAAGCAGATCCCTTACCCACTGAGCAAGGCCAGGGATCCAACACACAACCTCATGGTTTCTAGTCGGATTTGTTTCACTGTGCCACAAGGAGAACTCCTAAAGCAGGTTTCTTAAAAGCACTTTACTGATTACAGATGTGTGTATGTTCGCATGTGTCTGCCTGAGTGTACACACACACACACAAGTGCAACAGCAATGCTGTAGGTAAAGCCAGGTAAATAGTATCACTATTAGCTCTTTTTGATATCTCCAGTTACATACATTCTTGAACTCAAACCAATGCAAAAATCACTTAATAGCACATGTGTTTAAGGCCAATTCCATTATGATTTTAGACATTGTGTTTATATCTAAAGAAATAATAATTGCATTACATATGTTTTAATCAAACTTACTGGTCACTCTTTAAAGGCAACTAGTCCTCACATATTTAACATAAAAATTTTAACTGAATGGGCGTGCTTATTCTAATAAAAAGAAAATAACAATAAATAACTAAGTGGGGCTATTACTTTGATGGTTCAATATCCTCTGTACTTAGTGAATTGTGAGGAAGTATTCTCAAACTTAAACATATGTTGAAAAAAGTATTTTAGGATTAATGATAATACCTGTATTTTAGCTGTTTTATTTTAAAAGATTATTTCTTTTATATCATAAAAGAAGCACACAGCTATTTAAGAAACCTGGAAAATATAGAAAAATTGAGGGAAAGATTATTTCTATTGGCTTACTATCTAAAGACAATTACTATTTATATTTTGAATGAATGTCCTCTATTATTTCTTTCCAAACACACGTCTAAAAAAATAATTATAAATATAAATATACTCATATATATATATATACACATATTTTTATTATAAGTATTGCTCTTAAGCAATAGCTTATTATTATTTATTTTCTTACTTTATATGTAAAATGCCTGAGGATCAGTTTATATAATTCCCATTTTCAACCCTTGAGAATTATCGCCCCAATTGTATAGATTAAAAAACTGAGACTCAGAAAGATTATAGAAGATACTTATGTTCAAAAAGCTAGAATACGGCTCTCATGGACACATATTGTTTTGCTTACTCACTATCCATTTTACTGGGAACAGAAACCAAAGCTTTTTCTTGGGGAATCATCCCCAAGATGTTTTAGATGAGTCTGACCATACTCCCTGGCTTCTAGGTGTGTACATGGCCCAGATATGGGCACTCTGATGCTGCTCCTGTATCCTCACAATAACTGGTTTAGAAATGGGCACATGACCTGGGCCCATTCACTTCCCACCATATCCAAAAATCCTGACTTCATCTTTCATGTGTTACCTCAATCCTAACCCTTAAAACCTGGTGTTTTCATCTTGTCTCTCCAGCTTCTGATACACCCTTAGGATACACCCAAACTTCCTGAAGGTCAACACCAAGACCATTAATAAATGCCTAATTTTAAATGAAACTTCGATTAACTTCTTCAATTTTGACTAAAACCTTCCTGTAAATAGTGTTAGTACCCTTTCAGAAGAAAGCTGCTAATCATTGTGGCCAAAGATAACAGAAAAAAAAAAAAAATGATAGGCAAAACTCAAATCTGGCTTGCACTAGAATAGAAACCACACATACACACACACAAGACAAAGCTGAAAGTTGTCAACAATTCTTTAGTGAGGAAAGCTTTAGTAATTATTCCAAGATCACAGCTCAATAAATGTGTAGTATATGTAAGTTAATTGTAAAATCAGATCCACAATTGTGTTCATTTCATGATTTGTGTTCAATCATTCCTATCAAACTTAACATAGTGTTTATGATCAGAATTTTTTTTTTTTTTTTTCCATGCACAGGGCATGGCATGTGGAAGTTCCCAGGCCTGGATTGAACCTCCACCACCACAGTGACTCTAGCTGCTGCAGCGACAATGCTGGATCCTTAACCCTCTGAGACACAGGAGAACTCCTACACAGTGTTTATAAAGACTCAAATTAGGAGTTCTCACCGTGGCACAGTGGTTAATGAATCTGACTAGAAACCATGAGGTTTCCGGTTCGATCCCTGGCCTCACTCAGTTGGTTAAGGATCCAGCGTTGCTGTGACCTGTGGTGTAGGTTGCAGATGTGGCTTGGATCCCGCGTTGCTGTGACTCTGGCATAGGCCAGCGGCTGCAGCTCTGATTCGACCCCTAGCCTGGGAACCTCCATATGCCGCGAGAGCGGCCCAGGAAATGGCAAAAAGACCAAAAAGACCAAAAAAAAACTCAAATTACAAAAACTCTACAGATGTAGTAAGAGAGATCTGGCCAATTTAGACCCTCCTTGATTATGAAGCAAAATTCTGAGGCTCTGTGTGAGCAAAACTAGAGATAGTGATGTTCACTCTGAAAGTTATCAAAGTTACAAAATACAATCATTTTTCAATTATATCTCAACTATTTGGGGATATGTCTGAGGGAAAATAAACAAGGGACTGAAAGGATGGTAAACTCTTTAGGGCAACTGTTATTTAGAAGTTTCTTTCGCACAGACACTAAAATCAGCTTCTTTATTGGGTCTTTCCTTTTCAACTTTCATGTTTGTGTCGGGGGGTATACATCCTCAAAAACTGAAAAGTCACCTTGCAAGGTGTGTTACTGATTTCCCAGAATTATCTGCTGACTTTTTCCCTCAATTCTAGTTTGAATGTTTGCTTTGGAAAAGTGATGGCACCCCAGCAGCATTTAAATGCTATAGTGCTATTTATTCATGGATTATCAAATCCATGAATAAGAGTATATCTTTACAAGAGATGAGGCATATCTGGAAAACACTATGAGGAGCTACATGCAAAAGAGAAGCACAATCTCTTCCTTTCCCTTATGTTCCAGTATGAAAATACCAAGAAAACAGAAACAAATGATCCTTTTATGAAATCTCATTTATATAGACTAGCTCTTTAAGCTCTGAAAGTTGAAAAAAGGTATATTCTATATGTTCTTACATCTTTAACAAGGAGTTGCCTGATTTTTTTTTTCTTTATAAGTCTACTAGACAATCTAAAAAGTAGCTAGAATATTTTTACATGTTGGATTTAAATAGTTTTTTTCCTTGCAAATGTGCCATTTCTTTAATTTTAATTTTAGGTAAAATCCCACAGGAAGCTTAGTCTTTTGCTGAAAGGGTTAACATTTTCTTCTGTTGAAAAGTATATGTTTAATATGCAAGTATATTTGATGCTCATTGACAGAGTCACAATAGGAATGATCTTGCTTTAT